>NC_059141.1:6396048-7100548 GCF_020740605.2 Lemur catta | reverse complement strand
ACTGCATCGTCATGGTGCAGCGCCTGGACATTTGTGGGGACTGATTCCAGAGTCTTCTCTCATCTTTGGCTGCATTTAGGAGGCACACTAGAGACCAGACTTCTAGGACCTCTTGGCGGAGAGGTCCCGAGGCCGCAGCCACAGGGGATGGGGTCGCCTGAGCGCCGTCGGCCTTGCCTTACCTGTTTCCATGAAGCTTGTGTAGGCTGTGGCCCCAAACCGCTTTGCCTGAGTCCGGCTGATTCTAGATCAGGTAACAGGTGATCTAGGAATTAAAGGGGAGAGAGCCTGGGCTCAGCAAGGGGACTTTAGAAAGTGGGAGGGAACCATGATGTATTGCACTCCACAGTTGGCTTGGCTAGCGCTGGGCGCTTTGACCTCACTACAGCCTCCAAGAGATAGGCATTGCTTCCCCAATTTTAGAAAAGAAGAAACCCGAGGTTTAGAAAGTCTAAGTATCCTGCCCAAGGTCACGCAGCCAAAATCTGAATCGACTCTGCTCAATTCTAATACCGTGTCCCCGTCGCCACCTCCTTCTTTTCCACCTTCCTGGGAGCAAAGCGCATCTATTTCTGCAGCAATTCCCAGACCTCCAATAAACGAGATTTACCAGAAAACGAGATTCACTTAGGGCACGGGCGGGCCTTGGGCTGTTAAGCGAAGGTTTATGGAGTACCTACTATGCGCTCCTAGTGCTTATAGCCCTTCGGACGCTTTTCCATCCCCACCTGAGGCGATCGGAGAAGTTCATTTCAGCAATGAGGGCAGTGAGGCTTTGATTAGGATTAGACTTGTCCAAGTTCACGCAGTGTGTAAATGGTGGTGCTGGGACTTGTACCGGGATCTCTTGACTCCGGATCTAGAGCTTCCTCCCTTCCCCCAAAGATCAGGTAGCCCCGTTGGGCCAGCGACAGGGATGAGGTCTGCAGGCAGGGAAGGGCAGAAGTTGTGCTCCTGGGGCCCCCAGATATAGCTGGGGGAAGAGCCTCAGTCTGCAGACGCTCCTAACCCACCTCACTCCTATGCGGGGCGCCACGGAGGAGGAGTGCCTGCCCACCCTGGCTAGAGGGGTGGAGGGCTGCGGGAGGGTAGTGGAGGGTCGGAGGCGTGATCACCCGTCCCCCGCGGAGTTGAGGGGCCACTCCAGCTTGTAGCCCCGCGCAGCCTCCGCCCCTAGAGAGGGTCAGGGTTCCAGGAGTCTAAGTCGCCATAGAGGCCAGGAACCCGAGTTAGAATCAATGCTGCTTTCGACCCTGGCTACCCCTTGGTTGGACTCAGATGATGTCCATCGGGTTCTCGACGAGCTCAGGGAGCACACGAGCTCGGTGTGCCCGGCCGAGGCTTTTTGAAAATTTCCGGGGCCGCTCGGCGGCGCTGCGATTGGCCGCGTTCGGGTAACCTCTATGCAAATGAGGCCGCGCCGCCTCCTCAACGCCCGAGACCTGGCGAGCTGGCGGGCGAGGAAGGGGCATTCGCACCGGGGCTGGGCGGGCGCACCCAGAGCCAGGCGGGCAGGAACCCCTGCGCAGTCGTCCCATGTCTGCGTGTCCCTCGCGCGGAAGGGACGCCTAGCTAGCCTCGCCGCCCCCTCCCCCTGGATTCCCTCCCCACCCCTCCCCCCTGCCTGCCTGCCTGCACCACCTTCCACCCAGATCGTCTCTAAAGGGAGTTCTTGGTTTCCTCTGATTTCTTATGAACCCAGGATGGGCAGCAAGGAAGATGCAGGCAAGGGGTGTCCGGCGGCCGGTGGCGTCTCCAGCTTCACCATCCAGTCCATCCTGGGCGGGGGGCCCTCGGAGGCACCGCGGGAGCCCGCTGGCTGGCCAGCCAGGAAGCGCAGTCTGTCGGTGTCCTCGGAGGAGGAGGAGCCGGACGACGGCTGGAAGGCGCCTGCCTGCTTCTGCCCAGACTCGCACGGCCCTAAGGAGCCGGGCCCCAAGCACCACCCCCCCATCCCTTTTCCTTGCCTGGGTAAGGATGCACTTCGCCAGTCTGGCAGCGAGCTAGCGAGCGAGCATGAGGGGAGGGAGGCTAAGCGCCCTGCCAAGACTCCGGTGCCAGGCCCTCTCCGCCTGGAACTGCGGCTACCGGGATTTGGGGCCGAGGGGAGGAGATGCACGCGCCTTGGTGCCTCCTCAGCCCGGCGTGCGTTCGCGGGGAGGCCGGGAGCACAGACCGCCGTGTGGCTCGGGCGTCTTGGGGCAGGTTGAGTTGGAGAGAGCGGACCACAGCGGGTGGAGCACCTAGCCGGTGGTACACACAGCTCAGTCCTCAGTACCCTTTGCACATTGGATACTTTCCAGACAGGAGTTCTGAAAGTCGGGTCTAGGCAGTCTGTCTCTGCCGAAATCTCTTTCTGCGTCTTTTCCTTCCTTTCTCTGTCTCTGTCTCTTCCTCGAAATGATTAGCACTCCAAGATGATTGACAATGGTGCGTTTCAGAGATGGTTCCTCTTTACAACATCTGACGAAAGGGAGCCCCGCGTTAGTCCTTAGCGTGATTTCCAAACAAACGGCCTGTGAAATGATGGTACCGTATAAAGCTCGAGGAACTCTTCCAGCTCAGTCATTACAGGACAAAATCGCCTTTTGTAAAATGATGTAATGTTCCCCCTGCAGACCTTCTCTCCCAGTTGCCACTTGCCCCTTCATAAAGGTGGGAGCACAGAGACCTTAGACTCGGAGTAGCTGGGTGTCTCTCCTGTTGCTTTTTAAAGACTGGGGTGCTGGGTGTCAGCAAGAGGGAGAAGAGGAGTGGGTGGTAACTTGGGGCCAAGGCTGCAGGTGCCTGCCAACTGCCCGGTCTTGGGAAGAGCTGGGAGTCTTCCAGGAGGCTCCACAACTCCATGGCCTTCTTGTCTGTTCTCGCTCCTCAGGTACGCCTAAGGGCAGCGGAGGCGCAGGGCCGGCGGGCTCGGAGCGCACGCCTTTTCTCTCTCCTTCGCACCCGGACTTTAAGGAAGAGAAAGAGAGGCTTTTGCCCGCGGGTTCGCCCTCGCCAGGGTCGGAGCGGCCGAGGGACGGCGGTGCCGAAAGGCAGGCGGGAGCGGCCAAGAAGAAGACGCGCACCGTCTTCTCGCGCAGCCAGGTGTACCAGCTGGAGTCCACCTTCGACATGAAGCGCTACCTGAGCAGCTCGGAGCGCGCCTGCCTCGCCTCCAGCCTGCAGCTTACCGAGACCCAGGTTAAGACTTGGTTCCAGAACCGCCGCAACAAGTGGAAGCGGCAGCTCTCGGCGGAGCTGGAGGCGGCCAACATGGCGCACGCGTCGGCGCAGACTCTGGTGGGCATGCCGCTGGTGTTCCGGGACAGCTCGCTGCTGCGCGTGCCGGTGCCCCGCTCCCTCGCCTTCCCCGCGCCGCTCTACTACCCGGGCAGCAACCTCTCGGCCTTACCTCTCTATAACCTCTACAACAAGCTCGACTACTGACCGGCCCGCCGCCGCGCGCCGCCCGCCTGCCCCCGGGCCGCCCGGGCCGGCTCCAGCTGCCTGCTCAGTCCGTCGCGCGCCGCACCCTTCGCAGGGCTCCGAGCAAGGGGGCGTTTCCAGAAATATTAAGAAATACACCATGTGTATTCTTTATCTCTTATTTATGGCCTCTGCGCTACTTTTTGTTTTGATTGTTTCGGGTATTTATCGGCATTCTTCAAACCAGATAGCCTGCTTTCTACCCAAACCGAACCAATACGCTTTGAAAACCATTTGGAGGGGGATGTTCTCTGGTGGTGGTGGGAAACGGAGTTTTGGCCAGTTCGGCTTTGGTTGGTAGAAAAAAAATCAGAAAACACTTGCAAAACAGGTACACTCCTCCCACATATATACACCTGTATATGTACGTGCACACGCTCTCTGCCAGGCCAGGCCTCTGGGACTTTGAACAACTATCTAATTGCCTCTTTTCGTTTCTCTCATCCGGAGGATGGGTAGGGGTGTAAGGGGGAGAGTTCAGATGTGTAAATATTTTTAAAGAGAAAAAAATAAAACATTTTAAACATCGTTGCTAACTTTGGTGGGATTGATTGCCCCGGCAGGATGACGCACGGGTGGTTTTCAAGCTTTTCAGTGGAAGGGGCTTGCAGGCACCTGTCTACAAGAGTCCAGCTCGCACCACGTGGAGGGTGGGGCGGGGGTCAGGAGTTAAAAGTCAGGACCTTGGCGCCACCCAGACTGCATGTGGCTAGAGCTGTCCGACTGGACTCCGGTGCCCGTAATCCTCGCGCGGGCTGAGACGTACCCTGTCTGGAAACCGCCTCTGGAGCCCGAGCCCGGGAAGACAAAGGAGTGGAGGTAGGCCTTGCTGCTGAAGAGATTGCCTTCGGGAAGCAGCCCAGCCGAGCGGCATCTTCCCAGCAATGGAATCGCCTTGAGATTGGCCACAGCTGGGCAAGCTACGGCGTAGCCCGGCTCTGCCGCGGAGCCTCCTCTGCAAGCGCGCAGAGCAAGCGGCGGCGCTGCCTGTACCCGGTAAAGTGTCGGCTTTGCTATCCGCGAGCCTGGCGTGACTGGCTTCCAGCCGCGCCCAGTTCCATGGCCGGTGGCAGTTCCGTGTACCGCGCAGAGCGAGAACTGGGCTCGGTAAAGCCGCACTTCGGCCTAGGAGGGATCCAAGGCTTGAGACCAGGCAAAAGGCGCGGGAGGCAAAGGCTTTTCCCCAGTCTTTTGTGGTTAATAGTTTGCATGCGTGTGGCTGGATCAGGGGCTAGCACGGGGCTTCACGCCCTGAATGGAACGTGACGCGCGGCGGGGGCGCCCACGGACTCCCGCGCGGACACCTGCCGCCGCGCCCCGGCTGGGAGGGCGCTGTACCGAGAGAATGGCCACGCGAGTGGCGTGCATATCGCAGCCGCCTGTTCCGGTAAAACGTCGGAAAAGGAAGCATGAGCTGGGAGGAGGCCAATGGTCCAGCACCACGTGGGGCTAGCTCCTCGGTCCTCCTTGCCTCGGGACCGCAGCCCCACCGAGCAGGTGCAAAGGAGCCAGGAGTCCGCAGCACAGAGGCTCGATCCCATCCGCTAGAAGGAAAATATTTGCGGGTGAAACTTGTCTTTTTGACCTGAGAGGAACAGAAATTATATACATTTTGTGAATATATTCAGACTGTCTGTAAACGTCTTTGTGACCCACAGTACTGTGTAAAATGTCTGGCCAAAAAGATTCGATCTAATATTGTCCTTTTTGAGATCATCTTTTTTTCTTCTCACATTAGATTTCATAAAAATCACAATCTATTCCAAGGTGACGTCAGAAGGATGTTATCCAAGAACATATTTGTCAATAGTAGGTTAGTTCAATTGCATTTATTTCATTTTAACTGAGTTCACATCAATAAATATTTACTGGGCCTTAGTGCATGCTGAGAAACTATGGTAAATATTGGGTAGTCAGAAAACAAAAGTGATACTGGATCCCATTTTTTCCTCATTGATTTTACACACACACTTTATTTCAATGAAGTTCTCTTGTTCCAGATGGCCCTCTTTAAATTCTTTTCCTCTAACGTTTCTATTTGAATATTCCACGAAGAAACAAGCAAACTGCTTCCAAAGAACTGCTTGTACAGGAATATTCTATCCATATCATTTTTGTCTGCCTTTCAGTAGATTACGGTTTTAACAAGAGCTGATGGTTTTAACAGTATTGTGCCACTATATCCTCCTTAGGATTGCTTTTGTTATAGGAAATGGTTTCTTCTACTCACTGTAGGCACTTAATGATAGTGATTTGGCCCTTATAATTTAAGGGAAAGATCCTTTTCCAGTTTGTCATAATGTGTATATTTCACTCTTTTTACTAAAACAGAAATTAGCAGTCAATGGTGATCCAACAGTGAAATTAGTTTCTAGGAATTCCTCTCTCTCACAGGTAACTATTAAACACACACACACACCCCCCACTGGATTTGGATTTAAAATGTTCAAGACTCCATTGTTGCCAGATTTCCTATCTCAAGACTATCAATTCATTTGAATAATCAGCAAAATCACCAGCCTCCTTTCAGGCTCTAAACTGGATTTAAAAGATTGACGTTTCTTAAAACTCAAATCGAGTCGGGCTGCAACTACATGCCCAGAGGGACCTGAATCATACACACACTGGATAATGAAATACACTTAGATTTTATTAGTGGGTAATTCATGCTCAGAATCTTGGAACACTAATAGAATTAAATAAACAACTGGGAGAAGGAACCAAATAAGTCAGGAGATAAAATCATTTAGCTAAAGTTAGAAGTAAGGAACTGCATTTTAAAATTTTGAACTTGGCCATTAACTTGGTGAAAAAGAAGACATAGAGAACCAAGGACTGGTGAGGAAAGAGGGCGAGAAATTGTTAGCAGTAATATCAATGCAATAGGCAGAAATGTGGTAGTTGTTATAAGTATGTTTATTGTGTCAGGAATCATAAAAAGAGGTGCATACAATACCGGGTATGTGAATGCATAAAAATCAACGACACTTTCTCTTATGAATGTATCTTAAAAACAAAACACTTTAACCCCAACAATTTCCTCTCACTTTCTGCAACATCATATAATAAAACAAAAAATTTTCTTTACAAAAGACAATGAAAAAGAGGTTATAGCATAGGTTAAATTGAAAATTTCAGTGAGCCTTTGACATTCAAGAGTAACTCAGTCACTTCATTCCGCTGATTAAGTACTGCTTTTCTTTCATGGAGATAAAATCATTTCTCATTGCAGAACAACATTCTTGATCCTCATTTCTGGAGGATTCTAGAAACAGCAAATGGAGCAAACTGAGCCTGCAATTCTGTGGAGTGGCAGCCCAGGGTGGAAGGGGAGAGGCTTCTAGCTGTCAGTTTAGCACCCTACTATAAACATATCTCTAAAAGCAGCAGCTGTGTGAGCTTTAACACATTGCAGAGTATTGTTTCCCAGGCTGTTCACTCTTCTAGACCAGGAGTTTCTCCAGGGCAAGGGCTAGTCTGATTAAATGCACCTTCCCAGAGCCCTCCTCAGGCCCGGCATATAATGGACGCTCAAAAAAGGTTTGCGGAAAGATGGGATGGAGAGATAAAGCATAATATAAATAAGGATGAGTTTCTGAGAGATCAGCAAAACTTGGTGCAATGGGAAATGGGAGACCTTGGTTCATAGGTGAAAACTCCAGGAAAATGAGAAAAAAAAAATCAAGGCAAATAATGCAGTTGATTAGAGCAAATATTTCCTTCTCTGCTCCAATTTTTGGTTAGCTTCACGGGGATGTGCACATCCGGGGAAGGGGATAATAATGTAGCTCTATAGGACTATGGACCAAAATAGAATTCTTGGGTCTGAGAGACTAACTGCTCGGTTGAGGGACACGGGAAGAGGTGGAAAGAGGATCTTTCCCACCTACTATTCTGAGGGCAGGTAGAGCATCTGTCTCAGCGAGACTACATCTCCCAGCGTGCCGCAGAGGGGCCTGAGAGGACGCGAACGCAGCCTTGGCGCGATGCTCCTTGGGAGTTGTAGTTTCCACTCGTCCAGCTTGAACTCGGGCGCCTCAGCATGGTGGTAAAATGAGACCACGTGATCGGAAAAGCCGCGGTTTCCCTTTGAGCCGGAACAGGATGACTGGGTTGAACGACGCCGGGCAGCTGAGCGGACCAATCAGCTGTCTAGAGTGAGACGTTGGCTTTTAAAATCAGCCAATGGCAGGCCTATGCTAGAGCTTCCTCTCCGCCTCCTTCGTCCAGCCGGCGAGTGCTCCGAGGGAGGCGAGGAGGCGGCGGCGGCGGCAGCGGTGAGCGGCGGAAACGTTACCTCTGAGGGGTGCCCAAGGTAAGGGGGCTAGGCGACGGGGCGCAGGAGCGGACTCTCCAGGAATTCCCCAGGCCCGCAGCTAGTAGAGCGGTTCGCAGGGCTCCCGTTTCGCTTCTATTGTTTTCCCTGCATTTTAGGAGCGTCCGGGGCGACGGGTCCCGGGAGTACGGAGAGGGTAGGGGCTGGGGTACAAGATCGCCGCTGGCCAGGCTGGGGCTGGGGTTAGGGGTGCGGCCGCGCGCGCTGGGCCAGTTGGGGCGCGGCGGGGGACGCCTGGGTGGGGGGGCGAGTCCTGACTGTGGCGGGAGCAGGCTCTGCGCAGGCGCAGAGGCTCCTCGCCAGCGTTCTCTTGGCCCCTCCCTTTGGGATCCCCCACTACCTGGCCATCATCCCGGGACCCTGAGGACTCAGATTGGGCACCTGTTCTGCAGATGACCGGTTCTAACGAGTTCAAGCTGAACCAGCCACCCGAGGATGGCATCTCCTCGGTGAAGTTCAGCCCCAACACCTCCCAGTTCCTGCTGGTGTCCTCCTGGGACACGTCCGTGCGCCTCTACGATGTGCCGGCCAACTCCATGCGGCTCAAGTACCAGCACACCGGTGCGGTCCTGGACTGCGCGTTCTACGTAGGTGTCCTCATTTTGGGCTCTTGTGCTTTCATTGTATTATGTATGATGTCCCATGTTAGTAGCGTCTCTTTTTCCGGTATGGGGTAGAGGGTTCTGTCAGTGCAATTATTTGGACAGTTCTTTAGCTTTTCCGGAACACCTGCCGTGAGCCAGGTGCCGTTTTATGTTGGGGACTTGCCAACTTTAGAAACTTGGTCTGCCTTTTCAAGTTTGTGGAGTAACCCTGTAAGCTTTCTGGACATGAGATAATTGTATTTGAGATCTGCAACAAGACTGTTTTGGCTGCCTTATTAAAAGGAACTTTTAGAAAGAATGCCTGTTTACTCTCAGCTGGTGTGAACAGGATAAAGCAGACCTCCTTTAATTTGATGACATAATAGTTTAGCGACCACTTGCTTACTTTTTTGTGCTGTTTTTTGTTTGTTTACCTTAGTAGTTGAGCTCAGTGTATGTATCATCCTCAGCGTAAACTAAACAGTTGACTGTAGAAATAGGAATTTTGAAATACTTTCTAAATGTCCAAGTTTTAAATGGTTCAAAACTATTTTTAGGATCCAACACACGCCTGGAGTGGGGGATTAGATCATCAGTTGAAAATGCATGATTTGAACACCGATCAAGGTAATATGAACACATTTTTAACAATTTGTTTTCTTAGTGTATGAGGGTATAAACATTTAGTAAGAGTGGCTTCTGAATTGCTTGGTTACCAAGTTACTTCTGAATTGCTTAGCTTCCAGGTTGCTTAGGTACAGGTAAAAGTGGCTTGGATTTAGTATTTTTTTTGTTTAAATGATAACCATTAAATTACTGGTCACAGAATGTCACGCATGTATTTTTGCAGTAAAGCCCATTATGATCACCATCCTACATGAAGTGACATTTAAGTATTTGGCCTTTACCTGGTCGTTAGAAGTGTACTAGATCCCGTAGTGGTTTATGTTTCATTAGGATTTCCAGTACAGTGCCGATGTTTCAGAGTTCCCTTTTCAGAAGCTAATTTAATTTAAGCTGAAGGAAGATAGGTTTTTAAAAAGCTAACAATATGAAATAACTAGTCATGTCTTTATTAATCCTGCTTTATAGTTATTTAGCAGAATATGTTTCAGTTGCATTTATTGTGTAACAAGATGATACGTTTTCTTTCAGTTAAGTAATTTCTTAGAGGCCCCGATATGAAATGACTTACCCAGATTTTTATGGTGATACTGGGGCACAGTAGAGATAGAAATGGAACCCAAATGCATAGAGCTCTCTAGCTGAGCATTTGTTTATGTGTACGTTAGGCATAGGTATATTTGGAAGGAGATGGCAGGGTACAGAGATACATCTAAATAGAGGATAAGTTGGAAAATGGGAGGATGGATGGATGGATGGGCACATTTTGTCAAAAAGAAGTGACTTTGCATGAAAGTCACTTTCTTATGTAACTTATAACTGCAAACACTTGGTTTTGCTTGCCAGTAGCTTACTCAGTGTAAGTTAGCTTGCATGTTTAGGTTGTATTTATTCAGAAACTTGGGGGGAAAAAACACTGAAAAGCTAACTTAAACATTTTTGATATTAGACTATAACTTAGAAAATTAGCTGTTTATTTTCTGAAGGTCATTGCCAAACTTCATGAAATCCTTTTGTAAATGAAATATTTTTAAAAAGGTAGTGTTCCTGTTTGAGTGTCAAGACCATATATTGTTCATTTTTATATCCTTAGCCCAGATTCTGGCACATAGTAGATGTTATTTGAATGAATAAATGAGATAGTATGAAGTTGAAATTGAAAAGAAAGAACATGTGTACTGAAAATTTCACCTACCATGAAAACCAAGTGGAATAATCATAAGACTTCACCCCCAGCACTCATAATCCTATAGCATTATAAGAAAGATTCTTATCAGCATTGGCTTAGTGTTCAAGATGAGTGTTGTTGAGATCCAGAAGACCAGAGTTCTCCACTCATTTTCGCTGTGAGGTGAACAAAGAGGAATGGGTAACTTTTTGTAGTCATGGAGATTTTTCTGTATACTGACATTTCTGTGGAGTTGGATGAGGCAGATTGGTTACACTTGAATGTTTATTTTGTTAGTTCATTTTAGGAATATTTGTTTAGTCGAGGTAGTAAAGTTAGTTGTTGGGTTTTCCCCCCTTCTTTTTCCTATAGAAAATCTTGTTGGAACCCATGATGCCCCTATCAGATGTGTTGAATACTGTCCGGAAGTGAATGTGATGGTTACTGGAAGTTGGGATCAAACAGTTAAATTGTGGGATCCCAGAACTCCTTGTAATGCCGGGACCTTCTCTCAGCCTGAAAAGGTAGGCTCTTTATATTCATCCCTGGAGTTAGGGTTCTTGGGATGATTTGTCTTGATGCATATTTGATGAACATGCTGTTGAATTCAGAGGTAAAGAGTTGACAAAGAATCTGTCTTATAAACACAGCTACATAAAAATGCTTTAATGCAAAGGAAAATTAACTGTGGGATTTTGGCCAACTTTTTTCTGTCAGTTGTTTTACTGGAGAGTACTAGCTTAAATGAACCTGTTTCCATGTATTGTTAATGCTTTAAATCTCAGGACTTAGAATCAACTCAACTGCCAGAGAAGTCATTGAGCAAAGACAATTTGATTGTCTTAAATTGGGTTTGATATGCCCGTACCAAAAAATGGGATGAAGCATCACTCATTGTCATTTGTGACATTGGAGGTTTCGTTTGAATTGACGGTTAAGAGGGTGAAGTGGGTTATCATTTCAAGTTTAGTGAGAAAGGTGTTTATGTTTCCTGGCTTTTACTGTTTGTATATATTTTTCAGTGCTGACAGTTGTAGTTTCAAGGTTTTTAGTGGACAAAGCTTTTTAAAACTGAAACTTTGTGTATTCTAACCTTTTGATCTGTATGATGAAAGTGTAATTGAGCATTCTTGCTGTATCCTCGTCAGACTTTATCAGGTGGTAGTTAATTTTAAAGATTGATTGTTTTAGCTGTTTAAAGGTATCCTTCACTTGATTCTATTTCCTCAGTGTAAATATACTATTCAATTCCTGTTAGCCATCATTATATACAGTAGTGCATCCACAGAGCCATTATTTTTGTCACATCACAGTTGAATCCACTCCTGGCAAGACCTTTGTTCAGAATGAAATAATTGCATTGTTTCTAGTTTTGATTTATGGTTGTATGTATCATGTTAAGAACTGTGATAAATTGCTGACAGAGTATCATATAATGGACAGCCACACTGAATCAAGCTGCTTATTGGTTCAGCAAGGTTCATTATGTCACTTTTTTTAATACTTTCTTTGATAAATGTATATACCTAGTCAGTAGCATGACAGTGGTTTCACTTGATTTACGATCAGTGGGGATAGAAAGCACTATTAGAAGCTTGTGTGTCACATGTATAGTAAAGATTTAAGATAAAATTCCCAATATAATTGTACCATTATAAATCGATCTCTTTCCGGATTTTGTATTTTTTAAATTTGGTACTTCATACATCTTAGATTAATTTTCATTTTTCTGCATATGTTTTGTTTTCTGAGCAAACTATGATACATTTTGTGATATTTCCCATATTTAAATCTGCTTATATAAAATCTGTTGTTTTGAATCTTTTTAATTCTTTATTTTTCCCTTGGTCACATTATAGTTTTTGAATTTTAAGACCAGATTATAGAGACTATCCAGACATTGCATTTTTACATTTATCTTGGTTCTTCAACTTGTGGTTTATAGTTTGGTTTAATTACTGAATGTTAAAAAATATGTCTTACCATGTCATGAGGCCTCTCTACATTTTTTATAGCAGTTCTTCAGGTTTAGAAATAATAGGTCAGATTAGGGTTTTTTATTAATTGAAACTAATATTCAGAGCACAGTTACGAATCTCAAGTCTAGATTTAAAAGAAATGGGCTGGGTGTAGTGGTTCATGCCTGTAATCCCAGCAGATGGGGGGGCCGAGGCAGGAGGAGAGCTTGAGCCCAGGAGTTCCAGACCAGCCTGGGTAACATAGCGAGACCCTGTCTCTACAAAAAATAAAAGTAAAAAGACAACATGACCAGGAAAATATTTTTTGCTACCTTTTTCATGAATTTGCTACCTCTGTTTGGTCTCCAAGTAACATTATATTTGCACATAAACTACTAAATATTTGCAGGAAATTCTGCTATTTTTGTGGAGATTTTAATATTGAAGAAAGGTATTATGAGAGGGGGAAAAATAGGGAATAGGATGCTTTTTAAAATTTTCCCTAAAGTTGAACTTCTGTCTTGCATGTGAAGTATGACGTCAGGGCACAAGAATTTGCTTTGTCGTACGCCAGACCACTATTCTTTTAATTTTGGGTTTGTATGCCACCAAAAGCAACTTAACAGCTAATTAATGGTGGCTCCCTC
The DNA here is from genome assembly GCF_020740605.2 of Lemur catta. NCBI lineage: Eukaryota > Metazoa > Chordata > Mammalia > Primates > Lemuridae > Lemur > Lemur catta. Next base: position 7,087,763 of record NC_059141.1, on the reverse strand, counting down.
ACTCTTCCTGGAAAGGCCTATTTATTCACTTTAACAGCTGGGAAAAATCAAGATTTTTAGAGTTATAAAATGAAATCTCCTTCCAAAAACTGGTTGTAGGAAAATAACTTTGAAAATGATTGTTTTATGAAAAGCTAGAAGTCCATTAAAAAGTGTCTTGAATTATTTTATGGCTTTATTGTCTCATTTTTGAGTGTTTTTTTTTTCTTTTTCACTTTTGTTTCTAAAGGAGACAATAAGGCTGGGAAAAATTTAGTTTGATTTAGTAAGCAAGAGAATTAAATCATTAAAAGTGCTTTTCCAGAATTAAATAGAATGTATATTATATGGTACTTGGTGAAGTGTTGAGAATATCCTGGGTTTGCTAGTAGTGTGAATTACTTGGTTTGCATAACTTCGGTATCTAAAATTGGAACCTGTGGTTGAGAACTCAATCAGCTAAAATTTTTTATGGTTTTATGATTAGGTGGACTTTATTTTGGGGCAAAAGGCTATTTCAAGCAAGTAGGTGATTTTTAGCAAATTTTGTTCTCTTTTAAAAGGTGTATACCCTCTCAGTGTCTGGAGATCGGCTAATTGTGGGGACAGCGGGCCGCAGAGTGTTGGTGTGGGACTTACGGAACATGGGCTACGTGCAGCAGCGCAGAGAGTCCAGCCTGAAATACCAGACTCGCTGCATCCGAGCATTTCCAAACAAGCAGGTACTGAGCTATCGTCCCTTCCCCTTTCTGGACTTTAAAAATAATCTCTTTTGTAATAATGAATTCAGCCACTACCTTTAAAGCTTTTTGTTTTTGAGTAGTTACTTAGAATTTGTTAATATTTTTGATGGTCTTGTGTTAAAAGGTAATGTGTTAACCCCTATTTTAGAAAAGACCTTGATATTCAGAGAGGTTAAGTAATCTGTCCAGGATCACCCAGTGGTTTGAATAGAGGACTTCTGATTTTTTTTTTTTTTGTGATCCTGGTCCAGGATGCTTGATAGATGTACATTAATCAAAGAAAGTTTTGCTGATATTTCAATTTATAAATCAGTGAATTAAAATTTGTATCTGGAAATTTTGGTTTATGGAATTTGCTATTGTCTTTTTTAACCCTAATACTAATGGAGTTCTTTCCCCATTTGACAATAGAACTTTGATTCTTTTTTTTTTTTTTTTTTTCGGTAAAGAACTCGTCTGAGGTTAGAGAGGCAGTGCCCCTCATATAATGACTAATTCTTGATATACAGGGTGAGTCACCTTCCATCATCATCATAAATGAGATTGGCCTGTTTATTAGTGAGCTCCCTCTTAACCTGAGTCCTTAAAGGTCTAAGGGAAGGTGGTGCTGTGGTGAGCTGCAATAGGAATTTCACAAGAAGAAAAGTTATTAAAAACAGCAGGTATCTTTGGAACCTTATGGTTGTTGTTTAGTGGTTGTGGAACTTGAAGCAGTTATGTCAGTTATTCTCTTGTCCCCTTATCTCAAAAGGCCAGTACCTCAGTGGTGATCACCGCCCTTTTTTTTTTTTTAGGAAATTGTAAGTTTCTGTTGAAGGTAAGGAATTGCAGTTATGTGAAATTTTAGAGATTTAAATAGATGATTAAAATATGCTTGCATTGTAAACGTTATTTTAACATCTTTGTATCTAAAATTTTCTGTTGGACTATCTCTACTTTATAATGGAAGTTTAAAAGGATTTTACTGATTTCTTTTTTATTCATAAGCAGTTTTTGGGAATAAATCTTTTTCACACCTTGAAGTAGATTAAAAAGAAAATGTAAAACAGATTTCATATTTAGTGTGTTATCTCTTATTTTATTTTATTTTTTTGGAATATTGTCATTTTAAGGAAAGGTGAAGAAGGGTTTAAAATTATAAACCACTGTTGAATATTCCTGAAGATCTGTTGTGTGCACACCTGCTTGCTATAGTAAATGCAAAAGGTGGAATGATTAAGATGGAAGACTAGTGTTCCAGTTGATTTGGATTATTGATGCCCCCAATGAAGGAAACAGTTCTTACAGTTATTAGAGATAAAGAGTTATACAACATAGAATATATTTTAATTGAGGGAACACATTTGAGTCCCCTTTTAAATAGTGCAACAATAATATTAAAACACTTTAAAATTCTTGTTTAGGTTTGACAAAATAACTGGATCCTTTTGATGGCAATATGCAAGGCACTGGTACAGTGAAGAAAGCAAGTGATGATAGCCTTATTTTTTCTAAAATAGGTATTAGTGTTCTTAGCTTTTTAGAGTTGTCATAACTATGTTAGTATAGCTTAAAAATTTTGTTAAAACATGGCCATATTTCTTGTTTCTGAGATAATCATCTTTCTTTAGTATGGGTTGAATTTGGAAATAGTGCCTTGTTTTTGGAAACTGGATTTTACCGTTTTTGTTCTCTGGTTCCCTCTTGGCAGGGTTATGTACTAAGCTCTATTGAAGGCCGAGTGGCAGTTGAGTACTTGGACCCAAGCCCTGAAGTACAAAAGAAGAAGTATGCCTTCAAATGTCACAGACTTAAAGAAAATAATATTGAGCAGATTTACCCAGTCAATGCCATTTCCTTTCACAATATCCACAATACATTTGCCACAGGTAAAGTATGGCATGCTAACCTGTATCTGGTTAAGATAATATAAATTTTTAAAATTAATTGAACACTCCTCATTTATGCTTAGGTGGAATTTAAAAAAAAAAGTTGTGCTGGCTGTTTAAAGTATTTAGCAGAAAAGTCTGGTACAATACTTCTTGGGGGAAATATAACTCCTATCACCTTAAAAATTAAGTGTTAAGATGATGGTTATTTTTGTGTCTGGTATTAAGAACCATTTTAATTATTTTGAAATTACTTCTAGGTGGTTCTGATGGATTTGTAAATATTTGGGATCCATTTAACAAAAAGCGACTGTGCCAGTTCCATCGGTACCCCACCAGCATCGCATCACTTGCCTTCAGTAATGATGGGACTACGCTTGCAATAGCATCATCTTATATGTATGAAATGGATGACACAGAACATCCTGAAGATGGTATCTTCATTCGCCAAGTGACAGATGCAGAAACAAAACCCAAGTGAGTATGCTTCACCTGTATTTGAGCCTTTTCTTGCATTCAACCCAGGATTTATTAATTTTTCTAAATTCATGAATAGCATTGTTGATGCCTGCTTGATATTACAGCTGACTGTAGGGTTGGAGTTGATGTTATCATGTTCTCCCAAGCTTTCAATATCCGTAGGTTGATAGACGTCTGATGGATAAAATTGTGCCTAGTTGTTTTGTAGAGAAGAATGTCAAACTCTTATTCTTCTTGAATAGGCTCTATTATTTGAATCTCTGGAGTTATTACTAGCTCATTGCTTCAAAATTAAGTTAAGGAATTCAAGAATAATTTATTTTAGCAAATACTATTTAAGATATTTAAGAATTTGAACTGCCAAAAATCTTTCCTCTCCACAGAGGTTGTTTCTTTAATATTTACACAAAATGAGTGACCTTCAGGTCTTATTGGAAACCCAGAGTAATATGGCCTTGCCTGGAATTGCAAATTTCCTTAGTTTTGAAATTTTCATAGATGTCTTTGGTTCTTGGTTATATCTGTTGACTGAGAGGAACCATTTACATTTTTTGATACCAACAGGGCAAAGCTTTTTACTTAATTATTTCCACCAGGCCTAAGGAAAAACTGATACTTAGGCATGTGTTAAACGTTAAACCATAAAATATCTACCCTAAGTGTCTTTGTCCTGTTCCTTGTCCCTCTCCTCCCAGGCCCTTGAAGGAAGTCCTCAATAAATATTTGTGGAATAACTGAATGTTTTCAGGATTCCTGTGCTTTTCTGAATTAAGATGGGTATAGTACCCTTGCTAATTGGTTTAGCACTTGAGAGTGGACAGAATATTAAGTATTCTGTATCAGATACGCTTTTACAGGTTTGACTTTAGAAAAAGTTTTAGCATGTGAAGCCTGTTGGATAAAGGGCTATGTTTGCGTTTAATCTGTCACTTTTGTATCTCCTGTCCTGGCCGGCCATTTTGATCTCATGCTGTTCTTTTTTTCTTTTGAACTTGTAGGTCACCATGTACTTGACAAGATTTCATTTACTTAAGTGCCATGTTGATGATAATAAAACAATTCGTACTCCCCAATGGTGGATTTATTACTATTAACAAAGAAACCAGGGAAAATATTAATTTTAATATTATAAGAACCTGAAAATAATGGAAAAGAGGTTTTTATTTTATTTTTTTTAAATGAACACTTTCTTAAGTGCATGAGATGGTTTGATGGTTTGCTGCATTAAAGGTATTTGGGCAAACAAAATTGGAGGGCAGTGACTATACTTTTGAGAATCAGTTTTGACTTCATTGATGATTTTTGTTTCCACTGTGGACATAAATGTTTGTAAATAAATATAGGTAATAAAAAGCCCTTTGCATTCTTTCTGAACCTTAAATGGTAGAGGAAAGGCTCTTGAGCCATTTGTTTCTTTTGCTAGTTATAGTTGCTAATTCTAAAGCTGCTTCAGACTGCCTCATGAGGAGGTTAATCTACAATTAAACAATATTTCCTCTTGGCCGTCCATTATTTTCTGAAGCAGATGGTTCATCATTTCCTGGGCTGTTAAACAAAGCGAGGTTAAGGTTAGACTCTTGGGAATCAGCTAGTTTTCAATCTTATTAGGGTGCAGAAGGAAAACTAATAAGAAAACCTCCTAATATCATTTTGAGACTGTAAACAATTATTTATTAGCAAACAATTGATCCCAGCAGGGCAAATTGTTTGAGTCAGTAATGAGCTGAGAAAAGACAGAGCATATCTGTGTATTTGGAAAAATAATTGTAACGTAATTGCAGTACATTTAGGCAGGCATCTATTTGGACCTGTTTCTATCTCTAAATGAATTTTTGGAAACATTAATGAGGTTTACATATTTCTCTGACATTTATATAGTTCTCATGCCCATTTCAGTTGCCCAGCCGCTGGTGATTAAGGTTAAAAAGAAAAAAATTATAGTGAGAATGAGATTCATTTCAATATAATGCGCTAAAGCAGAACACGAACTTAGCTTGGCCTATTCTAGGTAGTTCCAAGTAGTATTTTTGTTGTCAAGTTTTTATTTTTAATTTATATTATTTGCAAATGTATGTCTCTGAATAGGACTTGGACCTTCCCAGAAATTTATTTTATCCATGATGTATTTTTAAAAACATTCTTTTGATACAGAGAAGGGTCTTATTTTTATTTTTTAATTATTTCAGTGAAAACTTGGTATAAATCTGAACCCATCTTTTGAAATGTATTTTCTTCATTGCAGGTCCACCTAATCATCTCCTGAAAGTGGTTTCTCTATGGAAAGCTTTGTTTGCTTCCTACAAATACATGCTTATCCCTTAGGGGGATGTGTTATAGTCATTGTGGACACCTTATTTAGTATGTGGATTTCTCTGTTCTTACAAGAATCCTGTTTGTGTACCCTTTAATACTGTGTTTAGGATGAGGAATCTTTGTGTCTTTGTGCAGTAGTCTGAAGAATTTCCCTTCCTACCCCTAACAAGCCCAGTTGCTGTTTATGAGCATTTGAGCTCTTTCTGTAATACAACCTAAACCTGTTATTTCCATGCTGTCTAATAAATCAGAGATGCAGAACCTTTAAATGTTGGATGTTTTTAAATGTTGGTAATTAATGTAATTTACTACTTAAAAAGGCTTCTGTAAAGCAAAATTCTCTTCATCAGGGGCATGTTGGGGATGACATTTTACCTTTAAGTCCACTCTGCCTCATTTAATTATGTCTACTCCGATGTACGTTGGGGATTTAGTCCTGGATAAAGTGATTTGTTGGAGTTCAGCCATTTCCCTCATGGCCCTTGGCGGATCAGCAGGGCCCTTGAGCCAACTGTGCAGCTTCACTCAGGACGGGCAGAGACTTCATGGCAGCCTCTGGGTGCCCTTTAGCACAGCGTTCTCCTGGTAGTGCCAGTGCCGTGGCACTCTCGTAGCTTGTGCAGTCACGTGTTGATGAAATCATCGTCCATGCACAGAGCCAAATGAGAGACCCTTATGTACCTAGCCATCAAGTGCTAAATCAAAGCGAAGCCCTGGGGATGGTAAATAATGTAATAGCCAGGGACTAACTGGGGGTATTGGTTCTTTAGTGTGATTATATGCTTTTTAAAGTCATAGCCACTTTGTTGAAGACAGCATAAATTTAAAACTGGTATAAGTGAAAGAGAATTAATATAGTACTGTTAATGGCGACCAAATTAAAGCAGTATTGTGGACCTGTTTTTGAGGTTGTGGTGTGGGAGAGGTTATTTTGTGGCCCCATCTGGATGTCCTCTTGTCTCTTAAAACCAAATGTGTCTCCCTGCCTCCCCTGCATACCCCTTAACCAGCCCTCCTCCACAGTTTGCCTGTTTATGATTATAGCCACTTTTCTCCAAATTACCCGGATGTAGTTACCTTGGCCTTTTTGTTGGTTTCTCTTATCTAGATTCTTAAGTGTCTTCTTTTGTTTATCTTCCTTTTCTTCCTACTGCTACTATCCCATGGCCTTCTGGGTGAGTGCTGCAGCTTCCAGTCTCTGCCCTAAGTCCTTCATCATCTAGAGCAGTGACTTTCAAACATTCTAGCTGTGACCTGAGTAAGAAATACTTTTTGAACCACAGTCCAGAACACAAGTCAACGTAGTATGTATAACAGACGACAGGATTGTAAAACCTTACTTGCCCTCCCTGCATGTGATGCATCTGATGTGTATGTTCTTTTTTCCTTTCTTCTTCTCTTCCTCCCTTCCCTTTTTCCCCTACCTCCCTCTCTTTTTTCTTTTCTTTTTTTGCTGGTTATGGCACCTTGAACTGGTTTTACAACAAATGCATTGCTACCAGTAATTTACAAAAACTGCTCAGTACCACACAAGATTTTTTAAAAACGTTTTTGTCATGACATACTCGGAATCTTCAGTGCTTCTCATTGCTCATAGTAGCCCTCCCATAACTTCATGAGAAGGTATGCGTCTTCCAAAAGCCTTGGTCACCAGGAAGGGACTGCCGACTACAAAGGTGCTCTCAGAAGAATGGGGTGGGACTGAACTTTGTTGGAATTCAGACTAGTGGATGAAATGGGAATGTTATGGTGACAGCAATATCTGGCAGAGTTCCACAGTAAAAACTTAAAGATGTATTACTAGGTTATCCTTTATACTTTGGGAATTCAGGTCTTTTTTTTCCTAAATCTTTTGCTACAGGGTCTCACTGTGTTGCCCAGGCTACTCTTAAACTTCTGGGCTCAAGCAATCCTCCCACCTCACACTCAAGTAGCTGGGATTACAGGTGTGCACCACTGCACCTCACTGGGAATCTAGGTCTTGTTACAAGGACCAAGGCCACACTACCTGGTTTGGCTTCAACATTCAAGCCCTTCATTGTTTTGCCTCCATTATTTGTTAAACTCCAGTGTTTCCTGAGGCATTTTCTATGCACTGACCTCTTCAATGAAAAAAGGATTCAGTGGGCAAATAACACCAGCTCCCTGTCCTGAGTGGATACTCAGGGAACAATAGCCTACTGAGAGCTATTTACAAATCCTTGTAAATTTGTTTCACTTAGTTTCCCCCAACCAAATTCTGTTGATTCTGATCTACTCTCTAGGCCTGTTGCTGCCCCCTTCCCCATCTCCATGCCCAATCGTTTTACCTTTTACTATTCCCCAGAAAACACTGAGATTCTGTTATGAGAGCCAGGCTACTTGCTTCACCGTTATCCAAATGCTAATGTTCGGTGAGGCAGAGTGGCTGATTCCTGTAATCCTACCACGTTGGGAGGCCAACGTGGGAGATTCACTTGAAGCCAGGAGTTTGAAACCAGCCTGAGCAACAGAGCAAGACCCTGTCTACAAAAAATACAAAACTTAGGCAAGTATAGTGGTGTGTACCTGTATTCCCAGCTACTCAGGAGGCTGAGGCAGGAGGATTGCTTTAGCCTAGGAGTTTGAGGTTGCAGTGAGCTATGATCAGGCCACTGCACTCCAGCCTGGGTGACAGAGTGAGACCCTGTCTCAAAAAAAATGCTCAGGCTTTTCATTTTTCTGAATTGCTGTTTCAGGATTTAATTTGAATCCTGCAAGGTCCTGTTCAAGATCCCCTTTTCCTTGAAACCCTTCATTCTTGTTAGAGCCCACAAATAAGGATGCCCTTTCTCAAAATGTGTGAAGCACCTCCTGTTTATATGCCTTTGGCAGTAGTTACTCATACTGCTGCGGTTTTAAAATTTTTGTATGTGCACATCTTGCTCCTCTACTTTTGTTAAGAGCAGGGACTACATCTTTTTGTGTGCTGTGGCACATAGGTGTTGGGCCACTTCGATATTGCTGAGTGGTAGCCCCTTTTTCAGAATAATTTGAAATATAATTTTGGAATATAGACACCCTGTCTAGTGTACTAGACATGTGACCTTTGGCCTTGTTAGTTCATTAAGCAATTAACTATTTTAGAAGTGATAATCTTCACTGTAGAAGGTTTAGATAGCATCTGTGAAAAATGAACTGCAGCTATTATAATCCTACGAGATAACTAAAAATTTTTTTCCAGTTTCAGTGAGGTACAATTGACAAAAATTGTATATATTTAAGGTGTACAATGTGATGCTTTGATATATGTATTGTATACGTGGTGCAATGATTACCACAGTTAAGCTAATTAACATTTCCATCCCCTCACATACTTTTTTTTGTACTGACATACTTAAGATATACTGAGCAAATTTCCAACTCAATACATTATTATTAGCTATAGTCACCATGCTGTACATTAGGTCTCCACATAACTACTTTTAACATTTTGATGTGTATCCATCCTTCAGGATTTTCTGTGCATATTTCTCCACAAAAGTTTTTGTTAAGCCACATCATGGGAAATACCTGGATAGACAAATCTGAAGATTTTATTTGGATGGTGTGACTTAGGATACAGGCCACATGGCCTGCATGATGTTTATTTTGGAGGATGTCCTGGGTGTACTTTAATGAGTCATTTAGCATATGTGAAGCCTGGATATGGGAGGTCCTGTGACCATGACTGGGAGGAGTCTGGCCCTGGGGAATTCCACGATGTGGACAGAAAATGGTGACTTCAAATTTGCACCCCCAGGTGTCACATGGGCAGGGGCTCCAAATGACTAGTGACAGTTTTGTAAGTGAGCTGCTTCTTGCAAGGGCTATCCCTATATCAGTTATTCCATAGTGAGGAGTTGCAGGTGTCTACTTATTTACCTATGGCTGAGATGCTCCTGAACAACTCTGGGGGCTAGCTAGCACATACAATTTTATAAAACTTGGATCACGTTATGTAAGTATCCTGCTTTATGCACTTAGTGTATTATGAAATTATGCCCGTGATTTATTTTTTTGTGTTATTTTTAATGGCCACTTAATATTTGATTATTTTAACAAATACTTAGTGTCTGCTGTATGCTGTGTGCAAGATTCCTGCTCTCACTGGGTTTCCAATCTTGGGCAGGAGGTGCAGCTGATCGTATATAGACAGTTATAATGTGACATGCTGTGATGCCATGGGATGGCCATGTTTTGTTTTCAAGAAGTTGGCCAACCTGTGGTAGGCCTCTGCCCTGGTATCAAAGGAGGCAGTTAAGTTTGGGGATTACTCTTAACATCTAAGGTCACCAAATTAGTTAGTGTAGGCATTAACATCTGGTGACAATCTGGGCACTGGGAAAAGCAACGTGGGCAGAAATCCACTGTTTGAGAAACTTCTGGTTCATACTTTGAAGAGGAAGGAGCTTAGCACCCTGTCAAATCTGAGTCCCCTCACCTGTATGGCCTGTCACTCCTTCAGAATTGAATCTGCTAGTTTATCAGGCCAGTCACTGTGATGTGACAGTGTAAATTTTGGAGTCCAGTCTTTAACCTGGCTTTGAATCCTGACTCTACTGCTTATTCAGTGGGTCACTAGCCAAGTTAATTTCTTTCTTTCTTTTTTTTTTTGAGACAGAGTCTCTCTCTCTTGCCCAGGCTAGAGTGCCATGGCATCAGCCTAGCTCACAGCAACCTCAAACTCCTGGCCTCAAGCGACCTCCTGCTTCAGCTGAGACTACAGGTGCATGCCACTGCGCCTGGCTAATTTTTCTATTTTTAGAAGAGACGAGGTCTCGCTCTTGCTCAGGTTGGTCTTGAGCTCAGGCGATCCTGCCACCTTGCCTCAGCCTCCCAGAGTGCTAGGATTACAGGCATGAGCCACTGTGCCTGGCTGCCAAGTTAATTTCTGAGCCTTAGTTTCCTCATCTGTAAAAAGAAGATACTACCTATCTCATGGAGTTATGAACAAGTATATAAAATATTTATCAGTGTGCATCTGATGCAGTCAGTGAATAGCAAATCTCTACTCGCTTTGGAGGAAAAATATTTCATCCATCAGTCTCAGATTTTAGTCAGCTGACTTTTAGATTTTTTTTCTTTTTCATAAATTAATGTGGTTCTCAGATATCAATGGGATTCCTAGTTAAATATGCCATTATATTTTTGCTTTTAAAAATATTTATGAACTATTTCAAATATTCCATAAAAGTCAGGATCATACCCATAAACCCACTGTCTAGATTTTAAAATGTTCAATATTTTGCCATATTTACTTCATGTCTTCACTTTGAAATACAACTTTGCACATGTGTGAAGCCTCATTTGTACCCCTCCTTCACCCCATTCCCATTTTCCATTCTTAAGTATTGTACCCATTTATGCTTTTTATGCTCATAGTATCAATAAACAATACATGTTTTGAGTTTTTGAAAATTGGCATAAATAATATACTGTTTCTATCCTGGAATGAGCCCACCCCCATTCAACATAAGATATGGCTAATAAGATGTAGGAGAAGGAAAGGGACCAAGCTACGAACGAACATTTCTAGGGAAAGAGCTAAGCAGCAAGGTTGTGCTGTGCAGTGGCTGAGCTGAGCGCCCTTTTCATGCGAGGTCAGCCGCCATTACAAAAGGAATGGCAGTTGTCTCTGACTCGTTGGGTCTTTCAAGGGTGAAAACTGCATAATCTAACAAGTTGTTCTTTCCCCCAGGAAAATATGAGTGTGTTAATAGTACCCAATAGATTAGGTGTATTAAAAATATAACATCCATGTTGTCATCTGGGGAGCAAACACAGCTCTAGTTTCATGGTTCTCTCTCCCTTGACTTCCCCACCTCAGTCTTTGAAATGTCTCTGGGTAGCCCATCTTTCACTTGGGAAAGTACTGATTTAAGCTATTAGGACTAGTTATGGCAGTTTCCTTTCAAAATGGCACCTGGCTACATTGCTTTGGAACTAGCACTAAGAGAAATGAAAGCTGCCGCACCCGTGGCTGCAAATACCAATTGGACTATTGAGTACAAAGGCACTTTCCCCTTGATCAGTGGCGTGTTGTAACAGTGCTTTCATTTTCGAAGGATACACACAGAACTTGTCCTGGGGTTGTTGTAGGGCACTGTCTTCTTAGTTGGGAAGCATTTTGTGTCCTGATGAAAAAAAAAATGTGAAGGTAGAGTCTATACTATGATTTCTTGATGGTTGTAATTGGGAGAACATGATGTGAGTTAACCAGCCCATTTAATATAACTCATGATTTGGCAACTAGTCTTCAGAACTTATTTTAAATGAAAAGCATTTGAGTCTTTTTTTTTCTTTTCTTGAATATACCACTGGTAGTATGACTGTCCAGTTACCTGATGTGAACAGAGAAATGGAAAAAGAAATGCTTTATTTTTCTGAGCTTTAATGTAGCAGAGTGTCGGACTTCAGCAACTGAACGTTCATTTCCGGTGATTTATTTCATTAACTATTTCCTAAGAAATATTCTTTCACCTCTGACCATACTAGCCAATTCTGTGCAGTTAATGCAAACCTGAAGTAAGCCATACAAATTATACCTACTGATCTCAGAAGCACCTAAGTTTACGTTTCCAATGTTGTAATGAAGTACCTTTCATCCCCTTTATAGGGCTCTGTTATAGGCTATTGCAGTAATTTAAAACCAATGTACCTACACTCCTGACCTTGTTATAACATCACTTTATAATTTTCAAAATAGTTGACTCTTCAAGATTTTCTTAGCACCAGTCATGTATTCTTCAAGAGCCTAGACAATTTGTCTTGAGTGTTATATTATCCATATCTCCTTAGCTGCTAAGACCTAACATTCTTATTGAATTGCCTGACAAAAATACTTCAGTTCTTTCATTATTTCACAGGTTAACATGGCATTCAGTTATTAGCATTCTCCACATAAAGAAATACCCTTGTTTGGAACAATATCAATGTATGCCTTCATCAGGCTTTAGATATAGAAGCAACTCTTGCTGAGTTTACTGTTCATCAAAATTGCAGGTGATATTATGGAGAACCAACAGCTTTCCATATGTGACTCAAGCATAAAGGTGATTATGGAAATGGAGGAGAAGTACACGAACAAGCCTCTGAAAATGTTGCTTGTGTTCGTCAATTGAATGTTGACCTCAGTTGCTAGCAGAAGTCTAGAATGAACATTGTTCATTGAGAGTTTGGTACTTGGTAGCTTGGCTTTCTGCTTACTTTAATTAAAATGCTAATAAAATGTGTTCTGTTAAATGTTGGACTTCACCTTTGCATTGCTTGGCTTTGCAAGAAGTTATACCATTTCAAAATATCCTGTGCTTGTGCTGCCAGTCATTACCCAGGGTTTTGCTTTTGACTCAAATCTGAAACTATTGAAGAGTTAGAGAAATCTCACTTATTTGGACTCCACTGACAGAATTTGTGGTTGACAGGAGAAAAAGCAAATGAGATCAGAGCGATGTGTTTAACTTCCAAATACCGAATTCTTTACAGACATTAACACATCGTTAATAATAGTGATATTTGATGTGTACATTGAACAAGACCTCTGCCTGGAAACACTTGACTAGCTGTCTGCATTACTAAGGTTGTGCATGTTTAATATTTCTAAAGAAACACTTTTTTGCTGAAAACAATGAAAAGGGTTTGATTTACCCAAGACTATCAATCTGGTGATTCAGGGCAACCCTATGTAAACCTGTGAGGAGACTAGCCTCTTTGGACAAATTGGGAAATAATAGGACTAATTCAAAATGTAAATTTGAAATTTTAGTTGGGTCAGGGCAAAATTTTAACTTGGCCACTAGTCAAAATTTCTGAAAAGGTTTTCATATTTATTTTCTACTTCAAAATAAATAGAAACCAGAAGAGAGGGTCATTTCCTCTTCTGGACGGTATATAGACCTCTTTGGCCAACATACCTGATCAGTTTCATCTTTTTAGTCTAAAGTGGTTTCCCCTGATGAGAGGTTAGTGGAGTGGGTGAGAAGTGAGAAGAAGAAATAGGATTAGGGGAAGTTATTTTTAGTACTTATTACCATAAGCACCTAATTGTAGATTTGGAATTAAGGGGACAAATATGCTTAAGAAAGGTTCTGCTTTTTCACAACTCAGAAGAAGAACCTGGTAAGAGAGGGAAGAGGACTTACTGGGTGGGGGTGACAGCTATGCCAGTATGAGCCAGTGTTTGTGGGTGCAATTGTCATTACTTCTGGAGGAAGGGAATCAGTCTTTGTTTTTATTAGCTCTGCAGAAATGTAGATGAAGGTCAGGAATTGGAAACTGAAGAAATCAGTTTGAAACAGGCCTCCTCTGACCTATGTTGGAACCTGCTGAACAAAGGATATCCCAACTCTTTGGACATTCGAAGAACTGAGATCTATTAATGGAAAGTTTCTTAAGGCCCAGCATTTTCCTGAATGCTGAGGGCCTTGTAGAAAACATGGAGTCATGGCTGTTCTTCTAATGGAATCATCCATCACTGCCAACTGCTTGCTGGAAAATTATCAGGCGTCTTTCATGAGGGCTTCATAACCTTCAGGGATTAGAAGCCTGTGCCAGGCTGAATGCTACAGTGACGTGCCACTAAAGGTCCTCTCTTGACCACTGCTTGTAGATAGTCACAAAGGTCTATAATTCAGGGCATATGGTCTTTTTTTCTTTTTCTTTTTCCCTCTGTTCCTCTCACTTCTTTCTTCTTCTCTCCCCGTCCCTTCTTTCCCTTAATCAATAGCCAGACAGTAACAGGCATTCATGCAAAAGTTGGCTTAGGAAAATGTGGTCATTGGCTTGTGAGTTTTTGAAATAGATGCTTACAGTTCCATTGTGCCATCGTGTCTAGGTGGTGGTGGGTGGCAGTGCATAAATCAACCTGTTGACGTGCCCACAAGCCTAGGGAGTTGGATCTGATCTAGCATGCATATGCCATGAAGGAATTGGGCCTTTTGGAGGCACAGTGACATAGGCCATTTTACTTCCAGCACAGTGAAAAGCTAAAGCACATGCCCTGTGGAGGTATTCTGCCAGGCAGTAGCCTAGGAGATGCTCTTAGCCTCACTTTTGGGCCTGGCTCAGGTTTAGCTGAACATGGGGTTTCAGAAAAGAGTAAGTATATAGAGGCAGCACGGGATGTGAAAAAGTACATATTAATAAGGTGGTTATTTGGGTGGTATATAGATTTTCCAAGTCTAGTAATTTTGAAGAGAGAAAGGTACTGAGAAAATACTGTGAGCTTGTTCTTGAAATTTCTACTGTGAAGACTTACTGAGAAAAGGTAGGGTAGTGATAACAGCTTTGGCTAGTTGTCAGGGGACATGTTGCTTGGGAGATCATGTTTGAAGACCTTGAGTTACCTTCTGACCATATTTCAGTCATGGCTTTAATCACATCCTCAGCCATTTGAATTATTTAGCATCTTTTTGAGATTACATTTTTTATTCCTAATTATATGACAAAGATATATACCATGAAATATTTATCATGTAATTATGATTAAAATGTGCAGTCTCCCCAAAGATGTGAATAATCACTTTAAGTATCTATATTTAATTAAGGGAGTCTGGTGGACTGGGCTGGGTCAGCTTGGTTAAGCTGAGAACTCCATTTCCCAGCATCTCCTTTCCTATGTGCATCCGGGTTAGAGGTGGCCGAAAGGGGAACATACACAGAATGGGAAGGCTGGAGGAAAGTGGCAGCCTTTACTCTCTGGGGTTTCTTCCCTGTCAGGCACAGTGATGGATGATTGCAGAGATGCCTGGTGAGTTCCAGCTTCTCTTTACTCTTCTGCTCTGCCCTGATGCTCAGCTCTGGAACCTAAGCCTAAGGTCCCTCACCAGATGCTTGGCTGCAGACCCATAGGGTGTTGGCTGCACAGGGGCCTCTCTCCTTATCCCTTGTGGTGGCTCAACATGCCTGGCCTCTCCAGTTGACTGCTTGGTGCTGACTGATCCTCCAGCACCCCTTCCAGACCTTCACTGCCTCCGACCCCAGCTCCTCCCACTGCTGTGTATGGTTTCTGGGAAAGCCTATTCCGTGAGCTCCCGGAGTCTCTGCTCCCCATTCTGGGCCTGACTGACACAAGAAGAGAGAGAATTAGAGGCAAACATGAAGTCTTTTTTTAAAAGGGCTTTCATTCTTTCAAAGTCTTTTGCTTTTAAAGTAGTTGTGAAGGGCAAGTATTTAGAGGTGGGTGAAGGTGCTAAAACCTTTCTGGCTTCTGTGGTCTCTAGGACATAATGAGATGTCTTTTTCATATAAAGATGACCTTGCTCACCCACCACCATTTCTGAAGGTGGGTTGATGCTGGTCCAGACAATTTCAGATTTGTGAAATCTAAAACCGAATCAGTACTCACCACATGTCTGTTGTCCTTCATCCCTTCCTCTCCCTCTCCCTCTCACATCGCCCTTGTACTTTTAGGACCAGTGGTAGGGATTTTTTATTAGGAAGTCCAACTTTTAGCTAGATCAGGAATATAGCAAATCCATGCCCTTGACCTTAATCAAGAACATGCCTTAATGTGCTAAGCTTACTGGCTACCAAAGTACTTCTTTTGTGGATCACTTTTTGTTTTCCTAAAAGATTCATCCATCCATCCATCGTCCATCTCCCAACCTAACGTTTCTGAATGACCTACCCTTGCACATAGCATTGAGTTCTGGAAGGTGGGCTCTATAGTAGACCTATCAGGTTTGAATGCAGGTGCTGTAACTAACTATAGAATTTGGGGTCATTATTTAACTTCTGAGCCTTGTGTCTCAGTCTTTAAGTGGCTGTAATAACAGTGCCTATTTCATAGGGTTGTTATAAGGATTAGATGAGATAACAGATGTAAAGTGATTAGCACAGTGTGTGGTATGTTATCAGTGCACAATGTTAACTGCTGTTATTATTATTATTCAAAGATGAATCACATGTAATCTTTGTCTTCAGTAAACTTACAGTTTACTGGGGTGGGACAGCATATAAGCCAGGCTGAGAGGAAGGAAACATTAATTAGTTCCATTTACAAATAAATCCTCTTTCTGACCTTGAGAGGGATGTGAAAGAACAATTCCAAAGTTACCCAAAGTTGTTTCCAGTTCCCTTCATAGGTCATTTCTTTTGAACTGTCATGCATTTTGTAGTTGCTTCTTCCTCTTTATATAAAGTGGGCATTTTTCTCTTAAGCCTCAAGATATTGGAGGTATAGATGAACATGATGTAGATACATATGAAATTTGAAACATATTGCATTGTCATGATAATCATTGTTAAAAAGAAAAAATGTCTAACAAATTATCACTTTCCCAACATGCCATCTGCACAGGGGCTCTTTCAGTCCTGGACTAAGTCCTTTTTGGGGGATGGTACCCAAAGCCACAGAACTATGTACATGACTCCAATCCACTCCCAGTACCTCCCTGGTACATTTAAGTGGAATTGAGATGGATACTTGACTCAATGGCATTTGATTTCCTGGTTGGCCTGAGGACCTTGGACTTTTGTTGTCCTCAAGAAAGATGAGCTGGATCAACTGGAAGTCATTCCTAGGGCACTAAAGAGACCGAACCCTTTGGCGGTGGGCTCTTCAGCTGGATGGAGGGTCCTATAGATTTGTGGGCTGGGGGAGCCACTTCTGGTCCACATGTGAACAGGTGAGTGAGCTGAGGAGAAGGGGGCAGAGGTGTGCATTGAGGAGCAGAGACGACAGGCTCTGAGCTACGGAGGTTGGCTTCCACTGAGACTTTCATTCTAGGGATATGTTTTGCAGTGTTATCTGGGCTGTGTCTTCTAACGCATTTTCTGCATACCTAACTTTGTTGAGGTCCTGGGATGCAGTTCTGGGGGCTCACTTGTAGGCCTTTTTTCAGTTCTGCATTGTAGTTAAAAACCAATTGACTATTAATCACCAGATACATGCTGAGAACTGCAGCGTGGCTGATGAAGATCCTCTTCAGGGAAGCTCCCATTATCTGAAGTGCGTGGGTGCTGGCTTGGTGAGCAAAGTAGGGCTTGAACTGAAGTTTTACAAGAAAGAAAATTGAAGCAGCAGAAAAAAAAGTCTTGAGATCATATGACTTATGGAATGGAAAATTCCAAACCAGACAGCCTGTGGCTCAAATTTGCCAGTTATTAGCTATGTGATCCTGGACAAGTTTTCTAGGTCCTACGCTCCAACTGCCTCGTGTTTAAAACACAGCTGTTAGGAGGATTAATTGAAAATGTATGTAACAGTCCAGTGCCTGGCATATACTGAGTGCTCAATACATGTTACTTAGTTACATATGAATATATGTTCTATTAATATTATATATAATAACTATTATTTGTAATGTTCCTTTTGAAGGTGATCTTTGACCAATACAACTGAAAAATAAACTTATATTTATTTTTTCTTATTTTTTTTTTCTTTTGGGCTGTAGGAATATCATTCTGGGGTGTTAGACTCTCAGGGCTTTCATTAAATCTAATATTCTCTTCCTAATCTGAAAGGATTTTATTTCAGGCAGTGCGTTGTGTAACGACATCCCCCTAATTTCTACCCTATTCTCTAGTCTCTTTCAAAACAGAAATTGAGTTCTAAGCTCAAAGCCTCAGCCCCTGAGGCTGCTTACAGTGCTGTCTAGTGTTGACAAAGTTCCTCTGACCACAGTGAGGTCCCACCTCACACCCATTAATATGGCTGTTATCAAAAATCCAGAAAATAAGTGTTGGTGAGGATGTGGAGAGATTGGAACTCTTGTGCACTGCTAGTAGGAATGTAAACAGTGCAGTCTCTATAGAAAACAGCATGGGGGCTCCTCAAAAAATTAAATATAGAATTATCATATGGTCCAGTAATTCTTTCTCTGGGTATATATTTTAAGAAATTAAAAGCAAGGACTCAAAAAGATATTTGTACACCTATGCTCATAGCAGCGTTATTCATTAATAGCCAAAAGGTGGAAACAACCCAAGTGCCCACTGATGGATGAATAGATAAACAAAATGTGGTACATACATATAATGGAATATTATTCAGCCTTAAAAGAAAGGAAATTCTGACATATGCTGCAACATGGATGAACCCTTGAGGATATTATGCTAAGTGAAATAAACCAGATGCAAAAAGATAAATGATGTATAATTCCACTTATATGAGGTATCTAGAGTAATCGAATTTATAGAGACAGAAAGTAAAATGGTGGTTGCCAGAAGCTGGGAGGAGGGGGAATTTGGGAGTTACTGTTTAACGAGCACAGAGTTTCAGTGTGGGAAGATGAAAAAGTTCTGGAGATGGATGGTGATGGTTGCACAACTATGTAAATGGACTTAATGCCACTGAACTGTACACTTAAAAATGGTTAAAATAGTAAATTTTATGTTATATATATTTAACACACACACACCTCTTAGCATAGTGTCTAGCACAGTCTGGATAAACACTGGCTATTAAAAAAATAAAAAACACTCCCTCTAGGGTGTGCATTATTAGTCCAGAGGTAGAACCTTCATGCCTAGGGTTTGACTGATTGTGAAATTCACCCTGAATTCACCCAGTCATACCCCAGAGCAAGCAAAATATGGCTTCTAGAAATGTAGAGGAGAAAAATAAGAATGTCCTTTCTAATTCTTGCTGATTTCCACTTTAAGTTTTCATGAAGCCGGTTGTAGTATAACTGCCAACTCCTGGAGTTGGGGTGTTCCAGCCGCTGCTGGGAAGAAAAGTGGGTCCTAATGCCTTTCCTGGTTTGTGATGAAGCCCCCATCTCAGTGCTGTTATGGTGTGCTCTGTAATTTTCTTGTACAGACCATGTTCACTTTTGGTATCAAGTTTACACTGGCCTTGTAAAACAAATTGGGTAGCTTTCCATCTTTTTCAGTCTGAAACAATTTTAAGCAAGGCTATATGTTACTTGAAAGTTTGGTAAAACCTACCTAGAAAATCATCTGGACCTTGTAGGTTTTATGTGTTAGGGGGAGAGGGAGACTGGATTAGCAATTCAATTTGATTTATTCAGGTTTTCTATTTCTTCTTGAGTCAATTTTGGTCATTTACACATACATATTTTAAAAAACTATTCCTTGCGTGTAAGTTTTTAAATTTATTGTTTATAGTATTATGATGTAAAATTGTTTACTATTTACTTTGTTGTTCCTGATGTTGATTATTTGTGATTTTTATCGATCACTCTTCCTAGAAGATTATCTATTTTATTAATTGCTTCCCACCAAAGAACACTTTTTAGTTGTTTTGATCCTCTCTGGTGCTGCTTTTCTATTTCATTAGTTTCTCCTTTCTTCCACCTTCTTTAGGTTTGCTTTTACTGTTTTGTTCTCTTACTGGCTTCTTTTTTTTTTTTTTTTTTGAGATAGAGTCTCACTCTGTTGCCTAGATAGTGTGCAGTGGCATCATCCTAGCTCACTGCGGCCTCAAACTCCTGGCCTCAAGCGATCCTCCTGCCTCAGCCTCCTGAGTAGCTGGGACTACAGGTGTACATCACCTCGCCTGGCTAATTTTTAAAAATTTTTTTGTAGGAAAGGTGTCTCACTATGTTGCCCAGGCTGGTCTTGAACTTCTGGCTTCAAGCAATCCTCCTGCGTTGGCCTCCCAAAGTGCTGGGATTACAGGCATGAGCCACCGCACCTGGCTCTTCCTTGACTATTTTGAACATAAATAAAGTTTTTGGTAGATGGAGCTATAAAATTAATTTCATCTGTAGTGAATTCATGTTTCAATTTTGATTTTAATGACTGACATAATTTTGATCGTCAGGCTTATTTTGAGTGGAGGTTTTTAATTTTGGCCTTTTGTTATTGCTGTTGACTTTTCTCTCTTTACACTCTCCTCTTTCTGTCCAGTGGCCTCTTTTATCCAGCAGAAATTAAACTCCTTGCTGCTGCTTCTGCTTCCTGCTTCCAGCCCCAGAGATCAGCTATTTAAGTTCGCAGAAATGTTTATCTTTTGTTTTAGAGTCTGACTCTGCCTTTTTTCCTTTTCTCTCATGGTTTAGCTGTCATTACTGTGGTGTTTTGACGGAGAGTGATCACGATGTGAGCTTATTGTGTCAGCTTGACTATCTTGGCACAAGATAGATGGTTTGACTGGAAACAATTAGAAAAATAAAAGTAGTGGTTCAAATATTTATACTTTCTTAGTATTACCTACATTGAGAAAGTAAACATTGGTTCTTGAAATGTAGTCAGGAGTTGTGTTTGTAAATCTTAGGCCAGATAGATCTTCTCTCAGAATTTGTTCTACCACCACTACCAACGTGACCACCAGGAGAGGAGGAAGTATCACCGGTCTTGGCAGCCAGTGGTAGGATGACTTTGTGTGGATCGCTTCAAGTTTTCGTGTGAAGTGGAGATTGTGCCATCCTGCTGTAATTCACTGGAGAGAACAGATGTGAAAGCACTTGCAAACATTTTGATACTGTAGTATGTTGAGTGGTATCATTAATACTCCTTGTTAATACTCACTGGAGAAGACAGCATGGCGGAGGCTGGAGAAAGAGTTTTGGAAGCAGGTAGGTCTGTATTCTGATTCTGGGTCCCCCTTGTTAATTGTGTGATTTTAGTGGGCAAATCAGTTAACCTGACTCATCTTCTTGAAATGACATGCAGTGGCTGTCACTACTGTGTCCTTTTTGTTCCATTTACTTGGGATAGGAGGTCAGTGTCCCCTTTGTTCCCTCTTATCTGGACTCTTCGTTAGTGCCAAGTTCCATCTCGGAGTTCAATGGGGGGACATAAAAAGCCCAGGGCATTTTGCCCATTATCAACCCCAAATGCCATTTCTCTTTCCAGAGCTTTCTGTATATGAAGCTGTTCTCATCCCTGAGAAAACCAACCAATTGCCTTTTGTTATCTTTTGATTTCTTGGGTACAGGGCCCTAAAGCTTGAAAGTGGTTCTGAAGGACGTGTCTAAGGGCGCAGGGGGACAGAGGAGTAGGTCAGGCTCAGCTAGTTCCTGTCCCAGCTCCCCTGCCTGTCCTGCCCACCCCCCCAAGTGTGCCAAGGGCGAGTGTTTGTGGTGAGCACACCCCAGTCCTGGCACTGTGTCGTTTTCTCTTCTTACTATCATTCACGTGTGCTGGGCCAGGAAGGGATGCATTTGGACCCCAGAACCTCTGCGAAGGGGGAGAACTGAGATGTGATGTGGTAAATAGGAACGTCGTTCCTGCTCTGCTGAGAGGTGATGGACATATATGAATCTAGACTGGGCCACAAGAGACCTGAGCAGGAAGCTCTGAGGCCTTGGGCTGGTCTTAGGTTCTTCGTCGCTAAAATGGGGGGGTTGCAGTTGACAGTGGCTAAAAGCACACGGCCGAGGGAATGGCACTTTTTGTTGCTCTGGCTGCATCTGTCCCAGGGAAGGTCCTGGTCCTTGTGTGAGGTTGGGGGTCTGTGGCTCCCTGTTGGGTCTCAGGGCAGGATCCCTCAGGATGACACAGCAGTTGCTTCCCTGACTCTGATTTCTTCTTTAATGTGGCTTCTTTAGACTATACTTTGGCCATCTGCTAAGAATCTGATCAATGCCACTTCCTTTCTGAATTTTACTTGCTCTACTGTCAAGAAACTAAGATGAAGCAACCAGGATCAATATACTTTCCTCTTCTGGTTCCCTGGGTGGGGAAAGATTAGTACTGCTGGAAGGCGGGATGGTTATGTTAAATTCACCACTTTTACGCAAGTCTTGACAAATACTAAAAGCAAAGGGAAAGGTGGGGAGAGGTTCCCTACTCAGGCTGGAAGCTTCTGAGTGTCTCAAAAATCATTGCATTAAGACAAAAAATAAACATCAATCTGCAGGTATGTTATAATTTTATTTTTCTAAGAGAACATCGAATGGCTATAACTGCTTTTCTGTTGGAGCAGGGAAGCTGTACCAGAACTTGAAAATCTTTCATCCGTTATTCCTAATACATAACTCACAAGTACATCGCAGTCCTGAGGAAGTACAATTAAAAAGGGGGTACTCCTTTTCTCAAGTCATCAGGTTTAATTTTCCTGATTATGGTAGATTATGAGTCATTCTGAGTCTTGGTCTCCAAGAGAGACAGCACCTTCCCTTCAGTCCCTTTCAACAGTTGTTTATGGCAGTTCCAGCCTCTTTCTGCCTCTCAGAGGCTCTTTATTTTTAAAGCAAGGCAGACAAGGCCTAAAATTATTCCATTAAAGAGGGGCAATTTTTGTAATGGGACTTAGAGTGCTTTGCTGAAGTGCAGGCAAGTTTCTTCAATATCCTGAGCATTATTCGCTCATTTAGTTAAATGATGTTTCTAATTCCCTGGTAATTACGTGTAATGAGGCACTTTTTCTCTTCTTGATGAGACTTTAGCTTAATATGAGATGGCGTATTTTTTTCTTTTTTTTTTCCATGGGGATAATTACCCCTTCCCAGGAAAAGCAGGGTTTGTTGTGCAGAATATAGCAAATTATTTTATTTCCTGCCATCTTGACTGCCAGTAAATTATAAAATTAAGTTTCAGTGGTGCATTAGCACCATTTTGGAAAAGGCTTGAGACTCTATTTTTTCTTTTTCTTTCTTTTCTTTTTCTTTCCCTTTTTTCCCCCCTAATTCATGTACTGCTGTCCTCTGGGA
The DNA here is from genome assembly GCF_020740605.2 of Lemur catta. Taxonomy (NCBI): domain Eukaryota; kingdom Metazoa; phylum Chordata; class Mammalia; order Primates; family Lemuridae; genus Lemur; species Lemur catta. The sequence continues at coordinate 7,064,822 of NC_059141.1, read as the reverse complement.
CTGTAGAGGCTATTATTCATAGAATAGATGTTTTTATGCCAAATCCGAGCATTCAGATGTATTGAAGCAGCAACATAGGTGGAAATTTTCTGGATGATATCCAGTGTAGAACGTTCATGTAAGTGTCTTTGTGCTCGGGTAATTATCATCATAAAGTTAAGTAATGTCCCCTCTTTTCTCTGGTCTCCTCTCACTCCTCCTTTGGATGTCAAATTACCTTTTTTGTGCAATGCTTCAATTAGAAGCAAAGCAACTAAATTTGAATCACATGAAGGTGGTGACACCAAATATTAAAAGGCAAGAAATTCAGAGTTAATACAGTCACTCTACTTAATTCTTCCTGTTGTTAAAAAGCAAATTTGAGGAGAGAAAAATATGGGAAGAGCATCATTAATTAAGTATGATGTCATGTCGAACTTTGGTTTTCTGGATTCGATTATTTTTAGCAATTTTAAGTATAGTATGTATGTGTGTGTATGCTTCTGCTATTTTTGTTTTTTGTGCAGAAGAAACATTTCTTTGGAAGAAACAGCAGAATGGGATGCAGAGAGGAAAAGAGAGCCGTGGCCTGGGCGCCAGGGGGCTGGAGTGCTAGGGTGGACTCCGTTTCCTGCTCCCTGGCTGTGTCGTTTGGGTGAGACAGCTTCTTGGAGCCCCAGTTCCCTCCTGTGTAAAATGCATATGGATCCCAGCAGGTGATCTCCAGTCTTTGGAAAGCTGAAGGTCTTCATATCAGTTAGTGAAAGGATCATGTGTTGAAGTCATATCAAAGTGGCCCAGATTTGAAGTTTGTGGGTTTTTTTGTTTTATTTTTTTGCAGCTCCCACCTGCTCTTCCATCCCTTGTAACGATGCTGGTTTCTGGGCATCCCATTGCCCCCATCCCCTGGTTTGTCGATGGCCTTATGGCTCCTGTCTGGTGTTTACTGATTTTCTGGCCTGGAAAGCACGGAGGTGCTGCCCAGTGCTGTGTCCGTCCAGACGAGTGTTTCCGTTGTGAGTGAGCCAAGGCTCCTCTGCTGTAGTACTCAGTTTCCCTTTGGTCACAGATGTCATAGTATGTCTCTTTTCTTGAAGGTGACCAGACTCTTTTTTGTTTGTTTGCATGTTTGAAATCAACAGCAATGTACTGCCGTGATACTCCCCTTTTTAGATAAATGGTAATAACCTATTTGATGTGGGCTGGTTTCTCCATGTTTTAGGAATGGGGAGTATTTACCAAAATGATGAGTCTTTCTTCCTTATGTAATTAGCCTGCAATAAAAACTTCGCATCTGCAGTTTTTATTTTAAGAAACTGCCGTTTGGGGTAATTCTGTTTTAGGATAGTTACGTTGGGCACTTTCACTTTTCCCCTTGGGATCATGAGGAGGCCCCTGCCTGCTTCCTGATGGGTCATCGTGGGCATAGCTCCAGGGACGTGCCCCTCGGCACCGCACCTGCAGGCGCTCCCTGATGTCCTCACCACAGTGTAAGGTCTGAACTCCAGCATGGATTGGAGGGTGGCCCAGAGTCAGGTGGGTAAGGGTCTGAGTCTTGGATCTGCCATTCACCAATTCAGTGATCTTGGGCAGGTTGCTTAACTTTTCTGAGCCTGTTTTCTCATCTGTAAAGTGGGCATCATAATAATACCTTGTTGGATAAAATGAGATATATGTAAAGTATTTAGCATAGAGCTTGGGGCCTAACTGCTCAGGAATGTGAGCTACTATTATTATTGCTGTTGTTGTTGTTACTATTTTAGCTTCTGCCACTTGCCTAGATGTATGTGTGCTACGTTCTAGCCGCTGTTCCCCTAACTTGTCCCAAGCTCTCCAGTCCTCGTGCCTGTTTTATGCAGGTTCCTCTACCTAGCACCTTCTCCCTTTCTCACTTCCCCTGCCATGAATTCATTTCTACCCTCATTCATTTATTCATCAGGTATTTGCGGAGCACCCACCATGTGCCCGTCCCATTTGCCTGTTGTGGCTCATCTCAGACACGCCTTTGGTGACTGCCCTGGTGTCTCCCGCAGGCCCCGTAAGACCATGCTTTGCTGTGGCCACGTATACCACAGCACCCTCAGTCACTCCTGTTCTCATCTTCCCTAATTTGGCCCTAGTGTCTCGTCTCCCATGGAGGTGCTGTGTGAGCAGAGACTGAATTGAATGGAATCACTTTAGGAATCCCAGCCTTACCCCCCTAGAGCGTGAACTGTCTTGTAGGCGAAGTTACCTTTTCTCAACTCCCTTGGCACTGCGAAGCTCTAGGGTGGTACTTGCACTTGCTGCTTGCGCCACGGCTACGTGCGTGGTGAAGTGGTCAAGCATGGGCTTCTAGCCCAGGCTTCCCTCTTAGCAGCATGTGGCCTTGGGTGTGTCACAGAGCCTCCCTGCCCATAGCTGATACTACGATCCCGCCCCTGGCGTGCTGAGCGAGGCGTGAGCAGGCACGTGAGGCCCCAGCTCTGTGCCTGCTCCCCGATGTTAGCTGCTCTTGTTATCATTACAATGACTATTAGTAGCTTTTTTTTCTTTTTTTCTTTTTCTCTTCACCCTATACTAACAAGGATATTATTAGCTTTTCTACATGAGAGATTCTCAAACATGGCTGCTCCCCACGAGAATTGTGAGGATGCCCTTAAACAAAGACTACTGGGCTCCACCCTGACCTCCAACTCAGAGCTGCCGGCATGGAGTGAGGCAATGTGTCAGTTATGTGCTGCTTGGCTGACTCTGGTGCCCAGCCTGGGAACCACGGTGCGTGCTCCTGCACCAGCCAGTGCCTGTGTCCCATGAGGCCAAATATTCCCGTCAAATCGAGAGGTGCATGCCATACTGGGTTGAATAGTGCCCCTCCTCCAAACTCCTGTCCACCCAGAATCTATCAATGTGACATTATTTGGAAATAGGGTCTTTGCAGATGTAATCAAGTTAAGATGAGGTCATGCTGGAATATGGTGGGCCCTAAATCCCGTGTAACTGGTATCCTTACAAGAAGAGGGAAATTTGGACACAGAGACATAGACAGAAGTTGGCCACGTGACTATGGTGGCAGTGATTGGAGTGATGCTGCCACAAGCCAAGGGGCGCCTGGGTCTGCCAGAACCTGCAGTAGGCGAGACAGGAATCTTCTCTAGAGGCTCTGGAAGGAGCGCGGCCCTGCCGACACCTTGATTTTGGACTTCTGGCCTCCAGAACCGTGGGAGAATTAATCCCTGCTGCTTGACGCCCCAAGTTTGTGGTAACTTGCTGCAGCAGCCCTAGGAAACTCACACAGGCTCTGCGTCACTGTCTGATCACCCTGCACCGAGGCAGAAATGCTGCTGATGGGGCCTATTGGGTGACTGGTTTGACATACTTGTAGCATTTCTAAACATCTATACAAATCTTAGAAAATAATCTCCCCCTCTGGGCAAAAGGAGTGTTGACACATTTTTTAAACAGGTGGTTGAATACCGAGGGTACGAGACACCTCTGGCCCACAGGGGACTGCCTGGCCAGGCCGCAGTATCCCCAGGGAGGAGGTCAGCGCCTGGCCGGCGGGCACCAGCCTGCAGTTGTTTGTTGCTACCTTGAGGTCTTGGGGCTGTTCAGTGGACACCTCAGAGGAGGGGAGGTTGGCAGAGCAGATTCTAGTCTTGGCTGTCCTTTTTCCTTCCTGAATGTTCCTGGACAAGTCACCTGATCTTGTGGAGCCCAAGTTTCTCCACCTGTAAAATGGAACCACTAACACACTAAATTGTTGTGAGTGAGCACCAGCGCGAATCAAGGACGTGTGGTTTACTTCTGCAGTAGGCTCTGTACATAATTTTCATTGCTGTCCTTTTGATTTCCTTTTGGTGAGTCGGCTACCCCAGGCTTTGAAATGCATCAAGGGAAACAGAATTGGTGTTGTAATCCCAGGCTACAACTCTGGACCCTTTATTGAAAGAGAAGAAATTTTTTATTTATGAGAATGAAAAGGAAAGGGGAGCCGATGCGGCCCTGAATTTAAGAAATGGAGCAACTGGCGATGGAAGGCCCGTGGCAGATCCTGCCGACCTTGCTCGAGTTTCTTCTTGAGTTCTCATTCAGGGCAGCGAGCCACGTCTCTCCTTGCTGAGACATCGTCACCCAGGCGCAGGTGGCCCACGTGCTGTTGCTCAGGTGGCTGAGGGCAGGGACCAAGGCAGTTGGGAAAGGAGAGGGCTGGAAAATTCGTCTTAGCATAGGAATAAACACCAATTTGAATATTCAGTCGTGAGGGTTATAAATAACTGTGAGTTTTCATTGACGAGTAAGCGGTGATACATTTCATACAATAATTAGTTATTTGATTACTTTTGTTTTAGCCTGAAGTAGAGGACAATTGACAAATGTGAATACCTCTGAGACTGATGGGGCACAGTAAACTAACTTTATTTGTTACAAAATGCAATTTTATTAATATGAATTGACAGTAATTAATTTGCTAGTGTTGATGTTGTTAATAATTGCATGTAATTTATGAAATATTCATGCTAGAGCAGAATAAAATAATGCATAGGTCCTCTGGCTTGTTTGTTAAAAAGTCTGTGAATATTTCATTAAAGCCTTTCTACTTCAATGTATTCATACTGCAGTGGTTTGAAATCCCACAAAATACAAACAATACTTTAATTCCTTATTTTACTATTTCTTAACTTGACTTGCAGGCATTTCCAGGGATGCTGTGCTTATACCATGAAACTCCTTGAAATTAAAGAGACTGTATTTTTTTGAGAGCTTCTCCCAAAAGATTAAGTACCCCTGCATTAATTTAATCTTCATCTAAGTTCCAAATGTAGCTGTTTTATTCCCATTTCAGAGATAAGGAAACCAAGGCCGAGAGAGTAGTCCAGGAGCAAGACTCAATTCTGGGTCCTCCGGCTCCTAAATCCAGGACCCCTGGAGTAAAATCTAATTTTGCTTTTATTCCAATTTATTTTTTTTACTGAATGAAAGTATGGAGTGTTTCTCCCTCCTAATTCAGTTTGGCCCTCTTGTTCCTAGAAAAGGATTGTAATTACAGTGAATGACAATTGAATTCAGCTAATGCGATCAGTTACATGGGGCCCCACTGGAGCCTGTGCCCAGCTCTGTGGAGGCGCCTCAGTCTGCCGTCTTCAGGGGAGCCCTGCCCCCTCTGCGGGCCCTGGCGGTAGCTGCCTTTAGGGAGCGGCAGCTGTAGGGTGCTGGAACCTGCTCTAAACAAGCAGTCCTGGCTCAGTTCCTAACTCCCAGGGCTGCCTTCCTGGGCCTGCCGCCTGTCACCGTGCTGAGAGGGGACCTGCATTTGGTGTAGGGCTCTATTGTCACCACCTTGAAATTCTTAATAACTTTTGAATTGCTTAACTCTGCACTTCCATTTTGCACTGCTCCCGTGAATTATGTCGCCACTTCTGCACTCCCTCTGGAACTCTGAGGCAAGTTATTTCGCCTCTCTGAGCCTCAGCTCTTTATCTATGAAATGAGGAGATGCTTTATTCTTCCGGGTTCTTGAGGGGGGTTAAATGAGAGAGAGCATGCCTGCAAATGCCTTGTAAATGCCTTGTAGATTTGTGTTAGATTGTCTTCTAGCATCTGCATCTTTCTGTTCTCATGGGAGTAAGAACAGCTTTTTCCAGAAGGAGGGCAACAGGGAGACTGAGTCCAATCCAGAACTCTTTCTCAGCTCCCCACCGACCCTTGTCGCAGGTCAGAAGCTTGGGACAAAGACCTAAATCCATAGATAATGGTAAGTGATAAGTGTGCCCCACATTCTTGGCTGAGGCCACGGAGGTCAGCTCTGGAGCCAGAATGACATGGGAAGGTCGCCACTATATATGTCTCATCTCCCGGGCATGTGCCCTATTCATTTTGAGAAGAAAATGAAAGAAAAACACTTTCTGCACAAAGTTTCCAACTTGACAAATGTTCTTCCAGCTGTGGGACCTTGAAGGCATTTTTCTCTCTGGACTCGGTTTGTCTCCTTGGGGTGGTATTAGATGAGAAAATGCAGGTAGAACTCATCTCACAGTGCTCAGCCTGCAGGGAGCATTCAATAAGAGCCCTTCTTTGTCTTCTTCTTGTGATTATTTTTAGTTAATAAAATTTGTGCTGCTCCTAGAATCTGCTATCATCTCTGAGGGTAGATGGAGGGTGAAGGTTGGGTGAGGAGGTGGCGGAATCAGCCTTGTTGCTCTGGGCCTGCCCAGCCCCTTCCTCGCTCTGTTTCTTCTCCCTGAGTAGCTGGGGAAACTGTGACCCTCCTGCCGCCACCCCCACACCTGGGGAGAGAGCTCAGGCAGGAACGGGGCTACCACGCTGCAGGTGCCTTCTTCCCTGGAACCTTGATTTTGACTCCTTGGACCTCATCTGAATGATCTCCTTGCACTGGGGTTGTGACGTAAGTGTCTGTACTCAGAGTCCACGCGAAGACATGCTCCTTGTGGAGAGAGAGCACTCTGTTCCACACCTGTCCCGTGCCCGGCTCGGCGTGGGGCCCGCCCTGCGGCTGCTTTCCAAAGAACATCTGCTGAATAAACAAGCAAACTGAACCTGGAGAGGACAGGACCTTCTAAATATCGACAGCCCTTCTTTTCCTTTTTTCTTCTTCTTTTCTATCTTAACCGTTTTAAAGTGTTCAATTCAGCGCATTCAACACATTCCCGAGGTCATGCAACCGTCACCGCCGTCCATTTTCAGACTTGTAACCATCCCATACGGAACTCTGCCCGTTAAGTAATAACTCCGGATGCTCCCTCCCTCCAGCCTCTGGAAACCTCTATTCTACCTCCTGTCCCGACGACTTTGCCTATTCCAGGTCCTTCGCGTATGTGGACCTTAACAGCATTCGTCCTTTTGCATCTGGCTCCTTTCGCTTACTATGTTTTCAAGGTTCATGCGTGTTGTAGCAGGTGTCAGAATTTCATTCCTTTTCAAGCCTGAATACTATTCCCTTGTACAACTTTTGTTTATCCATTCAGTCACTGCGGGACACCTGTGTGGTTTCGGCCTTTGGGCTGTTGTGACCAGTGCTGCTGTGAGAACGGGGCACGAGTGTCTGTCTGCATCCCTGCTGTCACCTCTGTAACCAGGAGTGTGACTGCTGGCTCCTGTGGGAATTGTAATGCTCTGTTTGGAGGTTGGAGGAACCGCCAAGCTGTCTGCTACCGCAGCCGCACCATGTGACATTCCCACCAGTCTGAGGATTCCAGTTTCCCCCTGGCCTCCCCGGCACTGGGCATCTTACACGGCACGTGTAATCGTTAGGCAGATGATCTCCTCCTTCACCGGCACCTTTGCTTAAAGCAGACTTTCCTTCTGAGCCGGAAGAACAGGAGCGGGAAAGGAGGGGCCCTGGAGAGCCACGGTCATTTACCTGTGCTCAGTGATGCCGAGGACGGCCTGCTCTCTAGCAGATGGCCGGGATAATCTCTGTGGTTGAAGCTGCGGAACGCCCGGACTCCGCTCTGCTTTTCCAGCAGCAAGAGCAACAGGGAAATGGGGTACGTTATGTGGGTGCGGACGGTGGCCATCTCCTGGGCCATTCTTGGTTAATCCTGACTACACAACATGGAGTAAAATTTGTCTCCAAATGGCCGCTGCAGCGAGTCGGGAACCATATTCTCCTGGGCAGAGGTGCGGCTGGGGCGTGGGCGGCCGGGGCTCTGACCATGGGGCAGGGTGGCTGTACCAATTGCTCTCTGTGCAAAAGAGGCAGTCGTTCTGGACTTATAACACTCTAATCCTTTTAGTCATCCGTGAGCCTCATGACTGTGAGCCACCTGACACTCCCCACTTCAGATGGGGCTCCGGTGGGGAGTGGGGGCTGCTGTGTGCAAATGGTATCCCGGGATTCCAGGGGACACAGAGTGCTCCTCGGCTCTGCAGGCCCCCGTTCTGCAGCAGGGCACCTCCACAGAGGCCATCCAACCCGCAGGCAGGGGGAGGTCCTGGGTTCTCTGGGTGGAGACCCTCTCCGGCCTGTCTTGCGGTGACCAAGGCACCGGGGTGGGGTTCGTCTTCACCACTGGAACCGGCCACCTCCGCTCGGTGGGGGCTGAGCCCTGCAGGAACCTCCTGGTTCCACAAGGCTTTAGAGAAGGGCAGGACAGCCACAGGCCACTGGTGACAGGGCCCACAGCACACTTCCCTGCCGCATAGGATGGCCATGTCACAGGTGACATGAAACTTGAGGGTAGGTAGAGGTGGCATTGTCTTCCCAGTTCCTCCCCATGTCCTGCACATCTGCTCCTTTTCCCTGGAATTCCGCAGTACTGTAACAGGACCAGTTCTTACACCTGCCACGTCAGGACGCAAGGCGGGCCGGCTGGGTGGGTTGGGAGGGAGCCTTGGCTTTTTTGGCAGCAGTCTGGGAAAAGGCATCAGCAGGCGACTGCTGGCAAGGAAGACCGAGGGTGAGCTGGGGTGATGAGTTGCTCTTCTGTAAGCTGCAGGCTGGGGGGCGGATGCTCCCTCTCCCTCCTGCTCAGCGGCAGCCTCTGCCTCCCCGCTCTGCCTGAGCTGATTCGAGATGGGCCAGATGGTGATTCCTTGAGGGCCCTGGAGGGAATCAGTGTGTCATGAAGCAAGTTAACCCCAAGCGTCTGAAGGAAGAAGGGTCGGTTGGAACCTGGAGTTGGGCAGGGAGTCGTCACACGTGAGGGCTGCTCCACTAGGGTCCCTGGGACCAGGCCCAGATTAGAGCTGGGAGTTTCCAATACTGAGTGGAGTTTTTTCAGCCTCACCACTTCTGAGGTGAGTCAGCTTGGGTAGGTGTCCTTCAGTTGCCCCGTAACAAATCACGCCACGCCTTAGTGGCTTCAAATGAAAACCCAGGGTCACACACAGATTGTGTGGGCCAGCACTCCAGGAGGGGCTTAGCTGGATGGCCCGGCCCCGGGTCTCTCACAAGCCTGCAGCCATCTCCAGGCTCGGCTGGGGCTGGAGGGTTCACTTCCGAGGGAGCTCCCTTGTGTGCTGGCAGGCCGGTGCTGGCTGTTGGCGGGAGGCCAGTTCCTCAGTGGTCCTCTTCACAGGGCGGCTTGGTGTCCTCCCAGCATGGTGGCTGGCCTCCCTGAGAGTGGTGACCCAGGAGCCAACAAGGTGAAAGCGCTGACTTTTAGGACCTAGCCTGAGAGGTCACCCTCTACCACTTCCAGGTTGCTCACACAGGGCAGAGGGGACCACACCAGATGTGAACCCCCAGAGGCAAGGATTGCTGGGGGCCCTCTGGAAGGCTGGTAACCGCGCCCGGCCTCAGTGTTCCCACCTGTAAGGAGCAATGGTGTCTGCCCAGCGCCTCCCCGTGGTAATGAAAGGAGACCCCGTGTGGGGAGGACGGGAAGTGCTGCAGGCAGCTGTGACCGTCAAATTCGTGTGTCAGCTTGACTGGGCTAAGTGATGCCCAGAGAGCCGGTGAAACATTATTTCTGGGTGTGTGTCTGGGGGTGCTTTTGGAAAAGATTAGCATTTCAATCAGTAGACAGTAAAGAAGATTCACCCTCACCCTTCGTCTACTCTGTTAAGGGCTGGACTAGAACAAAACGGTGGAGGACAGGTGCCTCTGCCCTCTTTGAGCCAGGACATCCATCTTCTGCCCTCGGCCACCAGAGCTCCATGTTCTCGGGCCCTCGGTCTCTGGGACTTTCACCAGCAGGCTCCGGGCCTGCTTCTCAGGCCTTCGGACTCAGACCGAACCACACCACCGGCTTGTCTGGTTCTCCAGGCTGCGGACGGCAGACCGTGGGGGCTCCGCAGCCTTCAGGATCACGTGAGCCAATTCCCATAAAACATCCCCTGTTATATGTCTACACCTGCCCTATTGGCTCCGTTTCTCTGGAGAACCCTAATACGACAGGGTAAGACAGGATGAGATGTCTGAATCGAGATGTACCATAAATGTAAAATGCACCCCAGATTCCCGAGACTCAATCCGAAAAGGAATGTAAATTATCTCATTAACATGTTGAAATGACATTTTGGATAGTGTGTTAGTTTTTTATTAAAATTAATTTCACCTGTTTCTCTTCTTTAGTTAACTTGGCACCTAGAAAATTTACAGTGTTGTCTACGGCTGGCATTCTGTTTCTGTTACCACCCCCTGTTACTTCTCCACATCTGTCCTGTTGGCCCTGTGGGCAGCTCTGGCCTAGACCAGGAGCCTGGACGCTGTCCCCATCCGTGTCTCCCAGAGCTTCCAGAGGGCTCGGTGTATGACAGGTGCCCAAAAACATGTCTGAGTGAGTGCTCCGAGCACATAGGTGTCCAAGCAATGCCCAGAAGGCAGTGTGGGGAGAGGGAACACACCTTGGGTTTTGAGTCAGAAACACCTGCATTCAGATCCTGGCTCAACTCTTGGTTTGGTGGGTCCTTAACCTCTGTGAACAAGAGCCGCCACGTCCACAGGGTGGTCTGCTAGTCTGTGTCCAGCTCACTCTGCTCAGTGTAGACAAAGATGTGGATCAGGTATGACCGTGTGCCGCGTGAAGAGCGCACTGCGCAGGCTCTCGGGTAAGGGTGTGCTGGCTTCAGGCTAGACTCAGGCTGCTGGTGGGTCGGGGCTGAGGAATGGCAGTGCGTGTGCAGACGTGCACATACACAGGTGCCAGCTGCATGCTGGCCACCTGCGGGCTGCTGGATTTTCTGATGTTCCTGTTCTGTTTCTGTGACCCACTGTGTCCTGGACTTGATCCGTGATGGAAACAGAGGCTACTTACTGGGGGGCAGGAGCGGAATGGGGGGTGTGCTGAGGGCAGAGCAGCCTGTTCCTCACTGTCCTGTCCCCTTAGCCCGTCATGGGCAATAGCTTAGAGGAGGTGCCTCCTGACAGTGGAGACTAATCCCAGGGCAGGGGCACAGGGCACGTCAGAGGGGCGCCCTCCCCAGGCATGTCTCCCCAGGGGCCCACCCCCCTTCCCTCTGCTAAGGACCAGCTCCGAGCTCCACTCCCCCATGTCTGTTCCCAAAGGGACCAGAGACAGACAAAAGGGCAATGCATTTTCTGTTATCAAGACACAAAATCCTTACACTTAATTAAAATGTGCCATGGCAACCAGTGAGGTACGTGTAGACTGGTGCGGTGCGGAGTGGCTGTCGCTCGCCAAAGGCAGTGCCCGCATGCCATCCCTTTGTTCCTGCTCTGGGAGAGGGGACTGCACTTTGCCTTTTGTGAGCGTGCCCTTTGTCCGTGGTGTGGCGGAAACGCAGGGCCTCGGTGGGGCGACCCTGTGAGGTCTGGCAACCCCAGAGCAGTCCTGGCCCAGCCTACATCAGCTGAAGGCTGGGCTGGGGACACAGGTGCGATAAGAAACAGTCCCCATACTCTGGATGCTGCTGGGGGAGACAGGCACACAGCCAGGTTGCTATAAGACAGGGGCATAAGGACTGGTGGGGCACAGGAGGCAAGGTACTATGGAGCCCAAACAAGAGGCTGAGGGCGGAATCAGGAAGGCTTCCTGGAGGAGGGGTCATGTGACCAGTTGAATACTGGTCAGGAGAAGGGAGATGAGTGGGCGTGAAGGTAGTGGGGAGAAGGAGCAGCACAGCGGAGGCCTGGAGGTGAGAGGAGTATGGTGTGCACACAGGCCCGAGCTTCTGGACCATAGGATCAGGATGAAGTGCTGGGGACCACGGAGGTTAAGGCAGGATCTTGGAGGACCTGTGTGCTGGGCTGGGAGGCGTGGGTGTTATGTGGTGTGGGCAATGGGGAGCCACAGAAGGTTGCTAAGTGAACCAGAGTCAGATCAAACGCTGCTGAGCAGGTGGCTGCTGGCGTGTGCTGGAGAAACTCATATGGCTCTTCTGTCCCCCTGTGTGGCTTTGACTTGTGCTGGGGCCACAAGGGAGTTCTGAGGAAGAGAGTGGGGTGACCTCAGAGAGAATCTGCTCTCACTGTGGAAGGTGACTGCAAAGTGCAAGCCTAGTGGGACCCTGGGAAGGAGGCAGCTCAGCATCCAGGGACCAGAGCCGGTCTTGGGTCAGGTATTATTACTGCTGTGTGACTTCAGGCAAGTCACTTAACCCCTCTGAGCTTGGGTTTCTCATTTTTAACCTGAGGAGGCAATCACTGAAGAGTCTGCTTCATCCACTGGCTGTGAGTGGAGGCCGTGAGACACTGACAGAATGAGTGGGCGCGGGTGGTGCTGACCTGGTCTGCAGCTCTGGGCACTCGCCAGGCCCCGCGGCCTGGGCAGTCGCCACGAGATGCCAGGCCAGTGGTGACAGCATTGGCTTCAGCAAAAGAGTCATTAGACTTCAGTTTAAGAGCCAGGAGTCTGAGGTCACCACAGCTGCCTTAATATCCTAAATTAAAGTCATATTAAGGCCTCTTAAGTGTTCCAGATGCTTCTTGGTTGCCTTTGAGCTGCTGAATGGAGAAGGGGAGGCTCTTGGGTTGTTTGTTTCATGGCTCCCGGCTTAGGCTGGGCAGGAAAATGCACAGCTGTGCGTGGCACGCGCAGGGCCAAGGCAGGGAGCCCGGAAACCTCATTTGGGGGACTTCTTGGTCCAGAGATAGAATGTATCTCAGTATAAGGGCTGTTGCTTGGGTGGAGGGAATTTTCTGAGTCTTTTAAAAGCCATCACTATGGAGGCTCCAGGGCCCCTTGGCTGGTGATTCTTTAAGTCATTTATTTAGCAGGAGGCTCCCTCCCTCATCCCATCCTTTACCCCTGTCTTCCCTGGGCCAGCCTAGAAAGGAGGAACTGATTTTCTTTAAATAAATATGGGCTGCAGCGCATGATTCAAAGGGTCTAAGGACTCTTGTGACATCTCAGTCCCCTTGTAAAGTTTAGGATTTTGGAACAGAATTGAAACACCAAAGGCGAGAAGCCTGAAAGGAAGAGAGATTCCTGCTGTTCCTCCTGGCACCTGCAGCGCCTGTGGCAATCTGCCCCACGGGGAGCCCACACCACTCAGAGGCAAATAGTCCAATTCAGGACTGGCTAGAAATTGGGCTCATCTACCAGCCATTAGAGAACTTTATTTGATGAGAAAATGAGAACTTTTTGTAGCTGCTAAAGAGAGCACCATTCTTAATTTGACCTCTTCTTGGCCGTGGGAGATGGCCACTTTATCTGAAACTCAAGTGCCCAGAGTAGGGAGGCCAGCTGCGTCCCATTCGCCCGTGGCCACGTGTGCATGCTGTGTTCTTGGAGTGCGGTTCCTGGAGCAAGTGCAAGGGAGAAAGCAGGGACATCAGCAACCGTGTGGAGGCTCTGACAGACGGCGGTGCTAGTCCTTTGCCGGATCTACGGTGACAGGGCAATGTGGAGACGCACGAGGGCCCTGTAATTTATGAGCAGCTGATGAAAAGTGTTTTCAGAGTAGTGGCGGGGAAATCTATATTGGCATTTGGCACTGCATTTGAATTATTTGATCATCTGGATAAAGTCTGACTTACCCTTTTGGTCTGGTTGGTTGCCCAAGGTTTATACGTGGGTGCAGGCCTGTTAGATAGACTAAAAGAAAGTGGGATGAGGTTCAGGAGTGGGGCCTGGGAGATTGGAGTTCTGAACTTGCTCCACTTTTTGAGTTGTTTGACTTTGAACTACATACTGTAACTTTTTGCTTTTATTTGCTTGTGAGATGAAACATGACTCATGATTAAAATTGTTTTTGGGTCCAAGATTTGTGAGTCTGTACTGGTTTCCACTGCCCTAGACTCCCACCAAGGCACAGCTCAGCTTCCAGGAAATTGTTCTAATCTCTCCTCTCTAGACAGCCGAAGGGCAGCTGACAGTTAACTAAGGGCTGACAGTGTCCATCTGCGTGTCTGCGGGGTGCTGTGGTGTGGTAGGCAGCTCCGGCAGGGCTCGTTATTTGACCGTTGTGAAGCTGGGAAACTTGCTTTAAGACACCATGTAAACTGGCCGAAGCCACCGAGTGGTTTAGTACTTGTAGTAAATGACTGTCACAATCAAGGTTTGAAAGGACATAGTTTTGCAGTACCCTGGGAGAAAGCTCAAGGATAGAAAGGAAGGAGAGGTTTGAGGGGTCCCATGTGGTGCGGTGGGGTTGTTTAAAAGAATTATTCAAGCAGAGGTACACATGCAAAAAAAAAAAAAAGAATTAGAAGAAAAACACAAGAGACTTTTATGCATAGTACATCCAATTCTGAGACTCTGATACTTTAATTTGAATGCCTACCAGAAAGAGCTTGGAGGACCACTCATAATAAGAATGAATTTCTTCTGTTTAAAATGATACTAAGTCACGTAGAGACAGTCACCATCAGAACTGGCTGGTGTGAGGGTGGCTCTTTGCCCCTCCCTTATGGTAAAATAAAAGGACATTTTGAGCAGCTTTAGCCTACGTGGTAGGGCAGCTCATGGGTGACTTTCATTTGAATTTCTTGATTACAAAAGAGGTTGATTACCTTTTTATATGTTTATTGGCATTTGGATTTCTGCTTTGTAAAATGTCTATTCAAGTCTTTGCCCTTTAAAAACACTGAATTGTCTGCATTTATCATACTGATTTCTGAGACTTCTTTATATATTCTGGATATGAGTCCTTTGTTGGTTTTGTTTTGCAAATACTTCTGCTCTGTGGCTTCCATTTCCTCTCTCTTACTAGTATGTTTTGATAAACAGAAGTTTTTAATTTGAATGTAATCAATTGTGTCAGTCTTTTCCTTTATAGTTAATATCTTCTATCTTATTTTACAATCCTTTCCCACAAGGATAGTCTCTCATATTATTTTGCCTTTTACATTTAGGTCTATAATCTGCCTGGATTTGACTTTGGAGTATGGTGTGAGGTACAGTTCCAATTTCATTTTTTTTACATGGATACCAAATTGTCCTAGCTCTGGTTATTATCCTTTCCCATGGATTTGCAGCGCTACCTCTATAGTAAATCAATTGTCCTTATATGCATGGCTTTGTTTCTTGGTTTATATTCTGTTCCATTGGTCTATTTGTCTCTCCTCATCTATGTTAACAGTTTCATAACTCTCCTCATCTGTAAACAGTTTTATTTTCTGGTCTTAATATCTGGTAAGACAAATCCTCCCACTTTGTTCTGCTCAAGAGATTCTTAACTATTCTTGGCTTTTGCCTTTCCATATAAACTTTAGAATTACCTTTCACCTTACACAAAAAATCTATTGGGATTTTGCAATGGGATTGCCTTGAATCTATAGATCATTATAGGGGAAAATTGACATCTTTGCAATTTTGAGTTTTCCAATCCATGAACATTGATGTATCTTTATTTACTTAGGTCTTCTTTAATAGTTTAATAGTGTCATAGTTATATAGTTTTCTCCATGGAGGTCTTAAATACATTTTGGTAGATGTAATTATAAGTATTTGCTATTTTTGATGCCATTGAAAATTGTGTCATTTAAAAAATTATGTTCTGTTTTTGTTTTATATAGAAATACAATTAGTTTTTACATATTGATTTTTTTAAAAAATGTAGTAACCTTGCCAAACTCTCTTAATAATTTTAATAGTTTATCTAAGGATTTTTTTTCTGATTTTTAAGTGTAAACAATAGTATCATCCACAAATAATAACAGTCTTATGTCTTCCTTTCCAATGCTTACACTATTTTTTCATCTTATTGCACTGGCTAGAAACTCTAGTAAAATGTTGAATAGAAATAGTGATAGTGGGCATCATTGTCTCATTTGTGATCTTAAAAGGAAAACTCTTATCATTTCATCATTAAGTGTTACATTTGGTGAGGGTGTATATTCTCTATCAGTTTAAGGAAACTTCCTCTATTTCTTCTTTGTTACAACTTTTTCCTCCATCATGAAGGACGATGAATTTTTTCAAATGTTTCTTCTGTACTATGAAAAAAATTAATTACTCATTTTTTCATCTTTAATCTGTGAATGTGGTAAAATACATGGACTGATTTTCTAATGTTAAACCAACCTTGAATTCCTGGTATAGACCCAACTTGATCACAATATAGTATCCTTTTTATATGTTGCTGGATTTGGTGTGTTAATATTTTGTTTAGGACATTTATGTCTATGTGCATGAAAGATTGGGATATAACTTTCTTCCATTGTACTGTATTTATCAGGTTTTTATGTCAAAGTTATACTAGGCTAATAAGTTGGGAAGCATAGCAACTGTTTTAGTTATAATTGTCTTACCAGGACACCGCTGTTTCTGCTAGACAGTACTACTGCTACCACAGCATTTGGATTCTAATTTTATTTTGTATTTCCCCATTTTTTCCAGATTCAGAGTCCTGGGTGGAGGTGACTGATCGGGTTCTCTTGTCTTTTGTGGTTAAAAGAGGGTGTACTGCTTTCCAATAAGACTGCTGGGGGCTGTATGCTAGACAGCTTATTCCCTCTTCCTCAAAAAAACCTCACAAATGTCCTCTACATAACCCTGTATAGTTATTCTTATGTTCATTAAATATTAAGAACACTGAGGTAGACCAAAGGAAGGAATGAAAAGAGATGTGTGAATACCCAGATGGTTGGGTATTCAGATTGTTCTGCATTTAAGATAATCTGAAATTCCTGGTAGTGAAGTTGGGAGTTGGGTATTCTCAAGGGCTCTTACTTGCCTGTAGGAGTTACTCTATTTTAGCTCAATATCACCCTCCCTAATCATCACCCTTATATACACATTAAAGCATTGATGAGTTGTGAGGAATGAAGTAAGTAATGAATGTGAAGGCGCCATGTGTAGTATCCAGCACATAGGACATGCTCTGTAAATCCTTATTTTGAATATAAAACTTGCTCGATGACTCCCACAGAGAGTGGTTCTTAAGTGTTATAGAGGAGAACCTGGCTGCTTGCCTTTCCAGGTAGGCTGAGCAGTGGAGCCATAACAGAAAATGCCACCACCTTGTGCCCTTGGTCGTTGGACTCAGGATGCCCAGGATGGGTGACTCTTCTCTGATGGTCAGATTTCAAAGTAGCTCCTAAGTTAAATTTGCGTATAATGAGATCCCACCAAATTCCCTTTTTACCACTAATTATTTTATGGACTTTAAATATGTGTGCCTTTAACTTTCTCTTTTCAAAAAAAATGAGAGGGCCTTATATTTCCAGTGCTCTTCCTAGGTGGGCAGATCGATGATTTTGGGGTGCACGTGAGGATCTCTGTTCCATCATGGCTGTCTTGTGTACATCCAACCACACCTCTGTGTAGGATGCTCCAGGGCATACTGAAGGTTGGAATCAGGCTGTTTGCTTTCCCTCCTCCACTCCACACTATTGTTGCTGATTCCCAGAATTTTGGTGATTTTATGGGGGATCCTGGATTCTATTTCTAGTATGTCACTGAGAGCTCAAGTCCTATGTCTTTTAAGAGAACTACATTATTATTCTTTTTTTCTCTAGATTTTGCTTCCACTTGCCCAGGATCCTCAGCCTCTCTGAGCCTCTTATGAAGCCCTGGAGATACACCTCTTTGCCTTTGTCTCCACTGAGAAGTGGAAATCACATGGCCCCTAGGCACATGGAGGTGTCAGTGTGCCACTGTGTTAGTTGTTAGTTAAGTGATTGTGATGGCCCCATCCTGAAAGTTCAGGGGGCCCCCACAGTGTGCCCTGTTCTAGACAAGTGCCAATGTACCTCAAGTCTCAGATTTTTGTCAGTTAACATTGATAGTAGCCATCTTAAAATAATTAAAGAGTGTTTGTTCACTTGTGAAGCCTTAGTGTTCTGCTTATTCTCTCTTGCTTGTTCCTGTGGTTATAAAGCTAGCATGGTGCCTAGCCAGAGGAGTCATGCAATGAATGCATGATTCTCAAATGAACACTATCTTTTAAAAATATTTTATTTTTCTTCTTTACAGAAGTGCCATGTTCTTTGTAGAAAGTTCAAATATACAAATTATTTGAAATAAGCTACAAATACCTCCTTGTCCTTTTCTTTAGTCTCACTTTCTAAGGGTTACTATTGTTAACAGTTTGTCGTCTATTATTCTAGGCTTTAAAAATATAAGCATAAGCTTCATGCACATCTACATGTGAACACAACACACACTCACACCCACACAATGCAGGCACTGACTTTTTTTCTCCCTGAAAATGGGATCATTTTATCAGTAACGCTTTTCCGGTCCACTTTTTTGATCCCCAATATATTATGGATATCTTTCCATTTCATTTAATATACATCGATCTAGTCCTTTAATGGCTGTGTAATAATTTAGTCGATCCCATTGCTTTGCCGTAGCAAACGATGCTGCAGCCAGCTCCTTGTGCAGCTGCCCTTGCCCAGCTGTATGAGTGCGTATCTCTGTTGCATAGATCCCTAGAATAAGATAGGAGCTTTTAATTAAATCCCCCAGCACAGCCCCAAGACTTAGAGGGCTGCTCCATAAATATTGGTTGATGACAATACTATGTTGTCATATTAATTAGAACAGGAAAAGACCCATTAGGGCAACAAATGCACATTCATGGGGCAAACTGGCTCTAAGGAAGGAAGATATAACACTTAATATTCTCATCTGTGAAAGGAAAAACTGCATTAAATGTAATAAATAGCAAGTTGCCTGCGTACTATCATGTAAAATATTCCCGAAGGAGTGTTAGCTTGACAGAATGCATAAAGATACTGCATTAAAGATAAAACAGAGGGAATATTTACCCAGCATAGTTACCTAGAAAATATACAATTTGATCTGGATAGAGGCTTTTACTGTATAAATTATTGTGGCCTCTACTTCAATCACAAACAGCCTTCAAGTTGGGCAATTGCCTTACAAAAAAAAGGAGAAGAGAACAGTTTCCAATTGTCTGGAATGAGCTTCAAAAACAGGCAACTCAGTTCTGATGGAACAATTTAAACTGTCCGTCTCCTTATCTGATGTGGACATCATTTTTCAGAGGGGGCAACCAGCTCGAATTAAATAGTTTTGCTGCAGACAGTCTGTCTGTCTATTTTCCCCCTTCCTTCAGCATGCAGGGTGCTGCAGGCCTCTGCTAATTTAGGAAGATTGGTCTGGGCAGTGGTAAAGTGAGATGAATAGAAACAACTTTAACAGAGAAAAAAATGGGTGATATTAAAAAAAAGAACAATAACAGATAGTCAGAGACTGATTTGACATTGGAGACTATATTCCTATCTGGTTGATTGTCTCATAAACCCTTTCAAAACCCTGGGCTGTATTTGCAAATGATCATCACTGTGGACCAAGAGTTCAACAGGAAAAATAATGAGCAAAATCTACGAGTTGGCTTGAGCCAAATAGGGCTATCATGCGGTTGTGAGAAGAGGTGAGAGAGAGCATCTCCGAGATCATTTTGATCAAATTGCGGCAGATCAGGCAGGGGCTGGTTATCCCATTGTCTCAGGTGCTTCCCAGGCTTCCCTCACTTGCCTGGTCCTCCCTGGGCCATTTTGCCTCGGGTCGCGTGAGCTGCAGGAGAGGACAGCAGGGGCCTCTTCCTCCCACACGGCCAGGGTAGTTGAGCCCACAGAATGCTGGGGGATGCAGAGAGCTGGGCAGATGGTTAGAGAACTGGAGAAAATTCTTTTCTTTTTTTCCTTCCTTCCTTCCTTAATTGGCTGCAGAATGTTACAACTCAAGAGTTTGCCCTAAAACTGTCTTTCTTCCTAGTATACAAATGTGAACATGTATGATTTTTAAAATCTTTGTATTTTGAAACAATTTCAACTTTATGGAAAAGAACTCCCATTACCTACATTCGCCAGTTGGTACCATTTTGCCACATTTGCTTTATTTCTACAATTTCTCTTTTACTCATAGACACCTCAGTGTGTACCCCTTGAAAACAAGGACACTCTTACACACTGTAGTAAGGTTATCGGCATCAGGTAGTGTAACATTCATGCATGCGCGCTATTATCTAACCCACAGTGCATATTGAAATTACTACATTTTTCATTGTCCTTTATAGCAAGTGACCACCCTTTCTCCTCTTCCCTCCTTTGGATCCAGGATTGAATCAAAGATCATACATTGCACATATTGTCCTATCTCTTTAATCTCTTTTAATCTGGAATGGTTCTTTAGCCTTTCTTTGCTGTTTATGACCTTGATATTTTTTAAGAATAAAGGCTAGTTTTGTTTTGCAGAACCTATGGATATATGGGGAGGAGAACTGTAAAACAAAACAACAACAAAATATATATATATACACATACATACAAATATATATAATCCCTTTACTTTCAATTTATATATATATTTGAAATGAGTTTCCTAAAGACAGTTTATTGGGTCATTTCTATTCTATCTACTCTGCCAATCTCTGTCTTAAATTGGTATATTTAGATCATTTACATTTAATGTGATTATTGCTATGTTAAGCTTTAGTCTGCCACTTTGTATTTTGTTTTATGTTTGTTCTCTTTTTTTCATTTTTCTGTTTTCTTTTCCCTGCCTTCCTGTAGGTTGTTTGAACATTTTTTTTAGAACTCCATTTTGATTTATCTATAGTGCTTTTAATTATCCTCTTTGTATAGCTTTTTTTTAGTGATTAGATATTACATTGTATGTATATAACTTGTCAAAATCTACTAGTGTCAAAATCTACCCATTCATGTGAAGTGTAGAGACCTTATCTCCCTCTATATCTCTTCACCATTCCTGGTTTATAATTGTCTTAATTATTTCCTCTACATAGAGAACTGCATTAGACAATTTTATAGTTTTTGCCTCAACTGCTAAACTAATTTAGAAAACTTAAGAGTAGGAAAGATAATTGTATTTACCTGTATTTTTGTACTTTCTGTGCTTGTTGTTCCTTCCTTATAATCCAAGATTTCTTCTTTTATCATTTCCTTTCTGTTTAGAGAATTTCATTTAGTCATTCTCTTAGGGGGTAGGTCTGTTGGTGACAAATCACCTTAATTTTCCTTCATCTGGGAATGTCTTAACTTCCCCTTCATTCATGAAGGACGTTTTTCACTGGATATAGAATTCTGCATTGACAGTTCTTCACTTTCAGTACTGGAAAATCTTGTGCCATTTTCCTCTGGCAGCCATGATTTCTGATGAGAAATCTGTGGTAATTTGAATTGTTTTTCCTAGTAACAATGTATTCCTTTTTTTATGGCTGTTTTTAATAGGTTTTTTTTTTGTCTTTAATTTTTAGAAGTTTGACTATAACGTATGTTGAAGTGGATTTCTTTATGTTTATCCTGTTTAGGGTTTGTTCAGCTTCTTGAATCTGTAGGTTTATATCTCCTGCCAAATTTAGAAATTTTTTAACTATTATTTCTTCAAGTACTTTTTCAGCTCTATCCACTTTCTCCTCTCCTCTTAGGACTCATTACATGCATGTTTGATCTTTAGTTGTGCACTAAAGTCATCCCTTCCCTTCCCTCAGGATTTGTGGGGAAGTGATTCCAGGACCCCTCACATATACCCAAATCCACAGATGCTCAAGTCCCTTATATAAAATGGCATAGTATTTGCACATAACCTACGCACATCTTCCCATATCCTTTAAATCATCTCTAGATTACTTATAACACCTAATACAATATAAATGCTATGTAAATAGCTATTATATTACAGTTTAAAAATTTGTATAAATTTTTATTGTTGTATTATTATTTTTTATTTTTATTTTTTTGAATATTTTCGATCCATGGTTGCCTGAATTCACGGAGAAGGAACTTGTGGGTACAGAGGGCCAACTGGAGTTCCATAGGTTCCTGAGGTTCTCGTCATTATTTTTAGTCTATTTTCTGTCTAATCCGTTTGGGGAATTTCTATTGTTTTGTCTTCAGGTTCACTGATTCTTGTCTCTGTTTTGTCCATTCTGTTGCTGAGTCCACCTACGGAGTTTTTTAATTTTGGTTATTGTATTTTTTTGTTCTGATATTTCCATTTGGTTCTTCCTTATAGCTTTCTTTGCAGAGACTTTCTATTTTTCTCTTTTTTTAAATTTGTTCTAAGCATGTTCTTAATTGCTGATTGAAACATTTTTATGATGATTGCTTTAAAAATCCTTGTCAGATGATTAACATCTGCAGCATTCGGGTGTTGACATCTGTTGTTTTTCATTTACTTTGAGATCTTCCTGGTTCTTGGTATGAGAAATGGTTTTGATTAAATCCTAGAGACTCTAAGTCTTGCTTAAAACTTGTGTTTTAGCAGGCTTCCTCTGAACCTGTCCAGTGGATGAAAGAGGGGCTGACTCGTTACTGCCAGGTAGAGGTGGATGTCCAGGCTCTTCACTCAGCCTCCACTGATACACAAGGCAGGGGGAGGGCTCCTCATTACTGCTGGACAGGATGGGGGTCCTGGCTCCCCTTAGACCTCTGCTGATACCACCCTGGTTGGGAGGAGCATTAGTACCTTGCTCTGCTCCCCACATGGTCTCCACTGACATTGTGTGTGTGTGTGTGTGTGTGTGTGTGTGTCTGTCTGTCTGTCTGTTCCCTCCTCTGATACCACCCAGTGAGGAGGGAAGGGGTACATTTTTACACCTGGGTGGAGGTGGAAGTCTAGGCTCCCAATGAAGTCTCCACTGACACCACAGTGGTGGTGGGGCGCCTTGCTACTTCTGGGTGGAACGAAAGTTCCAGCTCCTACTCAGCCTTCTTTGAAGCCTCCTGGGAGGGAGGGTGGGGTTGGGGTGACTTGTTACAACCTAGTGAGGATGAATGTCTAGGATCCCCACTTGACCTTGGAGGGTTTTGAGGTGTGGCAAGATCTGATTACAATTTTAATCAGACTGCCTTGCAGAAAACAGAATGGGCATGGGATGGGGCAGAGAGAAATGAGGAGGCTGCTATAAGATCCAGGGGAGATGATGGTGGCTGGGATGAGGACGGCAGGGGTGGAGGCAGTGGGCCTCCCTACAGCCCCTCCATTGAAGCGGCCATCTGTAAATAAAGAATAGATTAGGCCAGCGTGATGGCTCACACCTGTAACAATTATATGTGAAAGTGTTCGATGAGAGACTCAGGGTCATCTTAATGCTGACCCTCCGTTGAAGGTAAATGACATGATATAAATGTTCATGTCATTTAATAACCAATGAATCCAGCCTTAGAAACAGCCACATGACAGCTCTCTGCTTCCAGGACTACCAAGTCACAGGACAGGCAAGGAAAAAGGGATGCCAGTATCATCTGCTTTGCTAGCAATGTACTTCCCTGGAGGAGAATGGGCTGAAGGGGAAATGAAATTCATGATTAAACTTTTAGCCCTTTCTTCAGAAGGATAAGGCATTCAGAGTGGGACGGCACCCTGAAGATGGGAAACATTTATCATGCAGATGTCTGAATGCGACACCTCTCCTGAATGGGTCTGGGCCTTCACATCTAAGAACATGCTTCTCAGTGTCCAAGTGAGACATGGTGTCAGTTTAACCCAATTCCTCCCATTCCTCCCCCCAATTCCAATTCCCTGTGGCCACCACTCAGCTGCTTGAGAACAGATTAGGAGATGAAGCTGCCAGCTGAAAGTTATGGGCTGCGTCCATGAAACTGCCAATGATTGCATTTGACAAAAAAGAGTGGGCCTCAACCTCCGGCCTCTGGTGATGGATTGGAGAAGTTCAACTTGCTTGAAGTTGCACTTGGTGGGAACTTTATGACCACATCTGTCATGACAATCTTCTGCTCCATCTGCTTGCATGTTCCTGGAGAAGCTTTGAACTACAGGGCCAAGTCTCTGATTTCTTGGAGCTCCTGAATTCTTGGAGGTGAGCAAGAAATGGCTATTCCCAAGTAGGGGTGCTCTGATCCTGGTTTATATTGGGGAACCTCTCGGGATGATCTATGTAGGGTGGTCTCTGTAGTCTTGTGGCCTGTGAATTGGTTCCTCCCTTCAGGTTGGCACCCTGAGACCAATCAACCCTCAGAACCCAATTTAACTGTATTAAATGAATTCAACTTGGGAGAACAATTCGATTTTTTATTTTTTTGTGGGGAAGGGATAGATTGAAAAATTATTCAATAATTTTTTTTGGTTTCTAGTAAAAGAAGCCCAATGCATACTACAGTAAATAAAAATGGGATTGTGTTATCACAACACAAGGGGATTGTAAGTGATTAAAATTACTCAATTACTGCGGGACCTCCTGACGGTGGGGAAACAGGGACTGGCAGGTGTCATGTGTTGAGGGTGCCATCTTTCCAACTTTCCTCGTAGTTGCACCTCGTGGCTGAAGGGGGCTCCCATAACTCGGAGCATTTCCAAGTGCCCATCCCAGCCAGTCTCAGGCACCAAGAGAAACATGCTCCAGCTTCAATTCTAACCTCCACCCCAAGGCCATAAAACACGGTTGTGTGGAGTTAAGTATTATTAACAAGTCTGCTGGGGCCTCTCCCCTGGGCCTGGGAGAAGTAGCTCTCACAGAAAGGGGCTTCTCGTGAGTGTGGGAGACATCTGTTTCAGTCAGCTGTGATTGTGTGGGAAACTACCCCACAACTTAATTGCTTAAAATGACAACCAGCTTTGTTATTTCTCATGATGCTGTGGGTTGAGACTTTGAACAGGGCACAGCGGGGTTGGTTTGTCTCTGTCCCACTTGATGTCCATGGGGACTGGGACAGCCAGGATGGATTTTCACTCACGTGTCTGATGGTTCAGCTAGAAGGCTCTGGTGCTTGCGGCTGCAGCAGCCTAACTGGGGTCATGTGTGTGGGCTCGTTGTCTCAGGGTGTCTCTGTCTCCACAATGCCTCTCGATCTGGACTCTAGCAGGGTAGCTGGACTTCTAACATGGCAGCCCTGGGCTCCCAAGAGGTTAAAAGCAGAAGCTACAAAACCTCCTGGAAGGTTAGGTTCAAACTAGCATGATATCACTTTCCCCACATTTTATTGGTTAAAGCAGGTTGCAGGCTCAGCCCAGATTCAAGGGGAGGGAACTACACAAAGGCATGGATACCAGGAGATGTGGTTCATTGGAGACCACTAGGGTAGGAGATGACCAGGATAACCCAAGAGCTTCTACTACAGAAAATGACCAGGTCAACTTTATGTAATGAACTAGCTGCTCCTAGAGGTGTACACTTACAGCAAGGTTAGCTAACCTCTTTGGCCATGGAGATCAGCACTAATCTGTAGCCTTGTCCTCAGCCCAGACAGGAAAATTCCCACTTTGAAATACACCCATGAAATGACACTGAGTTACTCAACATTGATTCCTCTCCTATCTTGGTTAGGCCTTCACACTTTGTTGGCGGCCGTTCCCATTATTTCTGAAATGGCCTGCCCCCTTCCAGCGTGTCTTTGTTGTAATCTATCCTGTACCCTGCTGCCAGGCTGATCTTTCTGAAATGGTGCTTTTATTGTGCCACTCTCCTGCCCTAAAACTTTCAATGTTTTCCTTTTGTCTACCAATGAAATCTAAAACCTCACCCTGGCATTCTGTGCTTTCTGTAGTCTGGCCCCAGCCAACCATTCCAAAGTTATGGCCCACTGCGCTCTGAATCCAAATTGGGTTTCCAGCTGCTGTGATTTTCTCTCTGATCCTTGTTCTGGCTCTGCCCCTTTTCTCTCCCTGGCCCCCTTACCTGGACTGTCTTTCCTTCCTCACCTGCATCCATGCCAGCGCTTCCCACGGGCCCTGCAGGTGCTTCCTTGCCCTGTGAGCCCTGACCATGAGGATCTCACCTTTTACAACCCTGTCTCGAGGATCCCTGGATTTTAGCATAATTATAGTCATGTGTCAACGACTGACTGCAGGTACAGTGGTCCAGTAAGATTATAATGGAGCTGGAAAATTCTGATAGCCTAGTGACATTGTAGCCATCCTGACATCGTGGCACAATGCATTGCTCACGTGTTTGTGGTGATGCTAGTATAAACCTACTTCATTGCCGGTCACATAGAAGTCTAGCATACTCAATTATGTACAGTACATAATACTTGATAATGATAATACATGTGTTACTTGTTTATTTACTATACTATACTTATTTATTTTTTTTTGAGATGTGGTCTCACCATGTTTCCCAGGCTTGTCTTGAACTCCTGGGCTCAAGCACTCCTCCTGCCTTGGCCTCCCAAGTAGCTGGGATTACAGGCATGTGCCACTGTGCCCAGCTTATGATATACTTTTTATTGTTATTTTAGAGTGTACTCCTTCTACTTATAAAAAAGTTAACTGTGAAACTGCCTCAGGCAGGTCCTTTGCGAGAGGTTCCAGAGGAAGGCATTGTCATAGGAGATGACAGCTCCATGCATGTTATTGCCCCTGAGCACCTTCTAGAGGGAGGAGATATGGAGGTGAGAGACAGTGATATTGAAGATTCTGGCTCTGTGCAGGCCTAGGCTAGTGTGTGTGCTTGTGTCTTAGTTTCTAACAAAAAAGTTTAAAAAGTAAAATAAAAATCTTTTTAATAGGAAAAAACTTATGAATAATGATTAAAGAAGAAAATATTTTTGTATGGCTATACAGTGTGTGTTCTAAGCTAAGTATTATTACAAGAATCAAAAAGTTAAAAAAATCAAAAACATTTTAAAGTAAAAAAAATTACAGTGAACTAAGTTTCATTTATTATTGAAGAAAGAAATTTTTTTGTAAATTTAGTGTAGCCTAAGTGTGCAGTGTTTATAAAGTCTACAGTAGTGTGCAGTAATGTCTCAGGCCTTCACATTCACTCACCGCCCACTCACTCACCCAAGAAACTTTCAGTTCTGCAAGCTCCACCCACAGTAAGTGCCCTATACAGGTGTACCTTTTTTTTTTTT
Source organism: Lemur catta (assembly GCF_020740605.2). Lineage (NCBI taxonomy): Eukaryota > Metazoa > Chordata > Mammalia > Primates > Lemuridae > Lemur > Lemur catta. Next base: position 7,038,244 of record NC_059141.1, on the reverse strand, counting down.
AAATATTTTATACTGTATTTTTATCGTATCTGTTCTATGTTTAGATATATTTAGATACACAAGTACTTACCATAGTGTTCCAATTGCCTACAGTATTCGGTACAGTAACATGCTGTACAGATTTGCAGCCTAGGAGCAAAGGCCTATAACATATAGCCTAGGTGTGTGGTAGGTTTGTGTAAGTGCACTCCATGATGTTCATAAGACAAAATTGCCTAACGACACATTTCTCAGATCGTATTCCTGTCATTAAGTGACGCAGAACTATATATTCAATTTGGGAGTTAGATGGCATTTAGGAGGGATAACTGAGTCTAACCTTCCACTGCAAGTACAAATCCCTTCTGTGCAGCAGGTGTGGGTGGCCCCGTGGTTAAACATGTGAGTTCCAGGGTTGGACTAGCAGGATTAAATCTTGGCTCTGTCAGTTACCAGCCATTAGCCTTGGTTTTCCTCTTCTGAAACTGGTGATGGGATCAGTGCCTCCTTAGAAGATGAAGCCAGTCTATGTCTGTCAAGCAGGTAGCAAAGGGCTTGGGAAAAAGTGAGCACTTGAGCGCAGGGCACTGCGTTCATCCCATGGCCATCCACCCCGGCCTCTGCTTGAGGGACGCCCTCCTCGGTATTGCAGAAGCTCATTCCTTCATTCGGTAGCCCGAAGTCTTAGAAAGTTCTTCCTTTATGGAGCTACAATTTGTCTATTTCTCCCTTAAAATAACTGGTCCCTGCTCTATCCTCTAAAATGACATAGCAATCAGGACAAAGTCTTTTCTGTAAGATTGTTTCTCAAATATTGAAGACAGTGCTATGGTATGAATGTGTCCCTCTAAAATTCATGTGTTGAAGCCTAATTCCCAACATGATGATATGAAGAGGTGGGGCCCTTGGGAGGTGACCAGGTCGTGAATGGGATTAATGCCTTTATAAAAGAGGCCCAAGGGAGCCTGTTTGCCCCTTTCTACCACGTGAAGACACAGTGAGAAGGCGCCATCCCTACAGGATGGGCCCTCACCCAATCTAACACTGAATTTGCTGGTGCCTTGATCTTAGACTTCTCATGCTCTAGAACTGTGAGAAATAAGTATTAGTTATTTATAAGCCACTCAGTTTATGACATTTTTGTTATAGCAGCCCAAATGGACTAAGACAGGCAGCTATTATGCCCCCAAGAAGTCTCTTCTCTAGGTACAATTCCCCATTTCCCTCCACCATTTCTCAGATGAATGATTTTGAGATTCTTGGTCTTTGGTCTGAGCAAAACATTGGTCAGAACACAATGTCCTCCCTGCCACTTGCTCCTTTGGCATTTAAAGCTTACAGATCTATCTTCAGCCACCAACAGAACACACCAGCACACCAAGTTGTCCTCCAGGGCTGTCTTCTTCCCCACGCCCCGAAAGAGGAAGTATCAATCTTCAAATACAATGTGAAGAACACACAGCCCATCTAATCCTCTGGGAATTCTAAATTCTGCTTTTTGTATCATGTTATATCATCAGAAAGTAATATGCCCAAATCACATTAGCGTGTACTTTTATAGAATGTCCTTTCTGAATTGTGTTGAGAATCCATTTCTCTCTCTCTTTTTTTTTATGTGAAAGCAGTGTTATCAAATCTTATTTGCAGTTTCTTGTAAAACCATTTGTGCCAACTCTCTTCTCTGCCCCTGCAGTTCCTCCGGGAATCTGTCCACGACCACAGAGCCCTCACACCGCGAGGAGGGACTATGCCCCCTTGCCTCGTGAGCCAATTAGGCCCCCTCACCTGGCAATTAGAGCACACCTTGACAGGGAGCTGTTGGGGGCTGCCCATCCTTCTGTGTGTGTCTAATGATCAAAGTAAAGCACTCTAGTTTGTATTAGTTTCAGAACACTTTCAAGGGTAGCTTCAGGCAAAGGGAAAGGAAATGTTTTCATAGATCTACTGGACTTTGGGGATTTGGAATTTCTTTGGAATTCAAAGAGAATTTAGCATTTTATGGTACCCTGTCCCCTCTGGGTCTTCATGTTTGTGCTGGTTCCCATGTGCTTTCTTCTATGTAGCTAATTAAGCACATCGCAGGTTAATTGCACAGATGATGATGACAACATTACGACAATGATGTTCCAGCTATGGTGCCCCTCAGTCGGTGTGTAGTGCTACCTGTGGAAAAGAGGACCTGTTTGTTTTTGCAGAGACCAAGCAACTCTAATTTTGAGAATACCAAAAGGAAGTGAGAAGACACTTCCCCATGCGCAGTGGGGAAAGAAGTGGATGCTGCTAGGAATGCACGGCTGAGTCCAGCGGTGCTGAAAGATTTCCAGAAGGAATCTGACATTTCTTCCTAAGGAATATATTGGCTGTGGTCCCTTATGAATTTTAAATGCCTTAACTGAAATAAATATTTGTTGACATAATAGAAATGAAATTCACAATTGTTTGGGTAGAGAAAAACTCTTCGATGCAGTGAAAAAGGAGGCCTCGGTAGGTGTCCCCAGCCCAGCTCAGTCCCATCCCCCTCTGAGCCCCGAGCCTGCTCACTCTCCCTGCCCCCCCTTGAAAACCCATTTGTCACCATTACTTGGGTGTCATGTTCGGTGATGAAGTGCATTCTCGCCCTTTGCCTTGGCAGCTGCAAGCAAGAACAGGCCTGGCCACAGAGGTGAGAGGGAGGCTGGCCTCTCGCTGCCCAAGGCCCATGAATCATGTCGGGCTGCCTGGTAACCTGAGCCCGTCTCGCCCCTTGCCACAGACCTCCATGACACTCCTTCCAACTTAATTTCAGCCTAAGGGATGCTTTTAAGAAGATTTTAGAGTGCGAAAACATCTCTTCAAAAGAATTGTAGTTACATTAAAAACTAATTATTAGAGCTTAGGGGTATAGATCTGCTGCCATATTTTACGTAGAGAGCAATTCATCTCCCAGACCCTGAAATATCATTACATAGTAGGTTAAGGACACCAACCCAGGGGATACTGGGAGAAAGGTAGTAAAATCACCAAATGCCTGGAAATGGCGAGCAGTATGATTATGACAAAATAGCTCTGCCCTCCTGCTACAGCCGTTTCTAATATAACATAGTTTTAAAGTAGCACATCCTAAATGAGCCCATGCATAAAAGTGCGGGTAAGTGTGGTTTGTCTTGGGCCCTTAGGTTAAATGTGATATTTATCTTTAAAAGACTTGGCTTTTTTGGCATAAAGAACCAGATGTTACAGTGAGAAAAAAAATGATGAGACATTTCCCGTCATTCATAGATAGATTAGAGGACTTGTCATGTGCAGGACTGTGCCAAGCATTCTTATGTGTTATCTTAACTGAGTCTCACAACAAACTAATACAGGTGAACATTATTATTTATTGCTATTTTGCAGTTGAGGAGACTGTGTGAATCAGAATGTTTTTGGTTGTAGATATCAGGACGCCCAACTGAGACTGGCCTAAACAATAATTTATTATTTCCAATAACTGAAAGATCCAGAGTTGATGGTAGGTTTGAGTCAGAAATTCCACGTGTTATCATGGACCCAGTTTCTTTTTATGTCCCTACCTTCTAAAAGTGAATCTTTCTAAGGTGATTTCTGTCATGGTTCCAAGATACCTGCCAGCAGGTCCCAGGCTTCCAGAACATTGTGCTTCCTTGTTCACATCCAGTGGGATGTCTTTGTCCCAGCATCCCCTTTGAGCCCTGGGTTTCTCTCTGACTGGACAAGCTTGGGTCACATGGCCATGGCTGAACCAATGGCATGACCTAGGGGATGGAATGAGTTGATTGGCTTAGTTTAGATCACTTGTGCTATCGCTGGAGCTGGTGTTGAAGTTGGTGTTCTTGGATCCAAGAGGAGCCCAAATGGAACTCTGGGGAATGGTTGCTGGACACAACCTCAGATGGTTACCAGGGACAGGGACATTAACTGGTCCATGGTTCATGTAGGTAATTAGTGACAGAGCCTGAAATTGACCCCAGGTAGCTTTACTCAAGAGCCCTTTCTCTGAGCTGCTGTCCTTCTAGCACTCCCTAACTCTTGAAGTCTTGTAATGAATGTCTTATACATATCTCTCATGGTTTCTTCACTAAGAATGTCACTCTGTGCCTAAGTGATGCTAACTTTTGGCAAACAATAATTCCAGAACACCATAGGATGTGTCATCTTATGGCATAAACTAGTAGAAAGAGCACTGGATTAAGAACTGTGACTTGGTCATCCCATTAACCTTGGATGGTTTAGTTCCAGAAAGTAAGGTGGGCAGTGGAGGCAGGAGGCCCCTTAGCACTGCTGAAGGGGAACAAGTGCTGAACACAGTGCATTTTCAGTCCACAAAAATGTGTTAGAAGGAAGGAGCAGGTGAGTGATCTTACAGCTACTGAGCATGCAGGAAAAATAAATCAGCAGGGGCCCCAGTGGAGAGCCTTCTCCAAGCCACACCTGGGTAAGGGTTTTCAAGTGTTCCTGGGGCAGAATAAACTGGAAAGTAATCTCAGAACCTCACTGTAGGGCATTTGTCTGGGGAATATTATTACTCATAAATATACTGTGTAGCACACTGTCTAAAATCCTCACCCCACAGGGAGGATCTGGGAGGTCTTAACAAGGGTGTTTACTTTCTTCATAAATCCTGGAGACAAGTCTGTCCAGTACAGCCATAATGGGAAGGCTTCTCGATGACTCTCAGCTCACCACCATGGTCATGTTTTTGGTGAAAGCAGGATGCTACTTTGGCTGGTTGGATTCTGTCTGGGAAAGCTGTATGTTCCACTTTAAGACTTCACGTTATCATTGGGTATCACTCATAGTAGTCCCATTGGGTAAATATTATCTCCTTTTTACAGATGAGGACACAGAGAAAACTTATTGAAGAAGGTCCCTTGGAGCATTCTTTCTTCCCTTGTCAGTGCTGTCCTGAAGCCAGGTTGTCATGATGTGTACTTAGAGTGGTTTTCCGGGTTCATGCTCATCTATGTCTCCCTCATGTCTCTCCTCTGGTGACTAGGAGCCTTTGTATTATAGTCCTGGGTGGTGGCGAGTCCAGCCACACACAGTGTGGCCTTTGTGTGTGGCAGCCAGCCAAAGGCCTGGGGTCTCAGGGCCTGGATCCAAAGGTTGATGAGTCAGTGTTTAGTCTCCTGCTTAGCAGACTGGGAAACATGCAGAGACGAGTATCCACTGCCAGGGATTTGACTGATTTTGATGGGTATTGACAGAAACAAGCCTTGCTAAGCATGACTTTTCTTTCAGGTTTTTTTGTTGTAGTTATTGTTTGAGACAGAGTCTCACTCTGTTCCCCCAGAAAGAGTGCAGTGGCATCATCATAGCATACTGTAACCTGAAACTCCTGGGCTCAAGCGATCCTCTTGCATCAGCCTCCCGAGTAGCTGGGACTACAGGCGCGCCATGACACACGGCTAATTTTCCTATTTTTAGTAGAGACAGGGTCTCACTCTTGCTCAGGCTGGTCTCAAACTCCTGAGCTTAAGTGATCTAGGCGCGAGCCGCCATGCCCAGCCAACTCTTCTTTCTTAAATCACAAGTTTCCCTACAATTTTGTTATTTCCTTACAGTAGTATTATTAAAAACTGCGGACTAAATATCCTCCCAGTGTATTTATGGTTATCTATTGCTGTATACCTATGCATACTGGCTTAAAGCAACAATCAGCACTTATTATGTCTCACAGCTTCTGTGAGTTGGGAATTTGGTAGCTGCTTGGCTGGGTGGCTCTGGCCCAGGGTATCTCATGGGTTCCAGTCAAGATGTCAGGTCGGGCTGCCGTCCTCATAAGGCTCTGCAGGGGCTCCACTTTCAAAGCGGCGCACGTGCGACTGTCTAGTTAGTGCTGACTCCTGGCAAGAGGCCTCAGTTCCTCACCACGTATGCTTTTACACAGGGCTGCTCGAGTGTCCTCGCAGTATGGCAACTGGATTCTCCCAAAGTGAGTGATCCAATTAAGGGCAAGGCAGAAGCCTAGCCTTGAAAGTCACGCACTGTTGTTTCTGTAATATCCTCTCAGTTACACGAGCCAGCCCTATTCAGTGTTGCAGGAGAGTGCACAAAGACATGAGTACCAGGAAGCAGGAGTCACTGGGTACTGTCTTGGAGGCTGGCTGCCACACCCAAGAAAGTGTTCAGCCAGAAATCGGCCGTCCCCAACCCAGGGGTTGAGCCTTCACTGACATTAACCTTGCTTGCTCCTTGATCTTGGACTTCTAGTCTCCAGAACTGTGAGATAATAAACTTAGCAAGTCCACAAAAGTCCAAACAAGATTGAAGGGAGTCTCATGACTTAAGAAAGAAACGTGTTTTAGAGAACAGGTAAAATTGCTTCACAGCACTTGCCACATGCAAAGTGATATGCAAACGTAGCCCATGTGACAGTGGCTATGAACGGCTACAGGGCAATAATATCCTGAGCAGCTGGAGCCACAAAGAGGATTTAGCTGCATTATGAAGGAAATGTGGCTGAGCTATTTATCCACGTAGCGGGAGATCCATTTCTAGCCTGGACCCGGGAGAGAGAGGTGTGCCTCTCACAAGTAGCACTGGGTAGAGCATATGGCACACCGTATAGCAAGAAGCAGCAGATAGATAAAGCAGCCACCTAAATATACCCATCTTGGTTGTATATATTATATTACATATAATATTTTATAATGTACTCATTTGTTTAAAATTTGAAGTATGCTATAAACACTCATACTGTATGTTGCATCATGATTTGGTGATTGAAGAAGCTCTGCAAGGGCGTTCAACAGATGCTGAGACTTTTCTGCCCTGAGAAAGGGGGGCTTGGCCCTGGGGATCTTGGTAGAGATTGTGGATGGAGGAGCTCGAGGGGAACGCTCAGGGCGGTGCCCGCTGGGAACAGAATGGCCACAGGGCCGGCTGGCCTCCCTCAGAACAGAGCTCGCTTTGTAGAGTTTTGCCTGCCCAAGGTGCTTCACCACCTCCACTGTGAGGACTCAGGCGTTGGCGACAGGAGCCTGCCCCTGTCCTTTGTACATTCCTGCTCACCCTTCTCATTCCTGACATGAGGACGTTGTCATGCTCAACAAATCCTCTTGCTGCCTCCAGAAAGCCCCAAGTTAAAAAGTCTTTTCAGGCCTTATAGATACACGCGTGAACCCAAGGCCTCCTTTGGCTACTGCAGACACGGGCTCAGGGTTCGCCAGCTATTTTGGAGTTTACCCAGTTCCAGAGGTTTATTTTCTCCAGGTCTTACCCATGAATTTGTTACTATACCTGAACACAATAAAATCATAGTTCTTTAAAAGTTTTCTGTGACTCAAGTTTTAGTAAGAAAGACTGCTCTTGCTGAACAGTAGTCGGTGTGCTCTGAAGGGATATTTGTCTGGCTCCCGGGAAGGCCCTGGGGAGTCCCGGAACGTCAGACAGCAGTCGGATCTTGGGGTGGGACAGGCTTAAAGACAAGAAAGTGTTAGGCCAGGACAAAAACCAACCAACCAAACAAACAAACAAACAAACCAGTAAAGGCGATCCCCTTGGGAAGGAAGGCAGGGACTGAGGGAAAGACAAGAGCATTTATTCAATACCTACTGTGTACCTAGCACTGTAGACTTGTTATCTACTAGAGTAATTTGTGACAAGTAAAATTTCCTACACAAAAAATTAACTCTGCCCCTCTTTCCAGAAACATTACTAGCTTAAGAAAGGACAGAAATGCTGGAAAACTGTGTAATATTATAAGGAGTCACTGGCCTTTATGTTGTATACAAACTTGTTTTGCTCAGTGTTAAGGACTGAATGTTGTATCCCTCAAATTCATGAAGCCCTTGCCCCAGTGTGGCTGTATTTGGAGACGGGGCCTCTAAGCAAGTAATTAAGGTTAAATGAGATCATAAGGGTGGGGCCCTAATCTGATAGGATTAGTGTCTTTGTACAAAGGGACATCAGAGAGCTTGTTCTCCCTGTTCACATGCACCTAGGAAAGGCCACGTGAGCACAGAGGACGAAATAGGCCATCCCTAACCCAGGGGTTGAGCCCTTACCAAGGTGCATGCTTGCACCTTGATCTTGGACTTCTAGTTTCCAGAATTGTGAGAAAATGAACTTATGTTATTTAAGTCACCCAGTATCTGGTATTTTGTTGTGGCAACCTAAACAGCCTGATACACTTAGCAATCTCTATTTCCTAAAGCAGGAGTTGGCAAACTTGTAATGCAAAGGGCCAGATAGCAAATATTTCAGGTGTTGCAGGCCATGCAGTCTCTGTCTCAACTATTCGACTCTGCTGCCTGAAGTGTGAAACCAGCCATAGATAACACATAGATGGATGTACATGGGGCTGTGTCTCAATAAAACTTTATGGGCATGAACATTTGAATTTCATATAATTTTCCTGAAATGTCCAGAGGTATTCTTCTTTTGATATTTAAAAAAACTTCTAAAAATGTGAAAACCAATCTGAGCCTGAAGGCTATACAAAAACACAGGGGCAGGCCGGATTTGGCCAGTGGCTGCAGTTTGCTGACCCCTGCCATAAAAAAAAAATGCTTTATGCTAAATTATATTAATAGCTGCATATGCCAAATCATGCCTGAGGAATAATAAGCCTTGAGGGGAGAAAAGTGAGCTTTAGAATAGAAATCTTTAACCCTAACAACTCTTGATAAACAGATTGTCATCTATAAACCCAAATGTTTATGTACAATTTCCATGCTGGCTGACCTATTTTCAAAGTATTGAATGGATCAGAAGGTAAGTTAAATAGCTTGTTTTCCAAATCCTAACTCAGAAATTTCAATATATTCAGGATTTTCATGAGCTAGAAAGGTGAGCTTGAATCTGTCAGACAACTGCTGAGACACAGGTCCTAGCAATTACCTTCATTCTTAGCTCTGCCTGCTTCAGACGCAGGAGCTAACAGTAGTAGGAGCTTGTGCCATGTGTGAAAGCTGGCGATAAATTTTTAAGTCATCACATGCATTTCGTGTACCATTTGCATTCAACGTTTCCTTTCTGTGCAGAAACCAAGGCATCCCCCATGTTGCAATCAATGGGAGAAGCACCCTGAATGGGATTTTTGTCATTAGCCATCTTTTCCATTTAGGGAGCATCTGCCCTCTCAACATCCTGAAAACCAACAGGCTTGAAGAGACTGCAGACTTCACTGTACAGGAGACCATTAGTAAAAGGAAAAAAACTTAGCAAAGAGAGGCATGGAGGAAGTTGAGGGAGGGAGAAACAAACTTTTGGAGTTTCAGCTTTCATTGAAGGAAAACATTGAAAATTAAAAGCATTTTGATTTTCTTTGGAAATCAAATTGCCTGGGTGCCCACCTGATATGTGAAAAGCCAGCTCAGGGTTCACCTACCATGCCAAACGTTTTGTTTTCCCACCAGCCATCCAATCTTTCTTTGATGTACAGAGCTTTCTCTTAAGTAAACAGTTAAGGCCTAATTGGATCATTGCTGTGGTGTCACAGTAATTAATGCACAGTCTGAGCAGTACCAAGTACTGCCGGGAAATCAGAGAGGGGCCCGTGGGATCCAGCCAGCGAGCCTGCTGCTCAGTTGTTCTTGGTGATGAGGAAGAAATAGCAGGAATATCTCCAGGATACACGGTGTATTATACAGAGATTAAAAAAAAAACTTCAACAATGGCTGACTAGTGATTAGGGCTTTATTATCATGCTTAGCTAAGAATAGATGACAATGACCCCAAAGAGAGAGCGCAATGTTCTTATTGATTTTATGTCTTGTTCATTGGCTACGACTGGGATGCAGAAACCAACTTGAGTTAGTTTAAACCTAACAAAGAAATTCACAGTAAGACGTGGGGGTGTTTTGCTGGAATCCAAGAGCAGAGGTACAGCTAGACTTCTGGAAAGAAATGGCCTCAGAATAGGAAAGCTTGGCGTATTCTCTCCACACCGCCTGTCTCTGTTTTCCACAGAGCCATTGCCGCAATTTTTTCCTTCTCCCCGTAAGTTTTGTCCACTGATGTTCTAGTGAATGTCTAACACCCAGCTCTCTGGCCAAAGAAACGCCTTGATGTGGAGTGGTTGCCGATTTCTGTGGTGTAAATACTTTCACTGTGGCTGATTCAAACGTGAAGGCACAGTTGGTAGAGATGTGTCATAGCACACCATTATATAGTATTCCCATCTTACGGATTTATGGATGTAAATAATTTCAAGAGCATAGATAATAAGAAAATGTAGTAAAATAATTAGAAAGTGATGGGTTTTGAGTTCTTAATGCTTTTGTTTTTAATCTAAGTTTATATAGCTTAATTTTTAATAATGGTTGTGTTAACAATTTTGTTTTGCAAAATTCCTGATAATCTAATAACCGGCCCTTGGGAGCCGGTACATATGAGCTGATTCTAGCACCACGTTGCATCCCCACTGCAGGGCACAACACCAGGCAGCACTGGCTGCTCACACCTGCCTCTCCCAGAGAGACCCCCTAACAGCCTCGGGCTGAGTCCACATTCCAGGGAGAGAGAATCTGGTTGGGTGAGGCTGGGTCATGTGTTCTTGTTTGGCCAATCAGCTCTCGCCGGAGGTGGGCTGGAGGCTTTTCTCTCCTGGAAGGGGCAGGGATACTGAATGTGCTGAAAGCATTTCCAGCAGCTTCTACGTTGGTGGGGAGTATTCAGAGGGTAGTGTTTGTTCAGGATTTGTTATGTGCCGGGTCCCTCATAGATATTTTCTCATTGTATCCTCGGGATTCTGTGATCTGGGCATTATTGTCCTCATTTTACAGATGAGGAAACTGAGGCCATTAATGACTTACCTGAGGTTACACAGTTAGTCTTTTGCAGAGCTGAAATTCACATCAGGGCCCGTTCATACCCTAAAGCCCTCTTGCCACCAACAGGTTTTCTCTCGGTCAGAGAGAGCTGGCAAAATGGGCTCTTGACCTACAGTAATAAAGTTCCTGAACCTGCAGAGGGACTGCAACAATTGGGAGGGAGGAAACGGGGATAAAGAAGAGCATCTGAATAAGAGAAATGAGAGCAAAAGCTCGCGTGTATTATTTTTACTCAAAAAACCCAATCTCGCAGCAGCTGCCTCTCTTCCTTCTTCTAATCTCTGGGGGTGAGAGGCAGATACTGGTTTCATCGTAATTTAGGGTTCTGTTGCAGATCCTGTGGAGTTGAATAGGGGTGTGGATGCTCATTTTTACCTTATTCATTGTTTGCCTTCCCGGTCACTTTTGTGTGCTTCCGCCCCCAGGTACTGGGCTCAGTTAATTCTTCCTGCAATTAGTATTCATGGTCAGCTAAGCAGAACTAATGCAACAACCGTTTTTACTTTGAAGGTTATATTACATGTTTCCAAGGTCCTGTGGAAAAGGCTCTTTATGAATAAGATATTCTTGACCATCTCTAGGAATTTAATTTTCCCTTTTCTGGATTTTCAAGCCCACCTATTGAATTCTTTAATGTGATTTCCCAGGAAGCACCCAGAACCAGACAGCAGGATATAGTCAAATTGTTAGTATTTAAAAATGTTTCCTTCTCTGGGGGTGCAAGATCAGAATACACCCCTGCGTGTCTTAGAGTGGCTCTCTCTTCATTTTACTGGTTCCTCTGTTCTATGTATATCATCACTATAAATTGCTCAGAAAAAAAAAGCCCACTCATTGAAAATAGATACAAGGAGGGGGCTGAGAATTCTGACTTCTCATTATTTTACAACCATATCCAACTATTGCAGGTAACTTCCCATATAGCAGAAGCAGCAAGAAATACCCTGTAAAAAAATCCTTTAAAAATTTTTTAGAATATCAAAGTGAGACTTTTTCACATTGAATGCATGATACCAATTAATACTTTAAATGGCCCAACATGGTCTGGAAATTCATTTAACTGCTTTAGAAAAATTCCAATGACTCCAAAATGATGGCAAAAATCAGCAAATTTAGACTCATTTAAATGTGGTTCAACAGAGCAAACAGAGACTGTCCCCTGGCTATTCAGCTTTTAAGATGTGCTGACTATACTATTTTGTTCTATTTTCTTTCTTTTTATCCTCCTTATACTTATAAATAGCATCAGAGTTTCAACTGATGATCTTCAGAGATTTATATTACATGAAAAAACAAAATCTAGGAAAGAAGTAGTATCTTACTTTTTAAAAGATGCCTCTATTTCTGAATTTCTGAATCATGTCAGATTTTTTCTACATTTTTCTTTTCAAATTAAAAGATTTTTTCTTATTTTAAAATTTACACTTTTGAAAACAGTGAGTCTTATGGCCACAAGGTTATGTTTCCCATTTTGCTTTGACCACTAAGGAGCTCTGAGACAAAATTGTGGCTGGGTTCTAGCAATTTATAGGACCCTGCAGTGTTGAACCAGGTGTATAGACCCTCTGTGCCATCCCCACTTACCCTATTCTCTCTTATTTGTTAAAAATTTTGATTATGAATTTCTGTAAGCCACCTACCTTCCTCTTCTACCTTTTAAAAAGATAAGGTAAGATAGAGTGTGATACTAAAAAATTGTTCACTGAGAAAATGGTGAAGGACTCCCTAGGCCTCTAAGAATGTCCTCATTTTTCTGCTGGATTTGACCCACCGAGGCATCTCTGCTTCATTCACCCCACCCTGGGCTCTCACCTAGAGCCAGATCCTCCAGTGCCTAGAGGGGAGGGTGGTCAAAAGACACAACAGGACGATGAGGTGGCTGAGGAGTGCTTAGCAAGGAGGCCCAGCAAGCTCACTCTCTAAAAAGTTCTTGAACTTTTATTTTTTTAACTTTCAAAATATTACGGGTGTACAAATGTTTTTGATTACATGTATCAATCTTGTTATGCTTGAGTCAGGGTTATAAGCATGCCCATCACCCAGGTAGTGTTCACTGTACCCATTAGGCAGGCCCTCACCCACCCCCTCTCCCTCCTCCCTGCTGCTTGATTTCCATTGAGTTTTACTTCCCTTGGAGCACTTGTGTGCTTATTGGCTAGTTCCAGTTTAATAGCAAGTACATGTGGTGTTTGTTTTTCCATTCTTTAAATACTTTACTTAGGATAATGGTCTCTAGTTCCATCCAAATTGTTGCAAAAGGCCTTAATTCATCCTTCTTCATGGCTGTGTAGCATTCTATAGTATACATTTGACACATTTTGTTAATCCACTCATGAATTGATGGGCACTGGGTTGATTCCACATCTTTGCAATTGTGAATTATGCTGTAATAATCATTCACATACAGGTGTCTTTTTGATAAAATGACTTCTTTTCCTTTGGGTAAATACCCAATAGTGGGGTTACTGGATCAAATGGTAGGTCTACTTTTAGTTCTTTGAGGAATCTCCATAGAGATTGTTTTCCATAGAGGTTGTACTAATTTGCAGTCCCACCAACAGTGTATAAATGTTCTTTTCTCTCTGCATACATGCCAGCATCTATTGTTTTTGGACTCTTCAATAAAAGCCATTCTAATTGGAGTAAGATGATATCTCATTATGGTTTTAATTTGCATTTCCCTGATGATTAGTGATGTTGAGCATTTTTTCATATGTTTATTGGCCATTTGTCTATCTTCTTTTGAAAAGCTTCTGTTCATGTCTTTTGCCCACTTTTTAATGGGGTTGTTTGTTTTTTTCTTGCTGACTTGCTTGAGTTCTTTGTAGATTCTGGTTATTAGCCCTTTATTGGATATATAGCTTGTGAATATTTTCTCCCATTCTGAAGGTTGCCTATTTGCTCTGTTGATTATTTCCTTAGTTGTGCAGATGCTTTTTAATTTAATTAAGTTCCATTTATTAATTTTTGTTGTTGCTGTGATTGCCATTGCGGTCTTCGTCATAAATTCTTTGCCTAGGCTGATATCTAGAAGAGTTTTTCCAGTATTTTCTTCTAGAGTTCTTATGGTTTCATGCCTTAGATCTAAGTCTTTTATCCATCTTGAATTAATTTCTGTGAGTGGTATGGAGAGATTTGGATCCTGTTTCATTCTTCTGCATGTGGCTGTCCAATTTTCCTAGCACTATTTATTGAATAGGGCTTCTTTTCTCTAGTGTATATTGTTGTCTGCTTTGTCAAAGATCAGTTGGCTGTATGTAGATGGTTTAATACCTGGGTTCTCTGTTCCATAGGTCTATGTCTCTATTTTTGTGCCAATACCATGCTGTTTTGGTTACTATAGCCTTGTAGTATAGTTTGAAGTCTGGTAATACAATGCCTCCAGATTTGCTCTTTTTGCTTAAGACTGCTTTGGCTAGGGTTCTTGAACTTAATGGGAGGCAGCAATTCTGCCATCTGAGAATGAGGTCTTCTGAGTGTCCTGATTGTGGAGAATGGCCTTGGCAAATGAGACGGGCCTTTCTGGCTGGTAGGTAGGGGTTCTCAACCCAGCTCAGAGATCAGAGTCTGCAAACCCTCCTGTGATAAAATGTGCAAATACAAATTTAAAAATATCTCTTCCTCCTCCCTCTTTCTTCCCCACCAGTTCTCAGAAGGTGGTTCTCCCCAGAGATCACATCCACTTCAAGGGAATATTGCCAAATTGTGTTTAATACCCTTGCCTAGTCCATGCAATACGTTTCCCTCAGGGGAGAAAGGTCTTGTTTGAAAATATCCATTTTCCCTAGAGGACTCACTTTAGAAATGGAATAATCGTACAGCTGCTTCTGGAAGAAAAAGTAAAAGGGAAGTTTTCTCTCCTAAAATGTGTTCAGTTAATAAGATTCCTAAATAAACACATACACACATAAAATGCAAGGCCATCATTTGCTCTGATTAAACATAAAATCCATTCTCTTGCAACATACCAAATGATCATGGCTTTTTTCCCCCCTGAGGATGCTGGAGATGTGTAATCCAGTCCACCAACTATTCATTTCTGAAAAAAAAAAAAAAAAAAAAAAAAAAAAAGTCTGTTGATGGATTTTTTTTTCTCAAAATGTGTGGTTAGGACAGCAGAAATTTCTGACAAGTCAAGTACAGGTGATTAAAGCTTGCAATGTAAATCAGTTAACATCTGTAATTTTCGTTGTTCTCCAATGCTATTAGTTATTTCAAGGGTAAAAAAGGATGTTTTACTTAATTTTTTTGAATCTTACTAGGTACCCGTAGCTTAACTTAATGATTTGTATAAGTGATAGTAATTGCTGGGACTACAGTTGAGTATTATTAGCTATAAAATGAACATGGTTATATGTCCAACAGAACTAGCAAGGGACAGAAATGCAGTTGTATCCAAGAGAAAATAATTACAGCAATAATCAGTGTAATTCATGATAATGGCTGAATTGAATTTCACACCATAGCTCCAAGCACTTACATTTAATGAATGTAGTTTGTGCTTGTTTACTAAAAAGGTTTTTAGCAGAAAATCGATAATGTAACTTCAGTGTTTCTAATTGCAAATGCAATTATTTTTTTTAAAGTAGTGGTTCAATAAGGATTTTGTAGAGAAAATTGAGGTATGTGAGTGCTGCAAATGCTGGCGCTTTAATTAGTTACCTGTACATTAGTGCCGTGGTGCCTTAATATCTATTTATTACAACATATTGATTAAAATGGATTTGTATTCAATTTTAAGGCTAGCTAATGTAATGGACATTGAAACTTTTCTGGAAGCATTGGCTGGGATTACAACATGTCACTGGGTAATGAGGCTTTCTTCAAGGGATGATTTCAGAAATCATTTTACAAACCCAGTGGTGGGGCCAAGGAGCGGGGGGCTAGGATACGCACCAGTTTCTATGGAGCCAGTGGCAGGACGAGCATGGCCTTCAGTAAAACAGGAGCTGTGTAGATTGATACAGTCCTTACAGATTCTTGCTTACTTGGGTTAACTTCTGTTTGTATATTTTCCAAGTCTAAGATGTACCTAAAATGCTTATTCTGGAGTCAATGATCATCTCCAACATAAAACTCTTGACAGACGTCTGAGTTTGGGGGTCCACAGTTAGTTCAGTGTGCCCCCTTATTCTGAAGGAGCTGAGGGAAAGTGTGTTGTCTCCGGTCTCAGGCCTTTGAATAAAGCAGTCAGTGAACTCTGTTTGGGTGCTGCGTGATTCACACTAATGTTAGTGGATTAGCATTCCTTGCCTAACTGGATCTCTTGCTCAAAACTAACCCTGAACCTGACCTTCTTTTCCCCGTGCTTACATAGTCATTGTCACCATCACACCAGCATCACCATCCTCTTCCTTGATGTCTCATCTCCATGGTGTGTGCACTGGATGTAGGATATCGTCTTGTGAGTGTTATGGAAGCTTTATCTCAGCAGAGAGGATGAAGAATAGCTCTTGATAAACTGAAAATCCCTTAATAGCCTACATTGTAAGTATACGTATTCATTGGGCAGAGATTTCTAACCTCGCTTTGACGATATCCTGGTGGCACTATCTCAAAACCAAATTAATCCTGAACTTGAGTATTTTGAGTAGCGGGGAAGGAGCGGGATTGTGTATTACAAGTTTATAAGCAACACTGATATGCTCTTGAGATCCAGAAGGTTTTTCAGTCCTGCCTCACACAATATTGCTAGGGGTCTATGTGAAAAGCAGGCATACGTGCAAACCTGAGCTCCAGCAGGGTCTTCTGTCACAGTTTTATTGAGAATGAGCCCCTGGCAGGAGGCCAGTTGAGTTTCTGAACCACCATGACCAGGCTTGTGGTGCTGGCTTTTCAAAGAGTCCCCACTGCCAACGGCCAGCTGGACACCCACCACCTCCAGGAAGCCTTTTCTGAGAATGCAGGGCCTCTGGGTCACTCCCTCTGCTGGCATCTTATGGTACATCAAATGGGGGACATGTAATGAGTGCTTCCTGTATACCAGGTACTGTGCTAGATGTGTCATACAGATCATCTCCTACTTTTATAACAACTCTTTGAGCCAGGCAGGGTTGTTACTCCTATTTTCTAGATGAGGACACGGACGTTCAACAAGGTTAAGCCAATGGCCCAGACACAGATGGCTAGGAAGGCAGTGGAGGAGCTGGGGTTCCAGTGCTCTCCTGCGCACCTCACTGGCTCTCCAGCACCTGTCCTGTATGTTCAACATCAACTCTACCTCCTATTGTTAGGTCACACCATCAGATGTATAGTTTTCTCATTTCTGGACTAACAACTAGATTTCTCTCTGTCCCCCCTTCCTCCCTCAACACCTGGTACCCTGCTCCTAAATCAATAAATGTTGGGTACGTGAGTGATGTCAAGATGCAAGTGAACCTGCTCAGAGAGGTGCTGCCTTCCATGTGGGGTGTGAACTCCGCACTGTCTCCTGGAGTCTGGAGGCTGAGGTGTGTGGCCCGGAGCTGGTACACATGCCCGTCTCAGCGTGTTGAGACAATGTTGGCCCTGGCGTGATAGCACACGTGTGTGACCCTCATCTTCACAGGCACCTCTGGGAGAGTAAGCGAGGTGGAGGGTCAGGTGTGCAGCAAGCATTTGTTCAGAGCAGGATGATGGCTGGGAAGAAGGGTCCCAGTCCCACCGACACATCAACCGCATGCCCCTGGGGGGTCCTGCACTTCCTGCACCCCCATGTGCACATCTGCGAAGTGGAGCTAACATCCCTGCCCTGACTCCCTCCTGCGCTTGTTGACAAGGCTCACATGGAATCGTTTATTCTTCCTGCATTTTGGAAACTTTAAAGTGCTTGAAAAGGGTAGGGGATCCATCTAATTAAGGAGGAGGATAAACAAAAGCCACTAGAGGAATGGGGTTTCTGGTATCTGATTCAGTCCAATCCATAGGAAAACAGCCCACAAATGCCCCGTCCTTTGCCATTTCCAATGAGGAAACTACCCAGTCCTTTGACAGCTGGATTCATCTGTGGATTGAAAAGCGAACGCCTAGCCTGGCTTTCTTCATCCTTTTGGCACCTGGCATACGGACAATATGGCTCCATGGAGCCAACCAGGAACCCCTGCATGGTGGAGCGATCTCTCTGCCAGACTGGAAAAGACAGACACTCCAACTATTTGACCAACAAATGTATAGAAAATAGTGGCCGGTAAGGAGCAATTATGTAATAATCTTATCCAAAGAAAATGTGGGCTCAAATTAAGATGATTTCACTGGGAAAACATTAAGGTATACAAAGAGTTCTTAATAAATAGAAATCAATAGTGCAGGGTTTGCGCCATGGTTATTTTGGATGGTTATCTGCCCTTGCCACCGCTGCTCGGGCTGCATTTTCCACAGGGCTCAGTGCGGCATTTTGCTCAACGAAAACAACTAGCTCCTTTCCAGCCAATGATTACTTGTAATTATGCTTTCCCCTGCTATTATTCTAATAGACCTGTCATGTTGCTCGGAGGACTCTGGCGTTTGGAATATACGACGGCTTTTATGGATGGACTGCTGGAACACTTAATATAGCTCTATTTTTGAATTATCAAGTTCTATCCTTTTGAAGTCTGTGTTAGTGGAACTCCTATTTATGAGATGTGCTGTGCTTAAAGGTTTGCTATTGATGAAGAGGTCCAACAGAGCCTTTATCGTAAGCACGGCAGCATTCTCCCTGAGAGATAAATAGCTGTGCTAAAAGGTATGGTGTGTACCTAGGCTGCAAATTACTAGCCAAGTACCTCGTAACAGTGTACTTCAAAAATACCTTTATGTTTCTTGTTTGTTCTCTTTTCCATAGAGATGAATGACATTTCTTAAAACATAGGGGGTGGAAGTATGCTGGTCATTGTTGGTCATCAACATTAATTGGGTTTGAGGAACATATTTGTTCTGGTACAGGGTGTCTGAGTAGATGCACGAATGTGGCTCACATCCCCTGAGCTTGCTGCTTTGAGAATTTGTTTTTCTTTATGTTCCTTAAACCTAAGGTGGACTTGGCTGGATTCAAGCACTTTTTGGAAGGGGAAGAGGGTTTGTGAAAACAGGTAATCCAGCCCGTGGTGCCTGTTCTGGAGAATCCAAAAAACACCGCTGGGGGCAGAGCAAGAGCCTGCAGGTTCAGGCGGTGGTGTGTGCAAGGAGTGGGCTGTGATGCTCGCTCTGGCAGAGATCTCAGAGAGGGGTGGCCTAATGCAGAAGTTGTCATCAGAAGTGGTCCCCAAGGGTCTGATCATCTGGGCAATTTGATGGCCAGTAGGTTGGGTCGGAGTGTACCTTAGCAACCAGGTTGTCCTGCTGTGAGCCCAAATACTCTAAGCTTCTAGCAAGCATCCCAGAAGCAGACATAACTCCCTTGGCAACCAACATTGCAAACACAGAGGCAGGACCATGGAGCAGCTTTTGACCATGTGGCAAGAATTTAGATTGATTCCTGAAGAAGGCAGGCTGTTGCTCCGGAGTGTTCGCCTGGTGTTTTCCATTTGGAACCTTCATGCATCAGAACCTTGACTGCACACTCCCTGTCTAATTCATCTTCACCCATATATTTTACCATTACAGATAGCCTTCCCCCTAAGCTTGTCTATTTACTAGCTGGTGTGACAGATGACAGCAACTCTGAGCCATGTTAGATGGCATTTGTATGGCCCCAGTGCCAGAAGCATTCTAAGCGCTGGTGTTGCATATTTATTGATCTCCATATTCCCAATAATCTGATGCCAGTCACATTTGACAACATTATGTGGAGAGGTCAGCTAGATGGGGCTAATGAAACTGTTTCCAAGATGGATGTTGTTTTCCACAACATTACCCTTGCAAATAGCTGTCAGTGGGGTATTTCACTGTCGAGCTAGGCATTTGAGAACCTTTCTTTTTTTTTTTTTTTTTTTAATAGTTGATGTTAACATTAAACAAAACCCGAAGCTATTAAATCTTAGTATTTATATACAATAGAAAACATGGAAGCCCTGGCATCTTTCCAAATGAAAATCTTATTAACAGACATGGTGCTTGTGGCAAAGTCCTCAGCAATTGGAAATTGGCTTGGCTGTCTAAAATGTTTGACGAATTAGCCTGAGATGATGTGAAGGACCAAATGGGAAATGGCTGAAGTCTGGAGGATTAAACTGGCAAATAGAAAGGCTGGCTGCAGTCCGGAGGCGCACAGCGTTTGTCTGTTTCCGAGCTTCCACGCTGCCGTGAGCAGCTGGCACAGAATGCAGTCAGGTTTAGATAACGCTTCATAAGAAAAAAGGAAGGAAGGAAGGAATCAAAGAAGGAAAGGAAGAAAAGGAGGGAGGAGGAAGGAAGGAAGGTAGCAAGAAAAGAAGAAAGAAGGAAGAAAGAGAGAAAGAGAAAGGATTTGCAAAGGGGATCCAATGTATTGAAATGCTGCATGTGAATTAATGACACTGGAAATGCACTGGGAGCAGTACTGAAAACGTTACAGACAGATTTTCCACACCTGAATCCAGAGCCCTTCGAAAGCCCTGCAAAGGGGCATTTAGAGACTTCCCTATTGTCTGTCCCGAGGGCTACCATGTTGAACATGGCTCCTTCTCATGAATCCATCCTGGTTTATTTCCAGGTGGACATTTAATTGGTAAAAATTCATCGAGTAGTTGTGAACACCTATGTGCCAATACAGTTGTTGAGAACCTTGTTGCATATCTTGACAGGGCCACTGAAGATTTCGAGTCCTTTCAGAAAAGCATAGCAAGTCTTTAGTTTGAAATGCAATATTTTACAAAGGCAAGTCCATTTAATGGGCTTCTTCACAGCAGTGTTCCTCTTCCAACTCTACCCTAGAGCAGACACAAACAAGAGTACATAATGGGATTAATAATACTTGGCTACTGGCTCATCCAGAACTTCCTCAACAATGAAGTCATTTATCCAGTGCTAGCGTTTAGGAACATTAATTCACCGCACTGCTCACAGTCATAAAAATTGAAGAACTTCTTGACTTGTTTATTTTGTAGGGTTGAAGGAAGGATGTCAGAGAACAGATGATTAACTATTGTGCCTTTTTCTTTAGTGGATCTCAGTACCTCTTCCCATCACGTCCTTTCTCAGGTTATGCCTTTTGCATTGTGTTGAATGAAGAAGTAGAAAGAATCGTTGAGTTCAAGAGCAGGGAAATTCAGTGCTGGGTAGATGCTTATGTTCTTTTCAGATGGAAAACTTGTTTCTCTTTCATTCCCTCCCCACCCCCACTCTCATGGAAAAAAATATGTATACTATTAAGAAAGTATGTTTTCTTTTTGATGGATACCTAAAAGTAATAAGGGAAACAAAGTCAGGCAAAGGCAAAAGTCAGCTCCAAGTACGGTGGTGGAGTGGCACGGCATACTACCACCATTCAAGAGACAAAATTCTCGTTAAAGAAAAACACCATCAAACAGTAATATGTGAGAGATGCAAGTTAAAGTTACCCTAGGTAGCTTTAATTTAGGCATGAGCAAATTATATGGATAGTAGTTGCTATAGTAACTAGTAGACAATATGGTGTTTATGTTGCTATTGAGATATCTTGTACTTTAGCAAAATAAGAAAAAAAAAAAAAAAGACTTCCAGGAGCACGCCAACACTACACGGAGGGAATGCTTCTCATAAACATTTTACTTCTTCCATTTTAGTGTTTATTTATAATGAGATGAGTATCTACAATTATATACAGCCCGTGGGGTGGTTTGGTGTTATTAAAATTTTTCCTAACTGAGATGTCCCTGTAAAAGCCCAGTCCCTGCGGCGTAGCTGAGGGCCGGGCTGCCATCATCCGGGCAGTCTCAGGAGAGCTCTGTGGGGTGATTGACATGGGTCTGTTGAAGTCAGACCTGCAGACGGAGAATGCTGGGGAATTCAGGGCGGGACAGATGCTGTGAGGGGTTGTGAGTTGACGCCTTTATGATGTATTTGGTAGTTAGCACTGTTTTAAAAAACATTCGAGGTCCTTTCTGGAGATAATTAAGATGTTTCCAAGGGGGTTTGTGCTGAAATGCAGTTGTTTCACATATGAGGCTGCCGCTGAGGGAGCCGCAGTGAAGAACATAGTGAAGCGGGCAGTTGACATTTTGCCACAGGAGCTTGGCAGGTGGCCCCACATATCTCAGGCCCCAATTTGGGTTTTGGGGCCTGGCAGTGAATTCCGTAGCAACTCACCCACCGGTTGCTCTGCCTTTTCGCAGCCCTGGAGCAGCAACTCCAAATCTGGTCTTGCACGCTCAGGGTGCTTCCGCTCCTTTCGCATTCTTGAAGCAAAACTGGTGTATATTAATTTAATTTAAAAATGTATGTCAATTAGGACTTCTTGGATTTGTGATGGAAAAGGGGATTCTTAAGAAAGAGAAAAGCAGAGCTAGGGGCCCACCAGCCCTACACGATGGGAGCCATGGAAACAAAGCTCGAATGTACTGAGACATCTTGCTTCTGCATACACTTTTCTTAGCAAAAATTCATATGCAATTTTCTCTCTACTAGGCAACATGGAACAGAGGAGCAAGCATTGCTGTGGAGCTAGAAAACCTGAGTTCCAGTCCTAGTTCTGCCATTTCCTAGGTCTGTGGCCTAAAGCAAGCAATCCACTGATATTCCTCATTTGCAGAATGCTCTTGGCTGGGAGTGGTGGCTCAGACCTGTAATCCCAGCACTTTGGGAGGCCAAGGCAGGAGGATCACTTGAGCCCAGGAGTTTGAGGTTGCAGTGAGCTATGATGATGCCACTGCACTCTAGCTGGGGCAACAGAGCAAGACCCTGTCTCAAAAAGAAAAAAAAAAAAAAAGAAGAAGAAACCTGTGCAAAGACCTCTGCAGTCTTCGTGGTCAAATGCAAATCCCTCTTCTTTTCCTGAATATGGAGAGCTACGCAAATGAAAAATTGGTTTGAAATGAAGTCATGTGTATATACAGACACGGCTTCTAGAGCTGGGAGAAGCAGAAGACATCATCAATTTGAGCACTTTGTTTTTAGGCTTAAAATGTGTTTTAATAAACAATTGAATATTTTCCCAGAGTGCGTGACTAATGCAAGGCCTCATGACCCTCCATGCTTTGGTTGCCTCTACCTGCTGTATGTTTAGACTCCAAGAGAGCTCATGAGAAGAGGGCTGTCCCAGGGAAAACGTCCAAGGGGTGAGGCCAGTGAATCTTTTAAATAAACACTGTATTACCAGAGAAGCAGAAGGTGGCTGAGAACCTACAGGAGGCAGGGGAGGTCAGGGGAGGGAGTGGGGTCGAATTGCTTGAAGAACATGATTTTGTTACCTGATTCATAATTCCAGTCCACCTCCGACGCCTTCTGTCCCTGAGACGCTTCAGAGCTTCACCCGTGCTAAACTCGTTAGACTGTGAAGTAAGTCAAGTAAGAATCAATTTTTTGTCTAGCCCCAGAAATTCTTTGGAATAATATGTCAACATGGTTATCTTCTCTGTTGAAATTGGCTTGAAAATATCAGAATTTCTGTGGATATTTATGGGATTTCCACGTACCGTCTGGCTCTCTACACGCGAGCGTGACTACACAGATGCCTGGGGAATGGGTAGGCAGCCAAGTGTATTTATTCTTACAGAGGGTAATTATACAGTCTCTCCTCCCAGAAAGGAGCCTTTTGTTTTATGTTTTCCAAGAGAACTTGTGAAATATTAAGATATTTTACTGCCTTAATGTTCTGAATTGTTTGCCCCTCTATATTGCAATCTAAAACTCATTAACAGTTGAACAATTTAATCAGAATGAATCAAGTTGTGAAATGGATACACGGGCAGTTCGCATAGCCATAAAGCATGGCTGAAACTTTTCTGAACAGCTTAATAAAACTTGGAAGGCAGCTAGCAATAAATGATTACCCTGGACGATATCGGGGTAAACAGAACCCGGAGCCATGAACTTGGTAATTGTTCTTCTTCACTCAGCACATTTGCCACGGCTGGGTCTTAATTCATAGGAGGGACCAATGATTATAGGGATTTAAGCTGCCAGTCCTCCTGTAAAATATTTCCCTTTATAATGGGCACGATCAGGGCAGCAAAGTGAAAGCAGGTCCCTTATGCCTGACTTTAATTCCAGGGGTTCCTCCACTAAAACAGCCCCCAGGGATGCTGGGAGGCTCTTGGGGAAGACTTCAATTTCAAGAGTGTTCTTTTCATTGTGCTTTAAAAATACTATTTATCCCAGAATTCTCTCTGCAGAGGCAGTTAAGTGTGTTTTGTGAAAGTGGGTTCCAGTTTCATTTGGGCTGTGCCCACATCAAATACTCCAAATTGTCCAGCAGACTCAGCTGTATTATGTGTTTGAATTCAAGGCCACCAGTAGGGCCACCAACTTGGATTGTGGAGGGTCTATTTTAGCACTGAAAGTCCTATGTCCTAGGAAACCCACTGACTCCCAGGCAACTTGGGATGATTGCCTGAGAAAAGTCCCATGGCCCAAATATTTCCTGGCTCAGCTCCCTCCCAGAGCAAGAATTTTGCTTACAACTTCTTAAGCAGTTTATATAATACCCACAATAATAATCCAGAATTATAACAATCCAGAATTGTTATATGTTTCTTTGTTCATAATTTTTATCCCATGTTCCACTGAGAATGAATTGAGGCATCTATTTAGATTTACGGCATATGCTTGGGTATTTGAGGTTTCCTTATCACTGTATGGTCCATGAGATATTAATTCTTAATTTCTTAATATTATAAATTACACTTGCACCTCCTATACCATGCCCCTTAGTTATTGTTGTAATTTGCACCAGCAAAGCACCATTCCTATCCTGCATGGGCTCAGGTAGCTCCAGACTGAGAAACTCTACGGTCTTGTCACTTGGGTTTCTCTCTTGTAATTGAGCTTTGTCTTCATGATTGGGTTTGTTCAGATAGACAGAGGCTTCTCAACACCCACGCTTCCTCTTTTGACTGTTCAATGAGCTCCATCCTAACCTCACTACCTCCTCACTGTGTCTTGGAAGGCGAACACAGTTTCCTCATTCGTGAAGTGGCAGTGGGAAGACTGATGCCATAGGGCTGCCATATGGGTAGCCACAGGCACAGCCCCTAGGGGTTAAGTGCTTTGGTGTTTGAGAACACACCTGGCTGTGGGTGAGGGCCCATTAGCCACTGATCAGAACATGCTGATTCTAGCGTCAACACAAACTCTTAACCCATGATTTCAGGGGTACCTCATGGCTCATGGCCAAAGAGGCACCACCAGAGAGAGGAACAGCTGAGTTCTTTATGAATTATTGCCAGGCTGTGGAATGTTTCAAGTTCAAAGTCAAGTTGATTGTTGTATAACAGTTCGTATGTAGAATAATTTCTTGATTCCCTTGCCTGAGATTCCGGTCTACCTGGGTTTACTTCTGATACCTTTTCTAACTGCCCTATGTTGGATTAATCAAAATTTGGAAGTGATATGTGTTATTTGTTTGTTTAGTGGCTACTCTTAACATTTTAACATGCATACTTATATTAACAAATATAAAATTTCTCAGTTCCTTTATCCTTCTTCTAAACAATATGAGGCTATTAGAATGTTACAGATCAGCCAGCAGTAATAATTAACATTATTGTAATGTTATTTCATCCACCTTTCTCATTGTTACTATTACTACTGTTGCTGTTATTATTATTATGGAATATTTTATATCAAATCCCAGATATCATGTCTTTCCACCTAGAAATACTTTGGCCAACAAGAACTTTTTCCCCCTTAATATATAACTACTATGCCATTATCACAGTGAACAAAATTAATAATTTTTAATATGATCTCCTAGCCACTTGACATTTAAATTTCCCCACTTGTCTCAAAAATCTCTTTTACAGAGGTCTTGTTTGAATAAGTACCCAAATAAGTTTCACATATCACGAGTGATATTTTCTTAAGTATATTCAACCCTCCTTCCTCATTCTTAAAAAGCCACTCATATTTTGGAGAAAATGTAAAATGCCCCATGGTCTGAATTTTGCTGATTACTTCTACTTGGTGTCCTATAGCTTATTCTTCTATGCCCTGAGGATATTGTAAACTGGTGTTTAAATTCAGGACTTTTTGGGTAATAACACTTTGGAGATGTTGCCCTGTACTGATTACACCACAATGAGAGGCACAGAAATGTCTGTTGCTCCACTTTTGCTGATCAGTCGGGTTTTGATGGTATCAGCTGAATCCCTCATTCTGAAGTCAAAACTTCCACTTAATGCTTTCTTATTGTAAAATATACATTACATAAAATTTACCACTTTAACCATTTTTAAGTGGATAGTTTAGTGGCTTTAGGCATATTCACAATGTTGTACAATCACCACCACCATCCATCTCCAGAACTTTTTCATTATCCCTGCTATGGCTCGAATGGGTCTCCTCTAAAACGCAGATGGAGTTGCTAATGTGATAGCACTAGGAGATGAGGTGATTAGGTCATTAGGGCTCCTCCCTGTGGATGGGACTAAGGCTCCTGTAAAAGAGGCGTCACACAGCACTAGGCTCCCTTGCCTTTCTGCCCCGTGAGGACACAGCACACCTCCCCTCGGGGCATGCAGCAGCAAGGGGCCATCTTGAAAGCAGCGAGCAGCCCTCACCAGGTAACTGAACCTGCTCCGGCTTTGACCTTGGATTTCTCAGCCTCTACAACTGTGAGAGAATAAATCTCTGTTCTTTATAATTTACTCAGTCTCAGGTATCTTGTTATAGCAGCACAAATGGACTAAGATAATCCACAACTGAAACTCTGTACCCATTAAATAACTCTCCATTCCCTCCTCCCCGCCAGCCCCTGGCAGCCACGATGGTACTTTTCATCTATATAAATTTGACTACTCCAGGCACCTCATGTGAGTGGAATCATATAGTATTTGTCCTTTTGTGCCTGGCTTATTTCTTGTAGCATGATGTCTTCAAGGTTTATCCATGTTGTTGCCTATGACAGGATTTCCTTATTTGTTAAGGCTGAATAATGATCCATTGTATGTATATACCACATTTTGTTTATCCATTCATCTATTGATGGACACTTGGGTTGCTTCTGCCTTTTTACTATTGTGATTAATGCTGCTATCAACAGGGGTATACTCATCCTAATGCTTTTATGATTCACTGATATTTGTCTAGATCCATTATTTCATTATGGGTTGCAAAATGGTGATTTTCTAATATTTTCTCTTTATTTATCAATTTTCAGAACAATAAGTTGATGCACCACTATTCTCAAAGGTGACCTAGGAGGTGCTTTTTTTTTTTTTGGTTTGGGTTTTTTTTTTTTTTTAAACTAACTTTCTTCATAACTCTTCAGGTTGATTCCTGTGTCGTTTGACACAACCCCAGTAGCCTTTATCACTGTTTTCTTTCTGGCATAAAAAGGTCTCCAAGATTAATGTTGTACATTTTCTACCCATGTCTGAAATCAGCTATTTTTCCAATGAGACCTGATTCCTTTGGGATGTGGTATTTAGAGACTACAATCTGGGCACTCGGTGTGCTCATTATTAGTGGATTGTCATTATTTCTAGGCTTTTAAGTAAACAGAGCTAAAATGTGTATTTTTTTTAAAGAGAAAACATTATAAAGTCATACTGATATTTTAAATTCAAATTTAGTATCACAGTGTTTCTACTTCTTTGATTTTATATTGTCCCTGTTTTATAATGAAAATCTTGATTCTGTTAGAGTAACATAATTATTTTTTTCTAGGCTTTATCACTAGTGGCTTTGAAAGAACCATAGCACTATTTATATGATAAATAAGCTGTTGAACATAGTTTAATATTTCAGTTCTTTTTGTCCTTAGGTTATATTCTATTAGGCTTATACAGTCAAAACATTGTGTTTTAAAGTCAATTAAATTGCTTTGTGTGTCTATTCCACCAACTTGATACATAGTTAAGTCCATTTGCTTCAGTATGTTTTCAATTTTTAGAATTTTTCTTTTTAAAATTATTTTTAACCATGGAAAATATGCCTGTGGCTCTAAAGTGAAAACCAAAACCAAAAACCTCAAACTATATAATAGGGTCCATAAACAGAAGTCGTTTCCATTTTTTTCTTCTCTATTTTGTTTCTTCCTTCCTCCTATATGTAATCATTTTCATTAGTTCTTGGTTTATCCTTCCATTATTTCTTTTTGGAAATGTAAGCAAGCGAGTATGCGCGTGTACACACACACACATACTTTGTCATTTCTTAGACAAAAGACAGCATACGTTTTAGTGTGCATGGTACTGCACTGTGATACCAATCTGCGTGTTGGGCATTTGAGTTATTTGTATCATTTAGCTGTTATAATCAATGCCAAAATCAATAGCCTTGTGATTACATGGCTTTGTAGTTTTGCCAGTGTATCTTTGGGATAGATTCTTAGAAATAGGATTGCTGGGTTAAGTGGTAATGCAGGGTAACTTCTGTAGAGCCAGTTCCCCTCTGCAGCGGCTGTCTCACTTGCACCTGCCAGCCCCCCGCCTGCCTGTTTTCCCACATCACTGTCGTCATCACCAGAGCATAATGTGACACTGCTGTGGCTGCTGGAACCATGACAACATTACTTGTTTTGTCTTTAGATTCCTGTACCATGTGGACAGTACAAATCTGCACACCTCAGCTATGCATGCTTGTGGTTTTGATTTCTTAGAGGATGGGGGATGTTTTTCCCCACCCAGAGTCTCCTCGGATGACATTACTTCTTTGCTGCTTCCTGAGGTGGGAATTTTCTAGACCCATTCTGATGGAGAGGGCGGCCTTTTTAGGGCCAGACTCCTGTCCCACCTGGATATCCTGCCCTCCCCTGAGCTGTGGAACCCAAGTCCGGACCTGACGCCCTCCCGGCCCAAGCTGCCCGCTCCAGTGCTGGCCATTCTGGTGTGGAGTGACCTGTCATTCCCAGCACCTGGGCATTTCCCTTGCTTTCTTTCCAGCGTATCTGTGTTTACATTTTTGAGAGGTTACGTTTATTCAGCATTTCTATGTATGATGAAGGGGAGGAAGTTCTTCAGAATCTTCTTGTCTTCTTCTTGTTAGAAGAAATGTGACCCAGATCTCCAAAAGTTATATAAAAAGGGGGAAATAACATGGAAATTGAGAGTGATTATTTGCTATGCAAAGCCTTCCTGTAAGGAAGCACTTCTCCAAGAGTGTTGAAACAAAAATTTTATCTTTAACCAAAATTGCGTCTGTAAGTATTGCACAAAATGGAGTATTCCCATCTTGCGAAGGGGCCTCTCTGACCTGGACGGGAGGCATCTGGGCCGTGGGCATGCACATTGTAGGCTGTGGAGAGAAATGTCAATCACTAAATTATCCTTTTGGCCTCATTCCAAAGTTCAAACTCCAAACACACCACAAAATGTACCGTACAAGATAGGCCTCTGGGAGGAATAGATCATGAAGAGAAAAGAAACCAGGATTATCCCTAATGGGATAATTAGGAAAATCCTTTAGTCAATACTGTTTAATTTCCTTTCAAATTCCTAGTTGCCCTATTAACAATATAATCAGCGCCTTCTTATATTTTCTAACACGACCTAGAATTGACCTTTCCCCTTTCAAAGTCTTTGGTTTTCTAAAACCCCAGACATTTCTAAATGCTGGGCTGCTGCTATGGTTTTGTGCCAGAAAGCACTTTGGTCTGGAATTGCCCCGCCTGGTGGAGGATGGATTATAATGTTGAGGTTTGCTGTGGTCCAAAGTTAGCTCAGCTGAGCCTTGTACGCTGCCGAGGGTAGCGGCTTGTCCCTGATTCATTTTATAAGCAGAACAGGTTTTGGTATTACCTGTTGCTGCCCTGTCCCCCTTAACCCCTGCCAGGGTGTGCTCTGTTGGCATGGAACTTTTAAACTTGGCTTCCAAAGAAGAGTTTTTGGAAATCACCCCTAGCCTGAATGACTCTGAATTGGTTTTCCTTCCTTTGATTTCTCCCATTTTTACAATATCCTAAACGAACAGGTCAAAATGAAAACTCAAAGTTTTCTAAACAGAGACCTATCACATCACTCCTCTGCCTAAAACCCTGAGTCCTCTGAAGAGTTGGGTCTAATCCAGGGCCTGGCACTCAAGGCCTCTGAACGGGCTGGATATCTCCTCCTCTTCCAGCCCCTGTCCCTGCCCACAGCTGGCAGCCCACATGCCCCACGCTCTCTCATTCCTCCCAGTCTTTGTCTATGGCTCTTCCCTGGGCTGTGACACCCTTCTGATCAGAGACCATGCAGTCAAGCCTTGACGTGTGAGATCACACAGGGAACACGGACAGCTGTTCCAGGACTGCTGGCCCAGTGGTTTTGAGCTTTACCCTGTGGTGACTGTGACTTTACCTCCCATTTGTACAGACCTGCTTAGCTTTTCCAGCTTGACTTGACTCTCTGCTAGGATTGGACCTTTCTTCCTTTCTTTGCTGTGATGGTTAAGTTTATGTGTCAGCTTGACTGGTACGGGGCACCCAGATATTTAGCTAAACATTATTTCTGGGTGTGTCTGGGGGGATGTTTCTGGATGAGATTTGCACTTGAATTGGTGGACTCAATGGAGCAGACAGTCCTGCCCAGTGTGTGTGGGCTCCATCCAGGTCACTGAGGGCTTGAATAGGACAAAAGGTGGAGGAACAGAGAATTCTTCCCTTCTGCCTATTTGAACAGTGACATTGGTGTTCTCCCCTCAGATTGGGATTTATACCATCAGCGCCCCTGGTTCTCAGGCCTGCGGGTCAGACTGAACTATACCACTGGCTTTCCTGGGTCTCCAACTTGCAGATGGCAGATTGTGGGACTTCTCAGTCTCTAGGCACCAATCGTTATAATAAATCCCTTCTATATATCTCTACATAGTTGACCCTCCATCTGTGTGGGTTCCACATCCATGGGGTCAGCCAACGGTGCAATCAAATATACAGTATTGGAGGGCTGGGGAACCCGCAGGTATGGAGGGCTGACTATCATAGCTGCCGGGTCCACAGGCTGATGCCCGACTTCAGCATCAGCAGTTTATTACCCTCACCCTGGCCTGCTTTGCCAAGGAAGTTAGGCTGGTTTCCTAGACTAGATGTATCAGAGGGTGGAGACTGGAACCTCTCAGTGTTCCATAGGGGCATTTTTCCTATCAGAGAAGATGCTGAGTGAGCTGATGAAGGGATCAATGAGAGTGTGTGAAGGGACCAAAAAAAATCCCTTAACATGATAAAAATAATAATCTATGGGAACCTCTGGAAAGGATCCTAGGACGTCCATGAACACAACGGGCAATACAAGATTATTCCATTCTTTGAAAAAAGGTTGAGCTGAGCTATGTGTGCAAAAGGGACAACTGTAGGCTGAGTAAAAGAGAAATGGAGTTAAGAGGCCTGGGTTTTGCTACATTGTGACCTTAGGCCATTTGTGTCCAACTGTATAGCTGCCCATCTGTCTATCCATCCATCTATCTATGCAACCATTTATCTACCCAGTCATCCATCTATCCTTCCAGCAGTTCATCTGTCCATCTGTCTATTCATCCATCTACCCCCCTGTCCATGCATTCATTCATCCTTACCAAACACCCACAGTATACTAGGGATTGGAAACCCAAATGTGACAGACTCTGTCTTTACCTCCCTGGAATGCAGTGTGTAATGGAAAGAATGTCATCCACACAATCACTGTGTAATAAGATAATGACTCCAGAGGAGCACTCTCTCCTCTGCGCTGTGAGTGGGAGCACTTACATTTGCCTAGAGTCAGAAGAGGCTTCCCAGAGGTGATGGTGTTTGAGCCCAGAGCTGAGCAAGGGAAGGGGGCCTTGTTACCTTGGGCCTCAAGTTCTATACTTCACCTGTGCAAGGCAGTGATGGGGCCAAATGACACCATCTAAAGATGTCTGTAATGTCATGAGTGGTAGATTTGGATTCCATATGGGTCACCAACAAGATGTATGGAGGGCTAGTGGGGAGCAGAGCTAGTAAAAAAAACTAGGCTGGTCTTGGGATGCCCTGTACAAGAACTGCCTGTTGCCCACAGGAGCTGGAGGAAAACTGCTGCCCCCTGTTACTTGTTTCCTGGGACAAGAAGTGGGCTTCCCAGGCTTGTTCAGGGCCCAGGCCCATTGTCTGTAGTGTGACAAGAGCCCCATGAATTTTAATAGCTTCCATTCAGAGTTATTAAAACCTTAATGAAATTTAATTATCTTGATGTTAAGCGTTTTGTGTTAAGTTATTGCATTCTGACCACTCATTGTTCCCTGCAAGCTCAGGGCAGCTAACCCTACCTCTACCTTAATGGAAAGGAAAGTTGAATATATTTAAATGAAATTTCCCCCAAAGTAATTGCCTTCAATGAAACACCAAGTAGGCGTCAGGATTGCATTTATAAATCGGGCCGGCCGTGGATGGGAGCGACCACATTTGGAACGGTTCTCATTAATCCAGGGGCTCCAGAAGGAGCGATGTGAAAAGTTCAGACTGTAAGTGACAGGTGTTTATGGTTCGCAATTGCATTAAACAGGCTTTTAAATGCAGGTTAAAGGCCTCTGTGAAATATAGAATATACCTTAAAACGTGGCCTAAATTTTTGCCATTTTGGGCTTTGCATTACTTACCCGCAGAATTAGTAGCGCTTTCGGCTAATCAACTGTCAGCGTAAATTGCATCTGAGCGAAATGCTTATAAATACCGGCAAGCGCCGCTCGCTCGCTTTGGCCTGTTGCTTTGGGTTTTTTTTCCTCCTTCTTCCCCTGGGCCTTCCGAAGGCCTTCAGCTGATGGAGAGCTTTTAATTTCACATTTTGGCCCCCACCGCAGGTGATAAACAAAGGTTCCCCCGCTGCTGCGGCTGGGGTCAGTTATCCGGCCTCCCGTCAATCCCACTCCCCGTAATTACACACAAAAGGTGCCCGAGCTCCGCAGCTAATTTGCGGCCTCTGTTTAGCAGAATTTAATAGCAGGTATTACTGCTGCCTCGGTAATTAAGGACCGTTGTCAATAAGACGGAATGAATGGCCACACTTGGTTGTAATCAGTGGGCTCTCAGGGCCCGAGGAGCGGAGGGGGGAGCCATCCATTCCGCCAGGCGCCCCTCCCTCCCAGGGCGGGCGCGGAATAATAATTCCCCAGGCAATGCAAGCACAGGAATAAAAGTACTTACCCTCCAGCCGGCGATTTTTTTTTTGACTTTTTATTTACTCTACTGAGCTTTCTTATTTGCTCCAGGCTGCATTTGATGAAGTATTGTTTAAACAGCGCAGAGCAAAATGGATGGAGGGAGCTGGGGAGAGGAGGAGGAATTTTAACCAGGTGGCCAGGGAGGCGCCCTCCTTGAAGGTGGATGGCCGTTCGGTTTATCAATTATTTCTCTGGGATACAAAAAAAAAAAAATGACAAAACCAAGTGGCTTCATGAAGAGGTGGAGGGTGTCATTTAGCGCCGTCTCTGAACATAGTCATTCAGCTCTAAATGGGTCGCCGGTAACAAGCGAGAAGTGAGCCGGGCGCCCGGGCCTCCTCCCTAATGCACAGCTGAATGGCCCGCAGAGGCCGGGAGGGGCAGGGGCTGGCGGCCGCGATTCAAAGACACCATCAAGGTGTGTGCCCCTCGCTGTAATTGGAGAGGAAGCTGCCTTT
The DNA here is from genome assembly GCF_020740605.2 of Lemur catta. Taxonomy (NCBI): domain Eukaryota; kingdom Metazoa; phylum Chordata; class Mammalia; order Primates; family Lemuridae; genus Lemur; species Lemur catta. The sequence continues at coordinate 7,004,931 of NC_059141.1, read as the reverse complement.
CCCTCGCCAATTCCCTGCCTTTTTACTGGTTTTAACAAGCATGATGCTTTTAATAGTGCTTTGAGTACCATCTCTTTACATGCCTCTCCCTTTTTAAAGCAGCTTTAACTATACTCTTTCTGTCACTAATGTCTGAAAAACTTCTACCTTTAATCATTCTCGGATGCGGCGGCAAACAAGCGGCCCTTTCCTTTTGCAATTATGTGCTGGGTAGTCGCTGCCTGGCTGGAGAGGAGGGGGCGCCGGGAAGGGAACGGGGAGCTGCGAACGTGGGGACCCTGTGGCCCTGACGCCAGCCTGCAGCCTGGGGACAGGACAGGAGACTCTGGTTGGGGGAGGGCTGGGGATCAATTTTAAATGCCCGAATCTACAAGGTATAAGACAAAAATCCATTTGTCCACTATTAGCAATGAACCTGGAATTGGTTAATTAACAATAGATTGAAATTAGGTTTGTGGCTATTCCAGGCCTCCACGTCCAACACACATAGTTGCTTCCTTCCTGAGCCAACCCCAAGCTGGGCTGATGGGTGCATCTTTGGTCTTTCTGGTAAGATGAGCTTTGAGAGTTTCACATCCCCCTTTACGGCTGGGTGGGCTGGCTCCAACTGTAGTTTTAAAAATAAAGGTGGAGGAGGAGGGGCTTATTCCATCCCCTGTGGACCAGTGTGCACACAGCGTCTGGTCCCTAAAAGGGTGGCAGGGGTGAGGCTGGAGCTTTGCTGCCTCTAGGATGGCTCCTGACTCAATGGAGACTCATAGCCCAGGAGGGCCGTGGGAGTCACCGGCTCTGTCCCTGTTTCCTCATCCATCTCATTCTTGGCTTCTGAAAACAGGCCCCTCTTTCTGGGAGTATTTGTCAAATTAAAGTTCAGTAGATGTTCCAGAGGTACAGTCCTGCCCAGACAGTGGCTCTGAGGGGAGAGGAGGGAGAAGGATTTCTTTAGAGCTTCTCGGCATCCCTTCTCCAAAGGGAAAGGAAAACATTCATTTGATCCATGTCTCCCCACATTCATTGGGGTTCAAGTCTCAACTCCGGGGCACTCTAGTTCAGCTTGGTAAGCTGGTTTTCTTATCGGTACAATACGGTAAGAATAGCTCTTGCTGCTTAGGGGAAGGTGAGGTACTCATAAGGTGGTGCTGGTCCAACACCCTGCACACTATAAGGCACCCACTCATATTTCATGTTGCTTTTCCTGTGGGATCTGAAGGTCCTTTTGATTCCTCTTAATTATCCGGAGGATGGGGTTGGGCTGTAGCTTGATTCTGGGGCTCAGAACAGCAAACCACGGGGTAGATTGCAATGAGTGTTGGGTTGGAACTGCACCAATAATTATAACACCAAAACATGCACTTGGTTAACATCACTTAGGAAAGTTTCACTTTGCACAAAACCACTGGGAAGAAGTGAGTGCAGAGGTGGCTGGGCAGAGGGAGAGGAAACATCTTCCCCAGGTCTGCCCTCCTCAGGGCCTGAGAGGAGGGATGCTGTAGCAGGCTGAACAATGCCCTCCCCCAACCCCAAAGATAGCAGGTCCTAAGCCTTGGAAGCTGAGTGGGGTTACCTTCTAAGTAAAAAGGGTCTTTCCAGATGGGATTTAAGTTAAGGATCTTGAGATGAGAGATTGTCCTCAGTTATCCAGGTGGGTCTTAAATGCAATCACAAGTGTCTGCATCCGAGAGAGGCAGAGGGAGATCTGACACAGACAGAAGAGGAGGAGGCCATGTGAAGATGGAGGCAGAGGCTGGGGTGATGCGTCCGCAAGCCAGGGAACGCTGGCAGCCACCAGGATCTAGAAGAGGCAAAGCCATCCATTTTCTAAAGCTCCAGGGGGAGCACAGCCCTTCCCACACCTTGATTTTGACCTAGTGATACTGCTTTCTGCCTTCTGGCCTTCAGAACTGTGAGAAGATAAATTTCTTTTGTTTTAAACAAAGGAGACAGGAAACTTGCCCAGGTCACCCATTGGTGGTCGCCCCGGGCTGTGAATGCAGCCATCGGACTTCAGAGCTTAGCTCTCAACTCCCACGCTCCTGGAAGCCAAGGACAAGAATCACCTCTGGTGCTGCAATGTTTTATTGGGAGACCTAGTAGCGCCCTCTGCAGATGGCGCCCCCTCCAGAGCTACGCCCAAGGCCCAGCCATGTCTCCCTGGTCGGGTTTGTGCAGAGGGCATGGCACGAGGGCCCTCAAGGAGGTTTGCTGTTTTGTGTTGAATTACTAGTAAGGATTAAACAGGCTTCAGAGCATTCATGCTAAATGGGATCTCTTTGAAAGGCATCTCTAAATCTAAACAGAAAACAAGTTGGGCAGAAGTGACTCACAGACAACATAGACACAAAGCACATCGTTTTTTTAGTTCCTATAAGGAGAACTAATTGTTAATTTTTCCTAGAAGCATAGTAATTAAAGGAAAATATCTATCAAGTGAACATTTAGGTTTATAGCAGTTACATCAACATCCACAGCAAACCTGATCTTCATTTTCAGAGCAGAGAGATTATTTTCTGTTGTTTGGAGGCAGCCTGTTACAGTAGCCTGTTACAGCTGGACTTCGCAGCCCTAACACACCACGCCCCAGCCTCCCCCCTGGTGCCTTTGCTCCATGGCTGGCTCCTAATCCGGAAGACTTGCTGGTGTCCTGCAAGTGCACGTAAGAGGAGCCGGTCCGGCCTGCAGGCCACAGCAATCTACTGTCAGAATACCTGTGTATTTTGCACTCTGCTCAGAACACTGGGTGGGGCATGGCTGTGTTTGTATGAAGTGCAAATCCCGAGCCGTCTCTGCCTGGTGAGGGACGGTAGAGTCTGCAGGGCTGTGTGATGGAGCAGGGAGGTCACGGGTCAGATGGCTGGGCTAGTCCTGGCTCTGTGACCCAGGGCAAGTGTCTTCACTGCTCTGTGCTGCAGTTTCTACATGGGAAAATGAGGAAAATAATCTATCCATCTTATAGGGTTGTTGAGAAGGTTAACTAGGATAAAATCCATGCAGTGTCTGGAATAGTGTCTGGCACTGGGGGTGCTATTCCAGAGGGGTTGCTGCTCTTGTTAACTTAGGGAGAGTAGCACCCAAGGAGTTGACGCATCTGGGACACACCCTGTTCTTGACACTTGCAAAGGATACTTGCAAGGTCCTCTCTGAGCCTCAGTTTCCTCATCTGTAAACTGTGGAATGTAATGAGGCCCAGCCTGAGGGGCAATTAGGAAGATTAAGTGGGACAATTTGCAGACAACACCTCACTCATATGACTTCTAAACACAGAGTAGCTTCCTCTCTTCTATCTATGGCTTTTACTACTTAAGGAATTTTGCAGTTGTGGCAGATTCTTCTTTATCTCCAACCTAGATCTTTGGGCAGCCATTTAAGCCCATGGATGTCATCTACCAGGACGGCTCACAGACTTTCATCTCCCGAGAGCCGGCTCTGTGTGCAGCACTGCTCTGGTTGCTATAGGATGGGGAAGAGAGATGCGTCACACTTTGTCTCTGTCCCCAGGAAGTGTTCCCTCTTAGTGTTGCCAGGTAAAATACAGGATGCCCAGTTAAATTTGAATTTCAGATACTCAATGAAAAAATTTTTTTAATATAAGTGTATCCCAAACACTGTATGGGACATACTTATACTAAAAGTTATTCACTATTTGAATTAAAATGTAGCTGGCTCTCCTGAATTTTTATTTGTGGAATCTGCAACCCAACAGCCCTTCATCCTCCATAAAAATGCAAAACTTGGGGTCTCTGTCCATTGGTGTGAGGAGTCCCTCTGAGACTGTCATTACCCAGGATATGACTTTGCTGTCTTTCCTTGGTTATGGGACCCTGGGAAAGTCCTCTCCTCCCTCTTTCTGTGCCTCAGTTTCTTCCTCTGCACTGGCCTCTCTCTCAGGGATCCTTTCTGGTTCCCTCTCATTCACTTCAGTTAGTGGAAGACATCTGGCCACCCTGGCATTTTGGTTTCATTCAGGCAGAATAACCCACTGGCTTGATTGCATCTTTCACTTTTCAAATGCTTGTTTTGGCTTCGTGTAGACACAAGCCATATGCTCTGACCTGCACTTTCAGTCCCAATTCTCAGCATTTGTAAGGAAAAGTCTCCGTGTAACACAGCCCGATTCCCCCAGCTGGGTCTCTGAAGGGCATTTTGAAGCTCTTTTAATTTCCAATCCATTAAAAAAATAAATCTTCAGAGGGTTTGCTTCCTACATAGCAGCATGCTTTTGGCTTGACAGCTGTCAAACTGGAAAACATTCCATGAATTCTCCAAGTAATTTAAAAGTTGCTTGGACTGAAATACGGGGTGATGTCTGCTGAGCTGAAAGAGTGCCATTTGTACCTGGGTAATTCAATTCACTTGATTTTTTTCCAGGGCATTACTTTCATAAGGAAAAGGAGAAGGAGGACATTTTACTCAATTATGAAATGGGTGTTTGATCTAACTTATGACTCTATTTCTAATCGGTTCTACCTTTCACTGCACCTCTGGGAAGGGTGAGCTCTTAAACCATCACTTGTTCTTTGGCAATAATTACTTTTGGATGAGAACAAAAAGTGCATTTGGGGGGCTATGTTCTATGACATCTGTGTGTGTACATATAAAATCCTTTTAGGATCTAAGCCTCTCGCTCACATAGAAGTTTCTTTCTCTTTAGAGATTAAAATGCTGCAACCATCATTTGTTTTGAGCAAACACAGTACTGTGAAGTCCTGTAGTAGCTTGTTGGGCATTCGGAGGCACAGATTTTCTATTAATCTTGCCAGCACCTTAGAAGGGACCGGTGCCTCCCAAATGCGTTCTGCTCACTCTCTCTGATTTCTCAACCACTCGTGCTGCTGCCTCAAGTCACGGTTCTGCTACCTTCGACTCCTTCCTCTTCTCCCTTTCTCATCTCTCTCTTCTCCCTTCCTCCTTTTTTCCCTTCTTTTCTCCCTTCATGTATTTGTACTTTTTAGTCTCAATAAAAGGACTTGATGTCTGCCATTGGGAAAACTTACTTCCATTTTTTCCCCCAGAAAAATGGAACAGGTTTCTTTTAACTAGTGCAAGGCTCTCCTCTCTAAAAGGTTTTTATTATTGAGTGCCTGGGGTCCTTAGTTTCCGACATTTATCTTCCAGCTAAGCAGGAACAAAAGAGGGAGGCAGCCTTCTGCACCCCGAGTTTCTGAGTAATCACCCAGCGGTTAAATTGAAGCGGCCACAACATCTTCTTCATTGTGTCACTTTGGGCCTGCTCGTTAATTTATGAGCCTCAACTGTCAAAATAGTTTGTGCAACGGACCCTAAAAATGGTGATGGGTCGTATCAATCAATCGGGTTTTATAGCCCTGGTTTCCCTTGCAGCAGCTCGGTAAGAGGAAAGCTGTGTACACAATGGATGTGCCCAAATTGAATGCTTAATACCAAACAATGTGTCCCTTCATGGAGGGCTCCGGGACACTTAATGCAGCAAAGATGCTCCACCTCTGGGGTCCTCATGATGACAGCTGGAAGCTGTCACGTCTGTTGGGAGGGATGTCCTTCCCCTGGAGTGTCCCCTTATTTCAAGGGTACCGTCTCTCATGACCACAGCTAGGCAGTCTCAAGGTGGTGCCTTCAGACGCCTTTGGACCAGCCTGCGGTGATGGTGTGTGGAATGTGGGCAGGGCAGGGGGCAACATTTAGCTCTGATGAGATGAAAATTTTGCTTAATCTTTGTGACTATAGACTCCAAATAGATCCCCAGTAACTCATAGAACCTGCTTGCAGATTTAAAGTTCGTCTTCAGATACCCGCCTACTTTCCTGAGCACGTTGGTCAGAGGTGGACCCCTTGATAATATAGGGGCTGCTATGTACATTTTCTGTTTTCCTCTGGATTCCAGGGCCTGGGTAGCGTTTGTTTATTATGCAGATTTTTTTCACTCTATTTTTCTGATCACAAATACAAGTTCATTATTGAAAACTTGGAAAATGTGGAGTATGGAGAAGAGAAAAACTGGCTGGGCACGGTGGCGCACACCTGTAGTCCTAGCTACTAGGGAGGCTGAGGCTGGAGGATCGCTTGAGCCTGGGAGCTTGAGGCTGCTGTGAGGAAACTCTTCCGAGGGTGCCCTTTTCTAACCTTCATTGTGTAGCCAATGAATTCCTATTCATACTTAAAGACCCAGTTGAAGCAAGCCAATCCTCTGTGAGTTCTGAATTCTCTCTCTCAGTGGAGTTGACCCCACCCTTCTTTGTGTTGACATCTACGTTAGTTGTCAGTGGGATCACTGCATGGCATTTAGCCATCTCTCTGGTGTCTGTTTGCTGGTTCTTAGAGGCATATCTAGGTCTGAGCTGCAGTCATCAGCCTGGATGACTGGCCAAGCTGGGCCGCCCAGGGCCACCCAGTGTGCATGGAACCTCTGGTTTTCGGAACTATGCCTGGCAGACTCACAGAAAAATGAGATATTTATGGTTCAGGTGTTTGGGGACTGAAATAAAACAACACGAAAAAACCTTTTCAAGCTCCAAAGATTCTTCCCTGATTTCCACTTTGGTCATGAGGACATTTCCCCCCAGTGTCCCTGTTGTTGATAGACATTGTCAGAGTTCATGATGGCATTTGCACTGAGAACTTCTAATTTAATATTTCTCTTGTCAATTTAATGAGTAGGAAAAAGTGTCATTCAGAGCTAGTTTTCTTTTTGTGCTTTGAAAAATGAAATGCACATAGTTATCTGTAAATGAGATAATTACCTTCCTACTTTGCTAAAGGCACCTACTAGTGATTTTTTTAGCTTGTTTCACTTAATGAAAGCTTTACAAAATGGGGAGCCCAGAGCTGTTAATAGACTTGTTGTAATAGTCTCTGAAAAAAAGGGAAATAAAAACCAGTTGTTTCAAACCAGTCACAGAAATAGCCTGATGAAATGGCTGGCAGCTCAGACATAAATTTAAGCCTTGGTTGCATTTAGAGCAAATGTAATAATAGCTGCAACCAATATTTTTAATATTACTGATCTTTCAACAATAATTATCTAGAACTTTTAATGTCTGCAATTAGAACGCTAGCAATTCAGTGGCACAGACCAGTGGTGAACGGCATGAAATTGGATACTTGCTATAATTGGTAATTAATCACTTTTCATTACCAAGAAGGGATGTTGCAGTTATTCTGAATAGATACATCACGCTAATTACAGGCAAACACAAACCTACATATTTGAATTTAGAGCTTTTAGGAAAATAAGCAACCCATGCCAATATTCTATAGCGCAGAGGAGATTAGCCCATGCAATTAAACAAAGAAGAAGAGGCCGTGTATATTTTGACAAGAACACACCAGGGCAAGAGGTTCCCTTTTCCTAAGGGACTTGATCGCATTTCCATTTATTTCTGTGGGTAATTTAAATTCTCGTCCTTTATGCACATTTGGAAATGGTTCCAAATAAATATTTGCATGTGTGTCTCCCTAAGTAAGCTCTCACGATGGCAGCCGTCATCAGCGCCTGTTTGTGTGTAGCTGGCACAGCCATGGCTCCTGCCTGGACTTTTCACTCGGGCGCAGGTCTCTCCTGGTGTCGGCCAGCATCGCTTGTTTCTGCAGCCTTCATCCCCTCCGCGGTGCTGTTCTGCACACGGGACCACCTTTGCCCAGACTTGATGCTTTGGTCGTTTCTCTGAGGTCCCACAACCTTGTCCCACAGCTGCCTCCTCCGTCACTGGGCCTCGCTGCTTCTACCTTCACTGAGGTCACTGCCACCTCTGCAGCCCCTTCCCTGCTCGTTGCAGGGGCTCCAGATCATCTGTCAGGGCCACATCCGAGGAAAACACAACCTACGGAGAAAGGACTTACAAAGGGAAAATATGACAAGGAGAATTAATGTGGAAAATCTCAGTCCGCGCCTGGGTCCCTGCCCTCGATTATTAATACTTTCTTCACCACAGTCCATAGCGTACCACGTGCCTTACACAGAAATGAAAGACTCTTGGGGACAAGCTGAGCTCCCACCAAAGCTCTGGCCATGAGTGGATCCCTGAGGTGGAGTGACAGGGATGAGGGGGGATTGTCTCCACTTAACTGTGTCACCTTCACACTCGCATCTGGAAGCCCAAGTCCAGACGGAGGGCAAGAATTAAGGGTTTGTCGAGGGCCTCAGAGCCCTGTGTCCTTTGTGTTCTTGACACAGTAACGAAGGAGTAAGTGTTGACCGCTTTCTCTTGTGACTGTTCCCGTCCTCGATAGGCCTGCTTTCTCCTGGCCAGAGCTGCCCACACCCTACCAAGACTACCGTTTCAAAACTGGATCATGGCCGAGGAATGGGGCCCCCGTGAGTAACGACGCGTAGGCAGAATGGTAGGTAATTAGCCAGTGGAAGCCACTGAGCCCCACACCTTTCACGCAGACCCCCGTGGACCTCCGGAGCCTCCCACCTGTTCTTCCGGCACAAGGGGATTTCACAATGTCTCTGGGCCACGGCGGCTCTAGTTCTGCTCTGGTTACCGACGTCCATGCGCCAGGAGGGCTGGCTTTGGTGTACATTTGCAGGATCCCTCTCTCTGGGCAGGAGAGATCAAACTCCTCCTGGGCACGTGCACAGAGAGAGACTGATTTTGAAGTGGAGGCGGCGGAGCTGGCCTGCTCTTCAGCTGCGGGAACGGACCCCTCACCCCTTCTGCCCTCCTGGGCAATCGCCTTCAAGGACAGGCTTGCCAATGGTTCACTTCACCCAAATTAATATACAGATAGAATTTGAAAAATTATATTTGAAATGAAAGCCCTCCTGAGACAGCACAACCTTCTCATTCCATTTCCCTCAACACGGCCCCTTACACGGAGCGAATTCAGCCAAATTCCATTTTGTTCCCGTTTCATCATCGCCGGGGTCCCTGAATTGGTTTGTCACCCCATAGCGCGGTTTCAGCCCAGGTCTCTTCCCTCTGCCTCTGTCACAGAGCTGAGTAATGATGTGACAACATGTGATTGGGTGACTGATGTCAAATGTTAGCAGCAGCATTCATTTTCCCCTGAAATGGACAAAGAAGAGTAGGAGTCATTTAGAAACTTCGTCTAGAAGCTGCACCTCACGAGTGATATTCCAAAATTGAATTGGTCTGAAATTTAAAGTGGCTTTTAAGTTCTTCTCCTTTGATTTTTCCTCAGCTCGGGCAGAGCTGTGAAAGGCCGAGGGAGCAAGTTAGCGATGGGAACTGCCGATGTCATTTGTTAGCGCCCTGACTCCTCTGCAGAAATTTATTCATCCAGTGACAGGGTGTTCCTGAGGCCTCATGTCACATAGAGCAACATCCATGGGCTTTGGAATCGCACAGATCTGGGCTCCATCACTTACTGCTTGTTCTTACTCTGTGAGCCTCAGTTTCCCCATCTGTGAAATGGGGTGAGTAATGCACACGTTGCCGGCAGCTGAGATGAGAGGTGAGGTCTGTGAGTATGTGTAGCTCAGAGCCTGGCCCCGGTGCCGATGGCTGTCTGTGTGTCTTCCTTTTCCTTTTCGTGTAACTTCTTAAGGATTATCTAATTTAATCTCACAAAGTGTGGATTAGTATAATCTTCATTTTGCAGGTAAGAAAAGGAAGGTTTAGAGAGGTGAACAAGGGTCCCAAATGACAGAGCGAGTGAAAGGCCGGCTGCATCCATCTCCAGAGCCACCAGGTCCCCAGCTCTTGCTCTGAACCAGGGAGGCCTTGTCCTGCCCTCCAGCCCCACCAGGAAAGGCCTGGGCTTTTCACATCCCCGCATGTGAATAGCCATCATCCCACCAGGCTCCCTTCAGACCCTCCCCAGAAATAACCCACCGATGTGTGTCTGGTCAGAGACAGGGCTCCCCCAGCACCCCCCAAAGACCAGTCTAATAGAAGCCCAAGTGGCCCTGGATAATGAGAGCTTAAAATGCCTGCTCTCTGTGACCAGCATTTTTCATGGAAAAAAAAAAACCAAAAAAACAAAAAAAACACTCACTGAGCTGTGCTAGTTATTTAAAATCTGGGAAGGCTCTTGCTCTCTCTGATTCCTCCGTGTGCTGCAAAGTTCCGGATACCATGGTTGGAAGTGGTTTCCACCTACGGTTCTGATTCATAGTCTGATTATAATTGTGATTCATGGCCTGTGAAGAAGCAGCGTGTAACCTAAAAGCACCTGCCTGGCAGGTTCGCTGTGCCTAGGAATAGGACCACAGCCGTGGTGCAGTCAGATATGCTAATTAGATCAATGCAATGTTATATTAAAAAATCCAAACTCATTTGCAAATGAATGTTAATAAGGAGAAAAAGCTCAGCTGAGCCTGGACCGGAATCAATGGTGTGACTAGTTCTTCCTCAGTTAAGTAACATAATTTGTTCAATTTGTTTTATGTCAGTAAGTGAAGAACCTTTTACTCACTTTGATTCATGGAAGGAGGTTAGAAAATGGTACAGTAGAAAGGAAATTAACATTTAACCTGCCTGCCTGGATTTCCTAACGGATGTCTCAATACGACTGGGCTATGGCGTAAATTCTCTTGATAAACCAGAATGAAACAGCAGCTATTTAAATCCCAAAGAAAATCTGGATGGCAGATATTACAGTGCAATGCGAGACCAGTGTATGCTGAATGAGGAATTGGAAGGCCCAAATACTAGTCTCATCACTTACTTGCCTCATGACTTTGAGTCACAAACTCCTAGACCTCAGTCCTTGCCTCTGTAACACGGTGTGAATGATGCCGGCTGCAAAGGGTAGTTGTGAGTTCACAAACTATAACATACCAATTAAACGTACACTATGTCAATCGATCTAACAACTTTTGGAGCACTCACTACACGCTAGTTGCTGGAGACACCGTGGTGAAGAGAATTGTCAGGGCCCCAACGTAAAGGAAATCACAGGCAGATGAGGCATCCTTTAAACATTTTTTGTTATGGAAAATTCTAAACTCACAAAAGCGGGCAGAATATTATAATGAACTTTCATGTACCAATCACTCAGATTCAGGCCCAAATAAGATTCTGCCACGTTTGTTTGACCTAACCCCATGCTTTTGGCTGAATTATTATAAAGTGAATCATAGATACTGGATTAGCTTTCTATTGCTGTGTAATAAATTGCCACATATTTAGCTGCTCACACAGCACTCATATGTTATCTAGCAGTTTCCGTGGTCCAGGAGCCTGGGCAGAGCGTGGTTGCAGCCTCTGCTCAGGTTCACAAAGGCACAGTCGAGGCATTGGCCGGGCTGGGGCCTCCTCTGCCGAGCTCATGTGGTTGTTGGCAGAATTCAGTTCCTGGGGGTTGCAGGGCTGAGGTCCTCAGCCTCTGGAGGCCACCCCTCTCCACAGACAGTTCACACGATGGCTGTTCACGTCTCCTTGGAGGCTGGCAGGAGAATCCCCTGACACTTACCCTTGGCGAGGGGCTCACCTGATTGGGTCAGGCCCACGTGGGGTAAGGTCCCTTTTAATTAAAGGAGCTCAGAGTCAACTGATTATCAGTTGGGAGTAATAGCCCATCTTATTCACAGGTCTTCCCCCACTTACTGGGAGAGGACTGTAGAGGGCAGGTATAGCAGCGGGTAGAAATTTGCCGACCACAGCCATTTCATCTCTACAGCGTTCAATACGCACTTCTACGAGTTACAGGCATTTTTTTACATAACTATTATACAATTTCACTTTAATATCCAAAACTGGTTGTTATATTCATCAGCTTAGGCCACGTTATGCTGTCAATAACACATGACCCCCAAATCTCTGTGGCTTCCAACCACCAAGATTTCTTTTTTGGCTCATGTTCTGTGTCCATCCTGGGTTGGCTTTAACTCTTTATCCCGGGACCCAGGTTGGAGGCACAGTCCCTTTCTGGGAAAGAGATGGAGGAACTATAAGGCTTTCCAAAGTTCAGCTGGGAAGTGGCCGTATTGCTGCTTCTCACCGCTCACTTGCTCATCCCCCTCCACGGGCTGGGAAGTGCAGTGCTTCAGTAGGGAGGGCTCTCGTAGGAAGGGCTCCACCACAGGGGGCTGGATGTATATTTTTAAGCAAATAATAGAATCTCCCGATTATCTCTTAAATATCTTTTATTCTGGAAGAGTCTCACCCACACACCTTTTTCCCGTATGCCCCTGTGAATTTGCCTGTTTGCTTCCTTACGGTGTCATTTCACTTGTACCTTTATGCTCTGTGTTTCTTGTACGCTAAAACTTAGCTCTAATCAACTTATTGTGGGCAAGAATATTCATATGGGGGGTCTGATACTTCATATTTTATCACATCAAAAAGGATGGGATGTTTGGTGAGGCAATTTTCCAAAAACTTCATATTTTTTAAGCAAAATTCTTAGTATTCTGCCCTAACATTCATTTATTAGACGTTTATTGCTGATCAGGTCCTGAACCAGGCCCAAGGAAATGAGGAAATGAATATGACAAGTCTCTGTCTGAAGTATTTCTTGGTTTAGTTGGAGGTGACAAATTTCAAGATAATGCAATGAGAACAATTAGGCAAGAAGAAGTTATCCAAATAGGAAAGAAGTAAAACTATATTTTCAGATGACATAATCTTGTGTATGGAAAATCATAAGGAATCCACATACACACACAAAACTATTAGGGCTAATAAAAGAGTTTAACAAGGTTGCAGGATGCAAAGTTAATATACAAAAATCAATTGTCTTTCTGTATACTAGCAAAGAGCAACCCAAAAATGAAATTAAGAGGACAATTCTGTGTATAATAGCATCAAAAGAGTGAAATACTTAGTAATAAATTTAGAAAAAGAATTATAAGGCTTGTACACAGAAAACTACAAAATATCATTGTAAGAAATTGAAGAAGACTTAAATTAATGGAAGGACATCCTGTGTTCCTGAGTTAGAAGACTTAATATTAAGATGGCAAACTCTCCAAATTGTTCTGTAGATCTAACACAATCCCTATCAAAATCCAAGCTGGTTTTTTTTTTTTTTGCAGAAATTGATAGGCTGATTTTAACTTCATATGAAATTGCAAGAGACCCAGAATAGCCAAAACAATCTTGAAAAAGAAGAAAAAAGTTGAAGGACTCACATTGCCCAACTTCAAACCTTACTGCAAAGCAACAGTAACCAAGATAGAGGTACAGACATAAGGATAGACATGTAGACCAATGGAATAGAATTAAGTCCAGAAATAAACTCATACCTTCATAATTAATTGACTTTTAACAAAAGTGACAAGACCATTCAATGGAGAAAGAATAGTCTTTTCAACAGATGAGAATGAAGTTGGACCTTAACCTCACACCATATAGAAAATTAACTTAAAATCAAAGACCTAAATGTAGGAACTAAAACTATAAAAAAGGTGTAAATCTTTGTGATTTTGGAATAAGGAATTTTTTTTTGAGATATGAAAACAAAGGCACAAACAACTAAAGAAAAATAAATTGGGCTCCATTGAAATCAGAAACTTTTGTGCTTCAAAAGACTATTAAAAAATTTAAAACACAACCATGGGAGAAATATTTGCAAATCATATGTCTAATAAGGATCTAGTATCCAGAATATATAAAGAACTCCTACCACTCAATAACAAGAAAACAACCTGATTAAAAAATGGGCAAAGGACTTGAATAGACATTTCTTCAAAGAAGATATACTGATGGCCATAAGCACATGAAAAATGCTCAATGTCACTAATCATTAGGGAAATGCAAATACAAACCACAATGAGATACCACCTAATACCCATTAGAATGGCTACTATCAAAACAAGCGAAAAATAATGAGTATTGGCAAGGATGTGGAGAAACTAGAACTCTTGTGCACTGTGGGTAGGAATATAAAATAGTGCAGCCACTTTGGAAAACAGTCTGGCAGCTTCTCAAATGTTAAACATGGAGTAATCATATGATCCCGCAATTCCCTTGTAGGTATATACCCAAAAGAATTGAAAGTAAGAATACACATTAAAGCATGGTCATGAATGGTTCTGATGTCCAAAAAGTGGAAACAACCCAGATATCCATGAATTGATGAATGGATTAAAAAATGTGGCTTATCCATACAATGGAATATTATTTGGCAATAAAAAGGAACAGAGGTATTGATGCATGCCACAATACCGATGACCTTGAAAAGGACTCACTCTGCTTGGTAGTCAAGGGAGGAGTTAAATAGATGGGCCCCCTAAAGGATGAGGAGGAGTTCCCAGCATCTTGGACAACCAGGCAGCAGGTAGAGCTGCAAGATCTGGACCAATAAATGAATTTACTAGAACTTGGGCTCCCCAGAGCTGCACCCTTAGGAGCTGATGGGGGTTGGGGATTGGGGAATTGTCCGCCTTGTGGCCCCCACTCCCTCTTGAACCAAATCAGCTCTGCTTCTACCTGTTTCACATGGGGGACCTCTAGGTAGGACTTTGTTTAAATAAAGAATTCTGGTGGAAAACTCCTGACTTGAATGAACACTCCTCAGTGATGTTACTTGTACTATTAGGGTATTAATGAGTCTGCATCTAAGAAGGAAGAACATGATGACCTTGGCAATTACCATCACCCACTGTTATAGCCACTGTTTACAGGGCACTAAATGTATGCTGGGCCCTGTCCTAGGCATGCTGTGTTGGACATCTCACTTTTCCTGAAAACTCTAATGCAGTAAGTGTTCTTATCTTCATTTCACAGATGAGCAGCTGAGGCTCACAGAGGTAACTTGATCAAGTTCACACAGTTGGGTGTGTTGATCTGTGAACTCAGATCTTTTTAGTTTGGAAGCTGGTGCCCTCCCTTTGCACTTGAACAGTGCTTTACAGTTTGCAGAAACCCCTTCGTGAGCTGCTGCTCCGTTGACAGCTGTGGTAGCCCTGTGAGGGGGACGCTGCTGGTTCCCCCACCCTACAGTTGAAGAGAATGAGGCTCCGACTGCTGTTCCAGGGTGTGGAGTGGAAACACGGGACCGGTGGTCTGGGCTACAATGCGTCTGCTCCGTTGCCTCGGTGGTCGCCAACCACAGAGGAGCCCACCAGGGCACGAAGATTCGGCCTGCTCTGGCCACTCCTCCCCGGCCATCCTTCTCAGGATACATGAGATGCTCAAATTATGATGTTTTATTCTAATGACAAAGAATATAACAAGCACAGGAAATGGCCTGGCATTAATCTCCACTCCATCTTGTGGCAGTGACTGCAATGAAAATGAGAAATAGTTTAAGCTTAACCCATTCTCATTACAATCATAATTACATTTTGTGGTCATTCTTAGTTTCTGGCAGACCCCAACTGCTCTCCATGTCAATTTGAAAGATACAGACAGCCCTTAATTTTTCTCCAGTGTTCATTTGCCCAGCCATCTGCTGAGGACTGATCCTTGAGAAGCCGAAAATTAGGCTTAAGGAACTTATCTGTTTTATGTTTTAAATGGTTTGGCACAGACCTGCTAAACATCTGGATAAATGCAATTTACATCCATGTGCCTCAAAACACACTGAATTGAGCAACCAATTTATCTTTCTAATAATATGTTTAATAGGATGCTCAAATTTGGGCCCTGATCATACAGCCAGTGGCTCTGAGAACTGACCAAGAAGCATGCTGGGTGGCAGGAGGGGAGGAGCCAGGGACCGGACCTTCTAAGGACAGTCCCCCCAGTTCACAAGTACTGAGGGGCATGTCCCCACCTACATGGTACAGTGGTATTCTCCAGAACAACTGCACAGTCCCCGGTGCTGTAGTATTCTTTTGTGGCTGTTGTAGAACAAATCCATTTACCAATAACCATCTTTACCAATGGTTCATTCACTCTTTTTGCAAATATTAATTGAGCACCTACAATGTGCTAGGTGTTTGCCAGGAGCTACAGATGCAGACAAAGGAAGCTGAGCCCCTGCTTTTGGGGGTCCACTTTCTGGCAGTCACCCAGAGAGTATAGCACAGCATGGAAGGCTGTAAGGTGCAGAGGAGGCCCGGCCCCCAGGGCGGGTTGTAGGTAGGCTAAGCCTTGCAGCATCCTTGCATGGTCTCCACTAGTTGTGGGTGGCGGGTAGGTCAGCCAGCATCTCTGGGCCTCAGCTTCTCCATCCTTAAACACATCTACCTGGGGGCTGAGGAGCTTGGAAGGTCTATAAAGTGGTTGGTAGAGCTCCTGGTGCCTACTAAGTGCCCACTTAGTAGAGGGGACACACAGGCTTCCTGGAGGGGCCATGGTGGGTCAGGTGGCCAGGGCTTTACTAGGGGCAGTGGCAGGATGTGTGCCCCATGGCAAAGGCTCAGCCTGTGCTGAGGTCTAGGGCTTTGAGAGAACCCCCGGTGTGGCTGGACCACAGCAGGGAGGGGAGCAGCAGCTGAGGCCCAGTTCTGGAGCATCCCGTGTGCAGGGCTGAGGAAACCGTGCTTCGCCCCAGTGCCATGGGAGCCTTTCTGCAGAGGAGGCAGCGGAGAGTGAGATGATCAGATTTCCACTTTAGAAACATGGTTCTGGCTGCCGAGTGGAGAATGAGTCACCCACACTCAGGGCAAGACTAGGGGCTAAGAGGCTGCGGCAGTAATTCCAGAGAGAACCTCAATGGTGGTCTGTTTTCATGGATTTTATTTTATTATGGATGATATTTTACACAGTCTTGTTTGAGTGAGCTTTCAGAGAATTTTAATTCTTGGATTGGACTATTTCAGAATGCCCCCCATATTAGAGCCTTTGGCCCAACCCGGTGGACAGAGAGCTGGGCTGGATTTTAAGTGCAAGAAACCACTTTGGGCAAGGAGTAGGGTGGCACCATGGAGTTTGGCAGTGACGGCTGTGGCCTGGCTTGGCTTCAGAGTCTCGGGGCTGGAGGGTCCTGCCCTTTCCCGAGGTGCGCATCCGCAGAGCCTCCCTCGTCCGGTGACATGGAGCTGTAGAAACACGGTGTGGTGCCAGGGCAGGGGCCAGGCTGTGGACCTGTCTTACTGGCCGTGCAATCCGGGCACTTGCCTGATTTCTTTAGGCCTCCCTTTCCTAATGCTGCGAGAGACAACAGAGCCGTGGAAGAGTTTGCTGGAGGGGCAGATTTCACAGTTGCATCTCCTGGTGTCTCTTTCTGACTCACAGACTGATTTCCTCCATTAGCTCGGGGTCCAGCAAATCAATATCCACATGCGTGTCAACCTGCCTCCGTGCTACATGCGGTATCAAGTTTCTGGTGGGCTTATCATTTCTGTATTGGAAAGAAAGACCAAGTACCCTGGACATTCCAGAAATGGCTTTTGTATTTTTGGTTGGTGTTTTGAAATGTAATGTTAGGTCTTGTAACACTGTTTAAAAATAAATCCACAGATACAGACAGGCCAGTGGGCAAAGGATGTAGAGAAAGGAGATGAACACTGAAGGGGACAACACTGTGACAAAACTGGAAAAACAAATTAGACGCTTGCCGTTAGACCTGGCCAGAAAATGAGACCAGCACTAATTGATACAGTAGATCTTTGCACAAGCCCACAGTGGCGTGGGGAGAGCCTGCCCCTTTCTCAGCCGGCTGTCCTTTCTCCCAGTCCTGAGTCATCCTCGGCTGGCCCCGAGCTGCAGCCTTGGTTTGGCAGCTCATAATAGGCAGTGGAATTAGATCTGACCTTTGCAATTGTGGCTTTTTAAAAAAAAAAAAAAATTATTAAATTTAAAAATGGTTAAATCTCAAATGAGCTGAAATCTTTTGTACAAAGAACCCGTCTATCTTTGCTTTTGTCCATAAATATATTTAACCTCAACCATGTAATTAAAGCCAGTGAATCCACCAGGCTGGTTGGGTTTATTATGTGCACAGAGAGCTCAGCCGTTCTCATCTGAAAAGGACAGTGCCGGTCCCCTTGCGGGCATTTTCTTGAGTTGCTTGGCAAAGCCATAGGCAGGCAGTTGAATCTTGTCTAAAATAGCTTCCACTTTACCTCCTCGCCCTTCCCCCACCCACAATCCAGGTTGAGCAGAAAATGCTTCACAATTAGAGAGAAATGTCCAACAAAGGGTAGTTAGCCAGGCTGACAGCACGTTCTGGCGGAGAATGTGCGTAATGGGCAGGGATTCAGAGCGTCCATGTCAGCATCATGCAACCCGCGAGCTGAGCCCCGGTCTCAGATACTCAGTTGCAGCTTCCAAGCAGGGCAGAGAGGGGTCTGTGAAGTCCCGTGGCATGTAAAATAGGGATTCTAAACATGATTCTGGGAATCTAGGCTTCCCTGATGCAACTGTGAGAGCACTGTCTTGAGAGTCCAATAGACTTGAGTTAGAGTTTGCATCTCTGCTGCTCATTTGGTGTGTGAATTTGGCAAGTCATTAAACTATTCTGAGCCCCAGTTTTCTTATGTATAAAATAGTGGTAAAAAAAATCTCTCCCATTGCATTTAAGTTTTCCAAAAAACAAACAAACAAACAAACAAAAACTCCACCTTTCAAGGTTATTGCTGTTGAAATGAGATAATATGTGTCAGATGTTTAGCACAGTGCCTGGCACTAGACATCAGCTACCATTCTTCTTTTCCTTTTCTTCTTCTTCCTTCTTTTTCCTCCCAGAAAACAAACCATGAAAATAGCCAAATAAGTTGTGTTTGCAGGGAAAGCGGGGGGGTGCCTGCTCTATTAACCGTCAAGACAGATTATAAAGCTATAGTTGTTGTGATAGTGTGGTGCTGGCCCAACAATAGACGAAAGTGTAATGGAACAAAATAGAGAACCCAGAAACAGACCATGCATCAGCTGTGCTGTAGTCCACGGTGGGGAAGCATGGACTACTGAATAACAAATGCTGGGAACATTGGTTAACCATGTGGGAGAAATGAAATGGGATCCCTACCTCACACCATACACAAAACCGATCCCAGATGGATTAAATTTGAACATTTTAAGAAGAAAATAGAGAAGACTACTTTATGACCTCAGGATAGGACAGAATTTCCTAAGCAAAACACAAAATAATTGATAAGTTAGACTAGATTAAAATTTAGAACTCCTTTCAACAAAAACTTGGACAAGATATTTGCAAGATATCTGACAAAAGGTTAGTATCCAGAAT
Source organism: Lemur catta (assembly GCF_020740605.2). Lineage (NCBI taxonomy): Eukaryota > Metazoa > Chordata > Mammalia > Primates > Lemuridae > Lemur > Lemur catta. The sequence goes on along the minus strand of NC_059141.1, from coordinate 6,985,971 downwards.
ATTGGCAAATGGAAAATAACCAATAAGGAAAAAAAAAATTCAACCCAATAGAAACAAGGGCAAAAGACATGAATAGACATTTTATGGAAGAGTAAATTGCAACGGCCAATTAACATATGAAAAGACACTCAACTTCATTTGTAATCAGGAAAATGCAAATTAAAACCACAGTGGTCTACCATTTTACACTTCCCAGGTTGACAAAAGTTAAGATGTCTGACAATACCATGCACAGGTGAGGATGTGGAGAATGGGAACTCATGTATATTGCTGGTGAGACAGTATATTGGAAAACCACTCTGAAAAACAAATAACTCTTTAACATAGAAAATAAAGCTGCTGTGGCAGGGGCATGGCTGTGAGCTTGGGCCTCCAGGTGTTTATCTGGCTGTAAGGATAGGAACTGTAGGAAAGAACCACCGGAATGTTCTGTCATGTAAAGGAGTGGGGACAGTGTGTTTGAGGCACAGACAAAAACAGTCAGTGGGAGGGAGCTGGTCTTTTAAAATGTCCATAGTTTAAGAACATTTTTATTGAATTAAAATTAAAATGTAGACTATTCTTTCAATTTTAGGGCACCCTGTGGTGACATTAGGACCAGGTCCCAGTGGGGAAAAGTGGCATGATTTTTTTCTCCTGCTCCCACTCCAACCCTTCTGCACCCTTTTCTTCAGCGCATATTAAAGATGGCTGCCCTGTGATGGACCTGAAGGAATGTGGCTAGTCCATTATTTCCATAGAACATGGATTAACACTCCCGAAATATGCGTCACTGGCTGATAGTAATGCCTTTTGTGGACCCCGTATGGCATTGCAATGACCTGGAGATAATGGGTCAGTGAAAACATTTGGAGTTCAGTGCGTTGTTTTCTTATTTGTTTATGCAGAAAAATGTCAGTTTGGTTTCTGTTCCTGGTCATTTAGCAAAGGTCCCCACTTTGATCCACTGTCTTTTATGACACAGACGTAAAGGGGTTACATGGCCAGAGAAGGCTAGTCTGCTGGGAGCCTCGGTTTTCTGCTTATGCAACAGTGTTGAAACCACTTTTTAAAATGCCATCCTATGGATGTCACCAACAGGGTTTACAAGGTGCAGGAGGAGCTTATTGCCAGAAATCTTAATTTAATCAGTGTCAGGGATTTTACTTATTATTGTGACGTTAAAATAGGATTCTGCTGCCTCCTTCTATTATTTCCTCATCATCTTCTCTATTTAAGATTGGCTAAAAATCTCTGCCCAAAATTGATCTGAGCAGGGCTCAAGGAAAGATGATGATCTCCAGCTAACAGCAGGTGCATTTTAATTGCAAGGCCTGATTTGATCACGCATGGCTTCCCTGTGCTTTACAGGGAAGATTTTTAAATGCGTATAACATTGGAATATGGAAAGCCTTGGCCATTCTACCCGCCTCCCCCCATGAAAACTTACATTTCCCCAATGCTTAGAAGATGGAAATGGTAACAATTAACATTGTGCTCCTCGTACATGTGGTGGCTCTAAATAGCTTATGGGCTCTGTGTACGTCTAGAAGCAATAAAGTCATGATATTATTGCATTAAATAAAAGAAGCATCTTGAATCATTAAATACGAAGATCTCTTTTCCAGTGGCTGGCAGAGCCATGGGCAAGACCTGTTTTTCCTTCCCTTCACAGCTGTCTTGAGATCCAGGAGGACAGGCAGAGAAGCCTGGAAAACCCGTCGGCTTCTAATTGTGTCTTTACAGCCAACTAGGCTACCAAAATGATTATCTTTTTCTCTCCGAGCCTTACTGACCTGTGGCTAATGAGATTTGTGCTTCGATTAGTTGTAGAACATAAATTAGCTAATCAATGACAATGGATTCACATTATTTCTCATGCATGAGTTCCGCTGCAGTGATCTGTATTTAATATTCAAATCAATTTCGAATGCTCAGGATGACTCCGTTAATGTGGCATGCTGGAAGCTGGCGGCATCTGTAGCCTCCTGGCCTATGAGGACGAGGCCAGGCCCGGATGACACACCTGCCTCTCACCGGCTTCCGGAGTTTTGCAAATGGCCTTGCTTTCCGTTACACGGGGCGAGGGGCAGATGGAAAGGGGCAGAAAGCTCTGTGGAAGAAGCAAGAGAAAATCCCGGAGAACACACAGCCCAACGTGGCCTCTTTCTGGAAAAAGAAATAAAAAAATGAGGCAAGTTAATTTCATGTTTTTGATGTGGAAACTTTGCAAAGAGCGAGGTCCTCCGTCGTTGTCTTCACTTTTTAGCACCGAGAAGCGTATCTTCACACTTTGCCGTAATTGTCTCTTCTGTACAATTAACTGGCATCTTGGCATAAAATGTGGAAATTTGTACAGTCTTCTAGGCATCTGTGGGCTTTATGGTACAAGTTCTGTTAGTACTGAAGCCACAGAAAATTAAATGTTCCCCAAAGAACTTCCAGATGTGCTTTATTCTAATAGGGTCATTATACAGTAAATTAAAAAGCAGGGTAAATGGAACTGTAAAATTTAAATTACTCTAAAACCACATCTCTTTGCTTTGAGCATTCATTTGTGGGGTTGCATTTGCAATAAATGTGAATTAGGCAGCTGCAATAACTGTTAATCATATATTTATAAAATAGTAATGAGGAAATGAATAGCAGAGTAAGACAGCTGCACATTTCTCTAATAGTGTGTCAACTGTGAGCATAATAAGATGTGGAACATTGTTTGGTGCTGGCTGATAATACAGCTGGATGTAAGAGATCGCTCCAGCCTCTTAACTTTACATGAAATTATACATAAAATCCATAAAAGCCCATAATAATGCATTATGCCTCTGAATTGTATTCAATATTTTTCTTTGCTTTGATTTTCTGAAATGAGTTCTACTTTCACCAAAGTCATCTTCCAGGGATCAGTGAGGCTTTTGTTTCAGGCGATGTCAGGCTTCTAAGATTGCAATTGGATTTAAAGAAACCAGCGCTGATACAGGCAAGGAGTTAATGGTGGTGCTTTGTTTTGTTTTTCTCTGAGTTGCCTTATGTGGCCGGAGGCGTGCTTCCTCCTGGGCTGAGGACGTGGCATGTGCAGGCCTTGGCCTTCCCAGCTACTTCCTTCCGCGTACTGGGATTGTGGAGAGAGGCCACTCGCTGTCCACCAGATGCCCTGGGCTTTAGATTCGGCCCGATGGGAACAGGAGCATCACCTTTAGCCACTTCCGGACAAATATCTTCTCGGGGGGCCTAGGCCGAGGGCTCAAGGAGGGTCTAGGAAAGGCGGTGAGAATTCTATGGACCAATATTTGGGAAGGACGGTTTTCCTTCCAGCACTCATTCCAGCCTGACTCTGGCCGTTTCAGGGATTGGTGGTGGCGGGTGCTGGGTTGGCGATGATCGTGTCCTGGTGGGAGAGAAGGATGACATCCGATTCAGGCTTAGCAAGGCAAGGGATGGGGAAGGGGGGCAGCTCTTCTGTGGAGCTCTAGAGGCCTGGAAGCTCCTTGGCCTAGTCAGGCCTGGTCCCAGACAGACCCCTCTGCAGTGACCACTGGAAATGGGGGCTCTGGGGTGGATTTCTGCCTGTGCAGTGCAGGGGCAGGAAAGGGGACGGTGAGGTGGAGTGTTCACTTGGAGGGCTGGTCCTGGGCCTATCTTGTCATGTCATTCCACTTCACAGCATCTCTGGGAAAGAGCAGATGCTCTTTAGAATGGCATTCAGGGCTCTGCGTGGGCAGTCCGACCACATCTCCCTCTACTCCCAGCACTTAACACCCGTAGGGTCCTAGATAGGCCATGGTCTTGAGTTTTGTGGCTTGAGTACACTGTTGGCTGGTCTGGACTGTTCTTCCCTGCTTGCAAACTCCACTTGCTCTTGGGCTTCCCCCTCGAGAAGCCTCCCAGCCTCCTGGACACCTTTTCTTATCCCCCTTACAGCAACGATCTCACTGCATCTTGGGACTCTGTAATACAGAGTCAGACGCTCACTCAGACTAAGGCCTCTGGGAATATGTCTGAATTTTGGTGCTTGATACATCTCGTTTTGGAGAATGAATGCCTGAATGCAGTCACTGGATGTTGGTATAAGTTCAGAGAAAATGGCCTGGAAGAGTCTGCCTTGAACTGTCTTGATGTTCCTAAAACTGATAGCCTCCTGCCCCACCTTTTCTACAGGCAGCCTCCAGCTCCTAAGATGAAAGGGGGCTGTCTGCAGGGGACTGGAGAAGGGGCAATGCATGCCCCTGAGATGCTCAAGATCGGATGTTTCCAAATGGAGCCTCGGGAGTCTATGGCCTCGCTGCCCATCACACAGCACTTCTGTGGGCCTCACCGGAGGCAGTGCCCTGGGGGAGATGGTGCCTATTACTGCACTCTCCCTGGGAAGAAGGCAGGGAGGGAGGGGCTGAGAGAGAGGAAAGGAGATGGGGAGAGAAGGAGAGAGAAGAAGAGAGGAGGCAGAGAAGAGGAGGAAGAGGAGGAGGAGGAAGTGGAAGAGAGAGGAGAAGGAGGAAGAGGAGGAGGAGGAGGAGGAGGAGGAGGAGGAGGGGGAGGCCATTGTGTACACACACACTGAACATTCTGTAATCTCCTCCTAAGCCATGTTCACTTCTCAATATTTCAGTACTGAATTTTTTTAACATTGAATTTTTTCAACCAACAAATTTTTACTACAAAAGTACTATATGATCATTATAGAAAATGTGGAAAATGGAAACAAGTACAAAGAAGAAAATAACTGTTCCTCGTAACCACCCCTTTCCCAAAGATAACTCCTGTTAATATTTGATGCACTTTCTTCCAGTCTTTGTTTTATTTGCATGCATACCCATGAATCCAAATATATCAAACTGTGCTTAATATTTTGAAACTGTTTTTATTCGATATGCTATGAATATTTTCCATATCATCAGATGTTCTTCTGCATCATAATATGTCATTTAATTGGACTTCATAGAATGTCTAAAGAATTCCATAATTCATTCAACCCTTCTCTTATTTGTTTAAAAATTCCATAGTTTATTTAACCATTCTTTATATGTTTAGCACCATTCTCTTGTTTCTTTAACCATTCTTTTATTTGTCTAATATTTATGAATTTTTTTATCTTTTAAATCATTTTATCAAAGTCCTTAGAAACCTTTGCCAATTTCATAAGTAAAGTATGATGCTTTCCCGTAATTTTAATTTTGATTTATTTTATCTCTAGCAAAGTAAAAATTTTTCGCTTTGTTTCTTGCTTACTTATGTATATTTTTTCTTTTGAGATGATTAAGTATAGCCATCATTAATTGAGGGAACAGTTGGAAGCACCCAGTATTTTGTGGGATGCATAGGTTCATTTAGTCCTCATGGTAACCCTGCAAGTAGATACTATGCTTTACATTTAATAAGGGGTCTGAGGCTTGGCGAGGTTGGGGTTCCTGCCCGGAGACACACAGGGCATGAATGAGTGCCACAATGCAGTGCACGTCCCATCATTTGTCTGCTGGGGTGCTGATAGCTTTCTCTTGCATTTGTTGCGGATAGGGCTGCCAGATAAAATATGAAATGCCCAGTTAGAGCTGAATTTCAGATAAACAACCAATACTAAAATTACTAAGAATAGTAAACACACAAGTAAACAAACAAAAAAGCTCAAAAAAAAAAGCCTCATGCAACATTTGGAATATACTTTGCTTATATACATTTGGAATTATTTGCTTATCTGGGGAGTCCTATGTTTTTATTTGCTACAGCTCACAGCCCTAAGTGGGGAAAGCCCGACGCGATGCACTAATTGAAATGACATATCGAGTGCAGGGTCAGAGGGACCAAAGGATAAATGATGGGCTGACTGGCCTAGTTCACTTTTGTCTTTAAACTTTGCTCTCCTTCCTTTCCCTAAGTTGCGTTACGCTGGGTAACTCGAGGTTAAGGCCTGGAACCCACCCTATCACACCCGTTTTGATGTGTGGGTGTCAAAGATAACTCCTTTGGGTTATCCTTAGGGTTAGGGTTAGGGTTGGGAGTCGTGGAGGAGGCTTCTTACCAGTCTCCTGCAGCAGCCCTGCACTTCTGCAGCTGCCTGCTGCTCCCTGATCCTTCTGGTGGGGGGTGGGTACCAGTGCCGGGGGAGGGGGTCACATGGCAGGAGCCAGCATGGCTATTATATGGTTATTCTTTTAAAAAACAGAACACACAAAATCCTACTTTCTCTTCTGATGAAAAATGTAATAATGAGAGTAGGCAAAGGTGTCCTGCCCAAACACCTATTTGTAATGATCATTGTGGAAAACTTAGGAACAAGAAAAAGAAGAAAATTCAGTCACCCAGAATTTCACCACTCAGAGAAAAGTGCCATTAGCATTCAGTATATTTCCTTCCAGTCTTTTCTCTGTGTTCCCTTTATTCTTGCAAGCATGAAGTCTGGAAGTCCAGGGGAAAGTGGCCCCCTTTTCAGAGGCGTGGCGGTGCTAGGGTTTGCAAGGGAGCTCAGTGGGTTTTGTGGTACCATGGACTGAGCCAAGCTCTGCCAGGGAGCCCAGGGAGGGAAAGGGGAGGCATTGTCACCTTTTGGCCCATATCGGGGGCTGGCACTGGGCCTCCTCTCTCACTGGGCTCTAAGACAGTGTCCTCTAAACTTTGTTAGGAGCCTTTTGGTCTTTTTCAAATACAATTTTATTGGGAATCCTAACATATGTAACAGATAAAAAGGGTATTTTAGCAGTATAAGTTCATTGTAGAATTTCAAACAAACAATATTTTAAAGTTTTTTACGGATACTTCACGGATCCATAAAGTATTTTACGGGTCAATGAGAACCATGAGATTGTTCTGAATTTGGGTTCATGAGTTACCTTTGCAGCCTTTAATAGCCTCAGCATCCAATTCAGGTGAGATTATTATTTTCATAGCAGAGAATAAATCCTGCTTGCAAATGGTAATTTTAGAAAATAGCTTACCTTGAAATTTAAGGGTACTCATTAATTAAACAGGAATAAGAGAGAAAATCATTCTAAGACATGCTCCAAAACTAGTTACAGCACTAGTTAATGCACTGGGGCATCTCTAATGTGTTCAGTTTTGGAAGACACACAGTTATGATAAAAAAAATTATGTACAGTAAAGGACTCGTTTGAATCAAATATTTGAAGACTTCCTGAGTACCCAGAAGAGCCCCAGGATTTTAGAGGAAGCTGTCCCTGTTCATAGCTCCCTGGACAGCAAGATTGTGCTGTGAGGTTGGGCTGGCCACGGCCCAATCCAAAATTGTTGGTGGTCTTGGGATCAAGAGGCTCTGGCTGGAGGCTGAGTCCATGGCTTGCACGAGAGCATCACCTTGGGCCCCAGGTATGGACCTGTGTACCCCACAGGAGCCTGTAGGTACTAGATGATGGTCGGTAATGGCTACACTTTTACTGAGTGTCTACGAAGTGCCAGGCCTTGTGTGGTTGCTTTACAACATTAGAAACGTCCTATAATGGAGAAGTGAAGAGCACTCACACTGCTCCTGGGCAGAGGAGTAAATGTAGCTCAAGGGAACATTCTAGAAAGCCTCTTGGGCAAGTCTGAATGACGACGATAGCCAAAGGGCCTTCTGGAAGGGTAGGATTGGTAAATTACATGGCCTTGGTTTTGATGAGTGGGCTGTTCCACTGCAGGGTGGGACTCTTTCCTCTCCTCTGAGTAAGACAGGACATGGCTGCGATGTCACTCAGGGAACATTTTCCCACATGGTGCATGTGGGCACCAGTGAGACTCCCTAGGAAGACCCAGCTCCCCACCAGCCTCAGCCACGCTGGCTTGAGTTCCATTAGTAATGTCTGGCTGCAACAAAGAAGGTGGGTAGAGAGTTTGCCATAGGCCCTTTGTGGAGAACTGCTAATCTCCCCAAATTACTGCCCATTGAGCCTCTACTGCAGCCAGCTTTCTTTTTGTATATTGGCTCCATTTAAAGCGATTAAAGTGGAGATCCGATTGGATAAGTTCACCCAAATTCTGTAAACGCCACTTCCGCACAAACGAACGCTGGCGATCGATTTAATTTTTCAAATAAAATGATTAAATTGCTATTATTGTAGGATCATTTTTTTATTAAGAAAACCTTTTAAAATGTTAATTATTAGGCCCCTTGAAACACTTTCATCTTTCCCGACTTTGCTGTTGAGCAGAAAGTGTCTGGTTATTCCTGACACCAACCGCGGGGAATTGCAGACTTCCCTTTCTTACACCTGCAACTACTCTCCTTAGCTCTAATATTTATGTGAATTTAACTTTAATTTTTCTGCCTTTCATCTTCTGAATTAGTCATATAATGCACAGATCACTCCTTCACTCCTTCTTTCCTGTTTATTTGCCTTAACAATAGATTCATTAACTAGATTTGGGTGCTCAAGCCATGCGACCACATCCATTTCAAAGGAAGATTTAATGGCATTTCATATTTTTCTACATTAAGGAAGATTAAAGTATATTACAATACCCTTTACTGCCCTATTTTCTTCATTTTAAAAGTGGTCAGTTTTAAAATTTTTTTCCCTCTCTTTCTTTCATCTGCAGTGTTCGATAAATTGTCCAGGCCTTTCGGATGATGGTCCCAGCAAATTGAGTTCTATATTACAACTCGGACGCATTGTTTAGCCCATCAGCAGTCAGATAAAGCACCCCTATTCACACAGGACATCAAAAGAACAAATATATATTCGAAGTGGGTAAAAAGAGGACTGAGACTCAGATATTTCATTTTCTTAATTGTTAGTGATTATTTGGCTAGTTTCAGGGTGATCATTTTGCTGACTCTGAACCTAGACTTACTTGCCTGATGCAAGAGTGGTGCAAAATTCATATCTATATCTGTGTAGACCTAGATATATATTCATGACCACAAATTACACCATTGGCAGACAGGGCAGGTGCATCATCTTTTAATAGCCCAAGGGGTCATCATCCTAACATTTTAATAGCGGATAGTGATGTAAAATGCAAGATCCAGACTTATGCCTTCTTACTTCAGCCGTGTACCATCTCGCAAAATGGTCAGGGGACTTTAAGGCATTCTCAGGCTAGAGCAAGGGAGATGTTAAGATTTAAGCTTTTTTATTTTTATTTTTTGTAAGGCAGAAGGGGTCAAGGCTATCGGTACCCATTGGGCTGAAGTTTGTTTGGGGTGCACCATCCATCAGCCCAGTTCACGGTGGAGCCCTCTCCCACCTCAATAAATGCAGTATAACCTTGCCTGACACCAAGTCTAAACAAAGTTTGGGGCTGTTGGTAAGATATGGAAGGAAAGGGCAGAAGACAGATTTTACGACAGTACAATCATGGGGTGTAGGTTTTAGGCAATAAGCAGGTAGCCTAGTTTTCTCAAAAGAAAAAAGAAAATAATGGAAAAGTGTAACATTCATTCAGAGGCCTCAAAGGCATAAAAAACCCAATTCCAACTGTTATAGGTCCCTGCAGGAGTCTACAAAAGAACTAAGCTTTTTAAGTAAGAAAACTAGATTCTGGCCCACAGGGCCCTGTCATTGCTGCTTAATGGATGAAACTCTTTGGATATAAATATGCTGTTTACTTCTCAGCTTCAGCTTTCATAAAATATAACCTTTTTATGATTTACGACCCACAGAAAAACTGGAGGATGGATTTTTAGCTCTGAATTGCTTGGATGTCAACAAGAAAAATATAGATAACATATCGAAGTAGCAGGGTGTTAATGCCACACAAAATGATGAAATTATTTTTGTTTAGAAAAGTTAAGTTTGTTCTTAAAGTTGCTGCTGGATGGTGGTTGTGAGAGGTAGGGCTGATGAAAACCCTGGAAACGTCTTTCATTTTTAAGTCCTTGTCTGGTGGCTTACTAATTTGGGCATATTGACTTCAGTTCTCAAGCAGCTATGTCTTGTTGAAAAGTTTGGGCTAACCACAGATTCTTCAAAAATGAAACGGCCATTCTTTGTCTAAATCACTCTGGGTTTTCGAGTGCTGTATTTGGTCACATCTTCCAACATCAGGCAGGAGATGATAGAACAAATCTTTTTTGCACAAAGATAATTGGAAAAAAAGAAAAGCAAAAGCTAAATAAGCAAAAAATAAAACCCCCAAATAAGCGAGTAAGCATGCAAGCAAAAGCAACACCCCCAAATCAAAGCACCACGAACTCCTCCCCCCACGCACTCACGAAACCTGACCCAGTCTTTGGATGTCAGGTTGGAAAAAGATACTTTGTCCTAGTAATTTCTCGTTCAGGATCTGTATGTATGTGTGTATGTGTGTGTGTGTGTGTGTGTATATTACACACATATATATATGTGTGTATATATATATTTCCCCATTCAGGTGGTCTTTTGTTCATGTTGTTCATGCCTTTTTTTAAAGTAGAATATTAAAAATAAAGTTGATATTTTTGGATGCTTGGGGCAAGAGCCTGATCCTGGACGAAATCAGCCAGAAAGTCTGCAAATAGTTTGATGGGACAGGGTTGTCAAAACTGAAAAGATCCTCCCTTTTGACTCTTCCAAGCACTGAAGGAGGGGAATGTACTCTGTGTTTTGAAAGCTGCACTCAGCAAATTAAAATCTCCTGCTCTGGAGGTTGGATGAATCATATTTCAGCCTTTCTGTAAGCTAGAAAGAGCGGCGCTGTGAGGCCGTGCCTTGGGCAGCCGTCTCGTGGTGGCCAGAATGGTCCTTCCCTCACTTTGCTCTTCTGGTTTCAGACCAAAGTGTCACCAAGAACACCAATGTACCCACCTCCTTGGGTGGCCTGCAGAGCCTGTCTCTGGGAGAGAGACATGTGGCTCCAGAAGGTGGAGCCGCCATGTGGTTTATGGAGAAAAAAGACATTGTCAAAATTTGCTGTGGGAACCTGTCCATGTTTAGTGTCAGCATCCACCTTCAGGAGATCTCAGAACTCTAGTGATCTTTAATCAACCAAGTTTCAGGAGGAAACCGCAGGAAGACCTATTGGCCTTCTGTTTTACTTTTCAGAGCAATGTGGGGGATATTCACATGATTTATCTTTGCATAGAAGCCCCCAGGGTGGAGATGGGGGTGTGTATCCTCAGCCAGGACCACTCAGTCAAGGCAGCGTTGGACGAGGCCAGCGCCCTCTGGCACAGACACGTCAGGACCAAGGGCTGTGCAGGTGTTTGGGGCGTGGAGGCACAGAGCTGGGGCCTGGCACTCGGGCATGGCTGGCTCCGTGCTTTCCCAATTTAAATGAAATAAATCACCACCTTGCAGAGAAGAATGTGGCAACCTCCAGAGCTGCTCTAGACGAGATAGCTGCCCCTGATTTCTCTGGGTCAGAGAGAAGGATCTGTCCAAGAGAGTGGCCATGGTTGCAGAGCTGGGAGTGCTGAAATCTCTGTCACCTCCTGGGCCCAGTCTGAAAATTTCGGAAAGTCAAGGACGAGTGGAGCAGGCTTGACTCAGGCTCGGGAAGTGGTTAGGCCTGGGCTCGGGGCTCCTCCAGAGGAGTCTCTTCTCTAGGATCCTGGCAGCAGTGTCGCTGAAGCACCTGTCCCCAAGCCTGGGCCAACAAGCCCTGCCGGACAGCCTCACAGCACCGAGAGCTCAGCGTGGTCTTGCAGGGAGGTTTGCAGGCCTGTCCTGGGGGTGCCTGTGAATGGGCGGGGTATGAAGCTCCCTCACTGTTGGGGGCTCTGGGGCCTTGGGGTGCTGGGAGCCAAGAAGGGCTTTCCCTTGCATATGCCATGCTGGTGGGCAGTCTGGGATACCAGGAAACGGGAATCTGAACCCTCTCCTGCCCTTGGGAAGGGAGGAGTGGGGTGGGAGGGTGTGTTGGGTATCTCTACCCCAGGTGAAAGGCCATATAATGCAGTCTGGGAGCCTGCGAGGCAGCAGCCCATGAATCACCATGTTCAGGGGCTCAAAGACCACACAGGGACAGAGGAGACAGTTGCTCTGAGTCCAGGGAGAAGGTGGCCTCTTTCAACTGGGGTAGACAGGAAGGCTCTCTGGAAGAGGCAGGGGACAGCTTAGCCACAAGTAAGGGCTTGTGGGAGGTGGGGGTAATGGAAACAACAGCAGTGGTAGTGACCAGTGACAGCCAACCTGGACTGACCTAGCGGGAGGGAAAGCCAGCCGGAGGGGGGGTCTCTCCAGACCTCTCTTTCCTCATCCGAACACGGGGCTCACACACAGCAGTCAGGATGCCAGTTGTTTTCTTCCTTGGTTGCAATAGATCTTGTTTTGTTTTTATTCTTACCAGCATGTATTTCTGAACAAGAGCCTTAGGGTACTCAGTAAACATTATTTGTTAAAGTCTTGAATAGGGGGGCAGGGGCACGGGAGTATATTATAAGGAGCGATCAGGATGCCCTGCAGGCCGGAGCCTGGATGTGAGATGACAGCTGGAGTCGTGGGCTTCAGCCAGAGAAGGAGGTGAGAGGGGCTGAGCTCTCTTCCTGTCCCACCAGTGTTTGGGGATGACTTTGGGCAAGTTCCTGAGCTGGTTTTCTTGAATAGAAAGGAGGGCGTTGGCCAGATGGTCTGCAGAAGGCACTTCCAACTCTGATGTAAGCGTGTGATTGATGCCATACTGCTGTTGCCTGAGAAACTGCCCTCGCCAGGCCCTATCACCCAGGCCATGGCACTGTGAGAAAGGTGTGTCCCCATTCTACAGATGTGGAGCCTGAGACCCAGGGTGCAGAGCTGGTTGTCTTCAAATCCAGCACTGGGGCCTGCTCTCCCATGTCAGAGGTCCCAACTGCATTGGCCAAAGAGGTACTGCTGTGCAGTTACAGACTGGCACCTCGGGAGGGGCCACAGGGCAGGTTCCACCCCTCACCATATAACAGGTTTCTATTAACCATCAGCCTGGTGCCAAGGGCGTTATGCCAACAGCCTTATGAGATGCAGGAAGAAGAATGCCTTTAGAGGCCTGTGGGGTGTGGGTCTTCCTGGGCCAGAGGACCACTGGGCCGGGTGATCCCACCTCTACTCATTCCAGGGCAGGGTTGGTCTTGGGGAGATGCTTGTCATAGCTTAGATCTGCCCAAAGGCAAGGCCCCAGGCATATGCAAAAAGTCAGGCAAATTGTCTCAAAAGTCTTACATTCTTTCTCTTTTCCTCTTGAAATTCTTTCATCTTGGTTTAGAGGGGAGCCTTTTGAAGGTGGGAGTGCAAACTCCCGCCTGGTATGGCTTCTTTGGTTGAACTTTGGGAAAATCCATTCCTGTTGTTTCTGACCTTCAGTTGTCTTCAGCATTCCAGACCCGATTTCCAGGCTGGCTGGTTCTGACACCTCAAGCTAATACCCAAAAGGAACAATCGGTAGGAAAAAAAATTCTTGGTGCTTTAATTAAAAATCCATGTTTGGCTTGTGTTCAGGGGCATATTTTTGCATCTTAAAATGTTTCTTTTCTCTTTGTAGCTGGGTTTTGCTTATAAACAGAGCTGGCTTGGAGTCACATTAATTTATTTTTATCTGTGATCCACATCACATTAATAGAATGCTATTAATTTGGATTTGACTGCCAGCAGAAAACAACATTCGCTAATATCCACTTTTTAGCTAGGTAATCATGTAGTAATTAGGATGCGTGTTATACATAATCTTGATTTAAATAATCCTTGGTTAGTTTTTTGTTCACATAGATAAAAAAGCTATTTTGTCAGTATTTTGGAAGTAGGAAATCATCTTGATTATTTTAATCAAAATCAGCATTTGTGAATTGTGGTATTCTTTTAGGAACAATTAATCTACAAGGCAGAGATTTGTCTCTCTGCCCTGCGTTGTAGATCCGTCGAGAATGCATTAAGATAGAGCAGAAGTGCTAGTCTCTGGGTCCCAAACACACACCCCTCTGGCCCGATCTGTATGTCTCTGTGGCTAAGAGTTAGCTTTTGAGGCAGTTCTGTGTGATCTCAAATCCTAGGTCTGCCACTCAGGAGTTGGGACCTTGGGCAAGTACTTAAAATGTACCCCAGTTTCCTCATTTGCAAATGGAAAGGTTGCTACCTTTGTGGGGATTAGATGTGATGAGGCATTGTCAGAGCATGTCAGATGCCTCCCACTGTTATTTCTTTGTCTTCGTCACCAAGAGACAGCGTCTCACAGTGATTTAGATCAGAGGTCAGCAAGTTTTTTCTGTAAAGAGCCAGATAATAAATATTTTAGGCTTTGTGGGCTGTATGTTCTCTGTTTGCAACTACTCAACTCTGCCTCTGTAGCTCAAAAGCAAACATGGAGGATGCAGAGATGAACAGGCATTGGTTTGGCCCAAGCTCTGACCTGGTGCAAGGCTTTGGAATCAGACTAGTGCAACTGGAATCTGGTCTGACACTCTGCTATCATATATGGCCTGGGACTAAGTATATAACTTCTCATTTTTCCACATTGGCCCACAAGGCCGGAGTGGGGATTAGGTGAAGTAATAGAGGAAGGTCTTGCAGCACAGAGCCAGGCATGTAACTCAGTGAGTGGGCACTGACATTTTTACCTTTGACTGCTGGTTTCCTGGGCACAGGGGCCAGAATCCGCCTCTGTACTGGCCAAGATCCTGTACACCTATAATGCTTAGAAGCTTCAGGATCAAATGACCACTGGGAGGCTGGGGCGAGATGTGTGACTCAGGTCAGTAGGATGGGAAATACAATAGTTAATCTAGTTAACTTAGGTATCTCCAAGTGCCTTGGTGATTGTTTCCAGAGACTCTGCTCCGAAGAGAATTTCTTGCACCATATCTGTTGTAATTTAGTTCTACGCTTTCTTTTAATGAACTGTTTTGACAGATCCTAATATTGTAGCCTATGTCCCTCCAATTTCTATAGCAAGATTACTTAATAAAAAGTAACGATGCCAGAAAGTAAGAAGGCACTACAACAAAACCGAAACCAACTCCTACCCCACCAAAAAAACCAAAAAACCAACAAACAAATAAAAACCCCACCATGGTGGAAATATGTCAAAGAACACGGAAACAAACTGAAGAGCACCCCTGGCCACGGCTGGGATGATTTAAGCAACAAAATAAATAAAATAGAATTGGATGAAAACCCAAAGGATAAAATAAATACTCATCAGTCCATCCTTATATAAATAAATAATTTAATGAGTAAATGAGGGAGAAAATACAAATTTCAAAAGTGTGTGGGCTGCACGTCGTGACTTCCTTCAAGGAGTACAGTGTGGAAAGGGGGAAGATGAGTCACTTAAGAGCAGAGACACCTGCCAAACACAGCCTCGGCCAGGTGGTCATGGTCACCATCCACGATGCTGTCACAGCCGCAGTGTGTACGCTCCATGTGGGGTGAGGTTTCCTCCCCAAAACACATAACCCCAGTCTCCAATCGTGAGAAAAACACCAGGCAAACCCAGACTGAGGAACATTCTACCAAATGTTCCAGCATTCCTCAAAACCGTTAAGCTCATCAGCAACAAGGACAGTCTGAGAAAGTGTCAGAGCTGAGGTGGGGGGAGCAGCTGCCCCGAGCTCCGTGATGACAAGCCCAGGAATGAGAGGCACGTGCAGGTGGCAGAGCGGAAAGACAGAAGGAGCCTGGGACAGTGGTGGCTTCTGATCATCCCCACGCTGGCCCTGAACGGCCCCTCCCACTCCTGACACACGGTCCCAGCTCCTGGGTCTGCCCAGCGCAGCTTTGCGGCGGGTTCCGTATTAAGCAGATAGTTGATTCTAGTAACTAGACTCTCGCCTTATTTCTAAGGGACTCCCGTTCCTGGTCTTGTCTCTTGGTGCCTCAGAAGTTCACCGAGTTCTGGGAATTTCTGCGGCACAGGGTGAGGGTCCTGGGCTGGGGAGGCAGTATCAGGTAGTGGGTACATATAGGCTTTTGAGGTAGACGACTGAGGTCGCATTTTACCTCTGACTTTTGCATGCTGGGAGGTTCGGGGTGAGTTATGCAGCCTCTTTAAGTCTTGGTTGCCTCTTCTGTGAAGTGGCTTCGAAGTGCTGTTGAGAGGATTGGGTGCTCAGCATGGCACTTGGGCACCGTGGGTACTCTGTATGTGTTGCCACATCATTGTCATTGTCATTGTCATCTAGAGAGGCAGTATGGCGTAGTAGCACATGCAAAGTGCCACATAAATGTTAGCTACTGTTCTCATGATTCTGTTTCCTACTCTCTGTCCCTCGTGGGAAGGACTCCAGACCCCCTTGAAACTGTGGTCCTCTCAACTGCAATTGTCTTCACACTGTCCCTGATGCTTCTGCTGATTCACCACTGTCATCTGTCAGCAAGTCCAGTCATCTGGGTCCAGAGCCTGAGCCCCGGTTCCGTCAAGGTTTGGTTCCTCTGCTCCTGGTTCTGGCGCCGTGTGGACCAGGTGCAGATCTCTCCAGCCCTAGGGCCTCGTCCACACTAGAGGCACCGTCACCCCTCGTGGATAGTTCCCAGGCAGACTCAGCCTCCTCAGCCTAATGGTACCGATGGTCCTGTGTCTCAGTCCCAGGCCTCAGGGCCACTGTTCTCTTAAATGTTGGAGAATTGCAACACTTGAGAGGTAACCAGGGGAAGAGGAGCCCACACAAGAGTGGGGCAGGAACATCAGCACATAAACTCCAGGAGGACATGGAGCTCAAACAAAGGATTGGAGGATTTTAAGAAGGGAGTGATCACCAACAGCAAAGGTGGTCCAGGGACCCACCAGGATAAGCTCCGAAGAAATCTGTTGGATTTGGAAACTATGGTATTTAAAGATTCTGTATTTGCAAATTTACCTACGTACTAAAATGTGTTTGTAATCAATGTTCACGATGCTCTCATGATCATTTGCAGACATATGCAGAGCGATGAAAAATTTGAGTCACCTACGGTGCACGTTTCCAGCTGAGGTTGAACCAGGTGATGCTCTGTCTCCCTGTTTCTGTTTTTATTATACTATAAACAACTGTCCTTTTCTTGTAGTCTATTTAGTATCACATTTTTCACATTTTTGTGCTTTTTTTGGTGATTTTGCTAGGTAAAAGAGACTTCAAGTGTAATGCTGACATACTGTGTAGTGTTTCTAAGAAGGCTATGATGTCCCTATAGGAAAATATGTGTGTTAGATGAGTTTCATTCAGACATGAGTTATAGTGCTGTTCGCTGTGAATTCAAATGTTAATGCATAAACAATATATTTTAAAAAGGTATCTTTAAACAAATGCACACATAAAAGAAGGTTACATATTTACTGGTTTTTGAAGTATTGTGTCCAGAAGCTTGTAGGAGCTTAACCCTGTATTTCCCATAGGAACAATGGTTTAGTACTTGCTGATTCAGTGTGGGCAACAACTTTACAGAATATAACTATTCCAACAATGAGAATCAACTGTACTAGATCATTGTGTAACTTAGCAAGAATGGATCTGGTTGTATAACAAGAGTAGGAACCAGATTATGGCTTTTTGAGTATTGAGTGGGAGGTGAGGACGTATAGAGCAAGTGTAGACATGTCCTTCAAGATGTTTAACTGAGAAGAGAAAGGCTAGAGAGACTGCTTTTACACATGGTGAGTGCTCTGCACATCATTTTTCATTGAATTGAGGGAGAAACATGAAATTTAAGTTTCTTAATGGATTCTTATATTTTATGTTAGCCAGACTCTCTCTGTCAAGTTGGAGAATCTTTAACCTTGATTAAATAATTAAATTCCTATCAAGAATTACCCTGAAGCATATCATGTAGAGTTGCCCATTTGAGAAGCCGTTTGATTACAAAGTGACACCTGCAATTTGAAGCATGTACCCTTGTGGCTTTCGATTTGGGGCTTATGTTTGAATGTTTTATTTTTGAAAACTCTCTGTTTGGTTAAGGTTGCCAGATAAAATATGGAATGCCCAGTTAAACTTAAATTTCAGATAAGCAACATATACTTTTTATATTTTAAGTACATTCTGTGCTCTACTTGCTGGATCTGTAAATAGATATGTATACTTGACCCCTTGGCTTGGTGTCACTCTGGCATCTTGTGGAACTCCTGCTTCAGTGGACACAGGGATTCCGCCAGGCGGCCCTTCCCTGGGTGAATTTCAGTCCCACACAGAGGCCGTCTACTGAGACAGACCACTGCAGGTGAGACGGGAGTCAGATGCCCGGCAGGTGGCCAGGGCAGGGTCAGAAGGAGAAGGCCACAGGATAAGAAAGTCACAAGAATGGGAATATGCTCAATTAAGATAAATATAACCAATAGGGACCCTTTAGTTATTTTACTTTAGCCACAACATCTTTATCTAAGGTAAAAGGGGGGAGTCCTTTAATTGGGGCCTGCGCACAGCTGCGGTAACAGTGTCCCTAAATGAACTACCCACATTAACACAGTGAAAATCATACCCGCCAGTGCTGTGACAGTTTACAAATGCCACGGCAACTCCCAGAAGTTAACCTGTAAGGTCAAGAAAGGGGAGGGTTCCTAGTTTTCGGAACTCTCCACCCTTTTCCCAGAAAATCCATGAATATTTCACCCCCAGCTTAGCATGTTATCAGGGATTAGCATAAAAGGACAGACCCTAACCCTGGGGTGGCACTGTTCCTCTGTGGAGCAGTCCGCTCTTTTCTTCTCTGTAAGAGTGTACTTTGCTTTCAGTAAACCTCCTTGCTTTTCCTCTTATCTCGAGTCTGCACTCCTTCACTCATGCCTCTCAGCTTGAATTCCTTCCTGAGCAGAGGGCGAGAACCCTCTCTGCGGGCACAGGCAGTTGTCCGTGTTGGTATCACAAACACACCCTCCCCATTTGGTAAAAGTCCAGCTATTGCCAATGGCAGGTGACGTATAATACTAACACTCAGAAAGAAACCTAATTGCATTCTCATTCCCATGCTACTTTTTTCTGGCAACACAATAAGGAATGAAACACAGTGATTGTGGCTCTAGAGGCCTGCGGTTTAACTCAGCTTTGTCCCTGACTTGCTGTGTGACCTTGGGAAGGTCACTTCACCCTTCTGAGCCCTGGTTCTTCTGATCTGAAAGTCAAGGCATTGAGTGAGGTGGTCTTCAAGGCCCTTTCCAGCTCTAAAACACATAGAAACATTGAAATGTTCGCAGTTATGATGGTCTTAATTTAAAAACCCAGAATTTTTCCATCTGGAGGGGAACTTAGCTATGATTAAGGAAAAAAGATGCATTATATTTGTTTCCTAAATGCTTAAAAACTTGATTGATTATAAGAAAGAAAATCCCCACACCCTTAAGGAAACATTGCATTTTACAGTGTATCCTTTGTCCAGTGAGGAAACACTTGCAATCTGTTTAGGGCAGTGTCCGAAGCATTACCAGGACTCTGCACTGGAGGCAGGAATTTTCTCCTGCTAAAGAATGCCGGGAACAGACGGCTGCTGCTCCCGGGCCCGGGTGGCCACGCAAATGGATCCTGCCAAGGTGAGGCTGAGGCCCACGGCCACACGACACGGATGATAACCGTGGAGACAGTGACTGAGAAGCTTCTTTGTACCTAGTGCTTACTTTGAACCCAGGCCCCATTCCGGGTACTTCCTGTACATACATGTGCAGGTCCCACACCACGGCCCTGGACCACCCTCCGTGTGACACCAGCCTGGATCTCTTTCTCACTCCTCGTGGGGAAGGGGAGCTGGGCTTTCAGGGAAGTGAAGAGTGGCTCATCTTCGAAGGCTGTAGGAGAGACAAAAAATGATAATGATTTTGTTTTGGCGATGAGGAAACCTCTCTCCTGGAAAGGCTGTCTCCCCCGCCATGCAGGGCCTTTGCACAGGTCGGTCCCCCTGCCTGGCCGGCTCTGCTGTCAGGGTGCACACCCAGACATTCGTGGCCGAGAAGGGCTGAGCCTGAGTAGAGGCGAGTGTCATCTCTGACCCTGGTGGCATGAGCTGGATCCCCTCTTCCTCCTCACTGGAAAGGGGAGCTGACCTGGAACCGGGGCTCATCCTAAGACACAGCGTGGCTTCTGTTTGCTGCATTGCTCTTATTGATTCTTCCTTGTGACATTGGAGGAGGCGAGAGCATGTTTCTATTGTTGATTCCTGAGAGCCGGGGCAGTGGTGGTCACAGGATTCTAGGCTTCCTCTCCCGCAGGTAAGCCCAGCTTCCGTGTTCGAGGTGGGATGAGAGACAGGAGCATCCAGGGGGAAGTGAAGGGTGAAGACTCTGAGTGTCTGGAAACACGGAGGGCGTTCAGTTTGGAGAAGACTCGGGGTGGTTGGGCACAATTATTCTCTGCAAGCACGTAAAGGGGTACTGTGCAGAAGGGGGAGTTGGTTGGTTTGTCTGTTGGTTTCTTTTTTTTTTCTTTTGCAACGACCCCTTCCAAATGAGGTTTGTTTCTTAATGACCATGGGAGGCTGATGTACGACCGCCTTGTAGAGCAGGGGAGCCTGGAGTTACCTCCCAAGTCAGGGATTCTGTGACTGTGGCGCTCAAATCCCTCCACCCCCCTTTAATTACTCTGAGCTCCCTCTTCAGACTTTCTTGCCCCATGGGGACAAAAATGAATCTTCATACTCTAATGTCTGATTTAAACTAAACTAAAATAACCAGAGATACTATTATAACTGGCACAGGAGCTACAAGACAGCACAATTCAGCTCCTTCATTTTCCTAATAATGAATAAAATCACACCAGCAATTTCCCCTTGAATACATTTGTCAATCAAAGACCCAACACTTAGAGAGATCCCCCATCGCGTCCTCCAGGTACTATCCGCCAGCGAGAGGAAGCGCACCGCCCAGCATTGTTAGAGCTGGAGCAAATGGGCTGAGAGCTGGTTTAATTTTTTAAAAGAGGGTTCTCCAGCTTTTGGCTGGTCTAATGAAAACTGGTCTGTGTCTACTTTGGCTGAATCCTTTGCACAATGACACCGTCCCTGTTCCATAATTTCTGCTAATTGCCACTTGAACAAAAGCCACATTGGATAGCTTTTCGGCTGCTCTGCAGCCTCGGAGTGGAACCGGCCAGAATGTCTAAAGCTTTCTCATCGTGAAATCTTCTTCCCCAGCACCGGCTGTATTTATCGATGCTGCAGAGGCTGAAATCATATTTTCAAAGGGGGTCTGAGTATGTTCCATAAAAGAAGAATTTAAGCAGAGACCATGAACTGGCAACACAAATATCTGCACACTGACGATATCAACTTTTTGTAGAGTAAGAATAGGTATGACTTAATACATCATAACTTATTCAAGAATTTCTGCTTCCCCCAATTGTCTGAATATTTTGAAAGGACTTCATTTGCTTTAGGAACTTAAGAGATTACACTGGAGTTTGGAGTGTTCTGGGATGGACCTGGGTAAAATGGTGACCTTAGAAGGATCTGGTGTGAATCTCCTGTACACTCCTGATTTGCCAGTGACTTCAGGAATGTTCTCTGTTTGTCCAGGGACCCCCTAAGTGGGCTTAGACAATTATCCATGCCTGGAGAACCTTTCCTGCTTGGGGTCTCAAGAACACAGAGGCCTGGAATTGTAAGGTTGGGAAGGGGCCTTGAGGTCATTTCAGGTCAATCTCTCAACCATCCATTATAAAAACCTGCTTTCAACATCCTGAGACTAAATCAGAGATGGGTCACATTTGAGGATCTGGTAAGAACTATGAACACTATGTTCCCGGTGTTCAGTGGGGTAAGGATAGTTGTGAAAAATGGTGCTGGAACAACTTGATATCCACATGGAAAAAAATGAACTTTGACACTCACCTCAAGCCATACACAAATATTAACTCAAAATAGATCATACGCCTAAATGTAAAAGTTAAAACTATAGTACTTCTAGAAAAAAATAGGAAAAAATCTTTGTGATTTGAGGGTAGCTAAGATTTCTTAGGCTACACACATATACACACACCCGAAGCCATAAACATAATGTGTATATTTTTGTGTATATGTTATAGTCTTATATTCATAGACAAAGTTCTCATTCAGAATTACAAAGTGCTCTCACAGCTCAACAATAAGAAGACAACTTAATTTTCAAAATATTTGAAAAGACATTTGACAAAAGAAGATATATGAGTGGCCAATGAGCGTATGAGAAGCTGCTCAACATCAGTAGTCACCATGGAAATGCAAATTAAAATCAAAATGATGTACTCATGCACCAGAGTGACTAAAATTAAAAAGGCTGATAATATTAAGTGTTGGTAAGAATGTGGAAGCAACTGAAATTCACGCATTGCTGGTGGGAGTGAAAAATTGTGCAACCACTTTATAAAGCATCTTGGCAGTTTCTTCATAAGTTAAACAGATTTACCATATGAACCCAAATTCCACTCCTAGATGTTTATGCAAAAGGAAGGAAAGCATATGCCCACAAGAGGACTGGAACAAGAATATTTATAGAAGCTTTATTCATAATAGCCTCAAATGTCCCTCAAAGGTTAATGGATAACTAGATCGTACTATATCCGCACAAGGGAATACTGTATAGCAATGAAAGGGAACGAACTACTGATACATGCAACACGGATGGTGCTGAACAAAAGCCAGACACAGGAGTACCTAACATGTGAGTCCATTTATACGAAGTTCTAGGATAGGCAAAACTAATCGATAGTGGTAGGCAACTGACCAGTTGCAGCCTGGGGCTGGGGGTTGAAGGAGGCACTAACTGCAAAGTGACTTGGAAAACCTTTTGGAGGTGATGAAAATGTTCCATATTTTGATTTTGGTGGTGATTATGAGGGTGTATATATTTATAGAAATTCTTTCAACAGTACACTTAATACGGCTATGTTTTATTACATGTAAATTATACCTTGATAAAGATGCAAAAAGCCTTTATGTCCCATGTCTCATTCCCTCTGGGCTCTTGTTCTGGGAGAGAGTGGTGAATGGTTAACTCATTCGATCAATCTCCTAATATGAGACTTGACAGACACAGTGGGCAGAGTTTCAGGAACCATTTCTGGCCTTGCAGGAACTGTGACTGCTACTAGGGTGGGCACAGTCTCGGTCAGCCTGTCCTTTCTGCCTTCATATTAATAGCGCGTTGTTTGGATGATAAAGCACTTGGCTGCCTGATTGTCTAGGCCCCTTACTCGAGGTGCTGAGAAATTAGGTCCTCGTGGGTGTGATGATGAGCTTGTGGGCTCGTGGGCTGCTGACAAACTTCCGAACACCCTTGTTCAGAGACCCAGAACTGCTGTCCTTCCTGACAGCTAAGCTTCACTGAGTGCTGACCAGATAGCAGGTGCACACGCACTAAGAGCTCCACATGGATTGAAATTAGTCCTCAACTCAGTCCTCTGAGGTACTGAGTCACCCCCACTTTATACATGGGAATTTGAAGTTTAGAGAGGCCAAATAAGCAACCCCATCTCCACACAGCTAGCATGTGAGTGTGACTGTGTGTGCTTGCACCCTCCCCACCGCTCTGCCTGCACGTAGACAGACATGCACTTTGATTTGCTGCAATTGTAAGAATATTTTTTAAGCAAAATGATCTGGCCCAGCATAGTGATAATGGTGACATCATAACGACCTCTGGGTAGAACTCCTCAGCGTCAACCCGGGTTCATGAGGCATCCTTGGGTCAGGATTTAGTGATTCAGTGCACTGGGCTGCGGGGGCCCAGGCAAGGAGGAGTGTGGATTTGGGGCCATGGGAGACAAGGATCAAAGAGTTGAGGCATGGTTTATCCAGCAAGGATTTGAAGCCCACTGGGCAGTCTGCTCCTAAAGTGAGAAGTAGGGAATCTCAGAGTGTTTCTTTTCTTTTCCTTTTTAAATGTTTTTTACTTAATTTTGTTTGCTTGTTTGTTTCCCAGTATGATTGTTTGCTTTTCCTAGTTGGGCTACCACCTTTACTCCCTCTCTGTGTGACTCCCCATGGGAAATGGTCTGGGCTGTCTGCCGAAAACCCTGCAGTACTCGTGGGGAGGCGCTGGCCTTGCTGACAGCACTTTCTCTGCGTTGCGTGGCCTTGCATCTCCCTCCTCCTTGCGTCTCCCTCCTCCTTGCATCTCCCTCCTCCTTGCGTCTCCCTGCTCTTTGCGTCTCCCTCCTCCCGTGGGAGGACAACATCCCCTCTGGGCTAGAAATCCAGCATTCTGACTGGAGAGAGGAAGCAGGACCTGTTCGTTCTGCTCTGGTGAGAATAGTCAGTCTTAGATGCCCGGGTGCGCCAGACAGATGGACACAGGCTCCAAATGCGCCCGCAGAGAGTGGGGATGGGAGCGGATTTTAGGAGACAAAAAAATCCACATTCCAGGATATGTCAAGATTGGTACAGGTCCACCCCAAACTTGGGCATATTCTAAGGACATAAAGTGGGACCGGAAGGTGTGTAGACGGACCTGGATTAGAATCCTGGCACTGCCACCATCAAGCTGTACAAACCTAGGCAGGTTTTTCCGCTGGAACCCAGTGCTGCATCTGTAAATGGGCTCATGTGCCTTTCCTCCCAGGGCTTTGGATGATTGAGTCAAACAGTGTTCATTACGTGGATAAAACCAAGGCTGGCACATGCAGGCATTCAATAAACAAGAGCTTAAAAAAAATTTCCAGATCCAGGATTTTGTGGTATTAATAAGAGTGACGAATAGGAGAGATGGTTAAGTGTTGAAGTGTGTTCTGAATTATTGAGAAGAAGGAGCCCATTGTACCTTTGGTAGTTTCAGTATAAATATCTTTATTGTATTTCAATACTTGAACAAATTGGTGAGACATTGACATTAAAATTTTATATTCTCAGGAGCATTTAGTTTCCCCGTCACTGATGAAAGTTGGCATTTCAATATTTACTACAAATTCGCTGGAGTTTTTAGGAGATGGTCTGTCACTAAGTGAGAGTAACAGCATTTAGTTTTCTTGAAACCCAAGGATAAATTGCTTTTCTAAAATCTTGTCTTTTATTTAATAGTGCAACAGACCAAACCCGCGCCAGTAAGTCACTTGTGTGAGCGGCCGGGTCTTGGTGAGTGGAAGGATGGTCTCTCCGACTCGCCATATCCACCCCTGCTCATCACAGACTCGTACATCCTGGTAACTCGCTGAGGTCTGGATAGCAGAAGGGGCATTTGGGAATGCCACTCAGGGCTGAGCAAGAGCCACGGTAGTGCTCAGGGACTGAGGGGAGGCCGTCCCAGCAGTGTTGAAATTTGGCGGATGTGCCAGCCGTAGCCTCCAAAGAGCCCCTGTCCTCCTGGGTTGCTTTCCTTCCCATCCAGAATGCAAAAGAATGGCAACGGCTGAGGACGGACCACCTGCATGCATCAGCCGCTGGAAAGACTAGGAGGAAGAAGGGCGTGGTGTCTGGAGGGAGAAGGGGGTTCAGTTTCTAGTGACCATTTGTGTGTGTGTGGGTAGGGTGAGACAGACTATGTCCCCTGAAGAGCTGGGCCACAGTGGAAGAAAATGGAGGGGTCTGTCCCAACCCCCCACCTGCCTGAGGTGCTATGTGGGCAGAAGGTCTGGCTGGAACCCAAAGACAAGGACAGCTCTGGTCACCCCTGTGGACTCTGTGCATGTTTGGCCAACCATCGGTGGGGGATTATTGGGGGGCAGGGGGGTACAGTTTGCCAGACTCATTGGAGTCATTCAACTGATATTGTCTGGGGACCTGCTGTGTGCCCAGCCCTGGGCTGTGGGCTGGGGATACGGGAGGCAGGACCTGGTGTGGGGACAGACAGAGACACACAAATCAAGCACAGCGAGATGGAGGCAGCCGGAGAGGTGCACACTGAGGACAGGGGGCCCATGGAGGGGACAGTCGCCTCTGCTGAGGGTCAGGGAGGGCTCACAGAAGATACGATCAGTTCGCTGGTGTTTTGCAAGCAGGCGGGGGCATGGAACATACTTTACACTGGGTCTGCAGAGCCTAGTGCATGAGAGATCTAGCTCTGGAAACAGACGGGGCTGGGTTGGGATCCTGGGGGGCTCTGTCACTAATTGTGTGACTTTGAGCTAATGACTTAACCCCTCTGAGCCTCAGTTTCCTTGCCTATAAATTGGGAGAAAAACACTCCCTACCTTGTAGGATTGTTTAGAAGGCTCTATGTGGCAACTAAAGTGCGATGCATGGCACATAGAAATAATCATATTGGCATTTATAGAGTATAATAAATATAAGATATGATGAATGAAACAATTGTGGCTCTGGTTCTGCCAGAGCAAGTCACTTCACTTCTTTGATTTTGATTCCTCATCTGTAAAATGGGCACATTGGACTAAATGGCCTCCAAACCTCCTTCCAGCTTGGACGTCCTATGACATAGTGCCTGGCATTATTACTACATGGTAGTCTTCTCACGTAGACCCTTTGCTGCTAGATGCCCTTTGCACCCTGGCAATGCCTAGAACTGTGCCTCGCTCACTGTTGTAGCTTAATAAACGTGACCTGAGTAATTATCACAAACTTGCCGTTTGCTTAAATACTACATGAGCATTAATATGCTTCTTATTTAAGGATTTCTTAAGGGACGTAAAACTTCGGCTTTTGAAACGTCTGTCACAGAACTAAAAAGGATGTGAGGCTTTGAACTCGAAAAGTCTGATTTGTACCTATATTTTCAGGGCAGATAGACACAGGCAAAATGCTTGTTTCTGGCACCCAGAGCTGCATGTGGGCAGGGAGAAGAGCAGACACGTGACTTTCTTGGAGGTGCTGGCTGCTCCTGTCTGAGGACCCACCCGGGACTCAGGGTCCCGCTGGCATCCCCTCCTCTCTGCACCATGAGGGACGTGAGTCTCTGCTCCCTCGCTTTTTGCTCCGTCCACTCATCTGCCTTGTTAGTTCAGCGTGTGGGTGTCACAGGTTGCAAAGAACCATCCTGTGGCCACGGGCGCTACCAATCCAAACCTCTGCTCTTGGCCACGCGTCTTCGGTAAGTAAGATCCTATCACCAAATGCTTTCAAAAGGAGCAATCTCAGTAAATGAATTATGCTCTAATGAAAAATTGATGGGCTATAATATCTGAATTAGGAGATCCGAAGAAGCACAAGAAAAGAATAAAGTTCTAACAGTTGCTATTGTTCCGGCACCGCCTCCCTCGGCAGACACGGAGCGGGAGGGGCCCTTCACCTGAATGTCCTGAGTCACTGCCGCGGCTTCCACTACGTTTGTAGGTGGATGGAAAATGCATTCTCTTAACGAATGTTCTTGGACTCTATTGAAATTGATACCACTCTCCTCTTAATAAGAACAGAAAATGGTCCCAAATTTGAATCTGTTCTCATGAAGAAGATGGTACCGAGCGTTGGAAATGAAACAAATGCATTTTTTTTGTCTTGTTATAGCACTCACATTTTGGTCCTGAAGACTTCTCAGGGCCCATTCTTCCTTTCCTCCTCCTAGCTACTGCGTTTACTGTGCAAGGCAATGATACAATTTCTCTCTCATGAGAAAGGGGTCATTGCCATGATGTCTTGTGTTGTCTGGGGGGCTCCGGGGCGTCTTCCAAGTCCCTAAATAGGTTGAGTTGAACAACTCTGCAGTGGGTGAGAAAATATTCTGCCATTCACAGGATGCGATTTTGCATAAAATGGCTACAGGATAATCCTATATAGAAGTAAGAATAGGATGCATTTCTACCTGCTGGTGGCCACAGCATTGGGCTCACCTGGATTTTCGGGTTATGCTGATACTGCATCCGTTGGCTTTAAGTAAAAGACAGAAGGGTGAGAAGAAACCCACCAAAATCCCTAAAACCTTTCCGACATCGTAATGTCCCATTTGTGCCAACCAGAACCTCACGCCAGTGATCTGCTCAACAGTCGGGTGATGACATGCTTTTTGGGTACGATATATACACTAGGCCATTAGTCTGCAAGCAGCAGTTGTCAGCTTTGTTCCCATTTAGAGTAATTTTCTCACTAATATAGCATATTCTTCAGGGATAAAATGCATTTTCCAGCCAGATATTCCTTCCCCCTAATAGTGAAGTTGGTTTAATGATCGGATTTCAGCCAAGGAAGGAAAGCCTGCGATTGCCGCTGGTTGTATATTGAAGCTACCAAAAATGAAAAGGCTTATTTTAAAACACATTCACATGAACAGGCAAAAACCTCTCCTTTCCAGATTAATGAAGGTCATTTGAAGAGAAACTTAGGCACAAATTTAAGAGCTAAGTAAGGTACTTAGAACCTTTTGGTGCAATGCCGCATGCAGGTGTATATTTTTGAACTGTGATGACAGATGGTGGGGTTTTAATAGGGGCAGGGATGACCTGTGAGCTACAAAAAGGGCAGGTGTCTTCAGGATACCCCTTCCTGAAATGACAACATAGATGATTTTCCCCCCTCCATGTATAGGCCTTGATATTCAAATCAATTAAACAATTAATTCCCACCCTGCAAACTGGCACATCAAGCTTCAGCCTGTGGCCAATTTATTTGGCTGAATTATAACCCCCTGAAAAGCAGCGGTTCCTAATGGAAAAGCTGACGGAGTCTTAAGTACATGTGGTGAGTAGAGCTGCTATAATTAACTCTGCTTTGGACCTCCCCCCATTAATATTTTAAAGATTTTTAATTAAAATAATTACATGAATTTATGAAAAATACTCAAGCACCTAAAGTATTTCTGCAGTGCCCCTGTCTCAGGGGTTCCCCTTCCTGGTTATCACTTGGGTATGGACTTCTGCCCTGGCAATTACCACCCAGCTGGTAGGGGGAAGATTTATTTACAAAACTGAGACCTCTGTCTCCCCTTCCCTTTGTCATCTAGGATCAGGAACTGCATGTCCACAGCTAGCATTCTCATCGGCACCGACGGTTCTTTTCTTTTTCTCTCCCTTTTCCTCCTTTCCCTGCCCCTCCTCCTTTTAA
Source organism: Lemur catta (assembly GCF_020740605.2). Lineage (NCBI taxonomy): Eukaryota > Metazoa > Chordata > Mammalia > Primates > Lemuridae > Lemur > Lemur catta. The sequence goes on along the minus strand of NC_059141.1, from coordinate 6,957,331 downwards.
TTTCCTGGGACGATACTCCACAGACAAAGGCCCCTCCTTTTTCCCTTCTGCACTTTGTGTGCAGAAGTTCCAAGGCAGTGGAGTGCAGGGGTCAGCAGACTTTCTCTGTGAAGGGCCAGATGGGAAATAGTGTGAGCTTTGTGGGCCACACACTCTCCGATGCCACTGTCAACTCTGCTGCCACGGATAATATGTCAGTGAGTGGCCATGGTTGTGTTCTCATAAAACTTTATTTATGGTCATGGAATGTAATTCTTACATGTCACAAAATATTCTTCTTTTTACTTTTCTCCAACCATTTATCAGTGTAAAAGCCACCCTTAGCTCTCCTGCCATTACAAAACATGAGGCAGGCTGGACTTGTTCTTTGGGCTGTAGTTTGCCGACCCCTGGTGCAGTAGGTTAAAAATAGGGCTCTTCGTCTGGAGTTAGACTTGGTGGGTTCCTGTTCTGGCTCTTGCAACTTTCTAGCTGTCTGACTATGGACAGATGATCCGCCTTCTCTGTGCCTCAGCCTTTTGTGTATAGCATGGAGGTGATGATAATGGCACTCTCCTCACAGTCCAGCTGTGATGATTTATGGAAAGACCACAGCGCAGGGCCAGGCACACCATGGAGTCACTAGGTTAGTGCTCGCCGAGGGGACATCTTGTTTTGATTCTGGCATGAACCTGCTATGTGACCTTGGACAAGTGACTTGATCTTTCTAGACCTTGATCCCTCATTTATTAAAAGAAACAAAAAAGCCCCCAAAGAAACCCAGGCTTGGACTAGAACAGAACACCCAGGGGACATCCCTCTGGGATGAGTGTCACATTGATTGGCAGTAGGACAGTGGCGTGTTTTGCTTTGCTTCTGCAGCTGTTGACTGACTATGCGCTGAGCGTGGGACACTCCCTGGAAGAAAGGACCAGTGTCCTTTTGTTTCTGGGACAGCCCCCTTTGCTGAGCATTTCCAGCGTTGTGAGTATCTGGTGACCCACTTACTGTCCTCACTAGCCCTGTGCAAAGGGTGCTCTAGCCTCCTAGTGTCACAAGAAGGGAACTTGGAGAGGTGAAGTCTGACCCCAAATCACATGATTTGAGAGAAGGTCATCCTGACGCCAAACCCCAAACTTCAACCCTTCTGTTTGTGACTGTTGCCATGTCTATGTATCTTCTGTTGCCTACCTTCATATTGTAAAAATAAACTTGTTCTTTTTAATTAGGGTCATTTTTTTCAAAAGATTTCCTTTAAAACTAAATTTATTTCATACTATGAATTTGATGTGCTATTTATATTTTTATTGATAAACATTAAAATAAAGTAAAAACGAGTTCATAATGTATACTATCAGAAATCATCTTAAGGGTGGTGAATCATATATGTTTGCTCTTGAGAAAACATTGCATTAGGCTCTTTGTCCCAGCTGTTACATAGATGTGGCCAGCAGCTTGGCCTCAGGTGAGTCCTTTGGATGGTACAGCCCTTCTCACGGCCTTGGGTACCATTTCTAGTTCCCACTTTCTCTGTGCTGGGCGCAGACTTCCCCGCCCAATCTCCTTCCTGGCTTGCCCCAAAGCCAGTGTCCCCAGCTGCCAGTCAGATTAGCTCCCTGGTCATCAGGCTGACTCTAGAGCTGGTCTCACCATCCTTCCTGCCATCCGTACCCGCCACTCCATACAGGGACGCTCTTGACTTCTGAGCACCTAGGTAAGTGTCCATCTTTGGTCCCACCTGCTCAGCAGCTTAGTGCTGTGGGAAGATTTTGAGACCTTCCATCTCATACCAGCTGGGCCTCTTGCCAGCTGTCTGGCCTCACTTACACAAGCTGGACCCACTGTAAGCCTCAGTCTGCTTGCCTGCAAAATGGGGGCACTGGTAAAATCTGTCTCCCAGGGAGATGACAAGGATATGCGAGGGGAAGGTCTTGAGGGTGCTCTCTAAGTCAGAGGAGGCACGTCAGGAAGGAGCGCGGGTGCGGAGGAGCAGATCTGGGATCCAACTGCCCTCACAGCCTCCTGGCTATATAACTGGGCCAATGACAACACTGATGACAGTCTTGGGATGGAATTATGGCTATCCCTGCCACCTTCTCTGACTGCTTCCCATCCCAATGGCACTTCTTTGCATAGGCATGGCTTCCTTTCGGACACACCCACAAACTGGCTCTTCCCCTGGAGCTCTGCAGACATCCGAGCACCAAGGCTTGGCTGCCAGGGCCGCGCCAGCCCCGCCTGTCTGAGGAGGCAGCCCCGGACGGGCCAGGCCCCAGTCCAGTGCTACCATTGACTCGTACTTGAATCCAACTCATCTTGATTTTATGAGAACCATCCCTGAAAATCCCTGTGTTCGACAGACGACACCGAGGAACCATGGAGCAGGCTCGCCATTTGAATAATCAGCCATTTAGTGACATGTCTAGCCTGGTTTAATGACTGAATCAGTGAAAGTATGACCCCGAGTGCCGGTTAACTTTTAAAATAGCTGTGCCCACTGCATGACACAGCCAACAGGAAGCCATTAAGGCCCTAGCAATTACCACTTCCATCCATCGGCAAAGTCCCTATTTTATTTTAATCTGCGTAAGTGCATTTTCTGCACGAGGTTAAAATATAAATCCCTTCTCCTGAACAAGACTGGTTTTCTGGCTGACTTGAGAGCACAATTTACAACTGATTTAATTTGTTCTTCACAAACATTCCTAATGACATTACCCCGGTGCATATACAGACAGCCTCCTCTTATTCCATTAACTCCCAAATCGGGTTTAAAGACCATATTGATGCTAGATGTTATTATGGGTGATTATCAAAACAACAGACAATGCGGCAAAGTGTTTACTAACTGGTTTATATATAATTTCTGTAATAACGACAACAGATGGTAATGCTACAAACACTAAATCACGCTTTTCGCTGCTGAAACAAATTGGCAGGCTGCAGTACAGAAATGGTGTACGTAGCTATCTACGGCTGCTTCAGTCATCAGCTATAGTGTTCATCTTATTAGGAAATGGGTCTGTTACTGCTATTACAGGTAATCTTTCCATTTACAATTACAAATGTATATTTTCAATGAAAATGGTTTTCCGCAGCTAAGCTGCCTGTAGGATATTTCCCCTCTAATTACTGCCCCGGCGAATGCGCGCCCCGGCCACGCCACGCACAGGGCTGTGTTTGTCCTAGTTAATGGTGGCGGCTGCATTTCAGTTGCGCTGAGATGGGTCGCCTCTCCAACACCCTCCACCTCCGTCACAAAGGCCACGATGCAGCCCCGGGCGGCGGGTCCGGCAGGACTTCAGAGGCAGCATGTGAGCAGGGCAGAGGCGGCTGGACGTGGGAGGACCCTTCCTCATGCCTGGTCCAGCGCCTGCGATTCTCCACACCCGGCACCGATGCGCTCCACCTCGCCTTTTGGAGACGGGAAGCAGGAGTCAGAGGGCCCTCCGGGCAAGGGGCCTGCCCACGTCACACAAAGGCTGGGCCAGGGCAATTATGCCGGACCCTGATTGGGAGATGAATGTTTCTTTTGTCCCAGGCAGGAACCCTCTTCCGTCCCAGGCACTCTGGGGGCTACCCCAGGGCGTCCAAGGCTGCGTGGCAGCGGCCTGAGGCTCAGGGGCTGGTCGTGAGTGCCACACGTGGACTACCTCACTAAATCCGGCCTCAAATGAGGTGGGCGCCGTGGTGAGCCCGCCTTGCAGAGGAGGAACCTGAGCGTCCGCACTGTGGAGCCTGCCGTGGTCCTGTGGCCGGGAGGCGGTAGGACGGGGTTGGAACTCGGGCAGTCGCCTGAAGCCAAAGCCTGCGGGCTGACCCACTTGACGCAATGGCCTTTCCAGGGTAAGGTGTCAGTGTGCAAGTTCTCTTAGGAAAAACGACAGGGCTGATGTGGGGGCAAAAGGGCAGACGGTGCTGTGGGTGCTTCTTGCCTCACAGGGCTCCCGGCCTCCGGTTCCTGGTCTTTAGTTTCCCCACCACCGTGTCAGCTGGTTCCCAGGCCTGGCTGCTGAGGCCACATGCCAGCTGGTGGGAGAAGGGTGGTGTAGACGCTGTGGGAGAGGGACTGAGAGTTAGAGCACGCGTCTGGGCCACTTACCAACTGTGGGCATGTGGCTGGTTCTCCTCCGTGCTGCAGTGGCTTCATCTGCAGAGGGACAGTCACACGGTGTCCGCCTCCTGCCAGCAGCGCAGGGTGTTTGTGGGGACCCGACAGTTCATGCAGTCAGGAATTAGAACAACGCCCTGCCCAGAGTAGGGGTCCAGTGAGGACTGGCTCCATTTCGAGAGCAGGATGACTGTGCTGCTCACTCTCAGCCCTGGACAGCCCCTTGTGGGGTGGGGGTGTTGCCTCGGTTGGCCTGGCCCCCTGTTTCTGAGTGTGTCCCCACTCCAGCCCTGGGATCGTGGAGTGGTGCCTTGCAGTGAATTTTTTTCTTTCCTTCCTCAGTTGAGGCCCTCCTGAGGCTGAGCTCTGGCTGCTGAGGTCAGAGGGCTAATACGTGCCTCAGGTTGCAGCTGCAGAGGATGTCCTGGTGGGGGCTGGATGGGGTGGGGTGGGGTGCACTGAGTGAGGGGCGCATTATTAGGCAAGGAAGCTGAGGCCCAGGGTACAGGGGGTTTGCTCAAGGTCCTGCCAAGCTGGGACCAGGCCTCCTGCCCCATCTCGAGGGCCGTCTTGAGGTGGGGCGTGCCTGGGCGGCTGCAGACACTTGCGTGGTGCTGGGTCCTCCGCCACCTCCTGCCGAGCATCACTGAAGCGGCTTCTCATCTCCAGCAGCTCCTCTCGGGAGGCCAGGCTGCACCTGGCACCTCCCTGCAGCCAGCAAGACCTGGGTCTGCATGGTCTACACCAGTGTGCCCAGCTTCTAGGCTAGTGGGGGCTCCCTTAGGCCTGGGGGGGCAGCTTCTTGATTGTTTTGGGGGAGTGGGGGCTACCCTGTGGCCCCTCCCACAGTAGATTTTGGAGGCAGCTGTATGCCTACCCCTAGCTGGGAGCAAGTACCCAAAAGAACCCGGCAGGTTTCTGATGCTGGGAGCAGGCAAGGCAGAGAGTGATTCCTCCCCGGGCACTCCAGGTACTGGACCCAAACCTGGCCCAGGTGCCTGGAAGGCCTCTCCTCCAGTTGTCCCCAAACCACACTTTCCCTGGGTTGTTCTGCTATGCATTTGTGTGAAGTGCGTCTCTCAGCCCCCTCCCCAGGCAACGAGTGTTCAGGGAGTTGCAGCACGCCCTGCACTCAGCGCTGGCCTGCAGGTCGGACCCCCTGTGTCCCTGGCGCCCAGCAGACTTCCCCCACTGCCTCCCAGCCCGCAGGGCGAGGCTGCCCTGAGGACTGACCCGGGACAAGGTCCTGCCACGCTCCAGTGAGAAGCCAATCACGCACTTCCTGATGACCACTTTGTGAAGGGACAATGAATCGTTTCCTCTCTGTAATTTTCTGCATGGAGGTCTCTCTATTGTGCCCCGGCCACATCCCCCTGACCTCGAGGCGGCCCCTGCACCCTGACCACACTGCGCTTCTCCTCACCTGCACAATGAGCCGCTGTTCTGGGCGGGGGCTCGTCACAAATGAGCAGAGCTGTCCTTCGTGGTCTGGGAGGAAGCACCTGGTCTGGGTAGATTTTCAGAAGGACCCACCTGGGCCTCTGTCCCACCTAGGCATTTTCTGGGAAGAGAAGCAACTCCCGGAGTGGGATGCCCAGACCTTCTGTCTTTTTCTACCCTGGAATTGGGTTTTTGCCTTGGAAGGGCCGTGCAAAGAAGACTCTTGGAAACAAACTTGAGTTTAAATCCCAGATTGTGGCTTATATGACCATGGGCAAATAACTTAACCTCAATTTTTTTAATCTTTAAAGTGGGGAAAATAGAACCTCCATGTGAACACAAAATAGGGTCTCACAAATGGAAGCTCTGATTAGCCATGTTTGTGACTCCCAGGAGACTCATGGGAACAATTAGGTATTTGACATTTTTTCCCAGAATCCAAGTCTGTGAGAAGGTCAGGCCTGCCTCCATCATCATCTGCTGTTCCTTCCTCAGTGGACGTGAACTTGAAAACCTTTCCTTGGCTGTGTTCTAACCAAACTCCTAGCCATAGATTGGATTTAACCCATTAACCATCCCAAAAGGAGGAGTCTGTTTGTATGAAATGTCACATGCTAGGTGAGGCATGTGAACATGTTATCTGGGTTACATGATATGAAAGGAAATGTTTGAGTTTTACTGAATAAAAGTCAATCCCTCATGGTGATATATTCTCTCAACAGGAAAGTTGCTCCTGAAATATCACCAGATGAATATTGTGGGATAGTAGATAGAAGACTGGAATTGGCCAAGAAACAGGCCTGGAAAAAAGTTCTTGCTCTATCCTATCCTACTCTAGGGACCTTGGGCCTCAGTTTCCCCATCTGTAAAATAGGGGTAGGATTTGGACGAATTGGCGCATAAGGACCCTCCGATATTTCCTGTGTCTGCAACTATTGGGATGTCTGGAAAGTAGAAAGAATTCTGGTTGGTAGAAGCTTCCCTGGAGGCTACCGTCTGAGTCTCTTGTGGGCTGCTGCAGCGGGCTTCGGGGCTGCCTTAAATGTACACACACCACAAGACAATCGCATTCTCCTTCCCGCGTCGCGCCAAGCAGGCGTAATTAGCGGACATGTTGCATGGTGTATCTGGCATATCTAGCAGATTTTTAAAAATGACTTCCAAAAGATTATAAAAGACTTTAATTAGAATTTCACAAAGGTGGAGCCAGAAGATTTGCTAATTGCCATGCCGTATTTTTTTCAGGGTTCGGAGCAGCTCCAGAGATACGAAAGAGCGAGCAGTGTTTTAAGGCCACGGTACAATGTGACAACAGTGATAGATATGCTAATTTCTTCATTCACTCCACTTCACTTCTTTTATTCTTTCCAATTAAAGCAAATGCTACTGAAACTGTAATTAAGCCAGGGCTGGGCCCTGATTGCCTGCTGTTTTAATGAAACCCTATTGATTTTTCTTTTCTTTCTAATGGCCACACATGGTGCTCAATGGTCAAACACACGCCCTGGTAGAATGTCCCGGGAAGACTGAATTGTGGCTGGTGAGGCGGAGGCGCGGAGGAGGGCACGGACGGGCTCACTCCCTGCCGGTGATGCTGTGTGAGGCTCCTCCCTGAGAGGCCTCGCGAGGCGACACACACCCCAACTGTACCACCACCCAGAAGAAATGAGGTGCATCCAGTGAGGAAATAAACTTCCCTTTTATTCTAGTGCCGTTGCCGCAAGGAGCAGTGTGTTAGTTAAACTCTGTGGCTTAACTAAGCCGGATGTTAAAATCTGGGCGATTTGGAGCCCTGGAAATATATATTCTTGACAGATGTTCACGAGCCAGAGAACAGTTTTGGAGACGAAGTATCGGAAGAACATTTTACTTCTCTTTGGCAATTAATTTGAAAAAGAAGTTTTTTTATGCACGGGCCGTCTTTCTGAGATTGCCCTTGCACCCTGCCCCTGCCCCGTAGATGTGACGTAAGAACAGCGACGGGAGCAGTGTGGGCTGTGAGCGCGACTGACGGTGGTGCAGGTTATTATTCCGGTCAGAAAGCATGGTTTCAGATCTTGTCGTCTGGTCCCCTACACCTAGCAACAGCCGTCACCACGGGGGACCTGGTAAGGAGGCTCGGGCTCTAAGTGTTGGAGCAGAATCCTTGCTCAGGCGACAGGCTGGACGGAGGCAGAGGTGGCTGGGAGCAGAGCTCGGTGTTTACCAGCTGGCTCTGATCAAAGCCTTTGCTGGTGCCTTTTTGGGTTGTGGGGAGTATCGGAAAAGGGACATGGGTCACATCCGGCCAAGGACAGTATCCTTTTCTCATTCTTCTCTTCCCATGCCTCTTTTTCACTTCTCCCTGCCAAATTTTCATTAGTTTGCAAACTTCTTACCCCATGGAGCAACTGGGTGAGATTCCTAAAGCATTTGAGCAGACACATTGCTGTTCTGTAGAAAAGATGCCAGAGGGAAGACGCAAGCCCTCCCGGTCCGGGCCAAAGCACTGGGCAGCAGCATTGTCGTCACCAACGTTGTCCTCATCGTCACCTCTCCGGTGTGTTGACTGCCTACTGCGTTCTAGGCGCTTACTAGGTGCTTTACTTGGGCTATCTCATTATAACCTCATTATACCTCCTTTGAATGGAAAAAGGAAAACTGGCCAAGGGGAATTGTACAATTATTAAAGTTACGTAGCAGAGGCAGGGAATATGGGCAAAAAAGAATGGGCTCTGTCTCTGTAATGTGGGTTCAAATCCTGCTTTCATCATGACCCCTGGGGCTTCAGTGACCTGGCTTCATTCTCCCTTGCAGGGTAGTCATCCTCTCCTCTCCCTGAGCAAGATGTAAGCTTACTCCCAGGCAAGGGCAGGGCAGGGCTTGTCCACCTGGGCACCACTGGCATTTGGGGTTGGATGGTTCTCTGTGGTGGGGGAGGAGGCTGTCTTATGCTTTATAGGATGTTTCAGAGCATCCCTGGCCTCTCCCCACCAGATGCCAGTAGCACACCCCGTTGTGGTCCTGACAACTAAAAATGTCCCCAGACATTGCCAAATGTCCCCCGGAGAGCAAAATTGCTCCCATTTGAAAATCATCGGTCTAGGCATTTATATTTTGTTTGCTTGGGGCTAAAAACATAGTACCTTTTAAAAACATGCACACCAAATGCTTTGTTTTACTCTAATGGCCTATGCCAAACAATGGTGTAGCAACATTCTTGTAAATAAAATGAAAATTCAAAATTCAGACTTAGACTAGAAAAAAGACCATACTGGTTTTTTGTTTGTTTGTTTTTGACAGCACTAGAACTTTTTCCAAGGGACTTTTCAGGAAAGGGCATGACTGAGAGTCAGAAGACCTGTCCGCAACCACAGTCTGCACCTTGCTAGCCGGTGTCTTGGTGAGTCCCATGTCCCTTGAGCCATGAGTTTTTTGTCATTAATGCGAGGAAGATGTTATAGTGATTCATCTCTGAGGGTCCTGGTAGGACTGACATTCTTAATAATTGAACAGAAGCATAATGAGTAGCACAAATGTGAAATCAGGGAATTTCCAGTTATGGGCAGAATTCACAACATCTGAGCAAGGCAGGGAGGGTGAGGGAGCGAGCAGGGGCGTGAAGAAGATGCAGGCAACTGATGGGAGAAGCTGGCGCCCCAAATTCCCTGCACATGTGAATAGCCACTCAAGTACCTGGCCTCAAATCAGCGAAAGGTGTCCACGCGGTCCCGTGGAGGCCCATCTCTGTTTGTGTAGGGAAAGTCATAGGGACAATCGGATTTGTACAGAGATTCGCTTTACCTCCACGTCAGGAAGGCATGATTTCTTCTTCTTAAAAAAACATTAGTTGTTTTGTGGTTCAGGCCTGCTTGTACCCCTGCTGGCACTGCTTGGGGGCAGGGAAGAAGGCTGGATCTTGGGCTGCTGCAGGGTTCTGGAAGCAAAGGTGTGGACGGCGCCTCGAGCGTGGTTACCAGAGCGAAACCCCCCAGACCAGAGAAAGAACTTGGAATTGCTTAAAGAGCAAGGCTGAGTTTGTTCAGTACTGCTCTTCTCGGGCTGTTCTCCAAAAAGCAGAGTATTGAAGGCTGTTTCTCCCCTAAGTACGGGTGAAATAGAGGGAGTACGGTCGCTCTGTCATCGTGTCTCTTTGGGAAAGAGCTAGCTTCCTAATGGGCGACAAAAACCCCTCCTGTCCACTTGCTTTGTCTTCATTTCCTCTCTTAGAACCCAAATCTGTAGGAAGAAGCCATTTTCTGAGAACCCCACAGAACCAGTGACCTTCTTTTTACAGATAAAGAGGAAAGCCAGATTTTTTAATTGGTTTTTAAAAAATAGCATGTACTTTTGACAGAGACGAAAGACCCTTTTCCTGGATGTTAGCTCTGACATCTTGCTTGTTAGGACCGGAGAGAGAAAAAATGGACCCCAGGAATGGAACGGCAGGGACCCTGGAAAAGGGGCCACCATCCTGCCACCGTCGAGTTCTGTCAACTGTCAAGTTAATTAGAACGAAATTAAAAACACATTTGCCAAGATGTTCCGCAGCCAAACCAGTTAAATAGAGATTTTAACAAAATTGAAAGCATATTATACTGAGATTTGTGGATTCTGGCCCGGTGAGTGAGTGCTGAAAGTGTGATAAAATAACAAAATTGCTGCCTAATAATCTATAGAATAATATTGTCAACTAATGGATTATAATAAAATAAAAGCTGTTATTAGGGTAAAACATTATAAAAAAAAAATCCAACTTTTATTTGCAGCACCTCCCCCTTAATGGTTTGGAGCATTTTGAAAGGTAATTTAAACAAGTACATTGTGTCCTTATTGAAACGGCTTCATCTCGCTAGCTGCTGAAAATGGCTTTAACCATCCCTCTGAACAAAAGCGCCCCTAATAAGACAACAAAAAGCCCAAAGCAATGGCCCAGCGGCAGCGCGCTCTGGTGCGGGCAGGCAGCCTGCTAAGGCGGAGGCTTTCTCCTTGCATGTAATTAGATGAATTAAAAGGACAAAGTGGTTAATGTAACCGTTGTCCGGGGGGGGGCCGCCAGCCTTTTTCATCCCATCCATTTCAGACAAGAGCCTGTGGCTTTTGCTTCAGCAATGCGGAGAAGAATGTTGGCGGGAGGGAAATTAACAAGCTTAATCTACGAGGAATCTGCTCCGAGTCATGGATGAAATGTATCTCGAGCAACGAAAGGCTAGTCATTCCTGCTTCCCTTTTATATGCCTAATAAAACTTACAATAAATTAACTGCATTTGAGTTTGCAGCCAGGCTCTGTTAATCAGGGACGAGGCTCAGGGTAGTGAAGCCACAAGAAGGTTGCAACCGGTGCATGTCAGCTATGCAGTCGGGTGGGCGGTCACTCCTCTCTAATGAGCCTTCCTCCCGGGTTGATATTTCAAGTGCTGGTTCATCACTGGGTTTCTTGCCTTTTGGTGACACGGGAGTGACAAGGGAGGTGTGTGTCATCCATGCAGCTCACTTGGCCGAGGCTGAGAAGGACCCTGGGGATAAAATCTCCCCAAGACAAATCGACTTGCTTGTAGCCCTACATCTAACTGCTATCAGGATGTTCCTTTGATAACTTTGGACCTCGGGTATTTCCTGGGAGCTACGCCTACTCTTCACACTGACCTAGCAGGACTGCTGCCATCGTGGTAACATCTTACAGTGGAAAGAACTGGGCCCCTAGTTTCATTCTCTGTAGAGTCAGGAATGTGGTCCCATTGGGTTCAGCACCTGAGAAACTCCAAACACGGCAGCCAGGCCCGTGAGAGGGACCTGCTGTGTCCCACCTTCCATCTTGTACTCTTGGCCTAACATTGACTCAAAACAGCAACGAAAGTCTTCCTTGACCTGTTGGTAAAATATGACTTTGTTTTATTATAAAAAATAGAAAGTAGAAAATTAAATTCATTAGCTCCAATTACGAAAGGATTCTTCTGGCTGGTGAATGAAGCTGCATATTATGCTAACAAGATAAAGGCAAAGAGTCACATGTGTGGATCCACGGCTGCAGGCAGGCTGTGCCCTGCTCCATCGGACACATGGAGCTGCGGAGCTCTGTGCGCAGGGCGGGGAGCAGAGACACGAGAGGCCGGGGGGCTCTGTCTGCTTCTCAGGGAGATCTAAGAAGGCTGATTCCCAGCCTGGTGACACTCCGGGAGGCTGGGCAAGCCCCTGGCCTTCCTGTGCCGTTCTGGGTGTGGGGAGGGCTAGTGGAGGCTTCAGTGGGAGACCCGGGCCTGTAGCAGAAATGATAGAAACAGCACCAGGCCACTCAGGGGGAAGGTTGTGCTCGAGGCTCAAGGCTCCTTGAGGCTCTGGGGCTTTAAGAAACCTTCAGGCAGAGGACACTGGTAGTTGGGGACAGAGAGACTGTGCAGAGGGTCCATGCTCTCTGTGGCCTTAGCCATTTGCTGAGTCATTGTTGGGTCCCGCCTATGTGACACCAGAGCTGGCTTACTGTGGGAGTGAAGGATGGGTCCCCAGGGCACACGCCATTTATGTGAAAGGATTTCCAGATTTTCCATTCACTTCTGCTGACCATCAAGCTCTTGGGGAGGGGAGGGCGGTCATTGCCCAAGCTGCCCACTATAGGTCTGTTCTCTCACCACTTTATGCTGTCTCTGTTTTGCTTCTTGGAACTCTGCTTCCTTTCTTGGGGACTCAGCCCCAACTGGCTTCCAGGGCAGCTGGGCCTCCAGCTGCTGTCGGCATGGCCATAGGATGACTCTATGGTTTTGTCCACCACTTGGACTGAAGCTGATGTTCATTCTACTAAAAACACTCATCAAATAGCAAGAATAACCCAACTGTGGAACCTGTTTCTATGCTGCATAGTGAAAGGAACTCAGGACCTTGAGTTCAAATCCCACCCCCTTACTTGCCGTGTGACTTCCGAGAGCCCCTTTCCCTTTGGGGACTGGTGATGATAATGTACCTTGCTGACATTAGGGTCATTGTGAATGACACTTGCATGAAATGGTATTCATGAAGTTTCTTTGGAAAGGGAAGTTTCCAAGGTGTTAGGTAAAATGTCCATGACCAAATATGAGTTCTTTTTCCAGTCTCAGGAATCATGGGAACAGGGAGCATTTCTGACACCTGTCAAGTCCATGCTTCTAGGAGTTGGGCCCAAGAACTGGGCCAATGGGTTGCCCCTGCAGGCTGCCCACAGGGGACCTGGTGCCAAGTGCAGCCAGCCCCTCGTGTGGGAGATGGGCAGTGCTGAATGACCCCTACCTACCAGGTCACCTTCTCCCTGTCACCATGGAGATGTGTCACCACCTCCTCCCCCTCTGAGGATCTGTGCCTGTGTTACTACTGTTGCCATCAGAATTGTCCTAATCTTGCTCGTTATCATCTCAGCCACAATTGGTTGAGCACTTGCTACATGCTGTGACTTTCCAAAAGGGATTCCCATTGAGGTGTTCCTTTATCAGCTGGTTCCTGGTTCGGAAACATTTGTTCCTGTCTGTCTCTCTGTCTCCGAGGTACGAAATCCATCTTAATCCTGGGCAAGACAGTGAGTCAGAGAAAATTCTGGATAACTGATGTTTATCCACGCCTCCCATGGCCATCACTGTTGCTTACAGTCCGTGAGCCAGGAGTCAAGGGATGAAGACGGGAATTAAGGGGCATGATCTGGAAACACCCCCGAGGCTGGGAGTCTGGGCCTTTCTGAATGTGGCCAAGAGTTGCGGCAACCCGGCTCCCACAGGCATTAACATCAAATCTTTTACTAAAAGACTAGAATTTGCAAAATTATGTTAAGCCAATTAACAAGGTGAATGGACTTAGGACCTCATAAAAATGGTCATTTTTCCAATATAATTTAATATAAACATGTCATTTGTAGGGGGAAAAGTCTTCCTATTACATCTTCTAAGGAAATCAATGGAAAATGAAAGTCAACGGAAAATGACATTTAATATCTATGTGAAGCTTAAAATTTAAATAGTAAATATGTTGGAAAAAGAAGCATGAATAATACACTTCTTTGGAGTGTGGGGTTTGCTGTGTTTGTTATTGTTTTTCCTTTTACTCCCTGGTAAGCACTGTGTTTAGTGTGGAGGAGGGGGGAGCATTGGGAGGGGCAGGCAGAGAGGGCTGCGCTGTGAGACTCAGGGGTGCCAGGCGAGGCCGTGTTCCGGGATGCAAGGTCAAGAGGCTTTGTGCACGCAGTGTGGGATGGCCCTTGGGTGCTGCTCTGCAGGGCTGGGCCCAGAGCCCAGGTTCTGAGCAAAGCCCAGGAATTTCCAACACAAACACAGATACAAGAAGAGCTTCAGGGACAGGGTGGGCAGTGGGCCTGGGGGCGGGTAGCCAGGTAAGGGCAAGAATGACCGATAGGCGAGTGCTGGAGAGTGAGATGTCCGGCCTCCTTGACCTTCTTGCAGTATGTCTGTGACCCTTGTGCCAGAAAGAGGAGCCCGAGGACCATGAGAAGGCCCCGATCTGGGAGGCAGGAGAACATACTGGCTTATGATGCTTGCCTCTGCTTCCTGGTTGAAAGGGCGACAACCTTTTGTCTCGGAGACTGGACGTGGGTGGGGGGTGGGCGCACCACAGGCTCTAGGCTAGAGCAGCAGCTCTTGTACCAGAGCAAAACTGGGACTGGCGGGGGAGCCATCCTCAAGCACGCATTTGGTAAACGTAACGTTCAGAGATTTGAAAAACAAAGAGTGGACATTTCTGATTGACGGCCCCGCTGAGCATCATAACAGAAACCAGTCGCCAAGGTGCAATCGTTCCGTGCCACTGAGAAATGGCTTGTTCCTTGGCTCCCAGTTAGGAAGCTCGTGAGCCTGGAAGGCTGGTTGATTGGGGTGGGAGGGGGTGGCTAGTGGGTGACCAGCAGCTCCCCGAGGCTCTTGTACAGGCCTGTGGCTGGAGTTGTTTGGGCTGATGTCATCTATTTGTAGTTCTAGATGTTTTGAAAATACTTGCTGTTTATCTTTTTCCTCTGCTTAAGCAGTCTTTTGGCACTTTCTGGGCTTGGAAGCGTCCCTCTGAGCTCCCGAGCCCTGCGTGCTGTGGCCGAGCCATCGTTCCTCCTACCCCTGGCCTCTGCTCCCCTCCTGCAGGCCCCATGCCTGCTGGGGTGGACCCACCCCGGGCACAGCCTCTGACCTCTTGGCCGGCACGGGCAGCCCACCCTTTTGGCCTAACTGACTGGCTATAAATATAAGCCATATTTGTATGTTGCAGAGGGGTCTTGGGTATTGGGTGGCCATTACTGTCTGTTCCTTAAATGTCCCTAGTGAACAGGGTGAGGCAGACGTGGCTCCCCTCGGCCCTTGCTGCTCCCACTGCCTGGGAAGCTGGATCCTCTCCTCTTCTCTGTCCTTCGCTCAGTTGGCGGCCTATCTGTGAGCCCTCCCGTCCGCCATCTCTCCTTCCCTTTTCTCCACGGTGCTCTCACCGTCTGGCACACTACAAGTTCCACTTCCTTGTGTGCTTCTCATCCGTCTCTTCTCTCTAGAAGGCAGTCTCCCTGAGTTTTGCTCTGGCACACGCACGGTGTGTCCCTAATGCCTGGAACCCGGGCTGGCCTGTGGTGCCTGCTCAGTGGAGATCCGTGGCCTGAGCTCAGGAATGGCCTCCAAGAATCTCCAACAGCAGCCGCCCTTGGGGCCCGGCATGTCCCCTTTCTCTTCTCACATGCCCCTCCCGTTGATTGTCCCGGGCTCAGCACACACCCAGCCACGTAGAGCGTGTGACCACGTTACACACTAGAGTGAGGGAGGGAACTGGGCAAGTGAGTCAGCCCACCCAACCCGGCCTGGCTCAGTTTACCCCCATTTGTCTGCTTTGTTCATGGAGCAAACATTGAGCATCTGCTGTGGGGGGACGGGGAGTACTGTGCCAGGCGCAGGGGCCCAGCAATGAGCAGAGGTGCAGTGCTCACCTCCGCAGGGAAGGAGGAGTCGGGAAGAGTAATCATGCAACTAAATACCCTTTTACACCTTGTCATGGGGCCTCTAGGGGAGTGGGGGTCTTGGTGACAATGGGAGTCACAAGGGCCTGGCGTGGCAGGTGGGGGGCGTCCAGGCAGGCCTCTCTGAGGAGTGATGTGTGAGGTGGGACCCAAAGGCGGGCTGGGGAAGGGGGCTACGGGGCAGAGGGAACGGAGTGCAGGAAGACCCCGAGAGAGGCAGGATCAGGTGCAGCTGAGGGACTGAGCAAGGGACAGCAATTTCCTCTCACCTTCAGCCCTATCCTTGTGGAAACATCTACCTCTTTTTTCCTGGGATCAAGGTTTCAAGGTGAACTTGCCTTTTCCCAAACTCCCTGAACCTGGCTGTTTGTGCCTTCCAGGGTGTACCTGACACCTTCTGGATGCCCATGCCTTCCCTGGGCCTTTGTAGCCTAGGAGAACTGCCAACCAGGGAGGAGACGATGGCCGGTCCCCGCTCTGAACCCTGGATGGCTTTCTGTCCCTACTCTGTGGCAGTGTCACAGCCCTGGGGCCTCCGGAAATCTCCCCAGTGGCCTCTCAGCTCCCTTCCTTGAGGAATGTTCAATCGAAGGGCACTTGAGCTGGAGGCGTGAAAACAAGCTGCGATGGTGGGTGCCAGGATCCCCCTTTCACTGACTGGGGGCCAGACCGCGGGGTTAACAATCCAGAGCTTCTCACGCACTTGCCCCTTTTAGTGTATAAGATATATACGCTAATTATTTAATTATATAGTTAGGCCTGAGTTGTGAGAATCCCTCTCTGGGTAATTATAGTGCAAAATGCTTTAATTAATGGCTTTAGAGATCCATTTTCTGAAATGAGACTCTCCCTGTGCTGTCATGAGCAAGGGTGCCATCTTGGTGGACGGAAAACGTGGCTTTCCCAGTGGCCAGGTGGCCTTGGTGGCAATTTCTAACCGATTGTCATTGACCACAGAGAGGAAAGGAGATACTGCTCCATGCACCATCTGCTGCTAGGACAGAGACAATCTCTGTGTCATGGCAGCGTCTTCCTAGCACAAGCAGAAAGAAATACCACCCAGCCTGGGTCTTACCTGCGGGCAGGTAGGGCCTGTTTCCACCTCTGAGAGGGATTCAGCTACTTTGCACGCGAAGGCTCTGTGAGCGCATCTCGTGTGTAGGGGTGAAGCCCAAACAACCCTTCCGACACAGTCACTGCTTCTGAGCAGTGCTCACCCGCTCATTCATTTCACAGAGATACTTTTTGGGCACCTACTGAATGCCAGCCCCTATGTGAGAGTTCCTGCCCCAAGGGGCTCCCAGGTGGCAGGAGAAACAGCAAGACAGCAAGAAATGAGCCCTAAGTGTGACCAGGGCTGGCACGGGGTCTGTATGCCTGGCCACCTTTCTGTCCTCAGCAGCACTCAGGCCTCAGAAAATGACTCCTGGCCTGGGGTTCTCAGATATTTGGAAAACCAGGGAGGTCAAATGGGACTGGGGGGAGAAGGGAGAGGACAGCAACAATTTCAGTGTGTCTTAGTGGCCAGCCCACATTTGCTGGTGATAAGGGGTCACACACTAATAAAAATGTTACTTATGAAAAAAGTTGGGGCTGAAACGGTATCAGTTTAGTGTAATCAGATAGGCTATCCCATCCAGATCTCAAGCACAGAAGGTCTGGTTACACACACAGTTGTTGGAAGTGTAGCTGCTGTGTCTAACTCACCAACGTGACGTACAGATAGTTAACTTTTCAAATTGAACCCGGGCCGAGCACAGACTGGCTGCATCAGTTGCACATCCAGTGTCTCTCTTAGGGTTCTCTTCTCCCTCAAATTGGGCAGGGCCCAGAGAGGCCATGCCTGCTGCAGAGGTCACACAGGGAGAACTGGGGGAGCTGCTCAGTCCATCAGGGATTAGGGGGAAGCGGCTAGTTTGAGGCCGGAAAACATGCTACAGGCATCGCTGTTGTGGCCCAGGGGTGCCGTCGTCTGTGGCCACGATGAAGCCCTTGCTGGCCCCGACTCCTGCACAGGGACCCGTGACTCACCGCCCCTGCACATTTAGGCTCCCTTGAGCTCAGGTTGCCACAGGCTCACCCATGCTGTCCCCTCCGCCAGAGACACTTCCTCTCTCCTCTGACCCTAGCCCCTGTTCAGGATAATTCTCGAAATCCTCCAAGTCTCAGCCCAAGCATCACTTCTCCCCTTATGCTGCCACCTGCAGGTGTCACGGTTATTGTGAGAGAGGGGTGACACAGTTCTTTGTAACACACACCTTTCCTCGGCACACCCGCTCTGTCCGGGTGGGGTTGGCAGGGGGTGCACGCATTGCCCCAGCAGCCAACCCACGCCTGGCTCACGGTGATAACTCCACCTTGGGGAGCTTTTCAATCTCCCTGGGAAGTATTGACCCAGCAAGCTGTCCTGTGGCTCTGAGTCCATTTTCTTCTCAGAATAATGAGAAATTAAGCCCGAGTAGGATAGATTCCCTTCATTCACATAAATGGCGGTCCAGATTTTCCCCTTGAATATCCTCATCTTTCCTTTATGAGCTTGGTAGCTCCTTCGACCATGACGCCAGAGCAACCAGTGGCTGGGTGGAAGGCCCTCCATCACCGCGGACTGGCGCT
Source organism: Lemur catta (assembly GCF_020740605.2). Lineage (NCBI taxonomy): Eukaryota > Metazoa > Chordata > Mammalia > Primates > Lemuridae > Lemur > Lemur catta. The sequence continues at coordinate 6,939,253 of NC_059141.1, read as the reverse complement.
CTGTTTGATGAACCTGATTATTCACTTTTTAAACTAGCCATTTTGGCATGGTGTGGACAAAACTCCAGGAAAGGCAATAATTGAGTATTGACCCATTGTCATTGAATGGCTAATTTGATCATAAATCCCCCTGTCCCGTGACAGAAACACTCACCAACGGAAATGTCTGGAGAAGGACTCGTTCGCTTAGACTAATGGCTGCTGGTCTGAGTGGACCATTTAATCTAACCACAGGCTAGCTTTCCCTTGTACATGAGGACGTATTATATATGGATGCAAACTAACAGATGGCTTTAACATTGTAATCCCTTACGTAGCCAAATTTGTACAGATTCGAGATTCCTGCAGTCTAGCTTGGATAAGGCTATGCTGAGCAGAGGTGGTGCGACACCACGGGGCTTCACAGCTCAGAGTGTCCTCCTGGAGAGGGGAGTGGTCTGGGGGGCTCTTGGCAGTGTTCAACGTCCTTTCCCTCTATGCTCCTTTTGTGGCAATAGCCCTCTTTCCTTAGGGGACCCTTCTTGCACCCCAGCAGTCCTGGTGGGCTCAGTGTGCTGCCGCCTCCTGGCCATGGGAGGGAGCTGGGCCATCCTGGGGTCCCTGAGGCATTGAAGAATCCTAGCGGTGGGCGTGTGGCTCAAGCTGGGTGTCTGGGGTCCTGCCCCAGAGCTGACAGAGGGATGGTGGAAGAAAGAAACTCTCTCTCTCTTTTTGCTGGGCTGGGGCTGCCGGCAGCCATGTCCCTGCCCTGTGGGGAAGGCTTGTCAGTGGCTGGAGAGAGTGAGGGACCAGGGGACACAGGGAATGTGAGCGGGGGTTGGCTGGTTGAAAGGATGGGGAGAGGTACTAGGCAGAGCGGTGGAAACAACAACAAATAAAAGTAGAGAAAGATGCCCCATCACCTACGTTTGCCCACCTGCATGCAACTGGGCTCAGATTCAACCTGAAAGGAGCTGGTTCTTCAGCTCATTTTTAATTGGGGGCTAACCTCGTATTCTTTAATACCCTAATAAATTCTCTTTATTTGCAAGATAGATTGAGGAAAGTTGTGATCACTTGAGAACAAAGGAGTTCTGACTAATATTAGGAGGGAGATCTCTGCAAAACAGAAAATGCCTTTTCATTGAGCAACATCACAAGACACCTTCAGAAGGGCCACTAATGGTGCCCTCAGGATCCTAGAGCATCAGTGTCGGGAAGGACCAGAGCTGTCATCCAGTCAGCATTTCCCAGGGTGTGGACAGTGGGATGCAATAGCTTTGTGGGACTTCAGTGATATTTCTTGAAAAATGTTTGGTGGTCCTGGAAGTGGGAAAGGACAGATTAACTAAAGTTGTTCAACAGGTGTCTTTGCTGCAGGACTTCTCAGAGCCTTTACAATGCTAAGGTGTATTGTGTGTCAAGAGGGGGATAGAGAATGCAACATTTCCCAAACTATTTAATCATGAAAGCCTTTATAATTCATTAATGTTGCAAATGGTAATGTAGCTCAAGCCACTGCATTAATGGCTGAGACTCAGGGACATTGAGGTAGCATAGCCACTGCCTGACCTAGAAACTGGAGCTGACCCATTTTCTTCTACCGCCTTCCACTTCTTCTCCTGTAAATGCTCCAAAACCAGACATTCCAACTTAAGGAGGAGTCCTGCTACTGAGTCCCTTGCTTCTTAGCTTAGATGGTATGAGTCCCTGATAATGACAACAAAACATTGGCTGGGACATGCAAATGGCCAGGTCTAAAAGGGATTACTCCAGAGTATTCTCCTCTCATTCTTACAAGCATCATAATGGTGCCCAGGAGAGCAGGGCCTCAGTGACGTATGGCCACTATTACCACACCCAGTTGGCCAAATGTCTCCATCTGCAATGGACGTTCATCTGGAAGGTCATTACCACAGGTATTGGAAATGCCCCCTAATTTTAGAAACACTAAAGAATTCATATTGGCAGCTGAGGAAATAAATTCAAGGCCAGCCTGTGTTAATTCAGCCAAAGTGAATTTTGGTGTCTTATCTTTGCCTTCGTCGTCTGGTGTTGCAGAATAAGGTATGACAGAGCAGTGGAATGGCTGGGTGTTTTTGTTCCCTTGTAAGTGAAAAGTCAGCAAATACTACCATACAATGGTGCATTATGTTCAAATTGGGGAAACTCCACCACGCACAACACAATATTTTTTCCAACTGTTGAGTCAGTATTCCTCAATATAATACTTATGTGTTTGCAGGTGGTGTGAGTGTGTGTGTTCATTGGTGCCATCCTACAGCTGTCATTTGAGAGTTTCTTTAGGATTTCTAGCTCTAGAGGCCAGAAAGGTCATTAGAGTTGAGGAAGTCCCAGTATGGCGGCCCCAGTGTCATTCTCTAACTGCTTTCAGGAGTGGATCTGAGTCAGCTGGCTCGAAGCCTATTACAAAAGGGAAAAGAGAAAAGAGGGCAACCATTGGGTCCACCTGGAAAACTGAAGCCTTTTATAGAACACGACCAACTTATGGCTAGAGATGCACATCCTAGACAGAAGTGTAGGCTAAATGGAGGCCCTGAGCATCATGGAAATACAATGACAACAACTACAATGACAAACAACAAGGGGCACTTTCCACCAGCTGAGGCTGCACTGCACACCTTACTGGCAAGGGTGTGGCCCGTGGGGCAGGGACAGTTCCCTCCAGTGTCAGCTCCGCTGCTTCCCACCATTGTGTTCAGTGGCAAACAACGAGCCTCAGTTCCTCCTTCCACAAACGGGGATAATATCTTCCTTGTGCGGTTACTGTCAAATATAAATCCATGCATATGAGACGATTTAAACTGAGTGCACTGCACAGCACCTGACACGCCGTGGGTGCCCTCAGCAGAGCCCATCATCTGACAGTGGTTCTCAGTGTCAGATGATGCTGTGTAGGAGGGTCACAGTTCAACCTTTGAATGTGACTGGACTCAGGGCTTGGGTTGGGCATGGGACCACGGCCTGCCCCAGCGTAACTTGCAGCAGTGGCACCAAAGAGCCCAGGTTGGTGGGTTTGCTCACTGCATTTCAACCGGAGCCTGTGTTGAGCCCCAGGCACCCAGGTTGAGCACTGAGGACTTAAAGATTAATCAGATACGGGGTCCGTGGATGTGTAGATGGGTCCAGGCAAGACCCTCCTTATCTCTACCCTAATCTTTCTTAAGCCCCTTTTTGGAAACCTCTTAGGGGACGTGCCTGGGAGCGCCCGCATTTTTCTCCTGCATGGAGAGCGTCATGTCCTTGTGAAATGAGCCCATCTCCACGCAGACACAAAGCCCGAAGGCTGGGAAGCGCTCTGTTCCCACAGCCTGGACTCCACAAGACCAGCTAAACAGAACCAAAGGGACAGGTTGGTAATTATCTGGATAATTAAAACAAAAGTGGATTTTTTTCTCTCTCTCTTTTTTGTTAGTTCTGAGTAGTCCACGTCATTGGGGCTGTTCTCGCTGCCATCAGAGAAAGGACACCAGGACCCATCTGAGTATCCCTTTGTTAACCGAGGCCCCAGTTCCAGTGCCTTGTTAGGGCAATAAACAGAGAGATGGTGTATCATAGAGGCTGTTGTCCCTCTGCCAGCATTAAATCATTCTAGTAGCTCCTTGATGGGATAAAGCAATTACGATGCATTTTTCATTCAATCAACTGAATCAATTAATTGCTTTACTCACATAGGAACAACAAAAAACAAATCCCAAAGCCTTTCTGTTAAACAGTAAGCATGCTACGTAGGCTGCTTTTAAATCCAACATTTACATGAAATTATCTTCTTATATAATTAACAGCTACCAGTTAATAAACATGCCTCAGATAAAAGAGTAGCCCTATAAGTGAACCAAATGAAACAGCACTATTTAGCATGCTAAAGGTAACAGGAGCGGCAGGCCCCGTCAGAGCCAAGAGCCCTGCTGGGATGTTTCCGGAGGAGCCTTTCCTGGAGTCCATGTGGACAGCTGCAAATGAGAGCGAGAGCGAGAGAGGGAGAGAGAGAGAGAGAGAAGACAAGACATAAGAAGGCTGTCATTTAAAAGTCTCTTGGATGAAAACTGTGCTGTACTTTTAAAAAGACTGGAGGAGGGGTATCCCCCTAGGAAAGTTCTTTATATATTGGTAAATATTTTGTTCCCCCCAGTAGGCAAAAGGTCTACATTTCCTGGATTTCCCACAAAAAACCTGAGCATGATGTAGCTGCAGGGGCTCTCCTGGGCCTTCCTCACATGTGGAGGATCAAGTGCACCCTTAGAGTAGCTGCAGCATTTGGAACGAACAGGCCGCATTTCTCCTCGGGAGCTTTTTCCTGCAAACAAGCCCCTGCAAAGAGCCAGCCACTGCAGCTCGGGGCAGGATTTCACCCAGGGGATTCTACCAAGTGGGAGGCAAACCATTCCACCTCTAGAATGCGGTATTTATACCTTCATCAGGGGAGGCGCATGACCTTTTTTTTTCAGTCGTAATGGAAAAAAGGATATATATTTAAGAAAAAAATTTTCTTTTTTAAAAGAAAATCTCTATCCTAATAAAGAGGGGAACTCTCAAAGGCCAAAATGAAATCCAAAATGTGGCGGGGGGAACACCCCATTTGGGTATTTTGAAGGGGTGATTTCTCGGCTGCCAATGGAACCTGGCAGAATATTCTATATACTTGGTGGGGAAACGGTTTTGTGTCAGGTTAGGATGATTTGTGTGATGTTCTGGTGCAGTTATACCCCGGTCCCTCATCTTATCCCAATAATTCATGGGCTGTATTGGAAATGGCAGGGACCCCTTGAAACTCAGAGTGGGTAAAACCATCTAATCATAGGAGTCCACGGTTAGAGGGGCCTGGCCAGCCCTGTGCCGACGTTGGCCATGCTGCCCCAGCTTGGGACATCACAGGGACACAGCACTTCCAAGTGAGCCTTCTTCTGAGGTACAGGGCTCTCGACCCCAGGTGCAGACGCAGAACCCATTTTCACTGCAGCGTGGGACGTCCACCCTGAACAAGCAATGCCCCGGGAGTGAACCTTCCCCTTCGCTGAGAAGAAAACCCCACAAACCGAGAAACAAAAACACCATGCAATGCGGAGGGCGGTGGTCACAAAATCTAGAATACCGCATGAACACCTGAGATGGAAGTCTCTTCTCTTTCATAGTGTGATCAAACAAGATAATGGAAGGCAAAGTGCTCGGGGAACTATCCCGCGCCGCTACAATGTAAGATAATTAGTGTCATCATTTTCTATTTGCAACATAAACTCAATTTGCTTTCCTGGTGCCTCCATAGGTGATGTGCCTGATACAGGTGTGAAAACCGTGGCTCTCCTGGTTACGTCAGGCCCTTTGTTTGTCCGGGACCAGCGGAAGCTGGGGGCGCAGTCAGTCTGCTCTTTCTCGGGGCTTTATCTGAAGATGTGCAAATGTTTCTCCTGCTTAACTCTGTACTGGCCCCTCCGTATCCAGAGGAAGACCACGCTCTGTAATCTGTTCTGGGGGAAATAGTAGTTTTCACTGAGTGCTTACTGTGAGTTTGGTACAGGGCTGAGCTTTTCACAACCATGATCTCGCGGTATCCTTGGGCAGTTCCAGGACAGCGACTGCAGTTGTCCTCGCCACTTTACAGACGGGGATGTGAGAGTGCTTCTCCGGGTGGTAAAAATCTGTTTCTTGGTCTGGGCACTGGTTGCACGGGTGTGTTCTGTTTGTGAAAATGTTGAACACGTGAGATATGGGCTCTTTCCGGAACACATGTTATAGTTCAATAAAAAATAAAAAGAAAGTGAGGTCCATCACAAAAGTGGTTTTGTGCCAATGCAGTGGGATGAATGGTGGCCCTAAAGAAGGTATGTCCATGTCCCAACCCTCAGAACCTGGGAATGTGACCTTATTTGGAAAAAGAGTCCTTGAAGGTGTAATTATTTAAGATCTTGAACTCCTGGCCGTAAGCGACCTTCCTGCTTTGGTCTCCCAAAATGCTGGGATTACAGGTGGGAGCCACCGTGCCCAGCTAATTAAGGATCTTAAAATGAGATCCTGGATTATCAAGGTTATCAAGGTGGGCCTATATCCAAAGGTAAGTGTCCTTAGACGAGACACACAGGAAGAGGAAGAGAAGGCTGTGTGAAGACAGGCAGAGGGCAGGGTGACACACTCACAAGCCAGGAACACAGGAGCCACCAGAAGCCGGAAGGGCAGGAAGGATTCTCCCCTAGAAACTCCAGCCTGGCACCTGGATTTTAGACTTTTGGCCTCCAGAACTGTGAGAGAATAAATTTCTGTTGTCAGCCACGCAGTTTGTGGTCATTTGTTATGGCAGCCCCGGGAAACTTACGCAGCCAGGAAAACTTGGTCCTTTATGGGGATTTCCTGGGTGGCAGTCACGATGTTAAGCCCGAGGGTTCCATAATTGTAGCAAAATAAACACGTCTCCTGCTCATACGGTGTTTATTTTCTGGGGACTGGATAGACAGACATGAAAGAATTACACAAATAAACATAAAATTACTATCATGGCAGGAACTAGGAAATAGAGACCCTAGTGTCACATATAATTGGGAGAAGACTTTCAATACAGACACAAAGACATCATGGTCGGGTCGAGATCTGTAGGAGAAATAGAACATAACTAGACAAGTGTGGGGAGGGGGAGGGCAGGAGCTTCAGGCAGAGGAGGGTGGGTTGAAGGAGCAGGGCACGTTTACCTGTCCGGTTGGAGGCCACACATCTGGGGCCTTGTAGGCAGTGCTGAGAGTTTTATTTTTGTTCTGAGAATGGTGGGAGGATACTGAAGTGTTCGAAGCTGTGTGTGTGTGTATGCATGTGTGCCTCTGTGTGTATGTGTGTATGTGTGTGCATGTGTGTGTGTGCATTTTGCACACATTTCTCCTGCTGCACAGGGAGGACAGACAGAGTGGCAGAACACACGGCTCTACTTAGTCACATGCCAGGCTCACGTTGGTGGGTGTGGGTGTGGTTCTTGGGGAGACCTTGAGCTTCACTGTGGGTGAACCTGGACTTCGGATAGGAACCATAGTAGATGCGATTGCAGTGAACATCAACGTGAGACTGCAGACCCCTGGGGAACAAGGAGAGGAGACTCTGGGGCTGCGTTTGACAGTTTGCAAAGACTTTTCGTGCCCATGATCTCATGTCACTGTACAACAGTTTGATCAGGGAGGAATTATTATTTATATTTCTTATGATTTCGTACTTTGCAGAGGAACCTGAGGATCAGTGACAGTGGAGGCTTTGCTTGTGATGACTCAGTCAGGCAACGGTGACAACAAGACTCAGGCCCTGGCCTTCCTGCACCAAAGCCCCTTTCTTTCTCCAACATAACCCTTAACCAGGAATCCTGTCCAAGTTAGAAGTGCTTTTCCAGGCTCTAAAGTTGTCATGGGCTCTTGCTGTGGGGCCGTTTCCACGTTGAGGGTGGCGCTGTAGATTCAGTTCTGAGCCCTTGGCTCAGACGAGCTGTTTAGACAACTGGGTCTGGTGATTTAGGGCTCAACGATAGCCTTCTCTGAGGACTGGCAACCTTCCCCAACAAGTCTGTTATTCTGCATCCACCTGGGCGGACCTGGGCAGGAGCCTCCTCAGAAACGTGGCACAGAGAGCCCCGGACTTGGAGTCAGGCAGACCCGGCCCCAGTCCTGGGCTTCCACTCAGCTGCCACGACACTTGGACAAGTTGCTCCGGCTTTCTGAGCCTCAGGTTCCTTATCTGTAAAACACAGATTATAGTAGTGCCGACATTACCAGGTAGTGAGAAGAAATGGGGTAACTGTTTTATGTGGAAATATTATCCTAGTGCCTGGCTCATAGTAGGAGCTTAGTGAATGTGAGTTGTGGCGGGCAGCATTATTCTTATCATTACTGGGGGGAAAAGTTAGCGGTGTGGTCGTGCTGCTATTATCACCACCATTACGAGGGGGAAAAGGACACGTTGATTTATCCTTGAAAAGTTCTCTTTTTGTGCTGGCCAAATGCCTGACTCGGAATGACATAGCACTCAGAGGGTGCTTACGGTTTCAAACCGTAAGACTGATTTGTGGTAATAATCCTTTATGCCCGTGTAGCATTTTTCCCTTTGCAAAGCACTATCACATCTTTTATTCGATTTTATCCCCAAACAACCCTCCGAGGTTGGCCAGGCGGGCGTGATATCCCTGTTTTCTAGATGGAGACTTGTAAAACAAACGTGATTTGCCCAAGATCACAGGGCAGGATGAGAACTTGGCCAGGTCTTCTAACCGGTGTGCAGCAGAGTGCGGCGGGCAGGAGGCCCGCGCCGTCCGTGCAACCTCCTTTGAGGGATGGTCTTGACAGCCACCATTCATTGAGCACTTGCTGCATACTGGGCTTGCGGGTAGGTTAGGTGTGTCGCGTATGTATTAACTTATTTAACCCCCCAATAACCCCATGAGGCTGATATTTCCCCAGTTTACTTAGGAGGAGACCGAATCCTCCAGAGATTAGGTTAGTGGCCCAAGTTGCCCCAACCAGTGGGTTTGAGTTTCCCATCTGAATCAACCCAATGGCAAAACTGGCTCTCTCTTCACTCTCCTGTTCTGCCCCTGTGAAGAGAAAAGGATGATAAAAACATGGGCAGCAGGAACTGCTGGAATGGACCTGGGTTTAAGGCGTTTCCTATTTCTAACCGGGTGAATGAAACCTTTATCTTCATGACTGTTGCCATCATGGCTGGGTTGATGTCTGGGTATCTGTTTAGGAGCTAACAGGTTTAGTTTTATTGTTTTGTCAAAATACTGCAGAAATCAATATATCTCCATAATTCAGTGTTATACCAAGAGGCATTTTTGTGCCATATATAGCAAAAATTGTATTATACTTTTGAGATCTTAGGTAATGATGACAAAGTGTTCTGTGTTCAATTCCAGCATTAACGTCTGGTTTGAACAAAGCTTGAAATATGATCTCAGAGCTAAGAGGCTTTAATATTAAGATCTTTAACTGTAATTTATGTGACAGAAGATAGGGTTTAGCATAATAAAATGTAATGGGCTCCTCAAATGAAGAGGACGAGAGACAATTGAAAACAAGGTAAAAATTGTAAATTATAAATAACGGTAAATCTACCTTTATGTTGTTACTTCATTTATTTTTGATTTGTTAGATAGGCTCTATAATTTCTCATTTTCCTGTGTTTCAGAACAGGACATTTCTCAAATGGTGCCTATTTGAAATGAGAGCCCGGAATCAGCGTCAGCCCTGGCTCGCTGCTAAGGGGACGTGTCCATGTCCCTCCGCAGCGCTCGTTCTCTGTGTGCCGAGGTTGGATCCGTACGATTCCGCTCATCTACGCTCTCGTTCTTCTCCCTTTGTCCCTTTTTCTTCTTGGTATTTATGGGCTTGTTTATATTTTTCTAATCAGCTTCTACATTTAAATGTCATGATGTAAATGCGTATCCAATTTGTGTAAACATTAAGGATTTTAGACCAAACTCTGGAAAATGGAATTCACAAGAAGAAAGAAGCAGATGCACATTTGTTAGCCACAAGCACCAATGGACCTGTCAGTCCTGTGTGTTCAGCGTGGCCTGGAGCTTCCCAGCTACCCAGGGCATGACGGTTTATGGAATTTTTAGTACCTCCTAGAAAAAAGGTGACAGTTCTTCAAAAAAGAGAGAATTTCCTGGAATTTAGCTTGTGAGATCTTGAGGAACAAACTTTCATTTTTTAGTTTCACTTGCATTCTCAGAAACTGTTTGCTTTCAAGATTTGGAAGTAAACAGGCAGAGAGGTGGTGTGGAGAGTTATGGAAGGTCTTGGAATGAAATCAGCCTCCAGTGCTACCAGTGCTACGGGTTTTGTTTGTTTTGGAAAAGCCTTGATTCCGCCTGGCTGGTTTGGAGTGAGGAGCCCAGGCCCCTGCTGTCAGCACTGTGCTAGGAGGACCCCACTCTGTGGAAGTCTGGCCCCCAGGAAGGAAGGATAGGCACGGAAGGGAGCTAAAATTCACTTCTAACCCATGGAAATCAGCAAGGGCATTTGCATATTTTCTGTACCCATTTTTGAAGCATTCGCTTTGGCTTCAGAGGGATATAAGAGGCATTAATTAGGCTGGGTCCTCCCTCTCCTTCCCTCAGGGCTGAGGTGGGTCTTGGCAGCAGCAGTGGGCAGATCAAATGCGATTGTGTTTCTGTCCGGGCCAGTTGACAGCTTCCTGTAATGTCACCAAATGCATTTATGCTGCCTGCTCTCAGGGTTGCCTTTGCCTGCTGGGAGTGACTTCTGTGATCTTGCCCGAAGGCCCCCACCCGCAGCCCCCTGGGATCTATCTCAATGAAGGTCCTTTCTAAGCAGTGCCTTTTAAAATGCAAACATCCTGCAGTTGGCATCACACACTGGTGTGAACTACTTTCCCAGGGCCATTTTCTCCCGGAGCTGGGAACATTCCAGGTGTAGGAGGGTGCATTTAGGTCTTCTGAGTAGAAAAGGAATTTAATGCAGGGGATTCGAGGTTTGCACAGCCATGGGAAGGGCCAGGAAGCAGCTGCTGAGCAGATGTGCAGTGTCTGCCTTAGAAACTCCCCATCGTCTTGGTTCTCCCACTGCAGCCTCACTGCTTGCAGCTCCGTAGTGGGTGATTTGACCTCTGCCCATCTATCCGCCTGCAGCTGCCTCTGAAGAATAATAAAGCTTCTCCCTCCTTTCTGCCTTCCAGATCTTGCACAGCAAGCTCGTTGGCCGACCCTCATCCAGAGGCACACGGGAGAAGGGTTCTGGGAAGTGTAGCACGGCCCCTGTGGGGTGGAGGGGGCCGCAGGAGGTGAGGCTGGGATGCTCGGGGGCCACCGAGAGTCAGGCCATTGCCTCATCTCTATCCAGGCATGGTGGCCTTCCTCTTGTCCCTCACTGCCACCAGCCCATGGAGGCCTGATTCTGGGTGTACAGTGGGAGATCTTTGTTAGACCTGACCATGGCCAAGTTCCCACTCATCTGTTCCCACCTCCCGCCTCCCCCAGTTTTCTGGGTCTGATTTTCTTTCCTTCCTTGAAGTCTAGCAAGGCTCTGGTCTCAGCTTCTACATTATGATTTTGGGGACACCTGACCCCAGGGACTGGGCAGGCCCCATTGTTTGTTCTTTCAGGACCCCACGCTTCTCCCTCCCGGCATGTATCGGGTGTGTAATTAAATGCTCGTCTGTGTAATTACTTGTTAGCTGTTCTGGGTCCCTGCCAGGCCAAATTCCATGAGGTCAGGAGCTGTGTCTGTCTTGTTTGCAGCTCAACTCCTGGAATCCCTACGGTGTGGCCCTCACAACATATTTGTTGCTTGAATGGAGGGGTAAAGTCATATTTTCCACTGTTTTCAAAGCTAGATCACTGCTTGGGAAGTTTTGTAGGACAATAGGTACAAAATTTAGTAACAATGACTCATCATTCCTCCCTAACTGTCAAGGACTCTACTGTTTACAATCACTTTCTCTCCATTCATTCATTCATTTGTGCATTCACGTGGGAAGTATTTCTGGAATGACCACTGTCCACACACAGTAGGTCTGCAGTTTACCTATAATTTTACAATCTTAGGCCTGAGGCTCAGCATGGTGGAGGGATGGCCCATTTCTAAGTGGCTGAGAATCAACCTGTATCCTCTGCAGGGCTCTGCCAGAGGCCCTGACACTAGGGCTCTGGGTGCCTCGAGGAGTATGTCAATGCAAACAAAACACACGATTGTAGTAACTATTATGGAGTTGCTCTGGTTACAGTCACTAAGTGGTAGATCCATAACAAATCAGTATTAGGAATATAGTTATCAGTAAAAACTAATGATTAAAACCAGGCATATATATGATTTTTGGCGACCTCCTCCCTCGCGGTGCAAATGCAGTGTGTTTAGAACTGACTTTCACGCTGTTGAAAATATCAGCCTGCTGAAATCTCTTATTAGCAGGAACCCACTGTGGATTAAATGAAATTCTATAGCCCAAGGAAACGTATCTGTGGCTCAATAGTCCGGGCACATGAGAAGTGTTACACAAGGGAATGTGATTTATGAAAAAGTTTTCCAACTTTGCTGTAGTTTTCCTTGAATCCATAAATGCCAAAACATTTAGGTAATAGTCTAAATCTGTGGTCCCCAACCCCTACCGGTCCTCGGCCTGTGAGGGACCTGGCTTCAGAGTTCTGGGCCCACCCCCCACCCCGTCTGTGGAAAAATTATCTTTCATGAAACTGGGCCCTGGTGCTAGAAAGTTTGGGGACCGCTGGTCTAAATAGTTACCTGATGGCAGTGAACTGCTGTAGCACATGCTGGATGTTGGAAAGCCAGCAGCAGAGGGGCCCGAGGTGGCCCCGGGGCCAGGGCTGTGGGAAGGCTCTTCCCTCCCCACCCTTTCATGGGGCCGGTGGCGGGTCCCAGGCCGTCCCAACCCCACCTCTATCGGGCAGAGCAAGTGAGGAAATGCTGCCTAATGCTGCCTCTCAAAAGAGAGAGGCCCAAGAGGACCCTTAATCTTGCAGTGAGCTCGTTGTCTTTTTAATTCCAAGGCCCCCCAGCTGCAGGAGAGGTCCCTGAGAAACTTTTCGTGCGTGGTTTTGTTGCAAAGCTAAAAGGACTGTTGTGTGATTCTGATAAAAATGTCTGCAGATAGGAACAGGCAGTTGTGTCCTGGTGGTGTTTGCTCTGTGCTTTGCTCCTCTAGCTAGAGGCATCACGAGGGCCAGCTCTGCCCGGGCTCCTCCCGGGTCAGTGCTGGCAAGGAGGTGCCAGTAGGGTGGGGCAGGTCACAGGTCTCAAGACGGGGCCACCCTGGCCCAGGGTTCTAGGAGACCTTGCGTCCTGGGCCCAGGGTGGCGTGAAGATGCTGCATCTAAGGTGTTGACCACTTGCACTCAGTAAAGAATGGATTCCATTCTGGCTGACTTGAGACAATTTGGATGTTTCCAGGTAACTGGCATAATGAAGCTGGCTCACTGAAATCTTCCTCTGGTTTGGAACCTTTGATTTTTGTTTTTTTTCAGTAAAAAAAAAGTTCATTGTGGTGAGTGCGTGGGTGGTATGTGCTGCTCCTGGCTGCTAGAGATGGTGGTGAAGGCATGGCAGGCCCAGGCCAGCTCACCGCTGAATTTGGCCATGCCACACGGAGCAGGAAGGGACAGCAGAGTCACGTGAGCAGAAAGTGCCCACCTGAGAAGATGAGGGTGGAAGTGTTTGCTTGGTGGGTCTGCACTGCTCCCTGGAGAGAGCAGACTTGCTAAGAACAGCAAGGGTGACAGCAAGGCTTCGTGTCTGAGGTCACAGCCCCTGTGCTGTTCCATACAGTTTTAATGACAAGCCTGTGACACTGATACCATGTGCTTGCCGTGGGCCACTGTGGCAACCTGCCAAACTCCCATGAGGAATTTGGGGGTGGGGGAGCCTTCCTGCTTGGGCCCCATCCCTGTCATCTGTGCTTGGAGCTCCTTCTCCTCCCTCTACCTTTGAGAGTTACCCACCCTCCCCATGCCCAGGCTCCCCTACCTGAAACCCCTTCCCAACTCCTCCCTCTGCCTCCACCAGTCACATTCTGCTGGGCCTTCAGCTCAAGGTCTACCTCACCCAGGAAACCCTCCCAGCCCTATGGCCCCATTTAGTCCTTTTGCAGAAATTCAATCCCTCCCCAGGCGGGGGCAGGGGGCAGCTAGCACTGCTGCCTCTCCATGGAAACACAGGCAGTGCCGGCATCCTCCCCACCTCGACCTGCACATGCCAATGGACACCTGAACCCTCGTCTATTTCCAGCGCGTCCCTGTCCCAGGAATCAGGCGCCTGGCCTGGACCTTTACCGCAGTTCCACCCAGATACCTTCAGAATACTTCCCAAAATGCAGATGCTTTCTCAGGAGTGCGGGGGATTTGTCAACTAGCCAGCCACAAGCCTGAGCCGAGGGAGGGCCCCGTACATCCGCATGAAGAGGGCCTGATGCCCTCAGCACCCAGCGAGGGCCTGGCAGAGCCTGCTGGGGGCAGGGCCATGGCTGAAGGGATCTGCGAGCATCGCATGTGCACACCTGGGTGGCTCACTGTGGAGTGTGCAAAGCCATAGGCAAGTTTCTGGGCACACTGGCACATGTGTGTGTCCCAGCTGCCATCTCCCTCCCGGTGGGGCTAACTCCTGGGACAGCTGCCCACAAAACAGAAGCCTCTTCCAGGTGTTTTGCGGAGCTCCTCTCACCTCTGCCTGGGGATCTCGGCCACCCTGAAGTTCCAACAGGTCTGGAAAGGCTCTGGAGCAAGCCAGGGGCGACCGGGAGGAAAAGAGACTGTTCATTTGCACACTCAGCTCCCATCGGGCCGACTCCAGTTATTTATTGTGATAACCTAAGGAGAGTTTTTTATATACATGTTTCCTCATGTGGGGAAAATGTATATGAGTGACAATTGTTTTCATTGGGGTGGGATTAAAGATTTCTTCAGCTGTCACTTAATATTTAGTGTTGAAAGGGACGTTTTACTCTCTGCTGATTTTCCTGGGATTTGCATGGGACCAACGTGGGCAGGGGCAAGGATGTTCGGCTCTGGGGGGCTCCTATCACCTGCCACCACCCTGCATTGACTCCTTTAGGGGTGAGAATCCCTCCCAGCCTGTGGTTTCTAGAAGGAAGCCTTGCTCTGACCTTCCTCACCGTCTTCGGTCTCTGTCTAATTCGGGAAAGGGCTGAGCCCGATGAACGATGCACCTTTAACTGGCAGTCTCCCTTCCCCTCCTTCCTCCAGCACTTTCCAAGTGGCTGGTGTAACAGGTTTTAGAATTTGATTACAGCACCATCTACTGGGTACCAGACTTCCCATTTTTCTCGGCCTTTCTTGCACACTGAGATTCACCCCTTCTTTCTGTTTTTCTTCCCTTCTCTCTTGCTCTTTCTCTCAGGGAAAGTAACAATTGTTAGTTTGAAAAGGTGCCATCAATTAATTCATAAAAGCGAGGCTCTTCTAAGATGACAAAAAGCTTACATCTCTTGCCGATAAATACTCACAAAGACAGTGGCCCGCGCTTACCGTGATGCGTTTCATATAATTATTTCCTGCGATCAATAATCTCATCAGTAGGCTCAGTGATGGGGACATCATGGTAATGAATGGCTGGGTGCAGCAGCCACAGAGATGCTGTCCTTAGCCCCGTCACCTCCGGGCCGCCCAAGGGCATGACGGGAATCAGGGCTCTGCCAGGCCGAGGATTAATCATAGTTACCCCAACTCATATTTGTGTAATTTGCCTTCCTAATGCACCCTGCCCCGAATTGATGAGCATGGATTTCTTGCTCACAACAGGCCGCTCTTGCGGTGCAGAGGAGAGTGGGAAGGATTCTGTGTACGTGGCAGGGAAGGGACAAATTGGATTAGTCACGCTCAGGAGGTAACACAATCTGAATCACACCGCAGCGTCACTGGAGTGTTTCTGGAAGCCAGGCTGGAACTTCTGGGGACCCTGGGATGGGAAGGACAGATGGCCCCATGTGTTCTATAGGGGCCAGGCCGAGCCGGTTCAGCTGGGGCCACGGGGGCAGTAAGGAACCAGCACAGCAGGGCAGGCAGCTTTCCTGTTGTGACCACTTTCTTCCCAGTTCCTGAAGGGCATTTGCCATGCTTTTCCAGGGACTTGTTTAGAAAGCTCCCGGGTTTGGAAGCCCAAGTTGCTGACTGCTGCGGAATATGCAGGGCTGGAGGCCGTGGCTCCGTGCTCACAACCCAGGGGCTCAGACCAGATGAAACAGCTAGGTCTTCCTTTTGCCATAGGAAAGGCTACTCAATCTCTGCATTTCCTTCACTCTAGTTGTGACAGTTACTGACTGTAGAGAAATGTCTACGTCCATGGAGGATTTCCTTCCCTTAGACAATGGCTCCCAAGTTTGGCCCTGGCCGCTCCGTTTGGCCAAGGACTGGCTGTCACTGTTCTCCACACTCTGGGCCCTTCCAGCCTCTGTGGCTTTGAGCGGGCCGGCGCCTCGCCTAGAGGGCCCTTCTCTCCACCCGCTCCCTCTAAAACGCAGCTCAACGGGCAGCTCCGAGTGGAGACCCTCACCGACTCCCAGTACTTACTCTCTCCCGCCTCCAAGTCCTGCTAACCCTGGTTTGTCCCTGGGGTGTGGTGTGTGTCATCCTCGGTTTTAGTTACTTGTCTGCTGTCTTCCCTGCTGAGCCAAGACACAGGAGACCCTGCCTCTCTCCCGGTGTCTGTGTATCCTCGTCTCTGGCATGCACAGCTCAGTTTGCTCACTCAGGAACTCGCCGGTGTCGAGCGCACAGAGCACCTGCTTGGTTCTAGGCGCTGAAGCCATGGTGATGGGTGAGCAGAGCGGTCTGTCCTCACGGAGGATGGAACCTCATGGAGGAGGCAGGCATTAGTCAGATAATCCCACAGATATGTACGCACAGGGTGATGGGGACTGCAAAGATGTTCATCAAGCACAACAGGACCTGACCTCATGGATCAGGAGAGGTGACATTCGACCTGAAATCTGCAGGGTTGGGGCAGACGGATAGGCTGAAGGGGGTGGGAAGAGGTGTCAGCAAATGGAAGAACTCGTGGGAAGGGTCTGATCAGGAAGATGCTCTGCAGATGTGGGTTGAGTTGCATCCTTCTAAAAGACCTGTTCAGTCCCGCCTCGGTACCTGGGAATGCGACCGTGTTTGGAAATAAGGTCTTTGCAGATGTAATCAAGCTAAGATAAGGTCATGCTGGAGTAGAGTGGGCCCTAAATCCAGTCTGACCGGTGTCCTTGGAGAATGCCGTGTGAAGACACAGATACCGTGTGATGGTGGCGGCATAGGCTGACATGCCGTCGCTGCAAGCCCGGGGCTCCGAGGACTGCCAGGGTCCCCAGAGACCGTCAGAGGCAAGGAGCCTCTTCAGAGGGAGCGTGGCGGCGGCACTCTACCCTGTTCTCTGGGCTCTGGGACTGGGAGAGAGTAAATTTCTATTGTTTTAACCGCCCCCCATTTGTGTTGATCTGTTACGGCAGCCCCAGGAGATGCACACGTGGCAGGTTCGAGGAAATGCACGTGCAGCCCAGCGCAGGGTCTGAGGAGAGGGAAGGGGAGAGAACAAGACCAGGTTGGAGGGGTGGCAGCCGCTGGATCATGGGGTCTTGTTGGTTGTGTGTTTTGTCCTAAGAGCGGTGCATTTTAGGAAGGCCTCTCTGCCGCAGTGGGGGGTGTCCTGGAGGCCAGGGCTGGGAGCAGAGAGGACAGAGGGGAGGTGGCAATGGCTGGAGCCGGGTGGCCGTGGAGCTGCTGGTGGAGGGAGCTGGGGGATTCAGAGATCAAAGGTAAATGGCTGAATTACCTTTTCAACAAATAAAAGGATCAAGTAGGACCAAACCACCTACAGAGGCAGAACAGTGTGACTTTCAGGAGAGGTTTCCTGCATTCACAGAGCAGAGGGCCCTGCTGCTGGAGCCGCCACGGGACAGAGGAAAGGTTGCCACTTCTCCCTTGAGGACCGTCATTGGAACTACCCTGCAGGCCCCCACGGCGTCTTCATGCTATTTCATGAAAGTTACTGGAGGGCTGCCGCTGTCCCCAGGGAGGTCAAATAACTTCCCCTAGGTCCCCAGTGATGACAAAGCACTGGCACTAGAAACGGGTTCTCCATGGTTCTCCTAACGCTTGGCCCAACTTTCTTTTTGCCACGGCACTATCAGACACCTCCCGAGAGGCTGAATCCGTTAAGTACACACCAGCCAGACCAGAGCCTATCGAAACGGTTCTTTTTATTTTCTTTTTTAAATGTTATCTTGTCCTGTCATATCATCCACATCTTGCTTCTTTGTGGGCATGGAACAAGGGGACTTAAATAAATGCAACAGATGCACAACTGGCCACAGCCTCCTGGCACCACCTCTCCGGGGCAGCCTGTGGCACCAGCACCTTCAGAACATGAAGTGTCTTACACAGGAGGCAGCCAGTCTCCTGGGCAGAGCCCGACAGAAACTTTGGGTTCACGATGACAGCCACGTGAAAGTGTGGACACAGTGCCTGGTGTCCAGTTAAGATGAAACAGGAAGTGGGCTTGGAGACTCAGGTGACATCTTGGGCCGTATGGCAAAACATCTTCCCCTTCTGGTGAAGAAGGGACTGTGGCCTTCGGTGGGCAGCCTGGTGGGATGGGAGGAGGCAGGGACCAGACCCACCTTCTGGTCTGGCTCTACTGCGTCCCAGCTGCCTCTTTTTGGCTTCTCTAGGCCTCAATTTCTTCATCTGCAAAATGAGGGACCTATGAAGTTATGTTCAACTTCTTGATGTAACAATTTCAATCTTATTCTTAATTTATAATTTCTTTAAAAATTCAGAGCTTACGTATTCCCTGCAAATTTGAGTTATGTCTTTTGAATTCACAGCCACGGAGCTCACCACTGCCTTCTTAGTCCTGGCCTTAGCTCTCAGTTGAAAATGCAGCTCTTGTACTCGAATGCAGGCTACATTCAGCAGGTCCCGTCAGCGGGTTACGCACCTCCCAGAGTGTTTGCCAAAGGGAAGGGGAAGGAGCTGCTGTCCTTTGCGATGCTCCTGCATTGTGTCATGTCCTGTGCAGGCCCAGGATGACTGTCTACCTGCCCAGGCCTTGTTTTCCTTTTTATCTGATGCTCCATTCCACCAACCCGCTGATTGTATTAGTTAGCTTTTATCGCAAAAATGCTACTTAACAAACTACCCCAAAACTCAGCATCTTAAGAGAACAACCATTTATTTTCATGGATCTTTGTGTTGGCTGGAGATCAGCTGATCTTGCTTGGGGATCTGGTAGGGATCCGACTGTCTAGGCTGAGCTCCGCTGGGGTGGTTCATCTCTGCTCCACATGACTCTCATCTTCATGGGGGACCAGTGGGCTGGCCTGGGCATGTTCTCATGGGATGGCAAAGACCCCAAAGGGTAAGCCCAACTGCACAAGCACCTTTGAAGCCTTTGGCCACATCATGTCCTCTAACACTCCATTGGCCAAAACAAGTCACATGATCAACCCAAGTCAAGAGGAAGGTATCCTCTGCCTCTCTAGTGGGAGAAATTGCAAAGTCATGTGGCAAAGGGTGTGGACACAGGGAGGGGCAAGAAGCAGGGCCCTTCATGACCCCTATACTTTTACAGACCCCACCTGCACACTGATAGCACCCTCATTTCATATTTATACTTATCCTGGTGACAACTGTGGTTTTTGTCAACATCAGTCTAGTTGCTAAGAGGCTCTATCTTCAAGGCACCCAAAATAGTGTCAGAATTACTATCCCATGAGCACCACGACCAACACACTCACTAAGTCACAGTGCAAGATTTTTTTGTAACAGTTCTTATCCCATTAAGGCCATGGAGCCAGAACACTAAATTCAAAAATTACTTGGATTAATTCTTTATTCTGAATGGTTATGTTATCAGTTTGATATGTGTATAAAATCATTTGCTTGTTTGTATTAGATTTCAGGATTTGTTTATCCTTCTGACATATAATTTTTAAATATGTAAAACAATCATGGTTCAAAAGTCAAAATCATATAAAAAGGAATATTTAAAGAAATTTCACCCCCTAACCTCTTCCCTCCACCCTATTCCCACTGACTCCTGATAGGCAGGCATTTTTATTAGCTTTTGGTTTATTATAACCATATATCTTTTAATAAAAACTAGTGCACACATGTGTATGTGTGTGTATAATATGTACATATGTGCACACATGTACGTATATTACTCTGTCGTATGGATCTGCCGTAGTGTGCGTTCTGTGAAGTGTGTACGTCATCAGGGCAAATTCCAGTAGTGCAATGGCTGTTCTTTCCTTTTCAGAGATTAAAACCCCCAGAACCTCTCCCTCCACCCCCACCCTGCTGGGAATAAAGAAAGACCGGGCTCTATTCAGTCTGGCCTGCCTGGGGGTGGGGTGGGTGTAAGGAAGAAAATTCCTTTTATTCCATAAAGCTCATGACAAAGAAAAAAAAAAAAGACCAAGAAACAATTCACCTTTCAGCGCAGACTCTGGGATGCAGCAGATGTTCACTACAGGTGAAGTCCCTCTAGGACGCCCCTTGCCACCTGCATTCTCATGGCCTGGCCGATGTCCATTGGTGACATGGAATAACACGAGGGCTGGCGGCCAGTCGGTGACAGTGACAGCGGTCGGGGAGGGAGGGGCCCCTGTAGTTCACCCCCTGGCTGGGACTTGCTTCCTGGAAAAGAAGGCAGGTGGGACTGGACACGGGATTGCAGAGAGGAAACAGTGGGCAGAGTTGTTGGAGACAGAATGGAAGGACTGAGCCACTGGGGACACTCACTGACTGGCCATGGCGCCCTCTCTTTGGCTTTGTAGAGAGGGGACAAAGGTTGGGTGCTGTCCCCTGGAAAGGGACAAGAGGACCCCAGAAGAGAACGGGAGGCCCCTGGGGGAACAGGAGCCCTCGGGGAAGGCGTGTCAGAAAGGAAGCTGGGAAGAGCTGGACTGTGGGTGTTTTTCTCTTCCAGGAAGTTGCAGAGGACGTCGGTCCGGCTGTCAGGGTGAGCGAGGTACTCTCCGAGAACAAGAAGTATTAGCAGCCGAGTAGGAAGAGTCTGTCTGTGGAAAGCTGGTGGCACAAGCACGAGCTCTTTTGTGCAATTTGGTGTCATTCATAGCCTTGCTGAGAGGAGCTTCGTGCCCCCAGCTGTTCCAGAATGGAGCTGAGTTCCGGGGAGGAGGGTTCGAGTCACTTTTTCAGAGGAGGCAAATGCTGTCCCTTCTCTCTGGTCTTCCACCCAGGCCACCCGGAGGAGAACAGACGTGGGGCAAACAGGGGGTCCCGCGGTTCCCTCCAGGTTCCCTGCACCTGATTGCTTCTCACACTGTTGCTGCCACCCGAGGTCCCGATGGGAGCCAGGGTTCCGAGGGCTGGAGACACTTGCTCTCCTCCCACAGCAGCACAGAAATGCAAGTGTGGGCACTGCTGTTCCCCAGCGGTCCCCTGCCCTCCCGCCCGTACCAGAGCCAGCACGCGGTGGCAGCCAGAAGTACCCGGGACAGTGCTCTGGCAGCACATAGAACCGGCTTATCTGCTTAAACCTGGGGAGCCTGTCACGCCATCTGGAGGGTTAATGGTTGGCGATGTTAATCACACCTCTTTCCCTGGCGTTTGCTGCGATCCTACCCCCCTCCCCCAACATAGGCAGCAGAAGAGCAAAAGGTCAAATAATCAGCTGCTGTCCTCCAGCAGCCTAGGTCTTAGCACAGGAAAATATTTGACAGAATGCAAATCAGTCAGAGCCAGTTCTTACGCTGTGGCTGGATAACTTTTGCTGGTGGGTGGGTGGGGGGAGGGCGAAGGAAGAAGTGAGAGAGGAATAGAGAACTTTGGTGCTTGTGGGAAGGGAAAGAGAAACAGACCCTTCCCTGGATTTAGGGGCTGATAGCGGAAGATATACCCACCTCCCATCCCCAGGGAAAGGCCTCAGAGCAGGTGAAATCCCAGAACTGCCCTCGGCCCATCATGGGTCCAGAGCCATAGGGTAGATAGAAACAGCAGGCGGAGGATGTCACGGTGCAGGCAGTTTGAGGGACCCCAGAGTGGTGCAGAAGCAGCCAGACGGCTCCCGTGCTGAAGAGGGGCTGGAGGTGGAGGAGATGGGGGGCAGGGGGAGACACGGGAGCAGCTGGGAGGTAGGGGCAGGGCAGGGCCCTCCGTGGAGCAGCGGGGCTGGTTCAGGAGCCAGGACCTGCAGGGACTGAGGACATGTCAGTGGCCAGGTGGTGAGCTGACCGCAGCCAGGACCAGGCCCCACCGCCTGACACCGCGGCACATGTGAGCCGCAGCACGAGCCCACGGACAGCCCCGGGACTGGCGGAGAGGGCGCTGAACTGGCTGAAAATGAGTTTCAGGGAAATCAGGACTCAAGAGAAATTCAGTTCACTTGCATTAAGCAGAAGTTACATTTCTTGCTCACCTGGCTTCCTAATTACTAGATTTTTCCAGCCCAACTTTTCCAGCAGACAATTAATTCACCTTTGAAGCCACCTGCTTCTGGCCCCTTAATTGTGGAGGAACAGACAGAGCTCACACACACACACACACACACACACACACACACACACACACGCACACGCACACGCACACGTACACGCACACACGGGCTCACAGGCCCAGCCCTCCCATTGTTGCCTACAGAAAGAGCCCTGCAACTTGCTCAGAGCATTTCAAAAAGTGCGAATAATGCTATCACTTAGCAATAAAAGCACAAAAGGAGGGATGTTTAAAAATTATTTTCCCCTCCCCAATGACTCTTCCAAGCCTTTCCATGGGTTTAGGAATGAGGGGAGCAGAAAATAACCCCCACGGCTCCCCTCTTCCTCATCCAGTGCCGCTCTGAAATCTCTGTCAATAAGAAGGGAGCATTACAGAATTTGTTTATTCAACAGTAAGAATGCAGCTGACATTTGTTGTGCACTTACTGTGGCTGTGCTAAACCCTTTATGAAGTTGGCTTCCCGTAATCCTCCTGACAAGCCCGAGAGGTCATGGCTGTGATGTTTGGTTCAGTTTCAGGCCCCCGCTAGGGGCTGAGGCTGCTAAAAAGAGTAGGATGGAGTCTGTACCTTGCTGGAGCTCCTAGTTCAACCAGCAGAGGTCAGCCCATCTCCCACCCTGCCAGACAGTGTGGGCTGTGCAGATAGGGTGAAGGGAACATCTGACTTTGACTGGCAGGAAGGCTTCCTGGAGGAGGTGATGCCTGAGTTGGGACTAAAAGGGTGAATAGGAGTTTGTCAGGGGGAAGGGCAGCTGGCAATGTGATCATCTCATTTTTATTATACCAAATGCACCACGGCCCTCTAACTGCACACAGTTCTCCAATGTGCCACTGGCTGGCTGCCCCCAACTCTGTTCCCTCTGTGTGGTCCCTCTGTGCTCTCTCCCCATCCTCTGACGAAGGAACTCCCCACACCCTTCAAGTCTCAGCTTAGCTGAGCTGCTGTTTCCTGGGGAGAATTAACCACATTCTCTGGTACCTCCCCTGCCTCTAGTTGGAGAGCACTGCCATTCGGTGCCTTCATGCGCAGGCACTCATGGGCAGCTCTCCATCTCATTCCTGCAGTGGGCGACCCCAAGGTGGCATCGGGCTGCTCCCCAGTGGGGTAGGAAGGATCTGGATGGCGGGGCCAGGCCATCTGTTGGAATTTAAACCAGACACAGTTTTAGTAATCGAAATAACCTGAAAGTTTTAGCATCTTCCCCAAAGGCCTGTCTACGCTATACTGATCACAAGGAAGGGGCAGCTGGCATTGCACGGCAGGGGTGGTGTTCGGAGAAATAAAATGACTTCATAGCCACATTCCACTTAACTGGCCCGGTGACTGTCGCTTGTGGCTGAGAGATGCTGTTCTGCCTCGGGTTGGCCCCTGCCCACCCCTGGACCACAGGGGCCTCCCACTGGGACCTGCTGCTGGGGAAACCGGGGCTGTGGCGAGCAGTGCGGGCTCTGACGGTCAAACAGTGGCCGTAGACAGTCCAAAGCAAGATGGCCGGTGTCCGCTCGTCATGGGTCCAGGAGAAGGAAGAGCAACTGGGTCCACCCTGCATTTTGGGTTGAGCTCTTGGATGCTCTGGCTTCCCTGCCACACACCTGACCGGGCTGCCCAAATGTATCATGTTTGACACTAAGAATAGGTGGAGATTATTTCTTCCTGTCTGCCCCAAACACAAAGCCAGGCTGTTAATTACAGCATGAACACTGTACATGTGCATAACAAAACTGAGGCCATTACGAGAAAGAACATTTGATGCCCAGAAAGAAGAAGGATGCCCAGCGCCTTGGGAAAGATGAAACATTTCTTTCCATATGTCTGAGTTTTATCCAGCTAGTCATCCACAGCTTAAAGAACTTTCTTAATTTAATAAAGAGTTTATTTTAAACTTAGATCTAAAAAACCCTCATACCTCCAGCACATGGCTACAGTGAAATATCCCTCAACATGAAAATATAGACAGTTAGTTTTTTCTTCCAAAGTGAAACACTGCGAGCCTTCCATTCCTGGTTTATTATGCTTTCTGTATCTCTGCTCATTTTTCACCAGTATTGCATTAAGTATTGATATTGATTTCTTGTAAATGGAACTGAAATAGATGGCCCGCAGTTTTTTGTTATTGTTCGGTGGCACTTGTATGTAATTTATTACAGCTGCAATGGAAGCTGCCCCTCGCTGCCACGGCTTAAATTAAACGTGCCACGCTCTGGCCTCTGCCCGTCACCTGCATTTCTCATTTGATAGCAAAAATTATTATGTATAAAGTTTCTCTTTCCTTCTCTCCCCCCTCCATAAGAACAATGACAGTGCCCTTTGCGCTGTTTTGGAAGTTTGTGTTGATCACTTCTGTCATTAGTGGATAGTCTAAAAGTAGAAAGGAAGAGAACGATTTCCTCCTGGCAGCAGGTTCTGCTCAGTTTCTGGGAGTTCCCGGAGACAGGAGACCTGGATTCTTGGTCTGGTTTTATTCCTACCCAACTGGGTGACCTTGGGCCAGTCTCTTGTTCTGTCTGGCTGATGAGGACCTTTGCAGTCCAGGGCCTGGGAGCTGAGTTGCTCCTTCCCTGTGTGATTTTCCTGCAAGGGGTGCCCAGGGATAAGCTGGTAGGAAGGCAGGGTGGCACCTGAATGGCCCCTGGGCACCAGGCCAGCTTGGTTGAGGGCATCTCCCGAAGACAAGGCGACGTGCATTTTTCCTGGGAGCAAGCAGCCTCGGGTGTCCCTTCCAAGGGGGCAGTGCAGGCCCACAGAGAGGAGGCAAATCTTAAAGCCAGGGAGTGGCCCTGTCCAGAACAGGAAATGGCAGCTCAAGGGCAAGGAAAAAGTGTCCTGCCCAAAAAGAAAAAGCCAGAAATCCTCTTTCCCTCTCTCAGTTGGAGCCACTTGGTTGGACCAGGCCAGAAAAGCCACATCAAACAATCTTGGAGAAGAGTGATGAGGCCACGGTTTTCCAGCACGCTCAGGCTCTGCAAACGCCCTGCCTTCTCCTCTGCGGACCCCATCCCCCTTCCACACCTCTGCTGTGTGTGCCCAGCCTCTGGCCTGGGTCTTGCACTGTGTCAGGGGTAATTCTCGGGGGACAGAATAGGATGACAGGTGCCAGGAGCTACCATGACTAAGGGGGGACAGAATACGATGACAGGTGCCAGGAACTACCATGACTAAGGGGAAGAGGTGAACCAATCACTAACGTGGGGTGTGTGCGTGTTTGGGTGTGAGTGCACGCATGGATGTGTTTGTGTGAATGCATGCACGTGTGTCTGTGTGTGTGCAGGCATGTGAGTGTGTGCACGTGTGTCTGTGCACGTGTGCATGAGTGTGTGTGTGTAGCCCTTCGAGTGTGGGAATCTTTATCCCTGAGACATCCTTTGCTGAAGACAGGCTCAGCTCAAATCCTCTCAGACCTGAGGTTTTGCCCATGTGGTTTTCACTCCAAATGATTTCCTGTTAGGCGTAAAGGTTCCTCTGAAGAAAACTTACAAAGTGCCTCCCACAAGACGCTGGCCGCTCCCACATCCTCCACTTCTTAAGGAGCCAAGTTAGATTGTCTGCATTTCAGCGTGCGGCAAAACAGCGTCTATTAATTAGATTTTCCTTTCCATTGATACCAAGGCCACAGGCCTTCCGCCGCAGTGGACACAGACCTTTTGTGGCGCCCCACTGGTCTGGGTTTTGCTCGTGAGATTAGGCCTGATTGCAGCGTGAAGGGCCCTTCTGGAGTTTCTCTCTCTGACCGTGCTTCCTCTAACCACTTTAAATGGATCAGCTGCAGCTCATCCTTCCTGTCCCCAGGCCTTTACCAAAGACTCTCTGCTTTTGCTGACCTGGGGCACAAGTCTGCAACGTTTCCCAGTATGCAGGCCGAGCGCCCTTCTCTTCTAGCCAGACCACTTCTCCATTGATTCATTCATTCATTCCTGGAGAACGGAGCACATGACGTGGAGGCAGGCAGAATGCAGTGGTGGGCCGGAGACGGATCTCACGGCTCCGCAAAAGCTAAACATTCAGGCATTTTATCAGCCAGTCCTCAAACACAGCCATTATTAAAAATTGAATTATATATAATTAGATAAATTATATAAAAAAATTCAAAACTCTTCATTTCCTAATTATCTCATAACATTTTGTTATTGTCCGTGTTTAAGGTTTGAAGAGTTTTTCTGTGAACGTGTGTGTAGTAACTACTTGAGGCTTTGCTGGTCTCTGTCACACTGCTCAGCTGTGCTGCTGTAAGGAAAAAGTGGCCACAGACAATACCTCAGTGGGTGGGCACCGCTGTGCTCCAGAAAAAGTTTATTAGCGCTTGACTTGTCCCATAGCCCAGGCCATGTCTGCCAACCTGCCGTCTACGCCCTCGAGGTTGTTTGTGTCTGTGGGCTCCTCCAGGAGGGAACGCTGCCCAGTGATAGCAACTGCTCCTCTCTTCCCAGCTCCACCTCCCGTGACCTTGACTGCTCCTCTCTTCCCAGCTCCACCTCCCGTGACCTTGACTGCTCCTCTCTTCCCAGCTCTACCTCCCGTGACCTTGCCTGCTCCTCTCTTCCCAGCTCCACCTCCCGTGACCTTGACTGCTCCTCTCTTCCCAGCTCCACCTCCCGTGACCTTGACTGCTCCTCTCTTCCCAGCTCTACCTCCCATGACCTTGACTGCTCCTCTCTTCCCAGCTCTACCTCCCGTGACCTTGTGTCGGGAGCTTGAACTCAGCCGTGGTGGGAGAATTTACACCACAGAAATTGGCAAACACTAGTAATCAGTTCTCTTTTCCCAGAGAACTGGCTAAACATCCACCAGTGCACCACTGGTGCTTTTGAGTCTTGACTCCGTGTTGCCTCGGCTGGGTGGCCACAGGCACATTATTGAACTCTCTGAGCGTTAGTTGCACTTGTACAAAGGTAGAGACTGCGCCTACCCCCCATGCCCAGGGCTGGTGGGGGATGAAGCCACATAATGCTATAAACAGCAGGCTTTGGCCTCAAGAATGCCACAGGGTCCTAGAGGGAGGAAGCGTAGACCCAAGTATAGAGCATAAAGGATCAAAATGCAATGTGGGAAGGCCTGACCAGTCATTCCCCAGGCTGAGGACCTCTGATGGCTGGTTCTCAGGCTTCGGAGATACAGCGTCTACCCCAACCATGCCCCTGCCCCAAGCCCTCGAGATCAGGCTCCTGCCTCCACTTCCAGCAGCTGCTCCAACCACAAACTCCCTCTTCCGGACACAGGTCACGCCTGTGAGTCCCGCTCCCACCGCTCCCTCTTCCCCAACTCCCTCCCCTGTCCTTTTCTCTGGACTCAGATCACAGGGCAGCCTCTCTCTGAAGGTCTCTGTTGCCCCTGGCTGCAGCCAAAGGCTCGCATTTCCTTCAAAGGGCATCTCATGTCTTTCCGGTGGTGTTGAGCCCCGGCAGGATCTGGTCCCTGTATTAGTCATGTTTGTTATTTTCTATATTTTATGATGCTGTGACATCGTGGGCACTCCGCGGGTCTAACTCACATGCCAAGACAATATTTCTCCCCCCCCCCACCTTAAATCACCCCCAGGCCAGGGACTTAACACCTGGAGACCAGCCTGGAGCCCAGAGCTTGGTGACGTCATTCAAACCAGCCCAGCCATCCCCAGCTGTTCCCCTGCTCTGCCCTGCCCCTCCCTGGAAACCTCGATGAAGGTTCTGTTCCAGGCTTCCCTCGCTCCTCTGCCTGCAACCCCACAGCTGTGCTTCCCCATGTGGCCCTGCACAGTGGCCTGCCCCCCTTGCTGGATGTCAGAAGTAAACATTTTTTTCAGTAGCATTGACCTCTCTGTGTTGTCACTCAGTCACCCCTATAAATTAAATCTGGGATACAGTCATGAACCACTCTGCCATCACCTCTCCAGCCCCATCTCCTAACCCCTGTTCAGTTCATTCCAGATGCTCAGCCCCTTGCTGCTCCTCAGTCATGCCACATGTGGTCCTGCCACAGGGCCTTTGCATGCGCCATTCCTGCTGCCTCCACTCTCCTTCCCCCAGATGTCCTCATATGACTCAGCCCCTCACTGGCATCAGATTTTTGTCTCACTGGTGCTTTCTCAGAGGACTTCCCTAAGTGCTCTATTAAAAAGTACATTTGTCCATGCTCAGCTAACACTCCAGTTCTCTAACCCGCATTATTTTTCCTCTATATCTCTTACCCACACTGACATAATGCACATTTGTCTATTTCTGTCCCTCTCTCTTGAGCACAAGCCCCCCAAAGGCAGGAACTCTGTTTCATTCTCTGCTGCATTCCTAGTCCCTATGCCAGTGTCTGGATGATGTAGGGGCTCAGGGAGTATTTGGAGCCTCCTCTGTGGACCCAGAACACCTTGCATGCACCTCTAAGCTAGCACAAGTCACCTGCTCGCAGCTGTTATGTGTTGGTCCCCCCGCCCCACCACCACCGGGACTGGGCCCCTTCATCTCGGCATCTCCCTGGCACAGAGTCAGGTAAGCAGGAGACCGGCACAGGTGTGTGGACTTGCCGGAGTGTCTCTCCACCAGTGGAGGACTCAGGTTTCTTCAATAAGAGAGTTGGGCAGGAAGGGAAGGGAAGTACACAGCGCGAGAGGCGCCAGGTGTGCCGGGCGGAGAGCCTGCTGTGAGCAAAGCCAGTGAGATAGGCAACGGCTCTGTTTGGCCCAGGTGGTGCCCCCTCTCCAGCCTCAGCTTCTGCTACAGGCCGTTGGGCAGTGTGCTCCTTGCATATGCGTGTTCCCTCCTGCTGCAGGACCTTTGCACATGCAGCTCCCTCTTGTGGAACATTCTTCCCGCCTGAAACCCCACCCCCAGCAGTGTGACCCTCTTCACTCATCCTTCCACTCCAGCTCAAAGGTGAGAGAAGCTTGCTCTGCCCTCCCTGACCCCGTCAGTTCCCTCTGGTATGCTACCTCCTCCCCTGACTCTGTATTTTCCTTTATTATGTGTCGTATGTTATAGTTGGAGGTGAGTATTTGGTTAGGATTTGAGCAACGTTGCTGTCTCTCCCTGAATGGAGTACAGAGAGTGCAGGGCCCATGACCAGTTTGCTCAGCAATGAATCCCCAGTTCCTAGCACACACCTAGCACAAGGCAGGCCCTTGACACACAGGGTTGGCTGAGTGAGGTCCAGCCTGGGAGGTGCACGCATGCATTGGGGCGTTATGGGAGACCAGGTAGATGAAGCAGGTGGGACCACAGGGAAGGGCTGGAGGGCAAAGCCGTGGAGCTCCTTCTGCCAATGGCCTGAGGTCAGGCAGCACATGGAATTTATGGAGCTCCTCTGTGCTGGTGGCAGAACGGGCCCCCATCCCTCCTCTTTTCGTTGCCTCTGCTTGGGAGAACAGGAGGAGCTTTTGGAAGCCAAAGCCAGGTAGGCAATAGGTTTGTTTGCAGCTTTAATGAATCAGGCCTTTTAACATCAGAAAGCCAGGCAGTGTGGCTGCGAATTGGAGAGATCATTTCAGTTTAGCTCCTGGTAAATAGCCTGGTGGGAAGGAAAGTGGAGCCTGGCCAAAGAGCAAGAAAAACATAGGTGGGGACTCTGGGTCCATCTAAACCTGGAAGATGCAGAAAATCCTGGATCCTGGGGCAGTGAGGCTGTTTCTGGAGTTGTGTGTGTGGCACCCGCGGGCACGGAGCCTTGGCGGCTCTAAAATGGGGGCTGGACCCACAGCAGGGGAGGCCTGCCGGGGCCTAATTAGGCTTCACACCAGAGCCAGGGCCTGTCTTTGCTGTGGGTCCCACTGGGGTCCGTGGGGCAGACGCTTCCATTCCTGAAGAGCACAGGGCGAGCTGGCTTGTTCACTACCTGTCTGTGGGGCCCAGATTGGCACCCCGTTGGCCTTCAGTAAACACTTCCCGGAGGGAAGAAAGGAGGGAGAAGGGAAGGCAGGCTCCTTATCGTCTCCCAGGCCCACTTTTACTGTGGTGAGTGTTCTTGCCTCTGCCCTGCTCACAAACCCCACTGCGTCTCCACCGCCCTTTGGGTGGGGCAAAGTCACCCGCCCCAAATTCCCCACCCCCTTCCCGGTCACAGTGCCCACTTCCCTGCCTTCGTGGCTCCTTGGCCTCGGGAGGAAGCTCTGTTTTCTCGTCTGTAAAAATAACAACCCATTTCTTCTCTCATCACACTGGACTGTAGAACTGAAAAGACCCAAAGAGAAGTGAGGCTCAGGCAGGTCGGGACAAAGGTGGGTCTGAGCTGCCGTATCACGGGGGTTAAATCAGGAGCCCTTTGAAACTTGTTCTCTCACTCTGCCCAAAAGAGCAGGTGTGAATATTTTTGTCTGCACTCTCACCTGCTTCTTTTGTTTCCCTGCCTGAAGTTGGACGGTAAATCACGTCGGGAAAAACACAAACCCAAAACGTGTCTCCTGTCTCTTCCTTCAGGTTTGCACACGGTTCTGTGAAGGTGGGAACCGGTTCATGATCCTGGCAGCGTGCCAACGTCTGGAAAGCCTCCTGGAAGGTGTTTCCAAGTACAGCTGGAATACGGACGGCCACCAGCAACTGGCTGGAGGGGATACTGTGCTTCCACCCTGGCAGCATTAGAGAACCTAGTGAGTGACACAGGGCGACAGTGTCACCTTTTATGGAGTATCTACAGGCCCTCTGTCACCTGCCACCCCCTGTTGATTGGACAGGAATGACAACGCTGCTACGATCATCGTCACCACCAACTGCTCACTCAGGTACTGGGTGCTTGCGGTGCACGGGCTCTGTGCCCAGGCCCGGGCGGTCATGGCAGAGAGCGGGGGGTTCATGTCAGGAGGCCTGTGTTTTGAGTGTTGGCTCACATTTGGCTACATCTGACCTTGCACAAGTTGTTTAATGTTGCCAAGCCTCGGCTATCTCACCTGTAAAATGGGAATAATAACAAAACCCACCTTAAAGGTCATTGTGAGGATTAAAGAGCTATATATATAAAACTCCTAGTGGAGCGCTTGGCTGCAGAAAGTGTTTGGTAAGTGGTTTCTGTTATGATGCTGATGGACCTCCCAACAACCCTGTAGGGCAGGTAGGAATGATTAGTATTCAGAGCTTCCAAGTGAGGAAACTGAGGCTTAGAAGGTTTGGCACCTTGACCAAGGGCTCAGGGCTGGGGCATGGTGTTGTTGGGAAGAAATGCCAGGCGGGTTCACTTCCCAGCTCACACTCTGGGTCGTGACTGTATTGGGCTCTATGTGTCGTCCTTGTCATCTCTGCTTCCTTTTGTAAGAAGACTGAACAGTTTACAAAGCATCATTAAACAATCTCCATGTTGTTGAACATTCTGTGCACATCTCCTGGTGCACGTGTATAAGGGTTTCCCCAGGACATGTACATAGGAGTGGGATTATTGTGTCATAGATAGGGTGACAATGTAACTTATTGTTTAAGCCAGGATGCTTTTGAGAGTAAAAGGAGCTGCTATTAACATGCATGCTGGGATAACAGGTGTTTTCTCAGGACAATCCTAGTTTACCATGTAGATGCATTTTTAACAAAATGCCTAGTGAAAAACACAGAACTTTAGAAAATTTTTTAACCCAACCCTCCCTCTCCCACTTATGACTTGCATGCTGCGGTTTTAGTTCAGTATTTAGTTAAAATAGAAAATTTTAAATTATCTATGTGTCTACCATTTTATTTGCTCACCATTTCTTCCTATAGCATTTTCTGTTATATTTTAATTTTTTTTCTTGATGAATGTCTTTTAGATGTTTCTTTAATGACTTTAGATCAGTTGGTGGCAAGCCTCTTATTATTGTTTATAAAATTATATGAAATTGCTTTTTATTTCAAGCTGTGGTCTTAAAATTAGTTTTCTTGGGTACAAATTTTAGGTTAACAGTTATTTTCTTTCAGTACTGAAATGATATTATTCCACTGTCTTCTATCATTGTTGGAAGTCTGCTATCAGTCTGATTTCTTTGTGAGTGGTCTGTCTTTTCTTTCTGTCTGTTTTTAATATTGTCCCTTTGTCTTTGGTGTTCTGTAGTTTCAAAACAATGTGTCTAGATATATCTTGTATTCTTTTTGAATGTATGCTTTCTGGATTTATGTCTTTTATCAGTTTGGGAAACTTCTCAGCCATTCTCTCTGAAAAAGTTCCCTTATCTGTATTCTTTTCTTCTGGGATTTTTATTTGACATGATTTAGAATTTTTAATTTTAGCCTTTGTAGATCATAATCTCTCTTTTATATTTTACATTTCCTTGACTACCATGCTACATTAATAGGTAATTTTTTTCAGCTCTGTCTTCCAGTTGACTAATCTCTCTTTAGTGGTGTCTCATTTGTTATTTAACCCACCTATTGTATTTCTGATATCAAAAATAATTTTATTTCTAAAGGTTCTATTGGGTTATGTCTCAGATATCCTTGGTTATTTTGATGGTCTTTTGTTGCTTGCTTAGTTTTGTAATTCCAAGTTTAGTTTTCTTAAATAGTGCATAGTTATTTCATATTATCTAACTAATTTCCAATTTCTGAGCTGTTGGTAGTCTAAGCTTATTGTTTGATATATCTGCTAACTTCAAATCATGGTGACTTGTTTCCTTGTGTATTTAGTGGTCTTTTTTTATGAGGTCACATTGGCATGTGCTTAATTGGCAGGAATGCTATAGATCTAAATGGAGAATGCTTCCCTCCAGAAAAGGCTTTGTATTAGATTTTTTTTCTGGAAGCTAAGAGGGGATATGAATGAGGCCACTTTAGAATCTGTGTAGGGTCCCTAATTTAATATGGTCATCTTAGGCTCAGCTCCCTATCCTGCTGATGGCCCAGGGCTGAGTATCTTAGTTGCAGAGCTGATAATATTGGTATTTGCCCTTAGTGCAACCTAACTTTCTATCTGCTTAATACAGATCCTGTTTGGCTTGGGTTTGCTTTCTGGGGGTGGAAAGACATCGTCCTTATTTCTTATAAGTCTAGCAACACAATAAATGCAGCAGCACAGCCCTTCAGACAATGTTAGCTTCCATACTGCTGGAAACAGAGGTCCAGATGCATGCATTTTTCAGGGATGAAGCATCCGTATCTAGAAAATGGGCTAGACAACATTGACTCCTTCATGAGACTGTTCAGAAGGTAAAGTAACTTTTCTGAAAAGCTCTGGCTCTCAAGAGAGGTGGCTGCCGGAGATCCCTGCTCTGCTCGCCCCACCCCTGCCTCCCAAACGCAGACTGACTTCCCCTCCACTCCACTTTCTGATGAGCTGGATTCCAGGAAGCCACGAAGCCTGGGCTTTTCTGGATCATTGCTTCAGCTACTCACACCTTTCTTCTCAGCATCCTTCATCTCTCCACCACTGACTCCAGCCTATCTCCACCTCTTCTCATCTCCACGAGCCTCACGCTCGCTTCGCTAGCATTTGGACCTCAGGACTCTGACTTAATCTCTCCTGCCTCATCCTCTCTTGCTATCTTGACCAGAAGGTCCTTGCACCAGCCTTGTCCTGGGGCCAGGCGCTCAGTCCACCTCTGCGGGTGCCTGGTCCAGCTAGTTCCAGGGATAGGGGCTGACACAGGGTGGGGAGAGGTCGGTTCGTAGTACTTTCATGGTTAATTTCTGTGGTATAAAGGTCACTGGGAAATCACACTGAGGCTTATCGCAGGGCTGACAAGTTGGAGGGACATTTCACTTTATATTACAACATCTGTTTTTATTTGTAAGTCATGCAGATCTCCCCTCCCTCGGTCCACCTCACCCCTTATTTTCCTCCCTAGAGTCTAGGAACAAAGAGGTTTCCCAATCCAGTGTAAGTGAGAGACCTTGCAAGCATGTCAACAGATGAAACAAAGGAGTAAGTCTTCATGACTTTTGGTTAGGTGACTTATTAGCTGTGAAGCTAAAAGGACAAGCGAAAAGAGGAAGAAATGGACAAATTGGACTTCATAGAAATTAAAAACTTTTGTGCTATAAATGTTAAGGAAGGGAAAAGACAATGTATACAGTGAGAAAATGTTTGAAAATTAGATATCTGATAAGGACTATAGAAAGAAATCTTACCACTCAATAATAAAAACATAAAATAATACAACTTAAAAGTGGGCAAAGGATATGAATAGACATTTCTCCGAAGAAGACATACAAATAGCCAAACTTGGAAAGATACTCAGTATCGTTTGTCATTATACACAAATCAAAACCACAATATGATACCACTTCATACCCACAAGATGTCTAGAGCCAAAAAGACAGATAATAGCAAGTGTTGATGAGGATGTGGAGAAATTGCAACTTTCATGCATTGCTGGTGGGAATGTAAAATGGTGCTTTGGAAAATAGTTTGGCAGTTCGAAGTTAAATATAGTCACCATGTGACCCAGCAATTCCATTTCTAAGTATATGTCTGAGAAATGAAAACACATCCTCATGAGAACTTGCGCAT
This sequence comes from Lemur catta, assembly GCF_020740605.2. Lineage (NCBI taxonomy): Eukaryota > Metazoa > Chordata > Mammalia > Primates > Lemuridae > Lemur > Lemur catta. Next base: position 6,904,931 of record NC_059141.1, on the reverse strand, counting down.
GAGTGTTCATAGTAGCATTATTCATCACAGCCAAAAAGTAGAACCAACCCAAATGTCCATCAAATGACAAAAGGATAAACAAAATGTGGTTTAATGATACAACAGAATATTATTTGGCAATAAAAAGTAATGAAATACGGATACATACTACCACGTGGATAAATCTTAGAAACATTATGCTGAGTGAAAGATGCCGTTGGCATATTGTATGATTTCACTTATAAGAAATTTCTAGAATAGGCAAATCCATAGGGATGGAAAGTAGATTAGTTTTAGGGCTGCTGTGTCAGGTGGGGTTACAGGGAGTGACTGCTAGTGGGTATTGGGTTTCTTTTTGGGGTGATGGAAATGTTCTAAACTTAACCTGTGGTGATGGTTATACAACTCTATACTAAAAACCATTAGATTGGGTGAATTATATGGTATGTAAATTTTATCCCAATAAAGCTTTTTTTTGAAAAAAAGGAAAAGGCAATCAATAATTCTTTCCTCTGTCTAGGAATTTAATTCATTCCTGTTAACAAAATGTTCCATGAACATTAGGGTTGCCAGATGTAGCAAATGAAAGGGCATGGAGCCAGTCAAATTTGAGTTTCTGATAAACAAGGGATCATTTTTTAGTTACAAGTTTGTCCCAAATATTGTGCAAGACAAACTTATAATTAAAAATTATCTGTTGTTTATTTGAAATTCAAATTTGACTGGGTGTTCTGTGTTTTATCTGGTTACCTTAATTAAAATATAATGCATGCCATAGCCTTTTAATAGAGAGCTATATCATTTTCAACACCATCATCTCTCCATATGCATCCTATAAGCCTCATACCAAAGGGGCCATTGTTTCCATTTTACAGAGTGTAAACCAGAGGCATGACAGATGACATAAATGACTTCTCCATGTGACCCGGGGCAATGTCTTGATCTGAACCCAGGTCTTCCTGACTCCCAAGGCCAGGCCCCCTTACTCAGAGAGCTGGGCACACGGCTTCCTTGGTGTAGCTGATGGTGAGAAACGTGGTTCTCTCCTAGTCTGGGTAAGAGGAGGGGTGTCTGAAACCTTCAGTCCCCGTGAAATTCCTAGCGGGCTCTGAAGCCTGGTTGCTGAGGGAGCTGGCAAACCAGAACAGTGAGTTCCCATTAGAATGTTCTTTTCTGGGAGGAGATAACAGGATAATAGGTATGTTACTTGCTTCCTGTAAAATGATGAGTGACAAAGAGTCACTTGAGATTAGAGTAATTCAGAACGAGTTAAGCCAATACTTGTGCTCCTTAGAGATCAATTTTTATTTTGAGGCAAGGAAAGGGAGGATAAAAGAGATCTAAAATAACATTCAGTGTTCCCTTCCCAACCCCAACAAGGCTTGGGGGCTCTGGGAGGCAGATCTCCGCGTGCAGGGAGAGAGACGGGGGTGAAGGAGGAAGAGCACGGAATGTCCTTGAAATTAAAGACATGTGATTTAGGGGGAAATGATATTTCTGCCCTGAATTCCTTGGTATCTTCTGCACTGAATTCCAGTTTCAGAGATAAACTGGTTGTATAAATGATGTTTTGAAGATGTTTAACATCTTGAATAGGGTACAGTCAAAAACTAAATGGGCCACTTGGGGGATGCAATGATATTTTTCTCCCTCTCTTCTGTCATCATAACAGATTACCCTTGCCTGCCTGGTTAGGTCAACAGGACACCTTCTCCTGGGGCAGTCTGCTGTAATGCGATAGCTAGTGTCACTCTGGTGCTTTCTATGATATAGATAGTAGATCCCAAATAGTGGTCATTGAACGAGTGTCACACTGCATCTGAATCATCCAGAGAAGATTCTAAAATATGTATTCCTGGGCCTCACTCCTCTAGATTCTGATTCAGCAGGCCTGGCTTGGGGTCCAGGAATCTATGACTCTTAACAAGCTTCCCAAATGGTTTTATTGAACAGCCAGACTGGAAACCCCTGGTAGAGGTGAAATATCAAGACATTCTATCTCATAATTAGAAAGTTTGTATTAGATAAGGTTAGAATGTAAGTGATCTTTGTTTTCTGCAAATAGAACTTGCTTTTAGTCTGATAAGAGAACAGTTTTTTAAGGACCCAAATTCTGCTATACATATATAAATATATTAGGACAAATGATTTTTTTCTTTTCTTTTCTTTTTTTTTCTTTTTTGAGACTGGGTCTCACTTTGTTGCCCAGGTTGCAGTGTAGTGGCTGGATCATAGTTCACTGTAACCTCAAATTCTTGGGCTCAAACAATCCTCCTGCCTCAGCCTCCAAAGTAGCTGGGAGTACAGGTAGGGACCACCATGCCTGGCCATTTTATTTTTATTTTTTTGTAGAGATGGGGTCTTGCTGTATTACTCAGGCTGGTCTTGAACTCCTGGCCTCAAGCAATCCTCCCACCTCAGCCTCCCAAATTGCTGGGATTACAGATGTGAGGCATTGTGCCCAGTCTAGGACAAATGACTTTTTAAAGAAGTCTTGTAGGAAAACTTTTTTTAAGGCATAGGGTTCATTTGTCCTCTAAAAACTTGCCCCTAAAAGCAAATGAGATGGAGCGGAAAGAGCTGTGCCCCAGGAGTATGGACAGTGGGGTTCGAGTTGCAGCCCTTCCTGCTTTTGAGCCAGATGATCTTGGACTCATTGCTTACCTGTCTGGGACTCGGGCTTCCCAGGAGGTGGTGGGGATGGAGGGAGCCGGCCAGGGGAGTAGAGGGGCAGGGGAATAGAGGATCTCGAAGCCTCTTGCCAGCTTCAACACTCTACGGAATCCTATTATATTTTTCTGATTCTATTAATATTTCAGTTTTTGCAAAGCAGTTTACTATTGTGTTCTAGAGCCGAATAGCCACCCCTCATCTGTGATTAGGTGTCACGGTGGACTCAGGCTGCTCTGGCTCTGGCCAGAAGCTCCAGTCTGCTGCCTTCTGTATTCCTCTTGTGAGGCTTCTGGTGAGTGTGACCACCAGACCTCAGGAACGCCTCTGCAGCCCCTTGTGCCTTTGCTGCCAATGCACACCCGCACGTGCACGTTTCTCATGCATTTCCCTGCAGTGATTGTTTTATTGCACAGTTCCTGAGGGATGGTTCCCATCTGCCAACATTCCTAGGAAGGCTCTTGGAAACGCTGGAAAAATACTCTTACCCCAAAGTTATATTAAGATTTTTAATTATCGAGAAATACACTATAAATACAGACACCAGACCTTGGGGTATGTGGTATTTAAGCCTCCAGAATTTCAGGGTGACCTCAGCCCACAAAACAGACACTGTTGCCTGTGGCCACTGATTCTTTTTCCTTGAGCAGAGATGTGCCTCTTCCTTTAGTCTCCCGAAGCCCAGGACCCCACTGCACCCATGAGTGTTGGAGGTGGTCGGAGGCACCTGCTCAGCTCTGTCTCACTCAAACAGCACGTCCCTGGTGCTGCCTGGGCAGACTGTGGGCTGGTGTTGTGGGCTGCATTCTGCACGGGATCTGTTCCTCACCTGGGGCCTGCACCTGAGGGCCAAATTCCTCCCCAACATCAACCGAAGGAGAACAAATTTGTTTTCCCTGGCTGTCACCTTGTCTCTCTTCTTTTCCCCTCCAATTTTCTGGCCAGCTGCAGTCCCTTGCTGGGCTTGTGAAGTCATCCTTGTTTGATCATATTCGTGGATTATAGCCTTGTTACACTCAGAGGGCTGAGAGTTCTGGAGTCCTCAGGAATTGATCAACAGCACACAGGAAAGATATTGAACTTAGATGAAAAGCACATCTTAAAAAGCAGTTCTGTCTGATTTCTGATGTTGTCACGGCAAAGCGATGTGCTCACCCCCTGCCTCTGACAGTCGCTGGTTTGGGTATCAGTTGAACCTGCGGTCCAGGTCAGAAACAGAGTGGCTGGGACGCAGGAAGCTGGGAATTCGTCTCAATATCATCCAAGCACGTAGGATGCAATCGGAGTTTGATGATGAATGTCTTTTCCAACAGCCCTGATGTTGCATTCCTGGGTCTCAATAGCTGTTGTCATAAAATCCATCTGATTGCTCAGAAACTGCACAAATACACATCAGTAATGCATTTGATCCAAAGCTGGGGTTACAGCTATGAAAGTCACTGCCATGCTTTGAGCTGGAAGGGAAACAGACAGCTGTGACACGCAGCTGCTCACTCCACCCCAGCACAGAAGCAGCATGGAGTTTAAAGGGTGCTGCTGAGAGCTCAGGTTCCAATTCATTACAAAAGTCCACAAAATAATGTATTTGTAGTTAAATTTTACCCATGACCCTAAGAAAAAGATTGTAAATTTCAGCGCCAATGGATTTAGCTATCACTCAAGCGGCGCCTTTGAGAATTTAGTTACTGGCTAAAGAGGCACCAGGAGTGCCCAGATGTTTGGGATACTGCTTGCAAAATAGAAGAACAAGGCAGTGTGCAGAGTCACCCAGGTGTCCCCAAATCCTGCATTAACCTGTCTATTGCTGCTACAGGCTTTTGCCTTACAGACGAAAATCACTCTGCAGCCTGTGGAAGGCTAGGTAGGTGCTCAACTAGCTGCCAGGGGGAGTGTAGAAATTCCGTGGACTATTGTTCTACAGCAGGATGGTGCAAACAGGCTTCTAATGAATTCTTTCTCCACAAAAGGAATTCACATAAAACGACCATCACCATAAATATATAAGTGTAGTGGGCTATTATACTTTATGTAGTGTACTTTATGTGATTCCAACTATTCGCCTTTAAGAGGGAGAGAAAAATAGAGATAGATGGATGGATGGATGGATGGATAGATGGATGGAAGGGTCAGGATCTCTCTCTTATAAATTGTATTATGAAATACTTGACATGCAAAATAGTATATAACATACCTGGAAGACACGTGAATCAACCGCCCAGCCAGAATAGTGATTAAATGATTCGTCCCATGTGCAAGAGCAGTAGTTTTTTCCTCACCACTTTCTATTTTGTTTACTTTTTTAAATTTTAAAAATGAAGTTTCTTTATTAATGGTAGAAGATTTTTGCTGTGAAAAAAATTATGATTAATTTTATAAGAAAAATAGTTCAATAGTTTTTTAAAAACAGATTTATTGACATAACAACTAACTGCCCCTATTTAAAGTATAAGTTTTTTTTTCCTACTCCCTTGGTAATTGCTTTATGTATTTATTTATAAATTTTCCTCTTTAAAAAAATAGACTTTATTTTTTAGACAAGTTTTAGGTTCACAGAAAAGTTGTGTGGTAACTACAGAGAGTTCTCATACCCCTCCTCCTGCCCCCCAGAGTCCCCCGCTGTCAACACCCCCCACCAAGGTGGTACGTTAGGTACAATGGATGACCCTACATTGACACTAAAGTGTAAGTTTTGACATCTGTACACACCTGTAAATTCATCACTGCCATCAAGATAATGAACATATTTGTCTCCTCTGTGGTCACCTCTCCCTCTTCCTCCTGCACCCCCACCTGCTGTCACTATAGATTAGCTTGAAATTTCTAGAATTTAATATCATAGGAATCATACAGCATGTACTCAGTTTTTTGGTGTGGCTTCTTCCATTTAGCATGATAATTTTGAGATTTGTCCCTACTGCTGTGTATGTAACAGTGGTTCTTTCTTTTTTTATTGCTGAGTAATATTCCATCGTAAGGATGTATCACAATTTATCTACCCATTCACCTGTAGATGGACCTTTGGTTTGTGTCCAGTTTGGAGCTATTACAAATAAAACTGCTACGAATGTTCACGTACAAGTCTTTCCATGAATATAGGCTTTCCGTTTTCTCGGGTGATTTTATGTTATCATCTTAATTTTCCTTGCTACATTCCCACAGCTTCCACACAGACCAGGTAGGATGGAGGTAAGGGTGTTTGTACACCCCAATTTGAGACAACTGTAGCCTGCGGGTCCTGGTCTAAGGAGTGAGGCCTTAACCAGGCCTATGAGTGAGGCTCATGTGCATATACAGCATGACATCATGAAATAGCTAAATTAGCAAGAACGATTGTCAGGAGACCATTGTTTGTGACAACCAACATGAAAAAGGAGGGAAAAAGTCATCTTCTTCCTTCACCTTGTCTTAATAATGTTTTCTTCTTGCCATGAGATTAGCAAACGATGCACAGGAACAATCTGTAGGCTAAATACATTTTTAAAGGGTTGTTAATATCCGTTCCCAAAGTAAACGACACAAAACCAACATGAGTATAAGCCGGGACAGGCATTATTAATGATGTTTATTTTTCATTAGGAGGCCAGAACAATTTCCTAATTGCTAGCAGATTCTAGGAACTGCCTTATTTGTAAACAGTGGTTTGCAAAAATAGTCATTAACAAAATAAACAGCCAATTTAGAGCGAGCAATTGCGATTATAAAATGTATTTAACGGTTTAAAGAGTATTGGTGATATTTCCTAAAGGCTCCGTGTCTCTCCCACATTTGAACAGCTGAGCTGGGCTCACCAGACCCCATGCACAGACCCCGACACACCAGCATTATCCAGTTGGTTTGAGCACTTCCTTTTAAAATATTAATTTTCTGATTATAAAGCTAACTCATTCCCATCACAGAAAATTTGCCAACCACAGAAAAGAATAATAAAGAAAATAAAAATCTCCCATAATTCTACCTTTTAGAGATAAGTATTTTAGTTTAATTTCTTTCTCCTATACAATTTATAGTTGAGCTCAAACTCTATATACCATTGTGTACCCTGTTTTTTTTTCTCCTCAGCATTACTGCATAAACATTGCATCCGTTTATTAAAGCTTTTTCTTTGTAAGCAACATGTTAATGGCTAGAAAAATATCCCAATGTATGGACGGCCCATGATGTACTTAACCATTGCCCATGTTGTGGGTACTTAGGTGATTTCTAATTGTTTCTAGTGTGAATGATGTTGTAATCAGCATCTCTGTGCAAAAACATTTTTAACTGTATTTAGAACTATTTCCTTGGAATATACCCAGAAGTGAAATTTTTAGATCAAAAGGTATGAATGTTTTTGAGGCTCTTGGTACAAATTCAGCTCTCTGTTTAACAGAAAGACTCCGGATAGGGGTGATCAGGAGACTAACCAAAATGCAATTGCCATGGCTAATTAGATTAGGACTGAACAGGACTCTGTTGGAATCTTTGTTGGTTGAGTGGGAGCTGAAGTATTGTGAATCAAAAAATTGGAATTTCTTAGCCCAGAAAGAAGACTGAGTCCTAAAAAGGCAGCACTTTTCCCAAGAGGTAGCGATATTCCAACTTGGCTTGAAGACGTAACCGGGAGGGAAACCCTCCATCAAAGATGGAGACAAAGAAAAGGATGGGTAAATGACTGCCAAGGCCTGCCCAGGTTTGAGGGGTGCTGAAAGCCCCCACAAAGATGATGAGCAGAGGCCGATACCACTGTGGTTCTTCATTAAGCCCCACCTCACCTCTGCGACTGGGGTGATCACCTGTGTGAGTCCCCAGTAATCCAATGTCTGTCATCTTTAATGGTCCTCAAGGATTGCAACTCCCCTGAGAATCAGAAGAGGTGTTGTTATTGTTACTATTTAATTCCTCTCTGCTTTAGTATATGAGGCAAGGCACACAGCAGGTGCTTATTAAATGAGACTTGAAGTTCCCCAAGGGTGGGATCCGGGAGTGTTTCCTCCATCCCCAGTATCTAGCACGATTCCTGCCATATAGCAGGCATTTAGTAAAGTTGGTTTAACTGAGGACATTTATGTAGGTAGTTGCTGCTTAGTCACCAGTTAGATCCATTCAGACAAGAACTCATGGGAAGAATAAAACCCCACTAAGTTTGGTGGAATCCCACCTTCTCATTCTTTCTTTCCTACCCCTCCTTACCCTGCTCTGCTTCCCCCACTAGGCTGACCTATGAACCTGCCCAGCTGGTGAATAACGTGGTCGGGTCTCAGCGTGAGCCCACAGCCCGAGCCCACGGGGTGCTGGTGCCTGTTCTTTAGCTGCTCAACCGACGAGGAAGCAAAGTTGCTGAAGGGTCTCGTCATCAGAAATGATGAGCTTCCCCAGGATCCAGGGAAACAACCTCAGCTCCATCCTGGTCTTCTGGGAGAAACTGGGTTGGTCATTCATTCAGTTTTTTTCACCTTGCAGCTCATGTTAATTAGCTCAGTACCCCAGGACTTATTTCGGATTCCTGTAACAGCTTCCTCTCCTTGCTGTGTGAAGCTCCTGACTTTCCACGTCGGGGCTGGGACTGGGCCAAGCTGCAGTGGCCATCGCTGTCACTGCCATCGCATCATCCAGAACTATGCTAGTCTTGCATTCACCATGGCAACCGGATAATGAACAGCCCTTGCATTTCCATTATCTTTTGTTGGTTTCCTAAAAGTGGGCATTTTCCATGCCTCTATTTTCTCAGCTTACCAATTACACTTTAGAATTCTTTTTGTCTGAGGTTTGCTTCTCTAGCACTTGGAAAACAAATTCATGAAAAATGGCATGAATTCCAAATTATAGGAAATGGAAATCAGCCTGGGCACTGACTGATTTTACAATTTGAAGTCTAAGTGAGTTTTTTGAGACTGTATATAGAAGAAAGCTTAATTAAAACCATGTTTTTTTTTAATGTAAAGAAATCAATTCCTGTCCAAAGTGCGATTAGGCTTCTGATCTACTTGTTTTAGTCAGGACAGAATGGATATAGTTCAGTAACAAATGACCCCCAAATCTCAGTGGCTTTAACGTGATACAGGTTCATTTTTTCTCTCAGGCTCTTTGTTCACTGTGGGTCATCAAAGGGCTTGTTCCATACAGTCACTCAGGGCCTCAGGGTCACTACGATGCCATCATCAGGAATGTTGTGTTTGCCACAGCAGAAGAGACAGACAGAGTGTTGCTTACTGGCTCTTCTGTCTTCAGCCCAGAAGTGACACATTGGCCAGAACTAGTCACTTGACCTCACCCAACTGTGGGGTCAGATATTGTGGAGAAGACATTGAGCCAGGCCAGAACAGCTTGACCATAGGACAGAGTCAGAAAAGGGAGGCAAGGACCGGAATTGATGTCTCAGACACTGAGCCATGTACTTTCTGTTCTCTTATTTAATGGACACTATAAGGCAGTGGTGCCCAACCTTTTTGGCACCAGGGACTGGTTTCATGGAAGACAATTTTTCCATGAATGGGGGCTGGGGGTGGGTGAGGCAGAGCTCAGGTGGTGATGTGAGTGATGGGGAGCAGCCGTAAATACAGATGAAGCTTCGCTTGCTCGCCCACTGCTCCCCTCCTGCTAAGCACCCCACTTCCTAAGTTTCATGGAAGACAATTTTTCCACAGACTAGGGGTGGGAGTGGCAGAGCTCTGTGGCCCAGTCCCTAACGGGCCATGGACTGCTACTGGCCCTCAGCCTGGGGACTGGGGACCACAGCTCTAAGGTACAGGGCAGTGTACCCATTTTCTCGTTGAGGAAGCTGAGGCTTTAAGAGGCTAAGGAACTCATTGCTGGAATTGCCACCCCCAGTTGCAGCCATTTTGAGCGACATAGACCTCACCGATGGGCCTTCAGTATTTTTAGCACCACTGTTTCTGCCAAGGCTGATACCAGCAGATAATTCTTTAGTCTATTTCTTTTTAAAGAGAGTTGAGAATTAGCTTTTCCATCTTTGCATCTTCAGTGTAGCCAGATGTATTGGAATATCTATATCTATACATATCTCCAATTAGAGTTTGAGCTCCATGAGGGCTAAAGTTTTACTTTATTTCTCTTTGCATCCCCAGTGCCTAGTAGACGAAATCGGTGCATAATCAGTGGTTACCGAAGGAGGAATAACTGTGTCAATGGAATCCTTACACTGCCAGAAATGAGGCCATAATATAGTCAAAGAATTGCAATCACAGGAGTCTACAGGCCAGAGATGGGTAGACTCTTGTTGTCTAGAACTTTTGATGTCTCCTTGTCCACAAGGACATTGCGGCTGGGACCTGCAGTCAGTTGTAGGGCCAGTGATGTTCCTCTCCTCTGGGGCCTTCTCAGAAGGTGTAGTCCTAGAGTGGGCCCAGCCTATGTTGTTGTAGCAAAAGATCAGTGGAAACTGGAATCTCAGCTTCAACATTGTCCCCCCCTCCAGCGCCCCCCCACACTCAGCCTCTCTTTGCATCTTCCACTTCAGTGCCGGCACTGAGGTGACTTTCCTGTTATTCAAACCCTCAGAACTTTACCCAGTTTTTGGCCTTCTTCGGGACTTAATGCCCACTTCTTGAGGCAGCATGGTACAGTGGAAAGCACTGAGACTTCAAATAAGGGAGTTTGGGGTTTAAATCCTGACTCCTGCAGAGTGATTTCTGTATGGCCACAGGCAGGTCACTTGCCCACAGCCCCAGTGTCACCTGGGAAGTGGGGACACACCACATATCTCACTGGGCCATTGCATGGCTACCTGAGACAAAGTATACATAAGGCTCTCTCAGGGAACAACAAGATGATCAGATTTCTTGATGAGAGCCCAGGAGCTGAGCCCTGTGGGATGGTGGCAGTGGTGGTGTCTGTTCTTCAAGTGCTTAACTAACGAGGAAACAAAGAGGCCAAAGTCTCCTCCTCCTCGTGAGACGACTGAAAGGCCATGCCCGGGACCCAGTGCGCAGCAGGGGCTCAGGTCGTAGGTATTGATAATAACAAGGATGATGATTAACTTGCTTCATGCCCTCCTCCAGCTCCGTCCTATTTTCAATCTACAGCCTCTTGCCCTTTTAAATAAAAGTGGAGCCACTGCTCAGTGTCCCTTGAATAAAGGAGGTGACTTTGTGCTTGGGTGCCCTCCAGACGTCACGAAATGCCAGCTTGGTCCCCACACAGGTGGGGTGGAGATCTGCCACTTAAATCCTAGACGGCAGCCTCCCTTCTCTCTCCGATGAGGGGTGGAGAGACAGGGAGTCAGCTGTATCATGCATGCGAATGTACCATCCAAATTCCACACACCTGACTTGAAACTGGCCAATGGCTGTACATGATTTTGAAATGGTTTGTAAATTTAATGGTCTGCAGAGTGTGTGTTCAGAATGATTAGGTAATCAGTGGATTTGGTATAGTGGTAGCTCTGTTTAACTTCTAAGTATAGCTAGTGGTCTTTACTGGGTACAAAATGCACCCCGAGACATCGGAGGCCCAGTGGGAGCCTCCTCTGTGCAGGGGCTGCTCTCAGAGCACATTGGCTTTCCTTCGGACACCAAAGAATCAATTCCACGTGTGCTCTAACAAGCTGTGGGAGCTTTAGTCACTGGATAAAGAGGTATAGGCCACAAGACACCGAGCCAGGCCCAGAAGAACCTGACCATGGGAGGAAATAAGAAGAGATGGAAGGCCCAGGAGTGATGTGCCCACCGCTGGCCATGTGCTTCCTCTCTTCTCTCATTTAGTACCTCCTGTGAGGGACAGGGTAGTTATAGTCAAGGAAGCTGAGGCTTTAAGAGGTTAAGGAACTCGTTGCTGTAATGGTCACCTTTAACGGCAACTGTTTAGGACAACAGAGACCTAGACGAAGGGTCTCCAAACTAGGGCTCATAGGCCAAAGTGGCCCGCTGCAAGATAAGAGTAGTGTTTTACATTTTAAATGATTACATAAGTACCCAACTTTGCCTGTTGGCCTTCAAAGCCTAAAATATTGACTCTCTGGTCTTTCAGGGAGGAATCTGCTGGACACTGTGGTGTGCTGCCCGATCCCCTCCCTTCCCACTACGGCCTTCCCCACCCGCCGCTGGCAGCTCACACTTGAACTCTTCTCGGGAAGTGCGCTGGGGCAGTCTAGGCCAAGGTGTAACGTGCCTTCCCGGGGGCAGCCCCCATCCAGAGAGTGGTCGACGGGCAGGTGCAGAGGCCCAATGCCCTTAGCTCGACTTGGGAGGTTCTGTGGGGCCAGCCCGGCTCCAGAGCTCTTGTGGGGCTGGCTGATCTGGTGACTCATGGTCCCGTCTTCCCTCCAAGCCCAGGCTGTGGCCACTCCCGTATGGCTGTTGGTGCTGAGAGCACTCCCTTGAAAACCTGCCCGCAGTCTCCCCCTGCCAGGAGCCCAACCTGGGACAGCGACAGTGGCTCTTCCTCGCTCCCATGTGGTGATCAGTGTGGGGCATGGCGGGGCTAGGGAGGACCTTCCTGGCTGGGGGAGATGGGGAAGAAGGGGCCGTGGAGCTTGGTCTTGAGTGTGCGCCAGCGTCCTGCAAAGGCAGAGCTGAGCTGGCTTCTCCCCTGTGGGCTCCGGCCTCCCCTTCCCCTTCCCAGCCCCATCAGGGCTGCTCCACCCAGCAGCTGTCGCTCCAACCCTGCAGCATCCCCCAGGCATCTCTGAAGGCCCTGCTCCGCCATGTTTCCTGGCTTTTGCACATCGTGGCCACCCCACCTTGAGATTGCCTTCCACATTCTTTACTTGCCTTACTTACCTTGCAAGGTCATAGTTGACAAAATACTAATAGATAACATGGAACTCTCACTGTGTGTCAGGCACTGCTCCACGCACTTCCCGTGTGATAACTAATTTAACCCTCTTGATAACCCTATGCCAGAGGGTCTCATTATTATGTCCATTTTATAGGTGAGGAACTTGAGGCACAGAGGTCAGTAACTTGCCAAGGTCACACAACTCATAAATTGTGAACCTAAGATTTGAACCAGGCAGTTTGCCTCTGAAACCCAGCTGAGCTGTGGACGTGGAATTGTCTGTGAAACGTCTTTCTCCTCCAGTGAGCCTGTCCCCCAGCTGTGGCTGAACCATCTAGAAGTGGTCACTTGACCCAAGCTCGCCTGATGACTATCTCCCCTGGGTGCTCACAGGGCTTCAGGCTAGTGTCTCCTTAGTGGAAGTGTTCAGGGTTCATATTTCTGACTATTTGGGGAAAAAAGATCTATAAGGAAAAAGAGTGGGCTGGTTTTCAACAGAGAGTAGCAGAGAGAAGAGAAGAGGGAGGGTTCTCGCAGCGTTTGGTTATCTGCTTCCAGCCTGTCCCCAAGGCCTGGCTGCTCCATGCTCTTTCTTGTCCAGTACTTGCTGAGATTCTGGGAGCCAATACCACCTCCACTTTGCCTCAGTAGGGTCTGCTTGGGTTTCTGTGACTTGAAAGGCCCAAATCAAACGTTCTCTGCACAGAGGCCTCACTGTCACCACCCAGATGCCCACTGGCTCAGCAGGAAGCTGTCACTGGCTTTCCTCCAGAGACAGTGCATAACAAATTAAAATGACAAAAGTCACCCGCCTAGACTTTAGGCACCTAGGCAGCTATTTCTACTCCCCCTCCAGGTGGGTAAGGCGTCTAGAGGCTGCACAACCACAGACTTAGGAAAAGTCACACCAAAATGCACCACATGGTGTATTCTGGCTTTTGCAGAAGTGCACACACAGCGGGGCAGTGTGCAACTGAGGCTGTGCTGGAGGACATGAAGTCTAGGAGGCCCTGACAACCTTCCCCACTGGAGATGGTAGTAGTTGATGAACAGCCTGAACCTGTGACAGAGTGCCGGAATTCAAGGCATACAGAGAGTAGGAGGCCAATGTTTCCTTCTAGAGAACAGAAAGAGAAACAGGAAGAAGACAGAGCAGGAGCCGTGGGGGGGTGGGGCCAGGAGCCAGCAGCAGTTATGGATGAGGAGAGAGAGCCGCCCAGGTATAGCAGGGTGGGGCAGACAGCTGCCGAGTTGCCATAGTGGTCGGGCCCTCAACTAGGATGGATGGATGTTGTCTCTGAGCCAACATGGTCACCAGGTGGCTCAAGCTTAGAGGTGTCCTGAACGACCTTCTGTTCCCAAGATATACATGTCTCCACGAAGCCAGGTGGTGCCATTGCTATTCTTGTCATCCTCACGGCCAGTATGTCCTTATCCACGTTGCTTAAGGTCAACTGAGAGTGTCTGTTTCTTGACAACTAAAGAGATAAACCAACACAAAAGACCACAAGTATTGACAAGGATGTGGAGAAATTGGAGCCCTTGTGCACTGTTGGTGGGAATGCAAAAGGGTACAGCCACTATGGAAAAAAGTATGGAGATTCCTCAAAAAATTAAAAATAGAACTACCATATCATCCAGCAATCCATTTCTGGGTATTTACCTGAAAGAACTGAAAGAAGGATCTCAAAGAGATATTAGCACCCCAATGTTCATTCCAGTGCTATTCACAAGAGCCAAGGGGTGGAAACAACTTACATGCCCATGGATGGGTACATGGAGAAAGAACATGTGGTATATGCATATAATGGAACACCATGTAGCCTTAAAAAATAGGGAAATTCTGCAATATGTGACATGAATGAAACTTGAAGAGATTATGCCAAGTGAAAGAAGCCAGTCATAGAAGGACAGATACTGCATGATTTCACTTATGCGAATATCTGAATAGCCCATCTCATAGAGAGTAGAATGGTGGTTTCCTGGGGCTAGGGAGAGAAGGAAATGGGAAATTGCTAATAAATGGGCATAAAGTTTCAATTATGGGAGATGAATAAGTGCATAGTAAGCTACACGGCACAGTGTCAATAGTTAACAATACTGTATTACACACTTCAACATTTGCTAAGAGGGTTAATCCCATGTTAAGTGTTCTTACCACACTAAAATAAAAAAAATATTTCTTTGTAAAGTGCTAAACCAGCAAACAGAACACAGGAAGTCCTCAGGCAGAGGCATCAGCCAGGGAGGCCTCACTGGGAGAGGACACTCTCTGGACCCCCACGCATTCTCGCCTGGCTCCACGGTTGTCCCTCAGCCCACTCCGGAAGGTGGCACAGTTTTCGTGTGGAGAGCAGCCGTCCTTGAATGATCACCAGGAGGACCTGACCGCAACCTCAGTTTCTTCTTCCACTTAGTTAAACACAATTGATGCTTAAATTTTTTTTGAGGTGAAATTTACATAATATAAAATAAACCATTTTAATGTGAACAAAATTCAGCGGCATTTTAGTACATTCCCAGTGTTCTGCAAGCACCACCGCTATGTAGTCCTGAAACATTTCATCATGCCTCAATAAAACCCCGGACCTGTAAACCAGCCCCCCCTTTCGTCCTCCCCCAGCACAAGTCTGCTTCCTGTCTCCGTGGATTTACCTATTCTGAATATTTCGTACAAATGGATCATCTGATATGTGACTTTTTATGTCTGCTTCTTTCACTTAGCATGATGTTTTCAAGGCTCATCCACGCAGTGGCATGTGTCAGCACTTCATTCCTTTTTATGGCTGAATAATATTCCGCCATGTAGGTTTACTACATTTTCTTTATCCATCCATCAGTTGATGGATATTTTGGTTATCTTCACCTTTTGCCTATTGCGAAGAATGTTGTGAGCATATTTTGATATTTTTTAAAGTCACAAAAATCACAGAGACAAGCCCAGGGCCGGGTGCCCTAGACATGCCAGCGTGTCCTGGTGCTCTCCCGTGCGGGGTGAACGCAGAGAGGGCACACGCCGCTCCCACTCTGACAAGTGTAAATGGTAGTACTCAGGGCGGGAGTCTCTGCAGGCCTCTCTCAATCCCGCCTCTTAAAAGCCCACCCTGAGGTTGCTTAAGAAATTACTGGGTAATTGAAGCAATAACTTTCAAGACCAAAATATATATTTTCCTCCTCCATAGAACACAGCGCCCATAACTCTTGCGATGCTTTTAGCTGTTCCCGAGAATACACTGACTGCCCTTCCCCTTCCCTCCTGCCGAATGAAGTGCAGAGAGCAGAAAAGGTGCAATTCGGTGGGAATCATAAACAAAGAAGAGAGAAATGCTCTTTTTAAAAATTCTCAAAATATTTAACCCCCCCAAAGTGCAAATAAAACCAATCCCCCTGACCCCAAGAGTCCGCGCTCTCGCCGTCTCTGTGCAGCCCGATGCTTGGTCCTGCAGTCGCACTGGGGTGAGAGCTCCTTCCATGGGGACCGTGTGCGGAGTCTCATTTAAATTCCGGAGGCATGCCTGAGCGTTGTTTCTTTCGGAAATGTCAGCTCTCTTAATTCTTTCCCCTTTTAAACAGATCCAAATGATTTTCCCCCCTGATTGAAGTAAAAAGAGTGTAAATATTTTAGCGTTTCATAAAACTGGAAACATCAGAGGCTACTTTCACAGTCCTTCGAATAACAGCAAGGATTTCCTACACATTCTAATCAATTAACTTTCCAGAGTAATTTTTCAAGAGCAGCAGAATGGTCCAACTCCAGGCCACTCACACTTTTGCCTGCTCACATTTCTGCCACTTTGGTGGTGAGGAATTCACCTATAAAGGGAGAGAGGGACTTCTCTTGCCTTGGACACAATAAACTGAGTGTGTTAGTGTAGGGCAGAGTGGTGGCCGTGCAAGCTGGCTTGCGGTTATGTCCTGCCAGGGCCGGGCCGAGGAACAGCGCTTTCCCACATCGCTGGCATCACGTTAAAGAGAAGGAACCGGGTCACTGTCTTCCTATGCAGCACGCGTGTTCACACATGAGAACTTCCACAGCCCAAGCAGGTTGTCCAAGCAGGTACTTTGCACAGTGTAATTTCATGTAGCGTTAAAAAAAACGAATGACTCCTTGCCTGCGCTCCCACTACTAAAGGCCATTTGGAAGAACCTGGAAAGCTTAACGATTGCCTGAAAGGCTGCAGCGAGGAGAAAGGATGGGCATCGGCGAGTGCGAGAGGACATGGGCTTGGCTGGGGAGGGACTTCAGAAGGTGCTGCTCTGTCCCCTGCAGAAACCTCCACCTGTGGGGACACAAGCCACCCTCCAGGGTGGAAACCCAGATAATGACTCTGTCACCAGTTTCAAAGCATGGCCTGTGCCTTTGGGCTGTGGGTTGGTAGAAATTTTTAATTTTTACTTGAGCCTCATGCTAATGAGGAGAGCTACGGGCTGCTGTTTCTTATTCACTTGTCACCAGGACGGGAGTAAGGCAGGGCGTGGGGACAGCTACTGCGTGTTAGAGCTGGCTGGTTGAGCTGCCCGGGCTCACCTGGACAGGCCACTGTGCCTTAGCAGAGATCTCACCTTGGGCAGGTGTGAGGACCTCCCCACCCTACAGAGATGCTAATGTGGAGGAGGGGTGAGAGACAGGGACACTCGCTCACCTGACCTTGAACAATGAGTATGTGGGGAGTGGAGGACAGGAGAGGAGCCCAAGTGTGTCCTGTCTCCTCACCCAAAGGGGACCGAAGCTTTGCATCTGGTGCAGGATCCAGGACCCAGAGCTCAGCCTGAGGTTCCCCCTCGTGCTGAGAGATGCCTCCTCACTGGCCAGAGATGACAAATGTGGCAACAGAGCCATAAATATCCCGAGTCGAGAGAAGATGGACAGGGAGAAGTCATTAGCAGTGACAAAGAGTCTCGTAGTTCAGCATTGCTCGCCTAAAAATGATTGCTAAGGTTAAAGCTGGCAATGAGTGAGAGGGACGGGAGCGGGTTGGGGACATGGGCTGTGCTCTGGGGTGCTTGATCTGAGATGGCAGAGCTTCCAGAAGACCCGTCTCCTGTCTGCGCCTGCCCCAGCCCAGCTGGGAGAGTTTGCTGCTCTCCCATTGGCACATTCAAGTTGGACCCGGCAGGAGAGGATTTGCACTCTGCAAATCGAGCCAGTCACTGAGGTTTCACAACTGGCTGCACTTCTGCATTTCTGAATCCAGAGTGACAGGAAAAATCCTAACATCTCCTTGAGAAATACTGTCTCAATTAACTGTCTTTATTACTGCATAGTGCTTCTTTTTATTATATACATTCATTGGCAAACCATAGCAAACAATTTCACTATGGCAAACAACATAATGCGTGCTCCAGCTCCTCTTCCATTTCCCACTTACTGGGACATAAAAAATAAAAGAAAGAGAAAGAAACCTCTCATTCATCACTACATCAAAAATTTCTCTGCCATTTCCTCGGGGAAAAAAAAAAAAAGAAAAAATTAAGACAACTTAGGAGGATGCTTCTAGTACCTAAACATGAAAGTATCAACCAATATGTTTTTGAAAATTGAAAATAAAATTATGGAGAAAATGCTTTATTTGATTCTCTGTTTATGGGAAATTTATTTTATTTGACTTTTTTATTTGTAATATCAACTCTGGAGCAGAGCACAGTTTCCAAGGTGTTCCCTAACGGTCTCATTCTTCTAAATTATTAATGCTGCGCTGTTGATATATTGTCAGCCTTGTACATACATTCTATGAAAATGAGTTTTACAGTAGGTTGGGATTTATAACAAAGCTTGACATATGCAGCTAATTCACCTACACAGTCCTGTCAGTTTTAGGTTCATAAATAATTGATACTCAGGGCTTGAAGTTCAGCTACTGTTAGTACTTCAGCTGTTAAATTTCAGCAGCATAATGGATGAATATTTGTTTATAATTTCTGTACGTGGTCCCGATGTCAGCTCCCTCGCTTCATTTGCATAGGTAGATTGAGATGTTGGAAGTGTAATGAGCGCATGAAGATGACGAATTGTTTGCCGGGATGCCGGTGCGGTTCTGTAAATGTTTGATTAGTTCTGAATGGATTACTGTTAGATTATCTGGTTCAGAGGTTAACGTGAGCAGCTCTTTGCTCCCAGAGCTTTTGTGATCCCTTGCTGACAGATTTTAAAATTCATACCGTGAGATCAGAGCTGCAAAGGCGAGGGGGTGTTCTCGGCAACAGATGTTTCGTAATTAAGCATACGGTTTCCCTGTTTTAGAGAGCTGGAGGAATTTCAAATTGGCATGATTTGTTCAGTTGGAGGAAACTCCAGTTCTAAAGAAAATATTCTTACCCCCTACCCAGGTATTGGTTACTCAGCTTCCCAGTGACAGTGACTGGAAGAATGAGCCACACAGAAAAATCTGGGGTGGGGCGGGAGGATTCAATGCCAAGGGAGGGCAGTGTCCTGCGATTTGCCCAGTTTGGGAACTGTGACCTTGATCATTGCCAAGGAAGTGTCTTAGCTGGAGTCCAGCGTGTGACAATGCCCAGGCATCGCAGTTGTGCCCCCAGAAGTTAGGGTAGTCTGGAGGCCTTTGAGCAAGGGGAGGGCTTTGGAATTCCAACTAAGCGACATCTACACAGAGCCTTGCTACCAACACAGGCTGGTAGCTGGTTAACATAAGAAAGCAGAATTCTGAAGAGGCATCAACACCATTGCACACACACCACCTCGAAAGTGTGTGTGAGTGTTTGTGTGTGTGTCTCAACCCAAAGAAAGAGCTGAGTGAGAAACATGAATCTGGTCTTGTTACCCTTCTCAATGAGATTCCAGAAAGAGGCTGGGCCTGGAACCTCCCTCCAGGTCTGACGCAGCCCAGCATGGCTGGACCCTTCTGCCGACTCGGACCCGCATCATGTTTCAGGGCTGTATAAACCGCCTGCTCAGTCCCCACCCCGGCACACATGGCCTTCCCTCACCCACCATGCCTCCCTTCTGTTCTGGCACCAAACCTCGACGCCCCCTGCTCTCCCCCGCACCCCAGCACCGAACAGGAAAATGGAGGCAACAGGCCTTAATGAAAAGATTTAGTGCTTGCAGCTAAACAGAACTGAGTTCCAGCGCTCTCTTGAACTATATTTTTCCAGTCCTACATCCAGTTCTTTAGCTTGTCTGGCAATCATGTTAGTGATTATATGGGTAATGAAACACGTGCTCTTTTTGTCTGAGCCTCTGATTAATCTGCCTTCTCTTTAGCCTTGATTTATGGCGCTCAACTCTGGAGGTGAACGCTGGCCCATCAGTTCCTAGCCCATTACAGACGCAGGGCTGCTAAATGCCTCGGAGGCTTGAATTGTTTCTTGACAGCCGGGCCTCTTGCTGCATTCCCTCCAATCTGTTTTGGTTCCTGGTGTGACCTTTCATACAGTAAAATACATTAGTTGAATAGCACAGTCTCATTAAAAGAGTGAATTAACCGAAGAGTCTTTTTAACTAAATGACAGCCAAAGGACTGAGTGCTAATAGCCACGAGCAGTTGGAAACTTAACTCATGAATCAGCCCTGTTAATACTGCCTCACGCCTGAAGCGCCGAGGGTACCGCGCTCTCTGCCGGTTCTTGTAAGAAGAAAAGCTCATTACTTTCCTCCTGATGGGAGAGAAAGAGTGAGCGAGCAATAATAAAGCTTGAATTTTTCAATACTGTTAAAAATGGGGCTGACAGATTGCCGACAATAGGAGCAACGGGCCCAGACGCTGCGTCCGGAGCCGCTGAATTAGCAATACCATATATCATACAATCTAATTAAATCAACCTGGAGAATGAAATTAGTTTTCTGTGAGTGAAATGGCCTCTGAAAGAGCTCTATTAAATGAACTGGAGAGCATTAATTAAATAATTCACAGTGAGGGATTTTGCATTTATACAAAAATTGTGCACTTAATTGTCCATGCTGTATTACAGATCTGGCCTTATGTTAACAATGTGTCGAAAGCACACTTATTGGAGCATATCAGGAACAGTTTAACACAAACGCAGCTTGCAAAGTTTTATGGGTTGGGCCAAGGAACCTAAGAAAAAGCATCCAGGGACACCTACATCTCACAAGTTGGGCCAGCAAGGTTTTCTTCGCCTGGCAAAGTCTGCTTTCGAGGATTTCGGAGGCTTCCGTCATGTGCGTTGTGATGCTTATCAGAGACGGTCCTAGTGTTTGGGCTGGCAACCTCTCGGGGTGTCACAGGGCTCCTCCTGGGTTGACCTCCGGAGGTCTTGGTGAATTTGGAAGCTTGGAAACTATCTGGCAAACGTTGGTATCTGGAGAAATTCATCTGGGAGAATCAATTTTCTTTTTCTTTTTTTTTCTCCCAAATGTATTAGCCAGTTATATGAACTCACTCATGTAAACCCAAGCATATTGGGTGCACTGAAGGAAAAAGTGAATGTAGATACAATTTTAGAGAAATCAGGCACCATCCTTCCCAGAGTCATGGATCCCAGGGTTGATAGACACTATAAAAGTCATTTAGTTCAAGCCTTCCTTCTCCTAAGCAATGCCTGAATTTCCTCTGTAACATTCCTGCACCAATACTTCCAGAGCTGAGGGGCTGGCTCTCACTCCAGAGAGCTCACTCTGTGGCTGGACAGCTCTAATTGGAGCAGTCTGGGCAGCGTGTGCAGTGGTCGGGAGCTGGAAGTAGACACCCAGGTTCAAGTACTAGCCCCTCCACTTACTAGCCTCACACTTTTGGCCAAATGACTGAACCTCTTTGTGCCACCATTTCTTCATCTATCGAAATGAGGATAATAATAATGATACTCAGTTTATAACATTGTTAGGATTAATCGAGTTCATATAGGCACAGAACTTGGAACAGTGTTTGGCACATACATGTTAGATAGTATTATTTTGCTGCTACAGAACCTCTCTGTTCACGCTCCTATTTTGATAGTTTTGGACCAATAATAACTGGATTTTTTAAATCTAATTTAGAAGGTCTTCCTTGCCTTTACTGTTTCTTCTCATTAATTAGAGAATGTGGCAATTGAAAAAGTCTAACTTTTCTTGGCTGGTTTGTTTCAAATTTAAGGCTTTTAAAAGTTTTAAACATTTTCCTGCGTACATTGCCAGGGCGTGTGGGTGTTGAGATTTTTCTGGTGAACAAGACAGACAAAAGTTTCTGTCTCCATGGAGCTTTCATTCTCATTTTCCTTTTAACAGTACTAAACTTGTTACACATTTTTAAAAAATCTTTAAAATGGTGAAAATTAAAAAATAACAAAAGGAAAAGAAATTCTTATAGAATATCTGAGTAGAAAAATAGATACTAAAACATTAGAAATAATAATATTACCTTACAGGCAACTAAATTATTCTTAGAATACACTCCCTTTGAGACTCATGTTTTATACCTGGGACTTTTTACTTCCAACCTGCCTATACTACCAGTCCACTAAGATATCATTCTAATTCCCCAGTACTGATGATCTCGGGCGGTTTCAAATAAAGCAAGCCAGCCTGAGACACAATCAGCAACACCCTAAAAAATGTGCATCAACGCAATAGCTTTGTTGAGTATAAACTAATTTGATTATTTCTAAAGGATTTACTTTAGCAATTCTATTTTTGTTATATGCCATTATCAAATTGCTTTAGAGATAATTAAAAATAAGCATAGCCTTGCTTCTCATTAAAAGAAAAAAATTGAGATTTTCAGTAGGATAGACCCTCACTGGATGGTTCAGGCATCACGGGTTGCAATAATAGTTTGAGCTCCTGCCATGTTAACAGGCCCTATGATTCTAAATAAAATAAAATAGAATCTTGAGGCCATCCACTTTTCCCCCTCAGAGGAAAAGTTCAGCAGTACCTGCTTGGCAGGGTGAAGGGAAAAAAAGAAAAAGGAATCAACCAAGAGGAAATACAGAGGGCAGGAGCCTGGTCAGGGTGAAACTGAGAGGAAAGCCTTGGGACATTCGCAGAGCCTGCAAGGTTTGGAGAGCCGGAAGAAAGTGCATGTTAAGAAGCATTGCTATGAGTAATAATTTAGATTCCCTTCAATGTCAGCTGAGCCATTCAGGTAAAGACTCGAATTACTCTCGGTTGTTGGATTGTGTTCCTTTAAATGTGGCCGTTCTCAGATTGTGCCACTTGAATCCCTAAAATTTATTTGGGTTACAAAGCCATATACATTTTATATATAAGGTAAGTGGGAAGTCAGATGTATCTATTTATTCACACTTCCACCAAATAATTATGGAGCACTTACGACTTGCCACCATGTGCTTCGTGCTGCAGGAGGCACAAAGATATTCAGACAGCACAACTGCCCCCAGGGCTTGCAAGTCTTACAAAGTAGGTGCTGAATAGACATTTGTAAAATGATGAATGAATACATGAATGCATGTAGAATAGAGGAAGTAAAACATGTTTATAGTTAACTCTAGTAAGAGAATAAGAGTTGCAAGTCTTACAAAGTAGGTGCTGAATACACATTTGTGAAATGATGAATGAACACATGAATGCATGGAGAATAGAGGAAGTAAAACATGTTTACAGTTAACTCTAGTAAGAGAATAATAACAACAACACGAAGTAACACTTACTGAGCTCTTGCTATCACCTGGGCCAGCATTTTACATGTATTTTTTCTTGAAAATGTGCTGTGAGTCCTAAGTGAGGCAGAAACACTGTGGGAGTTCAGAGGAGAAAGATGCCTTTTCCATTTTGGAGGTTGGGGATGACGGTGAGAAATACTGAGAGCTGTTTATTAATTACCAAACTATGTGCCAGTTCCACACCAATGCAGGAAGTGATCCCTCCTTCAGAGATCAGGCACACGAGTCTGAGAAACAAGGCAGGAGGGAGGCTCAGGCAAGGCCATTCCTAACAGGATTGACCTGGGCCTGGTGCCTTTAGGCCCAGAGCGAAGAAGGGGGTTGTTGCGGTGTGTGTGCTGAGGGCCTGGGGGCAGGTCTGGAGCAGTCAGAGAAGGTGCTCAGGGTTCAGACAGGCAGCCAGGGAGGCAGATGATGTCCACAGAGAAGGAGCCCAGGATGGAGAGGAGGGAGGTTGTCCTGGCCAGAGAGCAAGGAGGCTGGACAGAGGGGCCAGGGATTCACAGCTTCCGGGCAGGAAGGAATGAGAGAGCAGGGCGGGAAGAAAGCTTCATGCCGGAGTCTGGGGGCCCAGAGCGCCAGGCGAGGTGCTTCCATCACTGCTGGGAAACAGGAGGCCTCACCTTTGCATCACCTGGGGAGGGGCTGGGAGGATGTCCTAGGTAACCAGCTGAGAGGCCAGCACACACCAGGTGCCAGGGCCCAGAAGCAGCATTGATTGTCAAAGGCCTCCCTACCTTTCTAAGAGGGCCCGCGCTCTGATCAATAGCAGCATTTCAGTTATGAGATTAGGCAGGGGCTCGGAAAACAACGGTGCTCAAATCCAATCTCCAGCTCCGGGGCTTCAGCTGGTGGCCAGTGACAGAAGGGTGGAAAGAAATATGTATTTCCCTTTCTTTCAGCATTGATTGTTTCTGTGAATCATGGCTTCGAGTCCCCTCTTTTCCCTGGAGCAGGAAGGAAGGGGCATTCAGGGCTGGGGACTCAGGCCTTGCACCTCTGTGTGACAGTCCTGTCCTTTGGGTCAGTTCAGACTAGCTGGCGGGCTTGGGGCCTAACCTCAGCCAGGCTGTTCCAGGAGCAGAGATGAGGGTGAGTGGGGAGGGGCCCCCGAAGAGGAAGCTGTCATGGTCTTGGCTAGAAGGACTCCCCGCCCCTGGGCCGGGCTTCCGATGAGGAGCCAGTTTCCTTTTGCCAGAGAGCAAGTAGAGCAGAGCCAAGTGTGATGGCATCTTGAATCTGTGACTTCCTACAGCTAGCTTGGATAGTAGCTGAGGTTGCCGCTGTGGGGTGAGGGGCTGGGGAGGCATGCAAGGTGCCATGGCGGATGGGCAGGGCAGGCAGGGCCATGCTGGTGCAAGCCCCAGGCCCTCAGCACTTTGTGGCGTGGTGCTTGGACCCCCAGTGGGGCCCAAACTGGTAACTCTCCCTGTCCTAATGTCACACTCACACACAGAATGGACACACCACTGACTGGTCAGACAGGGAGGCCCGAGTGGGCTTTGCATCCAGATCATGGTAAGAGAACACCCTATTGCAGAGAGAAAGGGGACCTCCAAACTGTGGGTGAACCCCTCCAATCTTGCCAGCCCTGGCCTGGGCCCCTTCCAGCCAAGCTGCCAGTCACTCTTGGACATTGGCCCAAGTTGTGGCCCTAAGGACAACAGCCTCCCCTTTGCTCAAATCTCTCCCTGCCTGGGAGCAAGACTTGCCTTTGCTGTTTTGCAGGGTGAGCTCTCGTCATCCACCCTGTACCCCGCGTGAGGCTGTTTGGCGGGGAGGCCCGTCAAGCTAGTCAATCATTTGCACCATTACCTTTAATATTAGCCGTATTTAGCTTATTCATAAAGGCCTGTCTCACATGAGAGGATTCTTTCCATAGTCGTGACAATTGTGTTCAAGCTCCCCTCTGAAATGTGTCGTCTGTCTCCTACTTAGGAGATCAGTAAAAATCCAAATGTTTTTGCTGAGGTTGGGGAGAGAGGGGTTTCTCTGGTCCCCTCTTGGACTCTTTCCAAGAAGCCTGGTCTTGTCGGGGCATAAAGTACTGCCCTCGCAGCCCCTGCTGCTCCTGTGGCCCCTGACGGACGTGTCTGAGCACGACAGCTGCCCCAGCAGAAGGCCTCGGGTTGTGGGTGGTAGAAATGGAGAGAACCCTGGGGTCGAGTACTACGAACTCTCCATTTTACAGACATGGGGACTGCAGCCCCGAGAGGTTTTGAGGGACTTGTTTGAGCCGACTCGGCAGGTCAGGGTGGGCCTGGGCCTCGGTCTCTCATTCAAGGGCTTTTCCTCCAGCATGTCTGGGCCTCAGGCTCAGATTCAGGACTGAGATGCTGCCACGTGACGAGTGGCTTGGAAGCCGGTGGCCGGTGCTCTGTGCATGTTTCCTTGGTTGTCACAGGAACACTGCAGAAGAACGCATGTGCTCCTGGGTTCCAGACCAACACATGGAGGCTCAGGGGAGGTGAAATTACTTGTCTGAGTTTTCACAGCCAAGAGAGGAACCAGCATGTGGACTCAGGTTGCCTGGAGCTATGGACTGAAGGTGTCCCCCTAGAATTTGTATGTTGAAGCCTAACTCCCAACGTCATGGGCATGGAGGGGCCTTTGGGAGGTGGTGAAGTCATGAGGATGGAGCCCCCGTGAATAGGATTAGTGCCCTTAGAAGTGCCACTAGAAGGCTTGTTCTTCTCTCTCCCTCTCTTCTCTTCACCATGTGAGACATAGTAAGAGGACAGCCATCCGCAAACTGGGAAGCCAGCCCTCACGAGACACCTTGATCTCGGACTTCCAGCCTCCACGGCCGTGACAAATGCTTATTTAAGCTGCCAGCCTATGGCATATTGGTCACAGCAGCCTGGGTGCTGACTGAGATGCCTGGCTTGGGGGCTTTGTTCTTGGCTGGCTTGCTCTCCCATGCCCCCAACAGCTGTGCCCTCTGGCTGTGCCCCAGAGCCGCTGCTGCCGGCCACCCTGGCGGATCCATCGGAGCAACATCTGGAAAAACCACAACCAAGGAAGACTTGGAACCAAGGGAGACTTGGAAGGGTGTGGGCGTGGGGGCCTTCAGTCTGGCTGAGTCCCCACTTTGCCTGGGGGACCCTAAGTTGGGGCAGGCTCCCCTGAATGGTGGTCTCCTCCCAGAGTGGGGCAAAAGCCTCCGGCATTCAGAGGTTCCCTTGACTTACCCTCACGTCCTGGCACTGTGCCCCTCTTTCCCACACCCCCGGGGGGCAAGGGGAGGCTGCCCTCCTCTGCCTGCCCATCTTTTCTTATCTAAAGGGTTCAGTCCATGCAGGCCAGCCAGAGAAAGCGGGAAAAATCTCTGTCTCAAAGCCTTGCACATTGTTCTATTGCAAAGTTCTGTTTTGAATGTCAGAATTGAAATATAGTCTCCTTCCTTCAGTAACAAATTCTCATCTTCTTTCAAGCAAATTGTTCATGTATGCAAACTAGAGAGAAGGACAGGTACTCAGTAGAAGTAAAAAGAGAAACTCACATTAATATTAATATTTAGCTAAACGTTTACTGTTATTTATTTATTTACCTACCTACTCATTTATTAACTTAAGCAGCTCATTCATGTTCACTGTTTAAAAATTACAAAAATACTGATAAGAATAAAGAAGAAAATAAAAATTACTCCTACTCTACCAGCCAGAACATTACTGTGAACATACTGGTGCATTGCGTTCCAGACTTTTCTTATGCATCCTGTATGCAAGTATATTTTCAACAAAATGAGATCACATCCTGCATATGGCTTTATAGCTTGCTTTTTGCACTGAACAATTTGACATCTTGCCCCCTAGTACACTTCCCCATCATTCTTTTTTTTTTTTCTTTTTTTTTAGAGACAGGGTCTTGCCCAGGCTAGAGTGCAGTGGTGTGAACGTAGTTCATTGCAGCTTTGAACTCCTAGGTCTAAGCGATCCTCTTTCTCAGCCTCCCAAGTAGGTAGGACTATAGGCGTGTGCCACCACACCTGGCTAATTTTTTTTGTAGAGATGGGGTCTTTCTATGTTGCCCAGGCTGGTCTCAAATTCCTAGGCTCAAGCGATCCTCCCACCTCAGCCTCCCAATGTGCTGGGACTACAGACAGGAGCCACCATGCCCAGCCTTCTCAACAATTCTTAACATCAGCTGAGTATTCCATGAAAAAATGTAGACTTTCACTTAATCAGTCCTCTATTGTTGGACCTATCATATATCTGAATGTTGTTAAGCTACAGTGTAAGTGTTTGGCTATTTGGAGGAACCCAATGACTCTCTCTCCTTCCCGTCTGCATGGTGACCAGAACAACAGGGCGAACGTCTGGGTATTTGAAGTAGTATCTGATGCTGAATGGACAGAGAGACCACCTGTAAAATGAAGACTTACCTTTCCTTTTCACCTGGATGTTATGTCTAGATATTTGGAAGCACATAGGAAGCACCCCAGACAGCAATACACAAAGCTGATGTCCACAGCCCATGGGACAGTGAGCCCCCCCTAATAAAAGAAAAGAGGCATAAGGGACAACAAAACCCTCCTGCCAGGTAGTTACTCAGCAAGAACAGATGATTAGCAGTTTCTCAAGGTTTTCAGGCTCTGAGGACCATCTTAGCATCTTCCAGAGTATGGCCGCCATGATGAGTTTGCCATGTAATATGTCAGGCTCCAGTGGTCTGTATTAATGGTACTGGTTTTCTTCATGGAATAGAACTCAAATGCTGGAGGTGGCCCCAGATCATCCTACACAACCTCCTTTTTCTGTAGACAAAGTGACCTATGACTCTGTGAGAGGTAGACACTTGGTCAAGTTTCCATGGTAACTTGGCCCTTCATGCAATAACCTCCTGTCTTGGACAAATGCTCACTCCCCATTCCGTGAATGCCTGGGAGGTGTCTGCTATGTGCCAGGTACTGTACCAGGCATGAGGACGACAGAGAAGCTCTGTGCTCCGAAAATGCTCAGAGTCCCAGCCAGTGACACTCCCAAAGAGGAAGTGCTTTGGTTCCAGCAATGCAGGTGCTGGGCCTCTTGGAAATTTTTCCTTCTAGGAACAAGTATTCCTTTCAAGGCATCACTTTCAAGGCCTTGCAGGCTCCTGATTCTTGATGGGGGGTCAAGGCATGGCTGGCTGGCATGGTTGCCGTGAGGTTGGCCAAGCGCGACAGGAATAGAGTGGGTGGGTGCGCCTTCTGCCACGTTGACCACGGCCTCCGTAAAGTGAATTAGGGGCAATTGCCAAGTGCACCAACATCTGCTTCAGCATCTTGAGAAAGCTGAAAACAAAAATCGATACATGTAAAATTAGGCTGTCGAGTGAACCTGGGACCACAAGTAATTGCAATCTGAGTTCAGGCTGCTGTGACTGTCCTGAACAGCCCAGAAAACAGGCACCTTCCCCCATGTATGGTGTGTGTATTCTCAGATCTCACTTCAGTGACAGTTTCTGGCTTATCAAATGACACTCCTGGAGATCCCTAAGAATTTAATTTTCTTATCACCTCCTCCTTCTTTGCTTAACATACACTCATTTGTGTTCTGCTATTTCAGAGAAAGGACCATATAATAATTGTGTTTTAGAAATTGGAACAAGAAACTAGCAGATGCAAGTTTAGTGAATATTGAGTTTTAAACTTGTCTAGCTGTGATTTGTGGCCATGTCACGGCAAATATTTTTCAATGTCACTGCCTTAGCCAGTGCTGTCACTAAGGCAGTCAGCTGGGGAATAGAGGGCCGAACACTATGATCTCAATATTAATGGGAGCTGTTGAAAGTGGCAAAGGTGATAAAGTATTGTTTAGTTATTGGTGCTATACTTTGGCTGGGGGACATTATTATAAAACGTAGTCTGTTTTTGTCAGATTTCAATCACGGCTTCAATAACACATTTAGAAACTTAGAGTATAGGAGCCCATATAACAATGTTTTTTTTTCTTCTTCTTTAAACTAAAGGACTTTAGATTGCAATCTGAAGAAATGGGGTTTGAAATTTGGATGTTACTTACTTTATTAATTATTGTTTCTCCAAATTCCCTGGTGATGTGACATGCTCGCCTGGCTTCCAGAGAGTCCGATGGGTGAGACATGGCTTAAAGTAGTAGAGAAACTGATATAATCTCTTCCCTCAGACTCGGTAGGGCAAGATTCCTGCAGGGTGTGCGCAGAGCAGACCTAGTTCCGCAGGCAGAGGCATGAATCACCCTTTCCCCACCTCTCTGGACCAGTCCAGGAAGAGAGAGTTATGCAAAGTGTATAATACTTTAAAAAATAATATCCTGTTTTGCAAAATTGCATTTCATTCAGGAAATAACAGGATTTCCCAGGTTGGCCGCAACCCGGGGGAGAAGGTAAGTGAATGGTGTGGTGGAGGAGGCCGCCCCTGTCATTAATAGTGCCTAGGTTTAAACTTATAATTAAAATAACCTCTAAAATTCAATTTTTATAGATGGAGGAGATAACTTGATTTGAAACCCTTCAATGCACACATTTTATGTAGCACTCACCCAAATCCAACGGTACCGTAGAAAAACGGGAACATAAAACCAGATGATGAGAGTTTATATAGCTTTTAAATATCAAGCTGTCAGGCTTTGTGCTAGTAGAAATATTGTAATTGGACAAGAGTAAAGAAAAAGAGTTTATGTTAGCATGGAGGGTTTTTGAGTGAATTCAGACCAAGCAGAATATAATAGAAACCCCTTTAGAAGAAAGACGACAGAAAAACTCAAGGTCCAAGCAGAGCCTGACCTTCCTTTCAGGGGAGATCTGCTTGATAAAACAGACACAACCCCAATAAAATACTAACAATAGAAAAAAGTAAATAGAAATCATATTAAGCAGTGGCGTTATTGCCTGAATTGAAACAAAAATTAGGTATAATAGCCTCGGTGGGTTTTAATATGGTCTCCAATCACATCACAATACGAGGCATATCATGGTGTTTCTAAATAATGTTTATCATCTTGAAATCTCCCTGCCTGGTAGACAACTTGCATTATTTGAGGTTTGTGGGTTTTTTTTTTTTTAAAGAACTCATAAATATTTAATGTCTAGGATCCAGAATGGGGCTGGGGGAGGGGCCGTGTCTCTGGGAACAGCGATGCTTCCCTCTGTGACAGGCCCCGGCATTGTCTGGGGCTGGGGTTTGGCCCTGGTGCAAAGCTTTGGGATGAGGAGGAGTGTGTCCCACCAGGACCTGGAGCCTGCAACCAGTGAGCTACCTGGCGCCAGGGCCACAGACAGGAGCCCAGATGGTGGGGCAGCCTGGCCCAGGTGCACCACACCTGTCTGCTGTGCGTGGGCATGACTGGTCTCAGCTGATTTGTTTTTTTTTTTTTCGCACGTGTCTCTTGGAGCACAGGGGCCAAAACCAAAAAAGAAGCAACATGGGGTCATGTTGGCCGTATCCTAATGCCATTCTGCATTCCAGAGCTGGTGGGGAAATGTGGCCAAAGAACAACTTTCACGGCCTTCCAACCGGCCTCCGCCTCCTCTGCTCCAGTCAGCATCCATTCAGCCAGGGCCTCGGAGGGGCCAGGCACCGTCATCCTCAAACGTCGTTCACTGTTGCGTGTGAGATTCCTTAGGGAGCATTTTCAACCTTTTCTTGTTTCAGAAACCCGCGTTTTCTTTAGACTGAATAAGAGTTTGGAATCTGGTCTTTTCTGGGCGTTTTGGTTCAGGGCCGTCACTGTTTCAACTATCCCAGGTGAGGAAAGAGGCAAATAGGAGAGGGCAGGTAGCCTGTGTGCTGCTTCCTCAAAATTCCTGCAATTAATTTTAAAAAAGTGAATCTCAATGACTCTTCAATTAGGTTCTGCACCATTTATTCAATCATCCATTCATTCACTCCAGAATATTTATTAAGAACCCACTCTGTGCTGGGCCCTGCTGCAGGCTCCCGGCCCAGCCAACCTCCTGTCCTCCTGGAACCCGCACGTCAGTGGATGCCGCACATCACTTGAAGTTTGGGCCATCTATGAAACAGAGATGTGAGAAGCAAAACACCTTTTTGGGAACAGTGACTGGTTTGAGGCAGAAGCACCTTAACTGGCGCAGGATTTGCACCATTTGTTCACATGAGGCTGGCAGCCATTGTGCTCACATGGGTCTCCCTTGCCAGACCCGAGCATTCTCCCAGGGGAGCATGGAGGCAGCCTCATTGGTGCTGGGCCTTTCTCTCTGAGTCCCTTCGCTAACTGCCTCTGTGGCCCTCTCCGGTGGACGTGACTGCAGTGTCCCTGAACACAGGCATGTCACTTACCACATGGCAGTTACACACGGGGGCTCAGAAGCCTTACTGCCGGGTTCAAATTCCAGCTCTGGTGCTCACTAGCTGGGAGACCCTGGAGGAGTTACTTAACATTCCGAGCTTCAGCTTCTCCATCTGCAAAATGGGTGTGATGGGGTAGTTCCTACCTCACAGGGTTGTTGTGAGTCTATTCATGTTGGCAGAATAGAAAAATGGTGCCTGGCATTGCACAGGGTGAGCCACAGGGAGGTGGTTGTTGCTGTGTAATTTTTGAGTGCATCTGGGGAGGGGTCTGGGTCCTGAGTTCAGGTCCAAACTTTGTCATGAGCTTGCAGGGTTTCCCTGGGCTGGTCCTACCTACCCATCAAGGCCATGGTTGTCTATCTGTACTGAGTGGGTTGGACTCAGTCTATTGCAAACTTAAAAGAAGTGTTTTATTGGAGCAGCAGAACCATTCTTCATGTGCAAGTCCATGAAGGACCCCAGCAGAGAGAGACTGAACCAGCAGGGCCATTGGGGTGGAAGGGTGTGTGTGCGCGTGGATGCTGGAGGGGGGGCCCCAGGGCCTCCTCACCTGGCACATCTTGTGGGCATCCCCCTGGGCAAGGCCAGTGGAGCTCAGCACTGCAGGCGGTGGGTGCAGACAGGAGCCTCCTGGAGTGGGCGCCTCGCGTCTGCACAGTGGTCCAGGCAGTACGGTGGGGCTGGCTGTGCCGTGAGAGTTCCTTCTCTAATGAGGGGAGCAGCTTGTGCATTGTCCCTGCTGCACTTGAGTCCCAGCTGCCCCGAGAAAGAGAGAAAGGGGAGGGGTGCTTTGTTCTCTTTCTTGCCTGGGGGTGGAACAGCCCTAGCTCACTCAGGGCCTTCAAGGTTCTTGTTTAATTAATCTCTCCTCTAACCCTATTCCCAGACATTCAAGTCCACATTCGGGTCCCCATTTTGTGGATGGGCAGGCTGAGGCCCCGAGGGGGTGCTTGCTCAGGCCATGTGGAGAGTTGGGGGGGCTAAGGAGTCAGAGCTGCAGCCACCTTGTTCAAGGTGATGTGGGGCACCGAGGGGTCGTCTGAATAATCCTAGGCCTGAGTGATGGGGGCTCTTTCTCCATCAGATCGGGGGGCTCAGCCTCTCACTCTAGACTGGGGAGGTGAGGCCCACAGAGGTGCGGTGACTTACCGGGCTCACACTGTGGCCAGAGCCGGCACAGGCCTCGCCCATCTCTGCAGGTGGAGTCAGGGGACACTCACTCTCTCAACAGACAGCTCCTTAAGAAAATATAACGGTTTATTCCTCATCCCTTCCTGCCTGC
Source organism: Lemur catta (assembly GCF_020740605.2). Taxonomy (NCBI): domain Eukaryota; kingdom Metazoa; phylum Chordata; class Mammalia; order Primates; family Lemuridae; genus Lemur; species Lemur catta. The sequence goes on along the minus strand of NC_059141.1, from coordinate 6,872,433 downwards.
AAGTGGACCCTTGTTAAAAGGCCTGAATATGTAAAACGCCTGTGCTATCTCCTGCCTACCTCCTGTGTTTCCTTTTCCTTTGCCCCATCAGTCCCCGCCTCAGGGACCCAGAGTCTTCTGGGTCAGGCTGGCCTTCCTTAGGTGGTGGACAAGGCTTACAATTTGGTGGGGCAACTCCATGATCTTTGTTGAGGTCAGTTAACCCCAGACAACTGGACCTGCTAGTGGAAGAGGTGCTCCTCCCTGGCCTTCTAGTTGGCACAGGTGCCCGTGTGGGTGAAGGCGGTGGGGAGACCAGAGGTGGCCTGGTTACCTGTTTGTCTAACCCCTACCACTGCTATTTGATTGTGATGGCACCAGGTAGAGGGGACCCGACGTCATCATTCGTTCAATCATTTATGCACCACATATTTACTGAGCGCCTGCTCTGTGCCAGGCACCTTTGCTGGACGGGTACATCGGGCCCTGCCCTCTGCGGAGCTCACAGGCTCGGAAGAGACAGACGTGTGGATGTCAGACAATAACCCAAGTCAGAGGGGATGGAAGCAGGACAGATGGGGTGCTGTGGGCATGGAAAGACGAGAGAGGGAATATTCCGGCTTGAAAACATCCACGTTATCTTTGCCTTTTGTCAAAGCAAAGGGTTCGGGGAGGATGGGCAGGAACGAAGATGCCCCAACCTGGGACAAGTCAATCATTTTAAAATTTCATTGCTGAACCCGACGTAATTCAGACCTCACATCTGGCGAATGCATCAGCTCATTAGAACACAAAAATACACTATCAAACAGACAATCAAATTTCATGTAAAATAAGCTTCAACATTAAAACGGTTCCTGGTGTTTTATGTGTGTGACGCGGTGGGCAGATATATTTCTTGCTACTAGAGCAAGACTGATTTGTGTGAAGGCTCCCGTCACCAAATCACTCCGAAGGTTGGGAGATAAAATGTCGCTTAGGATAATGTAATTGGCCTTAAGGTACAGGAGTTGAATTATTTGCAGTGATTTATAATCTGGAAATTAAAGACTCACTCATTTTCTAATTTAATTCCATCTTCAATGGAAAAATGTTCACTCTGATCTAAATTGGCGAGTAATGTTGCTAATTCAAATGCAGATGTAATTTCGATTCTGGTAGCAGTTTGCAGTGATTGACGGGTCTCCAAAGAATCATTACGATCCTTATCTCCCAATCTCACAAATTCCCCGGCAGTTGTGATAATAACTTCGGCTAAGGAGAAAAGGGAAAAAAAATAAATTCTCCCCTGCCCTGTCGGTTTGGGGCTTGCCTTTTGCAGGATGTGAACTGCGGTTTCTTTTGAGTCTACAGCCCGTGAGAGACAATACAGACGCTTCCTTCCCACATCTGGTGGTGGCACACTGCAGTTCGAATTGTTTGCCAGCATCTTCGTTCTAAAATATGAATGAAATGGGCCCGGGATAAGTTATCCCCGGCTCACAGTTAATTAGCTGGGATTTTTACACCACATTTGGTGCCGTTCATTGATAAGTCCCAACTACCCAGGGACGGGCAGACAATGATTAGCCATAATCTGCAGGCGTTGCCCTCCCTCTCGCAGCTGTCACATGGTGAGCACACGGTGATGTGTCTTCATCTAAGTAGACCCTAAGAAGCCGGGATGGAGAAATTATGAGGTCACTCCGCTGTGTGAGAAATGGCCGGGTCAGAGCGATGCTTGCCTGCGTCATCTGTTTGCTTGGCAAGCAGACAGTGGCGGGGCTGAGGCTCTGGCCCCCCGTGCACGTGGACACTCCTGACCTGGTCGAGCAGTGGCTCTGGCTGCTTATTAGCAGAAGGCAAAAGAACCAATATCTTTGGTCAGCAGCTGTTTGGATCACAGCAAAGCCATCAGATTCTGAATGTGGGTGGATTCTATCCAGTGTAGACAACCATGCAAAGATCTGGGGCAAGTTGGGTATATTCTTACATTTCTAGGGTGGCTGCAGGGTGTGAGTGAGGAGCAGCACGTGGCCTGGAAACAAGCTGGCCGCACCTGCCAGCACTAGCTCTCACCCCACGTGAGCACTTCCTCTGTGTGAGGTTTTATAGCAGAATTTATTGATTTATATCCTATATTAAGTCTCTGGGGGCACATGGGTCATGGTTGTACAACTTTGGGGAGTAGAGGAAATGAATTTCAACCATCTTGGGAAAGAAATAATTTTGATTTGGAGTAGGAATGAAAGCAAAAGGTTTTACAAAATATTTATTGCTATTTTATAATATTTTTAAAGTTTGATTTCTGGGGCATTAAGCTATGTAGCAAAGACTGCTCATGCTCACTGACATCTGTGCTCTGTTCTTAGTCTTGGACACATTGCTGGACTACATTTCCCAGCCGGCTTTGCTTCTTTGATGGACACCTATAGCTGAGTTCTGAACAAAAGAACGTGTCCATGTGTCACTTCTAGGTCTGGCCCATCAAAACCTCCTAGGGATGAGCTCTGCTCTCTCTCCCCACCCACTGGATACATGGAGAGGACTCAGGGGCTGCTTCTTCCTGCCTCCAAATACCCCATGAAACTTTACCTAAGCTAGGACACTCCTAGTGGGTTTAGCCCTTGAGATTTGGGCATTTGTTGTTTTAGCAGCTAAGATTACTCATCTTGATATAAGTTGCATCAAACACACTAGTGTAAGGAATAGATTTATGGATTACCCCAACCTCCCAGTTAATTCTTTCTGCATCTCACACATGTCATCCAATGACCAAGCATACCCTGATATCTGCATGATCCACAGATTAAATGATCAGCACTTCCATTTTCCCTTTAATCACTGTGGCACTTCGAGTTAGACTTTTGCCTGGAACATGATCACTAGTGAATGCGGAAGCATTTTGGTTTTACAAATATATAGCAGTTCACTAAGATTCTACTTATATCAGGAACCGGAGTCAGCAAATAAGCTTTCGATTTCGAGAAAGACATTTTTACTTAAATATGTGAAGACTCACTGAGACATAGTGTGTGTCCTTGGCGATTGTTTTCCTGGGTGTAAGACTAACGCTGTAGTCAGCATTAGTCTTCACCACCTTAGGTGTGACAGACAAAGACAGCAGGGCGGAGATCACTCACCTTCCCCTCCCCTCCCTTCTGGCTGCCTCCTTCCCAAACCTCTCTGCACACAACCATTTAACATGTCCTCTGTTGTGTTGGAGGGATTTCCTGGGGCAGGTCTTGTTGATGTGACATACTTTCACGTGGCTGAAGGGATCTCAGAGCCCATGGCATGAACTCAGAGCGTAGAGTCTTTGCTGCTTTTTCACAGGGGCATCGAGGATGCCCACGTGGCTGAAACTCATCAAGATACACGGTGTGGTGTTGGCACACTCAGTCTTGCCCCTTCCTGTCTCGGGCCTCGGTGTTCATCTGAGTTTCCTGCCTCCAACAATCCTCAATCCCTTGGTGTGCATGGGATGAGCTCGACTCCTTCTCACCTCCTCGTTTTGTCCGTGTTACTTGCTCTGTCTAGAATGACTGTCCCAGGCGCCTCACCGTCTTTGTAAAGACCCGAATCATCTTAGAAGTCTCAGCTCAAGCCTCAGTTGATCCTTGAAAACTTTTCTGCCCAGCTCTCCTCCCACTCATGGAAGAACTGGCGTTCTTAGTTGGACTGCATTGTCACAGCACCTGGGACTTTGGACCATTATGGTTTGTACCCATCTCTCTCTCCCTACCCTGAGTTCGGACAGGATGGTGATACTAACTGCCATTGCCATATTATTCATGTCTTATCATTATTATTACCACCAGTTACATTACAGAAATACCCATGATAGCTCATTCATGCTGCACCTGGGGGAATGGGCATCCTCGTTCCTGGATAATTTCTGTCTTCAACTCTGGGCATTGAGAGTCCTTTTCCTTCTGATTCTGAGCCATTGTTATGCCACCTCCGGGGGGTCCTCCTCTGATAGGTGGTGATAGATGGTGATGCTGCTTCAGTCTGTGGCCGACGGTCCTTACACACAGCTGCTCATGTTGCAGTGTTTGGGCAGCTCTCCTGTAAACCACCTGGACCACTTGATGCCAGTAGGAGTGGCAGAACCCAACTGTGCTGTCATTCTCAACACACGTAATTCCTTTAAGCTAAATAATAACCTGTGGTCCCGAATTCTGCAGGTTAATGACACAGCATGTGCATAAGTATTTCCTTTTGTGCTTTTCAGATTTTTTCCCCTTTTAATTTCATCAAGTGCACTCTTGTTCCTGCATCATCAGAGAGTACTGAGAAATGCCGACTCACCAGCTCTTGGGCAGACATCTCAGTGCAAGAGTGTCCTCTGACACTACCCTCTTTTAGACGAGATGCCTCATCTTTGGAACCTCTCCTGATACTGACATCCCCTTGAGGAATTTGGGCTCTGAAACTTCAGGAGCAATCCTGCAGTCCGTTTGTGCAGTTCATTGTTTCTTGATGGTAATACCAGCAACAACCACCAATTATTAAGTGCCGACTATCGACCAGGTGCTATGTTAAGTGGCTGCCATGCATCTTCTCCTTTGATCCTTATAACCAATGCTATATTGTAGAAATCGCTATCTCCGTTTGGTATATAGAGGAACTAAAGCCCAGAAGAATCACGTCCAAGGACATATGGCCAAGCAGCATTGAAGTTTGCACGAAACCCAGACCTACACTGTGCTCCCCAACGTGGTTACTGACCTGGCTTCCAGTCTGGAGGCTCCCTGAGGGCAGCGCCAGACCCTGCACCTGCATATCCCTGGGAGCCTGGCTCATACCTGACACCTGAGTGAAAGAGAGGCTCCAACCGCCGCTACATTCTCAGTGTGCAAAGTGCTAAAGTTGTGAGAGGCAGTGGGTGTGTGGGGGGATGTGATTGTTTTAAAGCCCTTGTGTTAGTCAGGGTTTTCCACAGAAATAGAACCAATAGGGTGTGTGTATGTGTATGTGTGTGTCTGTGTGTGTATGAAGAGATTTATTTTCAGGGATTGGTTCACACGGTTATGGAGCCTAGCAAGTTCAAAATCTGCAGGGTACACCAGCAGGCTGGAGACCCAGGGAAGAGCTAAGCTATAGTTCAAGTTCAAAGACAATCTGCTGGCAGAATTCCCTCTTGCTCAGGGAAGGTCAGTCAGTCTTCCCGTCTGTTCAGGGCTTCAGCTGACTGGATGAGGCCACCCACACTATGGAAAATCTGCTTTACTCCCAATGTACATGTTGACACATAACTTTAACCCTCACGTCCCTCTTGCTCTGTTTTAAGGCACACAGTCAAGGAGACATTTGGTCATCTACACAGCACAGTGTCATTGTCAAAATGGGCTCTGGAGCTGCATCCAAACCCTAATCCCTCTGTTTAATGACCATGAGACCTCAGGAAAGTAGTTCAGCCTCCACTGTGAGCTGGAAATAGTAATCAATGGGAGGACCACCCCCGGCTGGTAGAGAGATAAAATGGGGACATGCATGGAAATGTGCTATAAAGATGTTCAAGTAATGCATAAAGCTCAGCGGTTCATACTTACTGTTTCCTGCTTAGACCTGGACTTCCTCTCTGAGCCCACCTGAATGGCGTTTCCAGCCAGGAATGCCCAGTGGTGTGGTCCTCTTGGGTACCAAGGGCAGCTCTCCTTTAGTGGACGTGACACTGGGCACACCCGGCAACGTTCTCAAAGCAAATGAATCACGGGTGGCCAAGGAGTGGCCCACGGTCTGGTTGGGTGATGCAGGCTGGGCTCACACCTCTGTCCACCCTCAGAAACCACCCTTCAGAGGTTGCAGTTTAGACTTGGAGGGTATGGACATGACTTCTGGGGGCCCCAGCTGGTGGTTCAAACTATTTTTTTCCTTTTCTAAAAATCCTCTCTGCAACTAGCATCTCCCTGGCCATTGAGGAACCCCCTGGGCCTGTCTGGCAGAGCTGCCTGGCGGAGGTCTTGTGGCTTCTTCTGCAGTCCCAGCGCGTGGGAGTGTCAGCGAGGACCCCCACCAGCAGGGACCCAGTGCTCTGAAAGACACACTCCGGAGCACGATGACAGACCCCCTCCCAGATGGACTCTCAGCTCCCCTCGGAGCCCAGCTCTTTCTTTACCAACGCTTCTCGGGCAGGACCCACCTCCCTCCGGGGAACGCCTCGGAAGACAGAAGCCGTCAAGAGCTGGGGCGAACGAGGGCTGAACACTGAAATGAGAACATAAAAGTTTTCTAGTTTACTTATTAGTACAATATGTAATTGGATAGAAGGAGCAGCTTTCAAAAATTTGTCTTACCATAATGACTATAATTTTTTAGAGATTGAAAATGAATCCGACTAGAAAATACCATTAAACTACCAAGTTGCTTAAAATTTAAAGGGTAATTCACATATAATGCTTTTATTTAATAGCCCAATTTACAAAACGTCTAAAATTAATGCGGATCTTTTCAGGACAAAATCAGCCGTAACTGCACCAACTAATTTTTGCTCATTTGAACTGAATTATTAATAAGAGAGAAATATACCATATGTTCCCCAAAGAGCTGGATACATTTATTTCAAATAAAAGCACTGTGTTTGGTGGAATATAAGAGGTTTAAATGCTTTCAGAGAAATGGGTTACTTATATACAGATTTAATAGAGTATAAATCAAGCAACGTAATTAAGGACACAGCTGCTTCCAAACCCAAAGCTGGCGGCTTTTGCTCCTGAAGTTCCTTTGTCACCTGCAGCTCTCCATCCGCAATCATTTGTTCTCACAGAATAATGCCAGTTCATCAATGATCGTGTAGCTTATACTGCATGGAAAAGGAATTTTATAGCAGATTTAGGTCATGTCCGTTGACTTCATCTATTTCTCCTCTAAAAATTATTTATTGAGGACCTACTGTGTGCTAAGCAGTGAGCTAGTCTCTGAACAAAATAGCCCTGGGTTCTTCTCTCATTCTCCTTCTTTACTCCCTCCCTTCCCTCCTTCCCTCCTCCCCTCCTCTCTTCCTTCCTTCCCTCTCTCCCTCCCTCCTTCCCTCCTGTTTTCCCTCTCTCCCTCTCCCTCCCTCTCTCTCTCCTTCCTCCTTCCCTTCCCTCTCCCCTTTCCTCCTTTCTTCCCTCCTTCCTTTCTTTCCCCTCTGCCTCTTTTCTTCCCTTCTTCCCTTCTTCCCTCCAATTATCCCTCATACCACAAACTCAGGACTTGGCAGTTTAGGTTCAATGTGACTGAGGTCTGGCCCACTCCGTGGGAGTGGGTTGGTGTTGCTGTGTTTGTTTGTGCCTGGAGAGAAGAGATTGTCCCTGTAGGCTGGCAGCCTTCTTCCCGGCCTGGTGGGCTCTCAGCCCTGAGGCAATTTACCAGACTTTAGTCTTTACCTCCTCTTGCTTCGGGGGACTGATGACTTTCAGAATTAGAGCATCTCACAGCAGACTGTCAGGAAAGAGCCTTCAGGTGAGCAGGGGGACATATCCTAAAGGCAGAGGGGGCTCAAGATAGGCTTTCTGATGCTGCAAATGTCCCCAGCTTTATAGCACTTGCTGACATTTCTCTTTGTATTGGGTTGTGGCTCTTGAGTTTAATTCATGAGACTTTAACACCTCTTGGAATATCTCACTCCATCCAAAGATTGTCACCACGTGGACAGCTCTAGAGATTACATTTGGTGCCTGCATGGATATTTCTGTGTCCTCAAGCCTCAGTGGCACAGGCTGGGGGGCAGGTCCCCGAGTCGTGAACACTTCTGTTTGCTCTGTCCTCCCTCTCATTTCTGTCCTACCTCTGGATTCCCTGTGAGTCCACGTGGGCAGACACCGTGTCTGGCTGATCAGCTATACTATTCCAGTGCCGGCTACGTTGTCCAGCCCCACAGGAGTGCCCAAACCCTGTGGGCAGAATGCACAAGTGAATGAATGAATGAATGAATGTGATCACCAAATGACTTGACTTCTGATGCACCCACTGGGTTTCCAGCCTGGTGTGCCTTTGCTGACTTTGGTGATAACTTTATGGCAAGCAGAGTTTAATTCAGGAGAATGTGTGTTTCCCACAGGCCTGTGGGCAGACAAACTCTGGGAACTGTGGGCCCAGAGAATCAGGTGTGCGTGATTCAATAGCGGGAGCAGCCAGTCTGAAACCCCAAAGCACTTGCATGTTAAATAACATCTCAAAGTGAATTTTTTGTTTTAATGGAAGCAGTTATCCAACTAGCAGGCTTCAGATGGAAATAGCAGCTCTCTCTACATAATGGTGAGGGGCACTTTAATTAATAGCACCTCTTGGATTTTAATGACAGTGGCTTTGGTTCCTGGCCATCTGATGACTACTCAAGCTATTGTTTTGGGGATGCAGGGACATGCAGACCTGCTTGAGTCAGCTTGGACACAATGGGCTTCTGGGAGGTGTTGTAATTTGTGGGTTTTCTGAGCCTCACGCCTGTGCTTCGTTTATGTCCCAGGGCAAGGGCTCTACCCTGGGCAGGGGGACAGAGAGGAGAATGAAAATCTCTCTGTTGTCTCTTTTATCATGGTGCAACTCAGGTTAGAATTCCCCGCTGCCAACAGAGCAGCAGCAGAGCTCCCCATGTGTGGACAGATGCTCCTCTGTCGGGGAGGCCTTCACCCCTCTGGGCCCCTGGGTCCTGCAGACCTCAGCTCCTCACTCCCTCAGGGCGGCTGACTGGGAAATGCCCCATTATCAGGACCGTGGACCTCTCTTCTCAGACACTGTCCGTGTTTCCCTGCTGGGTCCTTCCTCTGGGAGAGTAGACACACGACACTTCCCGGTGCACACGTTGGGGATTGACCCACCTTTCCCATTCCTCGCTCTCTGCTGCTGGGAGGCGGGTCAGGGCTGCATCACCTCCTTGCTGGCTGCACCCACAGCAGCCCCCATGTTGTCCAGAGCTAACAAGGGCTGCCCTGAACGAGCTGCTGAATAAGCAGACAAACGAGGAGGGGGCCGGGGGTGAGAACGCCCCCACACAGGGGTGAGGGTCTCCGTCTTCCTGTGCTTGCCAGGCTGCATGGAGGACCAGCCCCGATGGCACCGTTTCTGCTGCCACCTGCTTTCCAAGATACTAGTTAGAGAGGTGACCTCAGCTCCAACAACCAGGAAGGAGATGTGTAATGAAACACTCTCAGGTACTTTGGCTTCTCATCCGGGTATTTAAGCCTCTGGACAGATCCACCTATTTAAATAATTAATTATAATCTAACTACCTGGAGCAGAAGAGGAAGCCGTGGGCTCCAAATGGGGCAGGTCCTTTAACCCATGAACTTTGATCCCAGCCCCCAAGGTCAGCCATCAGCCCCTTACCCTGCAGCCTGCCCTGTGCTTAATTACCCAATTAACGCGTCATTTTATAGCCAGGTGGTTTAAGGGACTGTGTAAGAAGAGAGGGGACGCCAGGGCCGCAGCCTTTGGTTATGGTCCTGTGGTTCTAATGCACGAATTAAATATCTGTCTCTTCTAAAAGTCAGTTTGTGATTTATTGGAAAATTGGTGGAAACAGCCCTTGGGGGCTTGTGCTCAAAATCTGGTTTAAAAGAGTGGCTGCTGGCTATGACTTTTTGATTTCCTCTATCCTATTGAATGTCATTAGCCCCCTTTCATGTAAAATAAATGTTTGAATCCAGCTCATGGAGGGCTTATTTATTCATTTCGTTCCCTTCACTGCACACTGTCGTTATTTCTCTGTTGATTCTCTTCTCTGGCAGAGTAGAAACTGAACCCTTCCCTTCGGGGCAGGTATTTGGGATTCAGACAATGCCGAGGCCCCTGCACCCGCCTCTCCCATCTCAGAAGCAGAAGGTCGTGAATTTCAGTTCTGGTAAATCATGTCTGACTCCAGGATGGAGAGGACTCGGGTGTTATTTTATTTGTGATTTCTTCTTATTTATTTATTTATTGGGAAGCGGCCTTTCTCCAGAAGGAGCTCAGCATGCAGAAAAACCTTGAACAGGATTTGATCCATCTCGTAAGCCCACACGAAGAAAGCCACTGTCACCATTTTCAAATAAAGAGGTAGCATGTGTTTCATTAAAATCGTGTCCTCATTAAAACAGGCTGGTCTAAATCTGGGGGATGGGTGGGGCCTGGATTTTAACTTCTCCTTGGCTGCCTGACCCTCCTCTGACCTTTAATTGTTGAGTAGAAGGTACCCGATAAGCCCATTCATGAAACAGGCTAGCGTGGGCCTGGGCAAGTGGCCCCACCTAAGACATAGCACAAGGAAGAGCGTTTACAGCAGGACAACCATGATGGAAGGTGTGCTTATAGCTAGTTCTTCCACATTTTTTACCTCTAAGCCTGAAAGTCATCTCTGCAAAGACCGCCCCTGACTACCCGACTGGGGTAAGCCCTTCAACTCTCTCCCTTTCCGATTTCTGCCCACTGTTTGATTCATTCTGAGTATATATCAAATGTGCCGAGCAAACACTCTCTGGGTAAGTAAGGCATCACTACAATACTGAAAGTATGTTGACTGTAATGTTGTCATTCATGTAGGAGTAATTGGTGCGGCAGACCCCAGCCTCTTTCCCCAGGGCATGAGTTCTCTGCAGTTCTCTGCAGCAGCCAAGGTGTTTCCAGCTCAGCAACACCTCCCACCCCCAGCATCACCCCAGTCCCCCCTGCTCCTAGGCCTGAGAGCTTCCTCTGGCTCCGGGAGTGTGCCCAGCCCACGTCCTTGCAGTCCAAAAGTGCCAGAGATTTAACTGCCTCAGGCACAACCTTCAACCAGCAAGGGCCAGTGAACACCTCAGCCTGCCTGTCCCTTCCTGGGACAATCCAGGAGTGTGCTGTGCACGACTCACCAGGGGATGCCGGCGGGCCTGAGCCGCAGTTGCCCGTGGCAGTGACCTGCTCATTCAACCTTCTGACTGGTTTTCCTCCCTTCCTGCCCTCATTTGCTGCGGGCTCTAACTCCTGAGACCCTCTCCCAGACAACCTGCCTGCAGCCCAGCGGCTGTGCTAGGGTCTGCCTTCAGGGAACCCAGACCAAGACATGGTGATATAGAATATGGGAATATTGTAACGGCAGTATTTTTACTTTGCATTTGGTACCTGCTATGGTCTGAAAGTTTGTGTTCCCCCAAAATGGAGATGTTGAATTTCATCTCCAGTGTAATAGTATTAAGAGGGGGAGCCTTTAGGAGGCGATCAGGTCATGAGGGTGGTGCCCCCATGAATGGGATTCGTGCCCTTGTGAGAGAGGCCCAAGGGAGCTTGCTCCCCTTCCACCACGTGAGGACGTGTCCAAGGCTCCACCTGTGAGGAATAGGCCCTCCAGACCCCGCATCTGCTGGCATCTCCGTCTCACTTGGACTTCACGGCCTCCAGAACTGAGAGCAATAAATTTCTGTTGTTTGGAAATCACCCATCTAAGGTGTTTTGTTGTAGCAGCCCACACAGACGAAGGCAGTTTTGTATTTCTCAAAGCACTTTCAGATACATTAGCTTAGGCTTTATAGATAACTTAAGCTTTATGTACCACATTAAGGTACACGCCTGTCCTTTATGTTGCTCTGGGAGAACTGAGCAGGGCAGTGTTACTATTTCCCTCCCACAGATGAGAAAATCAAGGAAGAAAGAAGCCAAGACTTCCAGCCAAAGCCACACAGCAAGGCAGTGGGGGAGACTCTCGCCACTGCACTCGCTGCCTTAATTTCCATCATGCCAGGCCCTGCCGGGCGTGTTCTTTTTGAAGGAGAGAGCTAAATGGCTGGGAATTTGCTATTATCACCTGTTACATATTCTTCTCTTGAACGCCAGGCTTTGAACTGACTTGCTTTTTGCCCATCCCCCCACCCCCAAGTCCCCAAAAGAGAGAGACGTCACATCAGAGGACGATCCACCTTAATTGAGGGTCAGGTTCTAGAGTTGTTGCTTCATGTGTTTTTTGGACTTAAAACAGTCCTATTAGGTGGGGAGTAAAACCCCTATTTTGCAGAAAAGGTTTTATCCAGTGTGTCTAACAATGATTGGCATGTAGCATACTTGATAAGTATTTATTGAATGAATGAGGCTCAGAGAGGTTAAGTTGCTTCCCCCAGTCGCACAGCTAGTAGGTGGAGTCTATTCCATTCTCAGTCACAAGAACTTTCCCTGTGATGTGCAGCCCCCTGCCCTCCATTGGGGTGTGTCTTCTTCATCATCAATGCCCACGCTGGGCACAGGGCAGTCTTCACTCGGTGTCCGTGGATTGAGGGAAACGCCACATGCCTTCTCAGTGAGGCCCTAAGTCTCTGAGTGACACTGCTGAACATCGCTAACCATCCGGCCAGAGGGGCTCATGCCAGCCTCCCCAGGTGGACACAGGCAGGTGGACACTGTTGTCCATACACCCCCCACAAGCCACCCCCCACCAAGTGACAAGCAGATAGGATAAGAGGAGGACAGTTAGGGAGAGGTTATCTATCCAGGTCCCAGGTCCCGCAGGACGTGCTTTGCTCCTGTCAGTCGGCCAGCCGTCCTTACTCATGTCCCCCAAGCATGGATGTGTCCCAGGTGCTGGGGACTTATGGAGCTCAGGGACCCACGTGATAGGCAGAGGAACAAACAGGCAACTACAGCCTGGATTAAAAAGTGCCAAGTAGGAATTCACTGGATGGTATCCTCTAAGTCTCTTCTGGGGAACGGGGGACCAGGGAGGTGTCCTGGGAGACGGGGCATGAAAGATAAGATTCCAAAGGGAGAGTAGGGGTCAGCAGGCAACGGAGGGGTACTTTGATTTAACAGGGGTTAAATTCCAATCTGACAGGGCTGGGTGTTCCCATTTAACCCTCACAACAATCTTAGACAGTGGGTTCTATTATTAATACTCCCCCCGCCCACTTTAAAACAGTAGCATGGAAAGACCCAGCTACTTCCCAGCCCACAGTACCGAGCCGGGAAGTAAGGAGGCGGACGACTACTTCCCAGGTGGTGAAAGTTCAAAGCCTGTGTTTACTCTAGTCCTTCATGAGCTTCTCTCTCAAAAGGGTTGTTGAGTTTCGCGTGGGGGCAGAGTCAGTCTTTTTGTCTTTGTTAGTGGAAGAGTCGCAGCTTCTTTCATATGGAAATTCTAGGAGCTGATGGAAATTGAAAGACTAGAGTGAAACCCACACCCCAGAGCCCTTCTCTGGACGCACCCCCTGCCCCCCATTGCTCCAGATGGAGTCCGTGGAACCCCATGGCCCCTGGGTTTGAATCTTCTTAATTTTGAAGCCAGGGGAGTGGGGAGTGTGGAGAACTGCTGCTGTCGCTGGAGCCCTGTGGGGAGTGGAGAGGAAGGCAGTGGTCACCTTGAACTTGACCCTGAGGATAATAGGAAGTCTCAGCCATTATCAAACAAGGGAATGACTCCTACTTGCCAAAGCTGTTTTTCAAATGTTGTCTTTGAATTGTACATTTCAATCAAAATAGTCCAGATTTTCCATTTGAGAATTACATTTTTTATCTGCTGTCTTGCAAAACATGGGTTGGAAGAGGAAAGAACTAGAGGCAGGAAAACCAGCCGGGAGGATTTACAGTACGATGGTGAGGGATGAGCACCTGCATCAGGGGAGAGGCCATGGGGCTGGATTTGAGAGTGGACGGACGTGGGCATTATTGAGGGGTTGGGTGCAGTGGGGCCTGATGACCAACGGGACCTGCAGTATGTGAGGGAAGGAGATGTGGGGTCTGACCCCCAAGTTTCGGGCTTGGGTGGTTGGGTAGACGGTGAGGCCATTCATTGAGGAGCAAGCCGGGGGGGGGGGGCGGGTATAGGATGAGTAGTTGGATTTTGGACAGCTTTGCTTGAGGTGTCAGCAAATCACCAGAAAGATGTCCAGTGGGCAGTTAGGTACCAAGACAAGGACTAGGGCACAGCTCGGTCTACAGAGAGCAGGGGAAACCACACTACTGCTGCTTTAAAAATTTTTGAAAAGGCCTACAGACTCAGCTGACAGGCAGGTCTGGAGCTCTGAGCCCAGGCGCCGACTCGGGGTGCTGATGTCTTTTGTGCCTGGACCAGGTTGGAGAGAGTGGAGGGCCAGAGCCCACCCTCTGCCACCCCACACTCCCTGCCGCGTGCCAGGCGTCGCGGACGGTACCCCAGCCCCCTTTGGATTTCCTGGGTTTTGTTGGGCCCGGGTCAGCATGTTAATGTTATTTAGATCTAGGGTTTTGAATCAAGCGTTATTAAATGCCTCCTCAACCACGTGATCCTTGTGATGGGCCCCAGTGAATGGGGGATTAGGCAGATAAATTGCTATTGTGATTCTGACGCTATCATCGGGTTTGGTGAGGACAATAATTATGTAGCTTACAGTGTTTGGAAATATTGCCTAAATCTCCTCCCCACATGTTGTTTGTGATGGAAAACAATTAGACAAAAGGTCCTTTTGGTAAGCTGCCTGGGATTCAGATCGGCTTGATGAATGGGCTTTCTCCCAGACCCTGAGCATTTGTTAGAAGTAAATTGTATGTCATTTCAAATCCAAAAGGTCTGCTCCCCATGTTTATTGGGATAAATTAAATCTTCTAAGGAGGGTAAACAGAAGGCCCTGATAATTATTTGCTTCTGTATAATTTAAGCTGAAAAGGATATCACCAAGAGGAGGTTGGGGGTAGTCACACCCCCCGCACTGTGCCCGCCACAGAGAAGGCACAATAGGGAAATTTAATTTGATACTGATCTACACGCTTCATATCAAGTCGGGATGGGCAGCCCCACTCTCCAAAGCTGTTTTCAAATGCTGCTTTTGAGTTGCAAATTTCAGCCAAATTTATCTTGATTTGCTATTTGAGAATTAACTTTTACAATATCAAGGGGCTTCTCTGCAGAGGGGATGCTGCTTCCCTGATCAGACAGGCTTCATGTCCTCGTCAGACCAGGATGAGGCCTCCTCTGGCCTTGCCTCCACCCAGACCTGAAGCCTCCTCCATCAGCATTGGTAGGAATCCAGCAACTCATCCTTCCACCCACCCATCCACCCACATATCCATCCATCTATCCACATATTCATCCCCATCTACCCACCCATTCATCTTTCCCACCCCACATTCAACCATTTATCCACCTATGCATCTATCCATCCACATATCTATCCATCTACTCATCCATCCACCCATATATCCATCCATCCACCCACATATCCATCCATCCATCCACCCATCTATCCATCCATCTACATATCCATCCATTCATCCATCTATCCATCCACCCAGTCATCCACCCACATATCTACCCATCCCTCCTCCCCCCAACATTTCAACAGACAGGGCCATGTCTACTACAGGATGGTTCTCCTGGTGAGACAAGGGTGGGCCAGGTGTCCTAGATGTGAGAGTGAAACCCGTCTACCCCCACACTCAACCTGAACACTGAGAACCAAAACCATACTTGTCTGCATGAACACTTAGGTCTATGTGCCCCATGGTCTTCATGAGCATGACTTGGTTTTTCTGGAAGCCTCTCACTCAGGCAAATGATTGGAGACCTGTCACTGGAGACCTGTGGGGAGTGGAGAGGAAGGCAGTGGTCACCTTGGACTTGACCCTGAGGATAACAGGAAGTTTCAGCCATTATCAAACAAGGGAATGACTCCTACTTGCCAAAGCTATGAGTCCTATGAGTCCATCCATCCATCCATCTGTATTCACCTATCCATCTACCCACCTATCTATTCACCATTCTATAAATACTTACTGAATTGCTCTGTTTAATGCTGGCTCCCCACATTCCACCAACACAAGCTGTTGATAAGACAAAGCTGAAGTTATTGCTGACTGTGGCAAGGGAGAACACCACTGCTAAAGAGCTTTGGTGCTGTCTCGAAAGGAGGAAGGCAAGGTTGGAATTTATTAAGAATTGGCAGTTTGGTAGAAACAGCAGGTGAGGATTTCTGAGGTGAGGATTTGAATTATCTCAGGGTGCAAACTGTCTGTTGATGCTTCCCACTGAAGAGTTGATGTGGTTTTTGGGAAGTTCTTCTAATGAACAATCAAACCAATCATTTGCCTGGGTGAGAGGCTTCCAGAAAAACCAAGTCATGCTCATGAAGACCATGGGGCACATAGACCTAAGTGTTCATGCAGACAAGTGTGGTTTTGGTTCTCAGTGTTCAGGCTGAGTGTGGGGGTAGACGGGTTTCACTCTTACCTCTAGGACACCTGGCCCCCCCTTGTCTCACCAGGAGAACCATCCTGTAGTAGACATGGCCCTGCCTGTCAGATCTATGCTACCGAGGAGAGATAGGTGTTAATATCAAAGAATTGTGGAGCTAAACGGATAGGAGAGCATGATATAGCAGGCAGGGCTGACCTAATCAAGGAGACCTGGAAGGCTTCCCTGACGCATCTCAAAGTAGCCAGGCAGGAACCAGAGGAGGTGGTTCTGTGGGATGGAGGGGAGGATGCCAGAGTGGGACCTGAGGTATTTCTGAGCCCAGCCAAGGTCCTGGGTCAGGTGGGAGCAGCTCTGCTGGGGCTTCGTCTTTGTGCCACATCCTTGCCCAACCCCTGAGGAAAATCCCCCAGCACCCTCAGGAAGCCGCTTGGCAACTTCAGTCTGGCTCAGGTGCAGGGGGAGGTGGTGCCTGCTGTGGTGCGTCAGACAGAGGGAGAAGAAAGCAGGGGAGGGGCGGGGAGGGAGGTCGGCATCCCCAGCACCCCAGGCCAGGAACAGCTCCCTGCCTTGATCTCTGCCTGGCGCCTGCCCCGGGATGTCATCTGTGGTGCGGGGCAGGCAGTGTCCAGGTTCAGGTTTCACTGGCCGAGGCCGAGATAACATCTGGCTCTTGGGGTCCTAGGCCAGTGACCTCTTAGGCTCCCTGGTGCCTGGCAGTCTGCAGGGAAAGTTTCCTCCACTCCTCTGCTGACAAGCGCCTTTGCTGATCTTCAGGGATGCAGGGTAGCCCAACTTCCTGGGCCCTCCCCCAGCGACTGTCCCCTTCACACTACAGTCCTGCAAGGGCCTGTCCTGGGGCTCTGCTTGGCTCAGCTTTGAAAGAAAATTCCATTCAGCATCACCAGTCTGTGCCCCTCGGCCTGAGCAAACCTGCAGGGACTGACCGACAATATCCCACATGCTACTGTTTCGGCATCTCGGGTCAGCCTGAACCGTCGCTGGATGGAGCCAGTGGACACTTGCCAGGGCCTGTTAGCAATGCTGAGAGTGAGCAGTGCTTCTCCACGCGCAGAGTGGTTGCATGACAACAGCTGAATCAGTCCTTGGCCTGGCGGCAATAGTCCCGTTTGATAGAGGAGGCGAATGAGCTTGGTGGTGAAGCTGTTTCCCTAGGACATGTCTCTGGAGGTGGGGACTTCAGGGCTCCCTCACGACCTGACTGAGGGGCAGTTGGAGTGGGGTTTGAATCCAGGCCCTGCCTCCCCCGCCCCGTGTGTCCCCAAGCAAGTCGCATCCCTCCCTGATTTTAGCGAGAAATCCCCGCTGTGACCCAGAGCATGGCAGGGATCTTCTGAAAGGCAGGGCCAGCGAGTCCATGTCGTACTTAGACCATGTGTGTCAGAAATGGCTGAGTCCAGTGACACAGGTTTCTTGCTTTTGGAGCATGGCACGCTGCTTCTGCCCCCTTTTCCGTCCTCTTGTGCTCGGCCCCTCTGTGACCCTGAGCTCACCCTCCTGTTGGGAGCTCTGTCAGCTCGTGGCGGGACAATACCGCCCTTTCCTGGTTCTCCTCCTTCCACCTGGACCATCCATCGGTGCCGTCAAACTCCGCTCCCTCCACCTGACCCTTCGGGATGCTCCTGGCCTGGGGGGCCTCCTCTCCCCTCTCTTCTCTCTACCCCAGCGAATCTCAAAGTGCGGCTCCCAGACCAGCAGCAGCAGCGTCACCTTGTTCTTGTTCTTGGGCCTTCCCCAAACCCACCGACCGGACTCTCGGGGGTGGGCCCGGCACTCCGTGTGCAGCCTCAGAGCCACTGGCCTGTGCTCTCCTGGGTGACCCCTGCGGTTTCCTAACCTTCTATGAGTGAAGGGCTCCCACGCCTCTCTCTCTAGCCCGGACCTCTCCCCCTCGCGCCCGGTATTTCAGTAACAGCTCGGCGCTCTCCCTGGCTGATGAATGAGATTCACAGAAAGAGCTGACGAAGCCCCAGGCCCAGGCGAGGTGGCACAACCCTCTCATTGTGCCCATGACAGCCTGGGGCCTAGGAAGGGTTAAGGGGCCGTGGGGTGGACACAGCTTCGAGTCCAAAGCGGCCTGTCCTTCCCAGCAGGCACAGCCTTTCAAAATAACCCGCAGCTTTGGGAGGTTTAGATGCTCTTTTCATGGGCACCAGGGCCCAAAGCAGGACTTCAGGAGAACTCGGGCCTAAAGCTGTCTGTTTCTGGAGATCGCGCGGTCTGAGCCTCCCCTTCGCACTGGGCAGTGCTGTCCTCAGACACCTGCCAAGGATGGGGACCACCATCGACTGCCGTTAGAGCACACACTGACGACTGGGGATGGATGTTCCTCAGTATGTCCCTGCACTGTAGGATTCTGATTAGGTGCTAATTAGTCCTGCTGTAATAGGCCCATTAAAAGTCTCCCAGGCCATCCCACGATGTGTATACCTGGTCTGACAGGTGCCCTCAAAAGCAAAAGCTGTTGAGCGTCAAGGCTTGTCTGGGCCTCCTCGGGAAAGCCACTTTCCCGACCAGCCTGAGCTGCTGTCGGCATGGCCATGGGATTAGGCATGGGTCAGAGCCGGGGTCACAGGACAAAGATCAAATGTCGCCACTTGGGGCCAGAGCTGGGCCCATGACACAAGCGATGTTGTTTTCCTAAGTGGCTCATCTTCCTGTGCAAGCCTGGATGCAAGGGAGGAGAAATGTCCAGGAGACAGCAGGGATGGGGTGTGCAGGCTGGGCCCTGGGATGGCAAGGTGGCCTGCCATCTCGGCTCCTCCAGGACCTACTGTCACCTACCCGGTAGAGATGTCATCCACGAGCCACAGGGCTTCAGAGGCCAGGAGGAAGGGCCCCAGTGAGCCCAGCGCCCCACAGCCACTCTCCACTGAGGCTCTCTCTGCGCCAGGCGCTGTGCTGCCCGTGGTACCCATCTTCTGGATTCCTCCTGCACCAGGGAGGAAGTGGTATTTTTTTTTAACTAAGATGAAATTCACATAATACAAAGCTAAACATTTGAAAGTGAGCAATTCGGTGGCATTCAGTACATCACAACGCTGTGAACCACCACCTCTGTCTAGGTCCAAAACATTTTCCTCACCCCCAAGTGAAACCCTGTCCCCATTGAGCAGTTTCTCCCCCTCCTCACCGTAGCCTGGCAGCCACCAATCTCCCTTCTGTTTCTATGGATTTAGGTATTTTGGATATTTCATATGACGAGAAATGTAATACGTGTCATTTTGCGTCTGGCTTCTTTCGTGCAGCATGTGTCTTCAAGGTTCATCCATGTCTCAGTGTGTGTCAGAACTTCCTTCCTTTTTATGGCTGAATACTATTCCACTGTGTGGACAGACCACAATTTGTTTATATGAGGGATGCTTCGTTTGTTTCCACCTTGGGAAGTACTATCTTTATTGCCATTTCACAGATAAGGAAATTCAGAGTTTAACACTTTCCCAAGTTACCCAGCTGGGAAGGGGTAGGACTGAGCTTCAAACTTGGGCTTTGAAATCTCCACTCTCATCTCTCAGCATGCTGACCGGCTGTCCCGGGCTGGAAGGATGCAGGATTACTGTTCTCAGGGGCTCCTGTCCTGTGAATCTCTGAGGTGGGGCTGGCTGGTCTGTGTTTTGAATATCATTGTTTGAGTAGAAAAATGAGAGTCTTCAGAAAAGATTAATCTCTAATTCAACATAAATGACCTCACTATCATGATGTTTCTTCTTTTTTTAAAGAAAATCATTCTTACTGATGTGTAAGATACATGCAATAAAATTCACCAATTTTAAGTGCAGAATTTGATGAATTCTTACACATGTAGGAAATTGTGCAACTATCGCCACAATCAAGTCACAATTGCTCTGCAAACTCCCCACCACCCTTGTCCACGTCCCTCCACCCTAGGCCCAGCCTCTTATTTAGCATAATGCTTTGACATCCAATTTGCTTATGGTATCAGTAGTTTATGCCTTTACTGCAGAGTCATAGTGCCTTATCTGGATAGCTGCAGTTTGTTTCTCCATTCCCCAGCTGATGGAGATCCACGTTACTTCCACTTCCGGCTTTTAAAAATAAAGCTCCTGTGAACATTGGGGTATAGTTGTTGTCTGGACCCAAGAGTGGGCTTGCAGAGTCACAGGGTGAACGCGTCGTCATATCTCTGCCCAGGGAGGTGGCTGCCTGCTGCCGGCTCCCTCTTTGGGATCCAAGTGGGTCCCGCCCATGGGCACTAAAACAAGGCCCCTGTGTCTGTCCTTCCTGGGATGGTGGAATGAAGGAGATGATCAAAGTCTGATTTCATGAATCACATGGTTTATTGCCATGCAAAGAGAAGTTTTTCTCAGTTTACAATGTTTGAAGAGGGAGAGAATAACATGAGCAGACCTCATAGACAATACGCCCCATAGATGAGGTGCATTAACCACGGAGTGAGCGAGTTCCAAAACGATTAAAGTCTAGTTGCTCACTTAGGGTGGAAGCAGCCTCCGTGGAAAGTAAAGTGCACGGAAAGATTGGGGCGTGTGTACCTTTGTTCATGGGAGCTGTTCTCAGGGGAAGCTGGCTTGACCACCCGCTGGAGATCCAGAGACCCACCACTACATGCTAGGGAGCAGTGCTGGTGCTGGTGATTAGCTCCAAGGTTAACAGGGTGTCACCCGGTCACAGCCTGAGCTCTTGGTGCGGGAGAAGCCGCTGTGACGGCAGCGTATACCCTGGGTCTTCAGAGGAGCTGCCCACAGCGTGTCGCCTTGCCATGGCCTAAGCCCTCCCTGTGTCTCTCAGACTCTAGGACTTATATGTGTTTTGAAGTCCAGGAGGTGAGCTCAGTAACTCAGGTATGGGGGTTCTGATAAAATATGACATCCCATTCCTGAGGAGTGGGGCAGTTCACTCCAGGTTCTTGCAATGGGGTCTGATGGGATGTCACACTCTCCGGGGGAGCGAAACACATGCCATTCATGTAGTAAACTATATAAGTGTTTGAAATCATTTCAAAGCTGCATGACAGGGAGGCCTGCCCTGGGCCTGGGGTTCGAGATTTAACTGCCCCTGCCTGGGGTGAAGTCATGGTTCTCAGGGGTAGCTCTCAGGACCTCCCATCGAAACAGGCAGTTTGTTCCAGGGACAAAGCTTGCATTTAAAAAACTCTCATGTTGATATTCTGAGCCCATGACTGAGAACACGTCACCCCTTGGTGTGCAGCGCTGCTTCTCAAGAGCCTCCTTCAGGGGACTCCTCCAAGATGCCCTTGGGTCCCTGCAGGTGGCAAATGGCCTTTTTGTTTTCTTTCTTGGATAAGATAGGTCTCTTGCTAAACCCAGGATTTCTGAGGCTGGGCCCCTTCTCACCACTTGGCTGGAAGGCAGTTAACTCTTCCCAGTCAATAGGCCTCTATCTACCTGCTGTTGAATTTTACTAGGCAGGGAGCTGTGATATCCCTGCATTGTTTGGAATGGAAAAGGGAAATGAGTTAGGGAAATGTCCAGGCAAATGTCTGTGTGTTTGGAAACAGAGCTATTCTCTTCCAGGTCTTTTCTAGCGGAGTCATTTGCATGCCCATCTGATAGGGGCCCAGCCAGGACCGGCAGATAGAGCCCATCTGGGACCTTTGAATGAAAAATAAACATTTTCTTCTTTCAGTCTCTGAATGTCATTTGCATAAAAACCTGCAGGATTTCCAAGGCCTTGGGGTGGGCTGGAGAGTGGCAGGAGAAGAAGTTTGCATGATTCCAGGGAAGCAGAACTAAGTGGTTCAGGTTAACTCTTATCGCTTCCTTGTAATTTGCAAAGATACAGGGTCCAGGGAAGTTGGGGTGGGGGCCTGATCCTTGCACTGGTTCCATTTCTAATTTCCCACTTGACCTCCTTGGACCTCAGTTTCCTCTCTATAAAATGAGTGAATGGGCCAGATTTCTGAGGTCTTTCATTCATCCAAGCCAGTGGCATTTACTGAGCAAGTATTATGTGCCAGGCGCTCTGCTGGGAGATTAAGATTCACATCGCAGACAAGGTCCCTGCTTTCAAAGTGCTCCCAACCCAGCAGGGAGCCCGATGGGACAGCAGACACCAGCCTGCACCGGGATGGTGGGATGCGAGAGGAGAGAGAGGTATAGCTGACACTGGGGACAGGAATAGCATAGGGTGGGGACAGGGAGGGTCAGGAAGGGTTTTCAGGGGAAGGCAATGCTATTTTCCAGTTCTGACCCTCCAATCTCAGACTTCCCTGCCACACCTCTCCGGGGGCTTTCGGCTGGAGACAATCTGGGGGGGTCACACCCAGATGACAGCCAGCATTTCTCTGATATTGACAGACCCCCTTCATAAATACAAGTAAATGCTAAGTGACATCTGCGTCTGACTTTGGGCTGCCTTCTCCGCCCCTCCATCCTTCTCCCTGGAGTCTGCGTTAGATCTTCCAGAACAGGACTGTGGAGCGCAACGGAACTGAGTTCATGCCAGCTTCAGCCGTGGTGCCCGTGGGGCTTCGTCTCTGCCCGGGCCCAGCGTCTGGGTCTAAGACATCAAAGTGACATTCTGATGTCATCGTAAGTACAGGAGAAGGAAAATAGGACGGAATTCTGAAGGAAAATACATACACTCATTAAAAAAATGTTCCTGGGCAAGAGTGGAAGTTGGCAAGTAGAGGAAATGACTGGCCGTGTGGAGGGAACACTGGCCAAGGCCTCCTGGCCCAGAGGCAGTGCCAGCAGCAGAAAGAGCCCCGAACAGGGTTGGGAAACCTGGGTGCTGACCCCGTAACTCTCACCAGCAAAGGCCTCTGGGTCTCACTTTTCCCCTGTGTAACATTAGCAGGTTGGACCAGGCAGGCCGAAGGTGTCTTTGGTGCGTGACTCTGGGGCTGGCTCAGTGACGGCAGGACGTGCTCCTTGTAGCTGCCTGGAGAAAACCCCATTCCAAGAATCCGGGGCAGTGGGCTCGGGCCCAGCCAGCACCAGTCGGACCATAGAATGAACCAGTGTGAAAGGAGAGGCTATTTCTGGCAGATGAATTAGTTTTTGTCCTCTTTGAAGGATCACATTACACAGAGACCCCAGAGAAAAGCTGTCGTGGTGGATGCAACTGGGTCCTTCCCCGAAGCTCACGGGCTCGTCGCGTGCGTGCAGACATGCCCTCTGAAGAATGGGTTTTGACCCCGATCCTTGGCGTTACTGGCTTTATCAAAGAAACACAAGGTTTGGCAGCCCCAGACCATCGGAGACCCTTCCCTGGTCCCCTTTGCCTTTAAGAAATCTTACTGCGACTGACTGCACTCTTTGGGCACAATTAATTAAATCAATGGCCCTCTCGTAAATTTAAAAATACATCTCCCATGTCTTTAAATCTCCGAATCCCAGCTGGGAAACTGAGAGGCGTGAAATACACAGTCATCACGTCACAGCCACAGAGCCGGGGTGCCGGGGCTGTAATTCCGTGATGAATGTCTACCAGCCACACACCCACGGTTTGGCTCTGCCCTGGAGGTGACGGGGAGGCCGGCAAGGAGAGGGGTGGCTGGTGCCTGGACTGCCCTGCCGTGTGTTTTGGGGACTGGTGTAGACGATGTAGGGCAAGGCCAGGGCTTTCTAGAAAGTTCATAATATAGTTGTCTTCATCTGTGGATTTGGAAGGGATCCCGGCAAGCCTCCTATGGCTGCTAGAAAACACACAAGGGCTTGTGTTCTGCACATTCCTGAGCAGCTGCCAGTAGCTGAAGTGAGACTGCTCAGACCTGGCCTTGCAAACAACCCTTTTAAACGTGTCTTTATGAAGGACTTAGGAAGTACCCGGCACTGACCTAGGCGTTACGGATGCGATGAGGACAGGTGGGCTGGTCCAGGCCCTAAGGGGGTTGGCAGCCGGGAAGGGGCTGCAGGGACACCCGGAGGCAGGGCAGTGTGACCACAGGTCAGATGCTACTGGAGGATCCACGGCACCCCGCCATGCAGGACGGAGGCCTCCAGGGGAGGGACCTCACACCAATGCTGGAAGAATGAAATCCTGCTGGGAGTTTCCAGGTGAGGGTGGAGGAAAGGTGTTCCACGCACAGGGCGTGGAGGCGGGAGACAGCATGGTGCAGAGCTGGAGGAACTGGAAGCCGCCCAGCGTGACCCACACTGGGGACCAGGGGGGAGGAAGGGCAGCAGCTAACCCGCTGAGATCTGGGCCCGGCACAGGGTTCCTGGCAACCTGGAGCGAGGGGCTCGGAGGGGCGGGGCTCGGGGCCCACAGCAGTGCCCTTCAGGGCATTTGGGGAATCCACTTTACGACTCAATTTGAAACGATGTTGAGGTAGAAGCTTTTCTGTCCCCTTTGGTTTCAGTAGATTCTATTCATTTTTATTACATTTCTTATTTATTTATTTATTTTTGGTTGATATTGTTCCCAGTTTGCTGAGAATTGTATTTCACAAAATACTGTTTTCTGAGCTCCTTGACTTTTCACCACAGCAAGTTGTTTTGTTTAGGACAAATAAGGCGGGGAGGGGGCGGCCCATGTCACATCTGCTCACAAACCTGCAGCGGCTTCTGATCTCGTGGTCTCTGAGCGCTGCCAGGTGCTTCCAGGAGGGAAGACGGAGTGGACAGCCTGGACACGCACCACGGGGTTGGGTGGAAATGTACAAAGCCCGTAATCTCTCTCAGTACCAATACGTATTGCTCGTTGCTCCAGGCTGGCCAGCACCCCCCCGTATTCTCACCAAATCTTGTAAAGGGGTTGCCGTTTGCACACCTCACTGATTTCAGCTGGAGCTCCGAGAGCCCAGTGACCACCCAGAGAGAGAAAGTGGAACAAGACTTGAGCCCAGGGATGGTGCACCCTCTGCCAACCATGGCACCTACAGGGCAGGGAGAGGCACTGTGTGACTCCAGTGACGATCACGTCAAACTCCCGCATCTGGTGGAACTGGTGGAACCTGGGTTCCCGCCGGGAAGCAGCGTGGCCCCTGTATGTTCCACGGACCAGAAAGCGGGACCAGTGTCTGCTGGTTCACACTGTGCCGGATGGAGCCTCGGTGCAGAAAGGCACAGTCAGATGGGGGTGGAAGCTCTTCCTTTTTGTCCTAATGTTTCTGGATCCATCTGGGAAAAATAATCAACAAAAACTGGTAATTATAAACTTTTTTTTAGCAGTAGAATTTTAAGACTGTTTTAAGACAATTAAAAGCATACCTATATTGACTGACAGATAGGCAGACAGAGATAGAAAATACGCTCTGGGCTGGCGATCGGAGAGGAGGTCCAGCTGCGGCTCCCACTCCCTCAGTTTCCCTGGGATGCTGCTGTGTCCTTCCCCCGCCCCTGTCCTTCTCATCCAGCCCCAGGTCTGTACGAGCACCATGTGAAGACCACTGCTTAAAAATATTCTTGAATCTACATCTATTTTCAGCTTATGCTTGGTTCTTAGCATTAAAATAAACCCTGGCACCTCATTACACACTGTATGAAGCAGAACCGCCTTTCATTTTTAAAACTGTCTCCTTCAAGCTCCAAAGGGTGCTTTCTAGTTTTTGCAGGAAGCTGCATGATTTCTTGGAAACAGCGCCGGTCCTGGAGTCTGGCAGGCCTGGGTTGCAGAGGGGTGGTGCTAGGTGATGACTCCCTTCCCTCTGTCAGTTCTTTCCTTGGTGAATACCCACCGTGCAGGGATTTGTGACCATTGAATTAGACATTGCACGTGAGGCTGTTTTCTTCTCCTGGTGTCCCGGGTTTTAATAGCCTGGTCCGCTTGTCCATACTCTCTATGACCTCTGGAGACTGTACCCTCCCGGCTGCATCTCACCGCGTCTTCCCTCTTTATAAACTGGACTTTGCTAAACGCCCTTTGCTGCTTCTGCACTGTGCCGATCCCATAAAGCAGGCGTTTAAAGCAGCCTCCTTATTCTTTATTTCTTAAAGCTACTCTTAACACTGCTCTCTCATCGATGTCAGCGGTGACTCGACCGGAACGTGGTGCCTTCGGAGGTCTCCAGCGGGCGGATGGCCAGAGGAGCCGCCTCTGCCTCAGAGCCCCCTCCTCGGGGTTTCTGCTCTGGGCAGTGCTCGGTGACATCGTCAGCAGCCCCCACCCCCAGCGCTTGTCTCTGAAGGTTACACCGCCCTGTCTCAGACCCCATCCAACAGCCTCGGGCCTGGACCGCTGACTGGAGGCCTTTCTGTGTCCTTTGATTTGGGCTTTGGCAGAGCCCCAGGAGCAGGAGTCCTTGATGGCACCTGGCCCTTTCTAGTCACCGACAAGGGAAACCTGAGAAACCATCCTCAGAAATGGGACTAAATTGTCAGTGAATCTGTCCCCATCTGGAGAAGAGAGAAAGATTTGGGGCGGCAACAAAGGCTCCTTTGATTCCCGTTAATTAACTACTTTGGACTCCGTGGGTCTGGAGTGGCTTTCGTTTGACACACAAAGAATCCGGGGCAAGGATGATATCCACGCACAGGGTGCGAATGCGTGTACTTACCTGTAGGGCAATTCAATTAAAACTAGAGAAAGGGGTAAATCTATGAGATTAGCTCCAGGAACAATGCCACCAATTGTGGCCGGCTCTCACAATCCCGACTAAAGCAGATGTTAAACAAATATTTTGATGGCTCCAATCAGCCCCGGTGTGAATCTCCTATTCTTCTTCTTCATTATCTCCGGGGTGGGAATTCTAAAATCTCCATCCGTCGCCCACTTTGCTGATCTGTTTGAAGGACTATGTAGAGAGAGCTTGATTGTAAATATCCGTATGCAGGGGCACAAGCTATTAATACAGACACGTTCTGGGGCTGCCTGCCACTCGTCCCACCTCCCCTGTCCTCGGAAGGTCGCCCCATTCCCAGAGACGTCCGTGCCAGACTCGGGAAAGGGGGGAGAGGTGGAAGGAGCAGTCTACGGACTGAGGGCTGGGACTGTGCTGCTGGGAGGAACCTGGAAGGAGGCTGGTGGAGTTTCCTTTTCTAGATGCTTGGAAGAGAGAAGTAGGTGAAAAACTGGCGTGTGGGAAAGAATGACATAAAGGAAAAGGAATTTAAGAAATGTTGTCCTGGACCGTATGTCCCCTTCGTAAGTGTGTGTATGTGTGCATGTGTGTATGAATGAATGGACGTGAGAAGAAATGTGTGTAGAGAAACTGAAACGTTTAAATGAATTTTTGGTTGCTGGATCACACTTGTTTGATCATGATGCCATTCCAAGCCTGGGCCACTTGGGACACTGCTTCGCTAGGGTGACACACACCTACGGATTGCCTCAGTGATGTTTTTGTTAGATTATTGTGTTCTATGGCATATTTTTAAAATATGGAAATGGAAATATACAAAAGTGGGTAGAACTTAATAAAACTTGGGAATTTGCACAGCGTTCAAACCTCCGTGCAAGACGGAATCCTCACCTCTCTTCTTCATGCCTTTTCTTTCTCCGTCTGAGGTGGATGCCGGCCTCTGGGAGGTCAAAGCCACGCCTGTTTCGTCCACATGGGGGACCCAGGGCCATCGCTTGGTACATAGTAGGCCTTCAGGGTGTGTGTGTTTAGTGAGGAGAGCAGGGAATCAAAGAAAGTTCAGGCTGTCCGTGACTGCAATTCTACAACCAGTTACAGAGGAAGAAGCCCACCCCGTTTCCACACAAGGGTCTCTAAAGACACATTTTTGACCAGCTCAGATATGAAATCTGGTCCCGTGGGCCAGATGCTCTGGGGACTTCCTTGCCATGGCTCTTGACTCTGTCCTTGCAAAGCAATCAGGCTGTATTTATCATAATATTGCTCAAACTGAGGCACGTAATAAAATTCGAGGGGTAGATATGGAACCATTTCATTTGAACATTTTTAGCTTCACATTTTTCAAATGGCCATTTAACTTTGTATAGACACAATGAAAGAATTACGACCTTTGGCCAACTTTACGGAACAAGGCAATAAAATCTAGCTGAAGTATATAGTGCCTTTTGATTTTGGGGGGCTGGGGGAATGTCATTATAGCATGAATTATTCTATTCTGTTGACATGGATTGGAGTCCTAGCTTCCTACAGAGGCTAAAAAGTCCTTGGCTCAGCCCATGAGCCTTGGGAGGGGGTGGGCGGACCGTCTAGGGAGAGAGTCGTCCATGTACTTAAGGAGCCCCAAGAAAAGGCATTTCACGTCTGCATAGCTGAGTCAGCTGCTCTGAGCCTCACACTTCTCTGTAAAACATGGAGAATGCAGTTACCTGTTCTGCCTTCTTTATGTCATGATCGTGTGGATTAGTCAGGAAAAGGCACCTTAAAGTACTTTGCGGACTCTGAAGTGCCATGCAAACCTGTCTCATGTTCTTTTAGTGTAAAGCCACCCTACCTCAGATGCCTGGAATATGCAACATATATGGCCACATGGAAAGATAAATCTTAATATTTATTTTAAGGGTCAATAATACAGCATTTGTCAGCCACACAGTCATTATTTACCTACAATTGCAGATTACTTTATGAGGATAATGACTCTTGGGTAATTGCTTTGTCATAGCAAGATATCCACACACTTATAGCCGACCGTGTGAATTATAGCTTTTTAATCTCACAATTACAGAGCAGTGTGAAGGCTACCAAAGAGGTTGAGATATAATTGCTAATTGCCAAACAGTGTGCTGGGACTTTATTTATTTCCTATCATGACAGTTTAACGGCGGGATGCAAAGTGAGTAGCGTAATTTGGGCATCGTTTGCATATGTCACAGGCCAAGACTCAGCCCCAGACTTTTCTGAGTTGCATGGTCTTAGCTGGTGTGTTAACAGGACACTTCTCAACTTGAGATGCAAGTGAATACATTGGAAGACTTGCCTTCAACTCCTCTAAGTGAAGACCTAAGACGGCAGGCGGAACGGCCTACGTGTTTGCTCTTGAATTAGTGCCTGCTTCAGCTGAGGTCTCCGCGATGGGTCAGCGTGGAGGTCACAGCCGTAGTGAGGGCATTAGGATCAATACAGGAAAGGCGTCATTGACTCACAGGCGAGCCAACAGCATCGATTCAGCCCCTGTGCAGAGCAGGCCAGCTCTGGGGCAGGGGCTGTCTGAGCTTGGGTCCTGGTTCCAGCATTTGTGAGCTGTGTGGCCTGGGCCTGGTTACTTCCCTCTGAACTGTAGTTTCCCCATCTGTAGAAAGGGAGTGATGATGATAGAGCCTCCCGTGGGGGCTGTGATGAGCCAGGTTAAATGAGATGACACAGGTTAAGTGTTGAGAGCGGTTTCTGGCTTGCCATAGGCAGGCGATTGGCCGCGTTGCTGCTGGTGTACATCTGGTGTAACCCCAGGCTGATGTCTTCTCACACTGATTCCTGATGTCACTGTTTCACGGAACATCACCCCTCTCACAGGAGTCCTCACATGTGCTGTGCTGCCGAGCTGTATGAACTGCTCTATTAGCTTATGATCGTCCTGCCGGGGGCTGGGATAGGACGCCGGCAAATTCTTCTTCCCCCACGTTGCCAAATCCTTCATCTTGTGAGAGTCAGTCATCTGCTTTGCGTGAGAGGACTTTGCATCTGGGCATCCCGATGCTCAAGTGACGCTCTTAGAAACACTCTGCTTTTTAAGGTTAACGCATCACACTTCGCTCACGGGCTATTCTCAGTTTTCCAGCCTGGCTCTGCCTGGGCACCAGCCTCCCCTCACCTGAAACTCTCAGCCCACAAGCACTTGCTTCTACACTCAAAGTCTCTGCTTTCTTCTTTCCAGGCATCCCTCTTTACTTGCAGGGTTTGCATGAATTGCAGCCTCCCATGGAGCCGTTTTCTCTCCATCCAACCTGCAGATTCATGAGCTGCCCCAGTCCACATGGATGATGTTCACAAGTGAGTTCACCCGCAACTCAGCCAGATCTGCACACGTGACACCTTGACTTGGATGCTCAGAACTTCACCTTCACAGCCCTTGCTCTGTATTTCAAAGTCCCAGCCCAAAGTGATAGCTTTCTTTGGAGAATGCCACAATTTTGAATTCATCTATCCCAAGCCTTCAAACACATGTCTTCCTTGTGGCCAGACAATTCTACCTCTCTGAGAACTTCTGAAAGTACTGCTTAGGGCAGGGGATTTCTGGATTCTTCCCTTAGGAACAGTCCTGGGAAAATCTACAGGGAAATTCTGTTGCAGAGTCGACATTTAGATG
Source organism: Lemur catta (assembly GCF_020740605.2). Classification (NCBI taxonomy): domain Eukaryota; kingdom Metazoa; phylum Chordata; class Mammalia; order Primates; family Lemuridae; genus Lemur; species Lemur catta. Next base: position 6,842,259 of record NC_059141.1, on the reverse strand, counting down.
GAAATTCAGTTCTCATAAAACCATAGTCCCACGAGGTTTTTGATCTGTAGAAAAGAGGGACTTGGAAAGCTAAGGGGGAAAGGAATTGCTTTTGATCGAAGAGGTGAATGGGCTGGTTCCAGGTGACAGCATTTCTGAGGTAGCAGCCCTGTGTCAGTGGGTCTATTTTGTGAAGAGCTTTCTCACCCATTTTCTTAACTGTCAACGGGAGCGCTCCCATGATTCTGCCACCGCAGGTCTAGAGGACAGTCTGTGGAGGCGGGAAGCTGTAGACAAATGGAAGCAGGTGCATTCTGAATGCTGGTCCTTTTAGCATAAATGCATGATGAGTGGCTGCATTAGGTTCATCTTTTTAGTGACATCAAAGCCAAGTGCAGAGAAAACGCACTGTCAAAGCAAAAAAGGCCAAAGGGTGTTGGTGCACAATTTTAATACCGGGAGAATGAGCAATTTTCTTTTTCTTTTTTTTTCTGATATGAAAAAATGAAAGACTTTCTATTCTCAGTAGGAGTCTTGAACTCTCTTTGCTAAGAGACTATCACTTTCTAAGCAAGCTGGACTCACAGTTAATTTAGAAGTTCCAGGTATTGGAGCCTGACCGTCCTCTGGTCTGTCAGTCAGTGTGTCTGATGAGGGAGAAGGGTCTGGGGGCAGCAGCTCTAGATCAAACCCAGGGCTCAGGTCTAAATGTCCGATCCCCCATTTTCACATGGCCTGGGTAAGTTACTGATATTCTTATACTCAGTCTTCACATCTCTGAAATGGGCAGAGGAACACCTGCCTTGCAGTGACATCGTGGGTATACGTATAAAAGCACAGGATAGATGCTCAGGAAATGTTATTCTTCCTCTCACCTTCTTCCTTTATTTTTCCCCTATTCCTTCCTTCCTTCTTTCTTCCCTCCTTCTCTCCCTCCCCTCCCCTTCCTTTGTGTAGTGTTTTTTTTCAGAGGGTAGGGGTGTGGAGAGAATAGGGAATTATTTGAAGATCTGGGGTAACACAAAGCTTGAAGAACTGAACAATATTTCTCAGAGTGTGCTCTGAGCACACTCCTGTCAGAGGCGCCAGAGGAGCTTATAGCAAATGCAGGGTTCTGAAACCCATGACAGACCTCTGAACCCAATACCTTGGCTGTCTGCTTTTTAACGAGTGCTGGGTATACCAGACACTGGTGAATGCCGACAGAGCCCTAGTTCGTTCAGGTGTCCACCTAACAAAACTCAGGAGCAAATTCTGATTGGTCTAAACAGATCAGGAAGCTCCCTAGACCCTCTGCAGTGATTGGCTTAGCAAAAGGTCGGGGACCCAGCTCTGACCCAGTCCTGACCAATGGGATGTGAGAGGACATCTGCTTGGGGTGGGGGTGGGGGTGGGGTTGGTTCTGGAAAGATTTCCTGTACTTTGAAAATCACTGCAATTGTTTGAATGTTTGTGCCCCTCTGAAATTCATGCTGCAACTTAAATCCCCAGTGCGAAAGTATGAAGTGTTGGTTAGGCCATGATTAAGAGGATTAGGCCACCTCAGGAATGGATTAATGCCCTTATCAAAGAGACTGCGTGCTGGGTTCATCCCTGTTTGCCCATCTGTCACTTCTGCCTGGTGGGGACACAGCGCTCGTCCCCTCCAGAGGACCCGGCAACAAGGCACCACCTTGGAAGCAGAGAGCTGCCCTCACAAGACACTGAATCTGCTGGCACCTTGATCTTGAACTTCCCAACCTCCAGAACTGTGAGCAATAATGTCTGTTGTTTATAAGTTACCTACTCTCAGGTATTTTGTTATAGCAGCATGAACAGACTAAAACAATCACCTAAGGGGAAAAAATCCTGTCTCTTCCACTAAATGGGATTGTGTCTGTATGTGATGGCTGGAGCTGGAGCTGCCATCCTACTACCCAGGGGACTGGGCCAGGGCAAAGCTGAGAGTGTTATCACGGATACATCAAGTGGTTCTTTTTAAAAAAATTTTTTTTAATTGAGATATAATTCACATAACATAAAATTCACTATTTTAAAGTGTACAATTCAGTGATTTTTCTAGTATAGTCATAATGTTGGGCAACCATCACCACTATCTAATTCCAGAACATTTACATCACACTGAAAAGAAACCATACCTGTTACCAGTCACGCCTAATTCCTCCCTTTCCCCGGCCCCTGGCAACTGTAGTCTACTTTCTGTCTCTGTGGACTCGCCTATTCTAAGTATTTCATGTAAATGAAATTATACAATATGTGGCCTTTTGTGTCTGGCATCTTTCACTAGCATCATGTTATTAAGTTTCACCTACATTGTAGCATGCAGATTCCTTTTCATGGCTGACTAATATTCCATTGCATGGAATTATGTGCTGCATTTGTTTATCCCTTCATCAGTTAATGGGCATTTAGGTGGTTTCTACTTTTTGGCTACTATGAATACTACTGCTGTGAACATTCATGTGCAAGTTTTTGTGAGACGTATGTTTTCCATTCCCTTGAGTGTATACATAAGATGGTTCTTGTAGTTCCTAAAATTTGAGGGGTCTGGCAGGTGGTTCAGAGGTAGACCCTGGAGTGTGAACACCTGGCACAATTCCTGGCTCTAGCACTTACCGGCTGGGGGACACTGGACAGGCTATAGGACCCCCATGCCTTGATCCTTCATCTGTCAGACAATGTTGACAAATATATTGTCTCCACAGCATTGCAGTGAGGATTAAATGGGTCAATCTATGAATATGCCTTAAAACCCCGTGTGGCACGTAACAGGTGCCCAATGAATGCTAGCTGTTGTTATCAATGCTACACCCACATGCCAGGAGGAACCCACCGCAGACTCTCCTTCATTCTCCTTTGTTTGTAGGGAGCCCAGGTGACAGTCAGAAATCCCTCTTTGGAAGCCCCAGCATCACCCCCTCGGGCCCCTTGTAAAGATCCACACGCAGGCTGCACACTGCTCAAACTGGAAGAGTGGCTGGTGGCACTGTCTTCCCAATCTCTTTGTCGCATTTTGGGGTAATTATAGAAAATACAAACTTTTTCTTCCTAAGAGAAAAAAAAAAAACAAAAACCCAAGGCCAATCTGCTTCACTGTTTTGTAGCTAAATTATTGCAAGGTTTTCGTTCTTTGAGCCATAACCTGTTACCACGTTTCCCTGGACTCCTTTATATGTGCGATGTCTTTTCAGCTCCTCTTGTGCAAAGGTCGGCATTTTAAAGACCAGCCATGGCACTGAATTACCCCGAATGCCAACCAGCGAGGGCTGATCTGCCTTTAATTCCAAGCCTTAGTCAGGGCCTCAAGCGAGAAATACGAGACTGAGATATGGCCTTGGGAGTGGGCCGCGGCCCTCCGTTTCTAGCATTCCCCGAACGTCGTAATTAATGTGTCATAATTAATAACCAGCCCTGCCCCAGCCTGAGCTGAAATTCACATCCCTGTCCCGGGGGGCCCATCCATCGCTGCAGAGCTGCAGTTCCTGGGCCTGCAGGTTGAGACACCCCGAGTGTTGTGGAGAGCCTCCTCGCACAGCCCGGACGCCTGGGGCTTAGGAGGTTTGATTTAGCCACGCTGGGGCCCGGACCTGAGAGGCCTCGCTCATATTTCTTCCTGGCCTTTGCAAACACCCCTCTTTTGGAGACAGTGCACCCTGACAAGAGGACCCCAGACCCATTTCCCGGTTCTGGGTCTGCATCTGCTGGCGCGGCAGTGTGGTTCAGAGCCCAGGCCCGGGAGCTGGGCAGATGTAGATGCAGACGCTGTCTCCAGGGCTTTAGCTGTGTGGTCACGGGCAGACCCCTCGCCTCTCTGGGGCTCAGTGTCCTCATCTGTATGATAGGAGAGAAAGCAGGATCCAGGTTCCAGGCCCACTACTGGGTACACATCGTTTTCACATCCAGCCCCGGAATGAGACGTTTAGCCTCTGCTGGCTTCCTACCGATTCCATGGTGTTTTGTTTAAGGCGAAGAAATGCCTCCAGATCTTACTACGGGCTTTCCTTTCTCTGTCAGCTACAAAATAAATCAGACGGGTCAAACGTTGTAGATTTAATCTCACTGTGAACTGAAAACATAGTAGTGCTCCTTGCCATCGGAGAGTCTGCGAGCGCTCGGTGACCCCCTGGTGAACCGGAGGGGCCGGGGCTGGCCGGCAGGTGCAGCTGGAGAGGACTCAATGTGACATTCACCGCCATCCTTTGTGCCCTCTGAGAACTGCTGGGGAGCGTTTGGAACTGAATACCCCAGGGCTTTCCCTCACCGGCTCACAATTACCTGTGCAAGGGAGAAAAAAGGAGAAATTGAGAGAGAGACAAGGAGGAGGAGGAGGAGGAGGGGAGCGGCCGAGGGAGGGGCAGGTTCTCCAGTGGTTTGGAGGAGGCCGTGGCGGCTCCAGTTAAAGGCAGAGGTTGGCGCAGGAGCGAGTGATGGAAACGGTGTTGGGTAGAAACAGGTCACCCTCCACTGCCCGGCCACACGGAGGGCTGTGTGCCTGGTCTGCTGGCTTGGAGAGCAGGGAGAGGGGAGAGCCTGCACATGTGGGCAGTCGAGGGTCATCAGCTCGGTGGGCACAGGCCTGGCAAGCATGGGGGATTCAGGCTTCTGAGGACTGTCAGCGGTTCCCAGCATGGATTGGCTGTGGTGATCTGGTGCCCCCGGCAGGAACAGCAAGCGCTCTGGGCCGGCCCTTGGTGGGCTGCTCCTGTGGGACGAGGCTCCCTTCCCCCACACTTGACAGCTGCTCCACAAGTGACCCTTGGAAGGTGCCCCACTTCAGCATCTCTGGGCATGGGCGGTGGCATCAGCCAGGGCTGGCATTTGGAAAGGTTGCTGGGGAATTCAGAGCACAGTTATGAACTGGCCCAGACAAGTCTCCTCCATGGGCAGGGGAGACAGTGACAGAGATGAAGCCCTGCTTGGATCTCAGCAAAGATCAGGGTTTAAGAGTCAAGGTCCAAGGTACGCCAACTCCAGGGGTCGGGTGGGAGGCTGAGGGTTTGCAGGGGTCGTAGGGTTGGAGAGAAAGGATTTGAGCACCTTAGAGGTACGCTTTGGGAAAGCCACTGAGAAGGCCTGGTGCCCCAGTGCTCTTCTACTCACACCCGTGTTCCTGCCGTCTGTGCTCCTGCACCCATGAGCTGGTTGTGCCTGAAATTCTACCGTCAGTGGGGGACTTGATGGGCACAGGGAAGGGCGTGGGCACCAGGTCCTCCCTGCTTGCCCTCTCCAGCCAGGTGGTGATTGATAAAGTCAGGCCACAGGCTTAACCCAAGTCTGTGATCATTCGAGAGACAAAGAGTCATATTTTTAAAGAATTTCCCAGAAGGGCCGAGGAAACCACCTTCTGTAATCCAGTACAGTGCAGCCTCTACCGCCATTGGTGTAAGCCCAGAGGGAAAGGGAGGGAAGAGGGTCCAGGATAGGGCAAGAGGAGACTCCTTGGGGGACGGGATGAGCTAGGTCAGAGGCTCACGCACCAGACGCCTTAGGGCTCACTGTGTGCCCGGCTCTGTGCTGGGCTCCGGGAACCTGAGGCTCATTGGACCTGCTCTGGCCGTAGCAGGGAAATTAGTGGTATTGATAATTTTGTAGCATTTTTGGCAAACTCACCGAACCACTCCTTGACCATGAACTACCAACCAGAGCCCAGCAGAGGAGCCCGGCTGTGTGGTGGAAAACGACCTGCTACCCCGAGTCACTCAGCAGAGACTGATCCATCCAACAGGAGCCGCAGGGCAGTCACCTGTGCAGAGAGCCCTGGCCCGGAGTCCCAGCACCCTCACAGGTGATCTGGGCAAATCCTTTCTCATCATCTGAACCCAGTCTCTGCCCAAGGCCATGACTCACAGCCCTCTCTGGGCGCTAGCCCTGACACCTGAGTCAGTCTGGAGGGTTTGGAAGAATTGCTTTGGAGGCTCAAGGAGGGAGAAGAGCTATCTGACTGGAGGCATCAGGAAAGATTTCATGCACACACTTGAGAAGAATCTTGTAGGACAAGGCCCATCAGAAGCAGACAGAGGAAAGGACATCTCTGCACAGGTGACAGCATGAGCACAGGTTGTGTGCATGGAGCAGGTAGCTGTTCCATTTGGGTCCAGGGCCAAAGGAGTAGAGAGATGTGAGAATGACCATGTTGGTCTCTCGGTTCTTGCGTGGTGACAGGCAGGAAGCAGGCACAGAATGAACTATGTGAAATTCTGATGCAAGGACAAAAAGTGACTGGGTGCCAACCATGCACAGCATCAATGCCAAGGTCAGAAACTGGCCTTTCCTAATTCTCTTGGCAGCAAGAAACCACCTGAGATTTCTGAGACCAATCAGCATTTTACCTTAGAAAAATTAATCAAAAGTGGGTGCTCTGTCTCTCTTTCAGTCAACATAAAATCCTTATGGAGGGATCTTAGTTGAGATGACTCTACCTAGAATTCTTAGATACTGGGCCACAGTAAGGTTCCCTCTTCAATAATTACTCTTTCAACACCTTGGAGTTTAGACTGTGTCGTGACATCCATTCTGCTGTCCCCCAGCACAGATGTGAGGCTAAACAGGGCTGTGAGATCTCTTTTAAGGAGCAGCATAGACCAAGCATCAGTCATTTTTTTCTGTAAAGGGCAGACAGTGACCATTTCAGGCTCTGTGGGCCATACAGTTTCTACCCTTCCTATCAACTCTGCCACTGCAGTGGGAAAGAGGTCACAGATGAGGCATCAGTGAATGAGTGTGCCTGGGTTTCAATAAAACTTTATCTATAAACATAGCTGGCGATCTGGATTTGGCCTGCCTGTCACAGTTTGCTGGCCGCTGGTGTAGACTGCAAAATGGCTTGGGACTCAACCCTCTTTTCAGGCCACCTTGACTCTTGGCTCCCATGTAGGGCTATCATTGGCCACCCAGAATCAGAGCAGAGACTAGCGCTGGCTTCTCCTGTCACCAGAGGTGGTGTCAAACCCGACTGTGCTGTCTTGACAACCATATTGTCTCGGCCCAAGCACGCTGACTGTTCGAGGAGTGAAACATAAAGCTGAAACATACCCAAAGATGTTGACTTTTAGGGCGCATTTAAGTGGGCCCGGAGCTTCCACGACAAAGCCAGCACCTCCCGGTCCAACTTCTCATCGTTACACAAAAGGCCATTTGTCAGAAAATCCTTCAGTGGCCACTGTTGACACTGCTGTCACTCTCTGTTGGTGAGTCCCTATCACCGATATGACGGACAGTTTAAAACATGCTTAGAAATGCTGTCAGCCATCCTTTTGAGAAAAGCCCACCAGGACCCGATTAAACAGGGCTTGTAGCTGAAGCCGCCCGTTCCTTGATGACACATAGTAAGTGGCAGGTAATCCTCTTCTTAATCTCCTTGCTGCCCCGCGAGGCTTATGGTAACCGATATCCCTGTGAATGCCTCGGAGTCCGATTGAGTTACCTGGGGAGGCCGGGCTTCTTCCTGCTCCTTTCCTAATGGAATGTATTTAAATAAAGGCACCTTCAAGTTGGCCACAGTCTCCCGAGATGCTGCTCTGAAGGGAAAATTTGATTTCCCCTAAGCTGCGGCCGATATTACATTTTGATTTTCCCTGAAGCGTTTCGCCGAGCGGGGCTGCAGGGCTGCACACCTGTCTACGATTATGGCTGGGGGCGGGGTGCGGGGAGCCCCTGGGGCTTAACTGCTTCCCACTGTGGCTGCAGCCTTTGATTCCAGGGTCAGAGCAACCCTGACTCCTGGGGAATTTCACTATCAAAATTCTTACTTTTCCCATCACCATTCAGAACTGCTCTACAGCCCGTGCTGTGGCTGACACAAAGGTTTAACAGATCTGTTGGGACTAGGAGACTAAGTGACTTGATTCAGTCGTTTGTGAGCTTGTCCCTGCATCCTGGCCTCTCCTGCTGGGGCCACGGAAGGAGCAGAAGGAGCCCTGGACTGGCCCTTGAAACCTGGCCTCTTTCCTTGGCCTCACTGACTTAACTCCATGGCTGACCTTGACCTTGTCCCTTCTCTTGGACCATTTGTAAAATAAGGCAGCTCAGTTACAAGGTAACTCAGGTTTAGGGTTGCTAGATTTAGCCAATAAAAATACAGAATGACCAGTTAAATCTGAGTTTCAGATGAACGATGAATAGTTTTTTCGTATAAACTAAAAATGCCCCATGCAGCATTTGGGACACACTTACACTAAAATATTATCTGTTATTTATCTGAAATTCAAATTTAACTGAGCATCCTGTATTTTACCTGTCAATCCTCCTCACATAGTTTCTGAACTTACACTTGGAGACACATATTTTTGGTTTCAAAATCCAGTGGCTTTTGGTAGCCACAAGCAAGAGATAAGTGTGCAATGTCTAGATAATTCTGAAGAGTCGCTGACTGGGACTCATGCCCAAACCCATGCCTTTTGGAACATTGGGTCGTGACAGTGTGACAGTGTCTCCATTGCCTAAGGGAGTCCCTGGTACCAAGTAGCTGCTCCGTGAGTCCTGGTTGAACAGAATGGATGGTCTCCAGCTCCATGTGCGCTGCACATTTTCAGCCTTTGTTTGACCTTCACGTGGTTCATGCCCCGGTCTAACAGGACTCCCAGGTCTTCCCGACACACACCCTGTCCTTTCCAGGGCACTGTGCCTTGGTGCAGGATGGCTCCCATCTTGGGAGCCCACTTCCCTCGGACAGAGGCAGCGCCACACAGTGGGCGGGATCCTGAGCCTGGAGCCCGGTGGCCTGGGGCTTGTTCTCACCTTCCCACTGAGTACCTTTCCGTCCTTCCCTTTCACACTCTGTGCCTCTGTTTTCTCACCTATAAAATGGAGGTAACAATAAAAGCTAGCAAGGCGCCTGTGAGGAGCAGATGAGCTAATGCACGTGTGGCATTGTTGTTTAGAATAATAAGGGTTCTTATGCTATTCCATCCCAACCATTCCCTGAGGCCACCTCTTCCAGGAAGCCCTTGGTGATTGTCCTGTTTCCTACCCCACAGGTGAAAACAACCTCTCCCTTAGTGCTCTGGGATAGAACTGAGCCGAGGCTGTTTCTTCCTCCCCTAGAGACCACACATTATTTGCAGGAAGGATCGACTCTACCACACTCGGGTGTTTACTCATTGCCTGGTACACAGAAGGCCCAAGACATCTTTGTTGAAAGAGTGAAGTAATAAGTCAATTAGAACACATAGTTGCTGTAGGGAAGAATTCCCTGATAAGGTAGAGTACGGCGTCGTTACCCCAGGGGGCAGTCTCACCTGATGCTCTCACCGCCTGGCTGGAGATCTGTGGAGGCAAAGAGGAAGTCCCCTGCAGAGTGAGACAGACGGCAAACGGTGCCCACCTCGCCCGCCATGAAGGGACATGGCTTGGTGGGGTAGAAAGGACAGGGCATTGGAGTCCAGCAGGTGCAGGTGGAAACCCAGTTCTATCTTTTTATAGCTGAAGCTCTCCAGAACCTTCTTCCTCATATATGAAAAGGGTATGGGGTAGGACTGGGTGGGGGAGGGCTTGGGTGCAAAGGGCTGAGCATAACACGTGCTCTGCACATGGTGACTGTCCGGCATCTGTGAGTCGTGGTCACAGAGGCCACTGGCTCCACAGAGGCTTGTGTTTGGGTCTGCAGCCCCGAGTCCCACTATCCGGAGGGCAAGGGAAAATGTAAGGAAGGCCCTGCCCTGTCCGGCAAGGTGGAACCACGGAGAAGAGTCACCGTCTCAAAGTCACCGGCTCCCTCATCCACACAGGCAGGGACTCAGAGGGCGGGAGTGGTGAATCTGGCAACCCCCGCCTGCTGCATTCTCCCGCGGCCTGATACATGGTGTGCACATTCCCTGCACCGCCAGCCACTCACCCCGAGGATAAAGGTCATTCTGAGCTTCAGCGGTTTGAGCTAGTAAAGATTTTTATAAAAACTCACTGTCTTGATTTGTGTTCAAGTACTTTAAAGTTCACATATTTCTTGTTTGAACTTTGCTGGCTGTAGTCATTCCATCCGCAATCAGCCTGGATTGGTTCTGCTTATTCAGACCCCATCAATTACCGAGAACCGGGCTAGAGCGCCCGCCGCCCGTTCATTGGCTGCGCCCCAGGCTAGCCGATTTATCTGACATTTAATAAGGAGTTTTAGATTTTGCAGCTTATCAGAAGAGCACCTCGTGAGTGCGGGTGAGCCAGTGAATCCCAAATAAGTGAAGGCTCGGGAGTTTTCCCTCCAACCCGTTGTTTGTCATGCAGCCCTGCTCTGAGGGTGAGGGCCTCCTTCCTCCTGCCTTTGCTTTTGTTGTGCCTGCTTTCTCTTCCTAAAATTGCTCTGTGCTTGGCGTTTCAAAATCACTTTACTGTTGAGAGAACAACCACGGGGAGAATTCCAAATCAAGCTTTGGTGCAGAGAACACCCTGGACCTGCAAACCAGGATTGGGAAGCTCCGTGCGATGATGAAAGTTCAAGCCACAAATAACACCCATGGATGTGACGAAGGCAAGGTCCCTGCCCTGAAGGATGGCACTCGGGTAGGAGAGCAGACAGGGGCATAAATCACTTAATCCCAGGCAGACTGAGCCCAGCGCTGCAGCAGGGGCGTAAACAGAGCACAGTGGGCGTGTTGGGTGGGGAGAGTGACGTTCCTGCTTTGCACCTTCTGCAGCTCCGACAATGGGTGCGCGCTTACGCATGTCACTACGGGAGCTCTGATGTTTCATTAAGCTGCTTTCCAGTCTCTTTTGAATATTAATGTATTAAATCCATTTCTCCCCCCGATGGTAAATTCAGTTTTCTTGGGCATACTGTGTAAGTTTAACCTGCCTAGTTTGGGTTTAGATCATAAATACGCCTTATGACGAAAGTTTCACTAAACGTAAGGACACCGGCTGTGAAATCTTTACTCCGTCATTCACGGCAGTTCAGTGGGAAGAAGTGACTTCTTTGCTGCTTTCACCGCCTAGTTTTTAGGGTTTTCTTCTTTGGGGCGTTGTACTTACACGTTCGGTATGTGTTCCGACAGCAGCGTGTGGAAGTGTCTCTTTCACTACCCCCTCACAGTGTTGCATTCTTCTTTACCTGTATTTATTTGTTTTTAAAGAAACTACCAATCTAAGTTTCCTCCAGTGTTGTTATTATTATCTTCGCCCTCTAGGGCACCAGGAGAGTTTCTGCCGATTAGGTTCCTTGGGAGGTGGGTAAGGATTCAGAGTCTTAGCAACCCTCCGTGAGACTCTAACTCACAGGGTCCAGATGGCGCCCTGATTCCCACACATGCCGATGTTGGGGGACAGAGCTCTGCACGACATGCATCGACAGCCTCTACCCACCCCGAGGTTGGTGCCAAGTCCTGCAGAGACCCCCCCGCTGCGTGGTGGATCGGTGGGTGCAGGGCTGCTGCGCCCTTGGACGACTCTCGGATACCCCGACCCCACTGTGTCCAAAGGTGAACGCATCATCTACCTCCAAGTCTTGGCTTCCCCCCATCCTAGTGAGTGTCACCTCTGACAGGTACCATCTGCTTTCTTTTCTCTCACATCCCATCAACTACTCAATCCTGAGATTCCATCTCAAAAATCATCTCCATTCCCTCTGTTCCCCTCTCTTTCTGCTGCTGCTCCCCAGAGCAGGCCATCGGCATCGCTCAGCTTGGTGGGTCTTCCAGCCCCAGTTCCTACTCAGCCTACTGAACTGTCTACACTAGAGGCAGAGCAATGTTTTTTCCTAAATGGCCAATCCCATCTTGCCATTTGTCAGCCCGAGTCACCCCCCATTGTGCTCAGATCGGGCAGCTCCTCTCCACACAGCTTTGAAGGTCCACCCAGCCTCCTCCCATGTCTCCATCCTCCCCAGCACCGGGCCGGTCTAGGCACCCTTGGCTTCCTCCAGGACCGCAGACTGCTGCGTGCTTGGACCTCCAGGCCTCGCATCTGCTACCCTCCTGCCGGGCACAGTGTCCCCTGCTTTGCCGGCAAAGGAAACTTCCCCTCCTTGCTCTGAGAAGTCATATCCCCCCCTCCCTGCCCTCAGGTCAGCTCCCTCGCTCATGTCCTGGAACATCTCGCTCTGCCTTAATGCAGCACCTGCTGCCCTGTATCAAAATCGCCTGCTCACCTGGCTGCCACCCTCTGGACCAAACCCTGCAAAGGCAGGGCCCACAGGTCTGGTTCACAGTTGTGACACCACACCTGGCACCAACCCTGGCATGTAAGTTGAACCATATGAAAATGCTGATGTTTGACCGACCATTTTTGACCTATAAAAATGACCATTTTATATGGCTTGACCTAATACGTATTCAAAAATTTTTGTCAAATGAGGATGTAAATACAGCATCTCTTTATCTTTATTAAACATCTTTGACTGTCAGTGAGAGCACACTCTCTTAAACGGCATAGCCTTTTGGGTGGAAATTTCAACTGGTTGCATGTGGCTCACAAAGTGAGTATTAAAGATCCAACCGGATTATCTCACGGTGGATGTGCAGCACCACAGAGGAAAAGACCACATTCCCTTGGCTCGAAGTTCACACCTGAGCAGTGTGGAGGGAGCCACTGAAAGGGCAGGAATTGCTTGCAGAGGATCTCAAAGAGGACTCCCCTGCTTTTGTAGAATTTACACCACGAGATTAAACATCCAGGTGATAATGTTTCACAAGGTGCGGGCTCGTTTGCAGAATATTTTTCTTCTAGTGAAAATACGATTTGTAAATCATTACTTTAGAAACAGGTTTTTTGTTTTCAAGATTAAACATTCCCGATGGCCACGCTGGTCCGTGGGAGATTTACTTGACTTCTGAAGATAATAAGGAATTGTAGCCTCTCAGTCGCCTTTCCCGCCCTGCTCCGTGTGCTGAGAACATGCACATCAGCGCCAGCGGCCCCTCAGGTCTTAGTTAGCCAGAGGCTGCCATCTATAGATCCTGGGCCCAATTACACACCGGCACAGAGGCGGAAGCAGCAAGTGTGTTGTGGGCTTTTGAAGGAGTTTTACACCTCTCAGCCTGGAGGATTAGGGTGTTAGGTTTCCAACAGGCTTTTAGTTCTTCAATTAATTTGTTTTATTTTGCAAAGGAGCTCAAAGTACTTCTTGTACAAAAGGATCATCTAGCTTCCAATTTTTGTAGATGAAGAAACCGAGGCCCCCAGATGGCCAGAGGACTTGCTCCCCAATGTCACCCAAGATGTCGGGCCAGGGCTGGGACTTGCCCCAGGCTGAATGTCTATGACATGTCCAGGAATGTCCACCGTCTTGACGTAGGGAAACGAGGCTGTTGGTGGAGGAATGCCGAGGGCGCCTGCAGGGCAAATTGTGTCCAGCCCAAGCTTGCACCCCTGGAAGCTGGTCCCCACCACCCTGTGGGAAGGTCATCCATTCCAGAATTCTCCTTCTCACAGCGGTGACTCAAACTCCTCAGCCCTTTAGGAGAAGGTAATAATGACGATGATGATACGACAATAATAGTAATAATTGCATACACAGGTTCTGGAGGGGAACAGGATTTATCATTAGGATTTGTGTTCATAAAATACCTCTGTATTTAGCCACAGTATTATGGAAACAGCTTTACAGTTGTCTGCTTCTAATGAAAGAAATGTGGGAGGACACACAACTTCAAAAGAGAACATTATACAGAAACAAAGGGCTTGGGTAGCCACGGCTGCCCTCAGGTTTAAATCCACCATGTTCCGGCCAAAGCCGAAATGCCGGCTCCCTGCTCGTTCCCAGATGCCAGGCCCGTCAACAAAGGCCCACTTGTTCCTGGATGCACTCTCAGAGAGAGGTTTCCAGGGCACCCGTCACCTGCAGCTCACCTGAAGATGACACACGGCATGTGGCTGTGTCCCCCTCCCCATTCTTGTGTTCTACTTGGCAGCTCTTTTTTCCCTGTCTGAAAGTTGACCTGAGATGAAACTTGCTAAGGTAGGAGAGAAAATGAACACAGGGGTGGGGGTCCCCAGTGAGAGCAGGGGACGGCCCTCACTGCTTATGGATAGCTCATCATACTGCTCCTGTACTCTGGACCCTCCAAAGGCCGGCGGCCCGGGGTGGGTGCACCATGGTGAACACAGAGAAACAGGTCGGCATGGAGATCTCTGTGTCTTGGTGAAGGTAGGCACAGCCCGTGGGTGTGTGCTTTCTCTCTCCCTGTCTGAGCGTTGCACTTCTCAGGTCTTCTGTGGCCACAAAGCTATACTTGGCATCTGCACTTCCACCCGGCCCACAGGACCTGCCTGCCTTCCATTACCTGGCTGGCCCTAGCTCTCCGGCCCTTTCTTCTGTCCCCGGCTAGTATCCTGTTCTCCCAGCCCAGTGAACTGAGTTGCCTGTTTCTAGATGCCCTGCCCATCTCCTTTCTGCCTTTGCACCTGCTGCTGTCGCTGTCCAAACACCCCTCTGCCCCTGCCCTAGGCTCTTCCTGCAGGATCCGGGGCCTCCCTCATTCCTCCAGGGAGCCTTCCTGGCCACCCAGCCCTAAGTGGGGCTGGTTTCCTCTCTCTAGGCTGCCAGACTCCTATGGGCTGTGCTCCACTGTGCTTCTTACCATTCTGTACTCTAATTCTGGGATGGTGTGTCTGTCTCTTGCACAAAACACCGTGACCTCTGATACGATGAAGACTGTATGGATCCATCGTTCTGTCCCCAAGGCAGAGTGGGTAGCCTGCCGTGCATGAGGTGTGCACAAACATTTAATGACTAAGTGAATGGAGTGGCATGCACACACCCCAAAGGGCCTTTCTGAGCAGAGATCGTGCCAGGGCAGAGCATTTTGTGTCTCAGGGTCTTGCTTTGATAGCTTGAGGCAGGGGTCAGCAACTTGTACTGCAAGGGTCAGACAGCAAATGCTTTGGGCTTTGTGGGCCAGATGGTGTCTGTTGCAACTATTCAACTCTGCCGATGTAGTGCAAGAACGGTCACGGCCAATGTGTAAACAGATGAGCATGGTTATTCCAATAAAAATTTATAAGCCCAGGCAGAAAGCCAGATTTAGCCCACCAGCCATGGTTTTCCGACCCCTGGCTCCTTAGCCAGGGAACCGTCTGCTTCCTGTGGGTAGATTTTCCCTTTTCGGCTGGCTGTCATCTCTGAGGCCTGCTGGGGCCCCAGGGCACAGCAGACAGTGTCTTGCCCTGGCTTTCTCTCCTTTTCTTTGCCAGCCGTAGGAAGGGCCTCGGAATTTCCTTCCAGCCCTCCCGCTAGCTTTCTCAGCACGTTCTGTGTCCTGGTGACCAGATAACTTGCCCCAGGTCATTCATTCTAGGAATGACCCAGCCCCACTAGAGCTGGGGTCTACCCTGGCTCTCTGTGGCCTTCTCCACACACCCACTAGGTGGGCTTTCTCTCCCCTCCTCCAAGCCCAATCTCGAGTCCCTCCCTGCACCTTCCCATGCAGAACAATAGCAGCCCAGGTGGGGTTCTCTTCCAGTTAGCCAAGGCCGCACCACAAGCCATTGCCAAACATAAAACAACAGCAGCACTGATTTTTCTCGTGAATCTGCAATCCACTCTACTTGGCAAAGCTGGGAAGGCTTGAAGCCTGGGGGCCAGGATGCTTGGCAGCTCACTCCGTCACTCACTGTCTGGCGCCCAGACCAGGAAGTCTCCAAAGACAGGAGCCGGGGCAGCCAGGGCTCCCTGGGCATCTCTCAGTCTCTGCAAGCTGTCTCCACATTGTCTCTCCAGTTGGTAGCTTCTGGGTCACTGATTTCTTAATGTCAGCCCAGGGATCCCAAGGCATGTGTCCCAGGAGAGCCAAGAAACCATGTCACCTTTTACCACTGCTATGGCTTGAATGTCCCTCAGGTTTCATGTGTTGGAAATTTAATCCTCAAATTCATATGTTGAATTTGAATTTGGAGGTGAGGACTTTGAGGAATAATCAGGATTAGATAAGGTCATCAGGGTGGAGGCCCCCATCATGGGGGTTAAAAGACAAAATTACAACAAATCTAGCATTGTAGATCTTAAGCTTTTATTTGTGATTCTAGAATCAGCAGCAGTTCAGATCAAAATGGCTCACAATGCTCCACCCTTCACACGTGCAGGTTATAGTTATAGCCAGAGAAAAGGAAGCGCGAGACAGCCGATTGGCCGCATGCGTTACGTGAATGTGGTTTGAACAGCCGGCTGCATGTGATTGGCTGAGACTCAGCTATTTGTTCCTAAGTTAGGTTTTTGTTTTACTACTGAGTTATGTTGCAGTTAGAAACTCATACGGAGGCCTCCTCGGGCCAATCTTAGTTTGACTGAGCAGGGCCTGGGGGCTTTATGAGAAGAGGAGGAGAGACCTGAGCTGACACACGTGCTCCTGCCCTCTCGCCATGGGATGGCTCTGCCATGGTGCAGCAGGGAGGCCCTCACCAGATGCCGGCCCCTTGATCTTGGACTTCCCAACCTCCAGAACTGTAAGAAATAAATTTGTTTTCTTTATAAATTACCCAGACTCTGGGATTCTGTTATAGCTACAGAAAATGGACTAAGATGTGTCCTAGCCTCAGAAGTCATGTAGGATTACTTCTGGCACATTCCAGTCATTGCAGTAGTCACCAAGTCCCACCCAGGTTCCAGGGAGGCAAAATGGACTCCATGTCATGATGGGAAGAGGTGAAAGCCTGGAAGAGCATGTGGCACCATTTTTTGGGATATAGAATCTGTCGCGCTCCCGTTCCTGGGCCCCTGCTATGTGCCTGGCACTGTACTTCTCGCTTTGCTATTTACAGCGTCGGTGATCTTTTCAATATTTCTGGGAAATCAGGATCATCCCACCCATTTCACAGATGAGAAAATCGGGTATAGAGAGGATAAGCAGCTTGTCTACATAACTCCTCAAAAATTATTGAATCCTGGTCTGTCTGGCTTGCAAAGTCCTCCTGCCTCCCCTCGAGTCCTTATTTAACTGCACGTAAGCGATGCTTTGGGTGTTTCCCGTGTTCCCAGGTCTTTAGGCAGCTCCCTGTTCTTTGATGGGGGAGATGCAGCAGATGCATGCTGGCAGAGTCTAAAGAACATGAAACTTGGGGTCTGGGCTTCCTTCTCTAGCTGGGCTCGGCTGTTGCTCAAGGTGGGAGGCAGCAACAATGATGCTGGGATACGACTCATCTGTTAATTAACTCACTATGACGGTGATGAGCTGGTAATCACAGCCGCTGTCCACACACTCTGCAGCCCCCTGTGATTCCTGGTGCTGAGTTTTGTTCTCAGGAAGTTGTTGTCCACAAGGAAATCTGAGGAGCCAGTGGAACGGGCACCAACGGAGGAGCAGCCTCAGCCTTCGCTCTGCTCTTTTCTCCAAAGCAAATTATCAAATCACTCCCCAGATGCGAGTGTCGGGAAGGCTCTGGCTGGAGTGGGATTCCTCAGCATGGGCTGGGTGGGAGCCACTGTCGGTCCTCAGAGCTTGTCTCAGTTTATATGTAAGTTTTCTGATAGATCAGGTTTTCATTTTAATCTCATTTTTAGTATTTTCACAACTCCTAAGAGTATTTAGTCTTCTCTACTTTCTTAATTATTATGGCTTTAATGACTAGAAGCCTTTAAGGCTAGTAAAGTTCAGGGGAATTATTATTTATTAAAATAAGAACAATTTTATAGGCTTTCAGGGATGCCAGGACCCTTGAAGACATCTTGCTGAGCTGTCTCATTTTACAAAGGAGGAATCTGAAGCTCAGGGAAGGGAAGTGACTTTCTCAAGGTCACACAGCCCTGTTGGGTTTTGCCCACTGTCCCCTTCACTCTCATTTGGCCTCTGGAGGCCGGTTGCTGGCCCAGCTACAGGTTAGACAGCTGCAGCTCTGAATGTTTTCCAGACTATTCCAGCACTCTCTGGACCACCAAGGCCCATGACAGCAGTTTATCACAGTGGCCAGTGACTTTCCTTCGTCACTCTGCTCCATTGGTCTCTGTCTTTTGTGCTGCTGGGCGACACGTCTGGGATGTGGCTGAAGAAGTGGTTGATGTGGGAGCTTGCGGACCACAGTTTTGATCTCCCGGACCCTGCCCCAGCCGCACCGCAGGCTCTGCCCCTGGGACCTGCGAAGCTGGTGCCTGACTGGCCGTCTGATTGAAGGAGGTCTCCTCCCCGCAGGCGGCCATTTTGCTCCACTGGCAAACTCCCCCCACCTGCTAAGCGCGGCTGCCACCCCGCACCCTCCCCAGCCCGAGGAGGGGTCTCACACTTCCCGAGTTCTAGTGGAAAGCACTAGATATGATTCAGTGGGAACTGCTTCTCGGCAGCACAGTCTCGTTTTCCCAGTTTGTCCAATTTGATGATGGTGGTGATAATTCTGGTACCTCAGCATCTCTGGGAAGTTCCTGGCTTCCTTTCCTTGAGTTACTGACTTTTCACATTTCCCACCAGGCCACCATTTCTCAAAGCTTGAGCCTCAGACATCTTCTTGTTCTGCAATAGAATCATCTGAGATTTTTTAAAACTGCAGATCCCTGGGCCTTATTTAGGACCTACCACATCAGACTCTCTGGGGATGGAGCCCAGAAATCTGCACTTTAAGCTCCCGGGTGATTCTTTAGTACCTGGAGCTTGAGACTGTGCGCTTGGGGACAGCTGGGGGAGTTACAAGGTCGACAACTGCATGTCTAGCCCAGGGCCTGGTGCAAGCTGGTGATAAACTATTTGTGGAATAAACGAACGGATGAATCAGTGAGGCCATATCCCTGAACTTCACCACAAAAAGGCATTCTATTAATATTTGTTCTGGAATCACTGTCTACCCCATCCTCCAAGCCATGCACCTGCCATGTGCACAGGTAGAGCAGGCACCGCAGGTGACATTTCCTTCTTGTCCATGAATGTGTCTGTCACCTGTCCCTGAGGTTTGCCGTGTGCATCTTCATCCCCTTGACTGAGACCTATGTCACTGTTCTTTGTCCCAATTAAATGTCTACATTTATGAGAACGATGCAGGGGGTGCTGGGGACCCTCAGGCAAGTCCTTGCTTTCTTCGTTTCCACCAGTTTTGAGGGTTCCTTCCCTGCCTCCTGACTCCAGTGACCTCATCATTTGTCCGTAGCCAGCCAATCAGCCTCAGATAAAAAGCCCGCTGGCCGTCTGCCCGAGATTGCTTTAGTCCATCGGTTCATCTCTTTCCTTCCTTTCTTCCTCTCGTTCTTCCAGCCACCTGCACCCGAAAGGACCATTTTGTCATTCGAGATGTTTCACTTGCTCCCCTGGCCCCATGCAGCAGCCTTTGTCACAGCCTCGAACTTCCTTTTGTTTTCTCTTTCTTCTCTTTTCCTCTTCTCTCTCCCAGTTCTTCTCTGCCTTTGGGGGTCCAAGAAGGGTGCATTGCTTGGACTGGTTTGGGGGGCTTCCCCAAGCCCCACCGTGCTGGCGGTTGCAGCACAAATCCTTCAGTGAAGCGGCCCCGGCTCTGCAGTGGGGGGAGGCTCGCTCCCGTTCACTAGGGGGGTTTCCACCTGCAGTGATTGCTTAATCTTCATACCTGCCGCCCTGGCTTAGAGCAAGCCCAATTCTTTATGTCCCGTGTTGGGTTTAATGTCAGAGCGTGATAGATTTCTCACTGCGTTAACTTTACGGCACCGTCCCTCTACACCCACGCCAAATAGCAGGCCTTGGCGCTGTTTTATGGAAACCCAGTCATTGTACAAGAAAAACTGGCTGTTTAAAAGCTAGTTAAACATCGTATAAATTACCCACATCTTTTGCCACTAAAGACCTCCCGAGAATGTGTCACTGGATGTCCCCTGCCAACCCCACGGACTGTCTCCTCTTGTGCCACCCACTGGGCCCGGTGACAGCCTGTGTTCCCATGTCACACAGCAAGCTGCATGAAACACTCTCCTATCAATTCATGTGAGTTATTGGTCTACTAAAGGACTCTGTACGGACAAAGCATTTGTGCATTTGTACATTGATTGGAGACCACCAATGCCTGTGACAATTTTACCATTTCAAATTAGGATGACATCCTGCTTTTGAACACTTCAAACACCTTAAACAGGCAACACACCCATAGTAAGTGATTTAAAAAATTAACAACCTCTTAAGTTAATCAAAGTATTAACATGACAGTTTAATTCATTCATTTATCACGTGCATGCTTGCTCTCGTGCCCGGCTTGGGGTAAAGGAGATCATGTATCGATGCAGGTCGAGGTGACCGGCCCACTGCCCGCCGCCGGTTGGCTCAGGGTGTGGACGCTGCCCACGGTGGTTCAGGGTGTAGCCCCTGATGGCCGGGCAGAGCTCTTCTGTTTTCTTTCTTTCTTTTTTTCCTTTAGGTTAGTTTTTCACCTGGAGGCTTAGACAGATACGAAGATTTATTTGGCCAAGTCACCTTCTGTCCCCAGAGTGAGTTGATTGTGTCAGCGGCCTGAGCTCTGAAGGCACGGCCTCCCCCCCCACAGCTGCCGCTAAAGGTGTCTGCTCTGCCCTAAGGGGGAGTCCTGGCGGGTGGGTGCCAACAGGCCGGACCCAAGCATGGGCACAACAGCGGGCTTTTGAGAAATTCGAGGCAGGTGGAGGACAAAAAGCTGGCTGGCACCAGAAATGCCTTGGGATCGGGGCTGGGGGGATAGGAGCTGGGGACAGCTAGGGGCGCTGCTGAGGAAATGGGCCTGGCCGCAGAGGCAGCTGCAGCAGCCCCAGGGCCCTGGAACCCCTCACTTTGGCATCTGGCAAAAGCAGGTGATTGTTTTTCCTGCTCATTGAGGAAAATTGGTATTTCCTCCCGCAGGGAAGAGCAAGGGGCCCAAAGGAGATGGGAGACGGGGATTGGGGAGAAGGTGCAGGGGTGAGTCAGGACCGGTGAGGGGAGCATAAGGGAAGTCAAGGCGCAAGAGAGCCGAGAAGACTGGCATTTGGGAGGCGAGTAGGGCAGAGACTGAGCTAGCTCAAGGCCGTGATCATACTGTCCCAAAGAGGCCTTGAATGAACGTGAGGGCTCGCGCTCACTGAGGTGCCTGCAGACAGGGCTGGAATAAAAATGAGCCACCCAGCCTCGGCGGACACCCCTCTGAAAGCACCCTCTGCAGCATGGTGGCCTCCCCACGCCGAGGCCCAGGCCTGGGTCTAAACCGTCCTCTCCCCGGCGCCCACGCAGCACCTGGTGGGCCAGAGGTGAACAACTGGAAGAGTGTCCTCGGGGCCTGGTTTCTTTGAAGTTTCTTCCCACCCACTAACTTGCTCCTGAAATGTTGTCTCCTCCAGGGAGCCTGCCGGTGGGGCTGGAACACTGCTCAGCATGGGTCTCCATGGCGGCTCTGACCCTGGCTTCAATTCCGCAGAGATGAGTGCGGCCTGCCCTGGGATCACTGCCCCATCCGGCCAAGATATGGGCTTCACACATCTCCCTATCTTGCATCCCCTGGGCCAGGTGCCCCAGCTGGGCAGGTGGGCCTCTGCAAAGGCAGGCAAGGGTCCGTAGCCAGCCTTGCCCAGTGACTGGTGCAGTCCCAGACGCTGGGAGCTGCAGATGCCACGCAGGCTGCAAAGGTGGTGGCGGGGCATTCGGTTCACCAGAGGGGCTTCAGGAGCCCTGTGGGCAGCGGACTCCTGCTGGGAGAAACCCTCTCAAGGCCTGTCCCCAGAAAGGGAAGAAAATGATTGTTCCACACAGAGATCAAAGGGCTGGGGCCCATCAAAGGATCTCACTGCACATTGGGAACCCCTGGCATGTGGATTATTCTCCCTTACAATATATCATCAATGGAGAATCTCCTACTTCTCAGGCCCCTGAATCTAAACCTCAACTGGCAGATTCCGGCCAGGCTGGGGGTTAACTCAGGACTCAGAGAGACTGCTCCTCCAGAGGCCCTGGTGAAGGATCAGTCAGGAATTCATAAAGTATTTATTTAGCTGCCGGAGCACCCCCACCCTCCCTTTCTTGTATGTTAGAATTGATGCAAAGTTTCCGAGACAAGCCTGCGATTGCGGCTGTCACCAAACAATGCCATATTTCTTTTCTTCTCTTAAATTCTAGGGATCTTTCCCTGCAAGAGGGCAATTTGTCTGTCAGGCAGGCAAAACAGGGGCCGCTCCCCGCCCTCATTAAACTGACAGCACGGTTATTAGCAGAAAATGAAGCCAGCCCGCCATGAAGCTAGCCACTGTTTTATGGCGAGCGCCGGGGAGATATTTTCAGTAATTAATTTGATAAATATATTAATTATGAATTGAGTTGACAGTACAATCAGATTGTCAGCCTTCCAGACAGCCTCTCGTGATAAGTAGCTCTGTGATGAAGTGGTTGGATTTCAAGCCTGTCGTCCTGCAGGGCAGTCCCTTATCACCCGCCTGCCCATTCACTCTGTAATTTCCTGCGCATTGTAATTAAATGGTAGCTTTCTGATTGGAAGTGACTCCTCAAACTTAATCTCTCTTTCTCTGTGAGCGTGGTGGGGGAGGGGGACAAAAAAGCCCTTTGTTTCAGGGCATTTTTTATGTGCAGAAGCAGTTTTGCTTCCCCAACTCCTTTAAGTGAACTTCTCTGGTCCTGAAGAACGTGGAGGAGGAGGAGGAGCAGGAGGAGGAGGAGGAGGAGGAGGAAGAGGCGGCTGTGGCCTAATGTGGCTACTTCAGAGCCTTGCAGGGGGCCAAGCAAGAGGAGGGAGCAACCGGGCTGGGGGCCCCACATCCAGTTAATGCCACCCTCTGTCTCTGCCACCTTGGGAAGGTCACTGCTCCTCTGGGACCTGTTTCTTCTGCCATAAAAAGAAGGGGCTGGCCAAATTGATCTTGAGAGTCCCCTCCGGGCCTGCAATTCTGGGATCCCATGGAAAGAGCCACTGGGCAGGCTCCCCTGCCCTGGAGTCCTGGGGAAGAGGGAGAGAGGGAAAGAGAAGGGAGCCAAGTGTCAGCTGTATTTCTCCAGGACAGGGAGTCATTCAGGGAGTCCCTTGCCAGCACTTTTTTTTTTCCTTTTGAAGAAATTAATTATGAACACTGCCCGGGGTCATTTGACTCCGGAGATACATGTCAAGATAAAATATTTCAGAAACACTTATATTTAATAATTTAATATGGTGGTTCGCATTTGGGTGCAACAAAGGGAATTATTGGTAATTGCAAATTTTAAAGAGGCAGGATGATGAAGCCTAGCAAAGTAGGGGGACCACGGGACAAAATCAGGAAGGTCACCAGGGGTTTTTGTTTGGAAAGACCGGAGGCCGGAGTTTAGGATGAGGGGGGACGTCATTTGTGTGTCTTATGAAGAAGTCAACTTCCGAAACTTTCTGAGCGGGCAATGCCCGGGAGCCCCAGCTGGAAAAAGGAAGAGCAAGTTGGTCCTCGACAAAGGGAATTCTCGGCCTCCCAGTCGAGGAAGTCTGTGATTGAGACTCAAAGAGGCCAGAGCTGCCCCAGGCCACACAGCAGGGGTCCAAGACCCCAGAGAAGCTTGACCTTCGGGACCAGTGGCCCAGGGTCATGGGATCCATGGAAAGAACAGCAGCTTGGCATCAGCTAGGCTCCAGTTCAAAGTCTGGCTGCCACTTGGCTGATCCGCCTTGGTCTCTGTGTTTGTAAAAGGGCTAGTGCGTGTGATGTGAAGATTAAATGAAATAATGCCTGTAAGGTGCTTTTCAGACACCTTAAATACGGGGGAAGCTGAGTAGTTAACGGCTATTGTTTTGCTAATAATAAAATCTCTCTCAGGGCAGGCAATGCAATTCACCCCATTTCACAGATGAGAGACTGAGGCCCAAGGTTACCCAGCTAGTTAGTGGTGAAGCTGGGATTTGAACCCGAACAGCCCAGCTGCAGGGTCCGGTCTATGGCTGTGGGAAGAGGGGAAACTGTGCCGGAGTGGACGGTGAAGATGGTGAAACAAGTCTGAGGCCTATTTCCCCTGGCGAAGGAGACATCCCAAATCTGCCGGCTGCCCCAGACAGGCAACGTTATCACTTCCTTTGCTGTGTCCTGCAGCAAGAAGAGACAGCCCCATGCGAGCTAGTTAGAGAACTTGCTCTTCCAGCTTTGGAAACTCACCCTGAGTCATAATGGAAAGGGCAGTGGCTGGTGGCTAGGAGACCCACACTCTAGGTGACCTTGGGCAAGTCGTGTTCCTTCTCTGAGGTCCGACTTCCCCCCAAGACTCTTTACAATCTGACAGTCTCAGTTCCCACTATTCCCCTCAGCCCCCTTACTCCTAGTGCATTCCGGTAGCAAACCAGTGGTGCTCACCAAATATCCATGCGCCCATCCCCAACATCTCCCAGCATCCCTTGCAGTCAGGTTGGGCCGTATGACTTGCTCTGGCCAATGGGCTATAAGAGGAAGTAACGTGACACGTCCATGTGGAGGCAGTTAGGAGCCAGTGTGTTCCCCCCACCACCGAAGGCTCGGAAGCCATGGCGTGTTTCAGATTTGTGCGGGCCGCCTGACCCTCCCTAGGATGCCTGGGACTATGAAGTAGAACATTACTGTGTGGAGCCACTGAGGTTTGGGGGTTTCTCTGTGACTGCCCAGTGCTTGAGCATTCTTGACTATTACGTACTCTGTCCCCCAACATAACTTTTATCCACTCTCTAGGCAGCTGAGCTCAGCCTTGCCTCAGGGCCTTTGCACATGCCGTTTCCTGGGTGCTTTCCCCCTCCTCCTCCTGCCGAACGTCCTACCTCCTCAGCCCCAGCTCCCTCCTGTGCAGCCTTCTCTGACCAACCTGGGCAGGTTCCTCATGTCCTTCTCTGGATTACCTTGGGTGAACATTCCTGCCTCCAGGTCATGCCTAGCCCTCACCATCGCTCTGTTGTGTGCCTGTCGCCCCTAGTGATTTGTGAGGTCCACAAGGGCAGAGCCCATGTCCTCTCCCTCTATATACCATGTGGCCCATTAACATTTATTGCATACATGCATGATGAATAACTAGCATTGGGGTCCTTCGTGGCTCTGCTCTCCCAGCTCTGACTGCCTCCCGTGTTCCCTTGCTGGGCTATTCTACGTTCGTGGCCAAGCATGGGGAGTGTGGCACGATGAACCCACCCCCAACTGGGACACAGATAAACTGAACGTAGTCTTGCTCCTCAACCAGCTTGTCTTGCGGGTTTGGGAAAACCACCCCTCCAGGGATGTTTGCTTCCCCGTCTCTAAAATGCACAGAAGCAGCTTGCCCAGGGAGCTGCTGGGGGGAGGGGGGGCGCCCATCAGGGTGTGGTCTCTGATGGCCAGGGGGGAGAATAGGGCTGGTTCTGGAGTCTGCTCCCGCCCATGAGGTGAGCTGGGTGGTCCCTCCTGTGCTCTGGGCCTTCATTTCCTCATCTTTAGATGGGGTGCTGCACTCAGCCGTCCCCAGCAGTACAGGAGTAGCCGCTGTGGCCGTGGGCTACAGCTGGGCCATATTTAAACTCAGCTTCCTTAGTAAACCCAAGCACCTTTCTGGAAAACTCATAGCTCTTGTCAATCCCCTGGAAATCACAGGTCCCACCATGGGCAGAGAAGAGGGGCCACAGCAGGGGGGATCGGTGCTTACATACAGGAGTTAGAGGCCCCTTGTCTGGGTCCCTCCTGGCTGGTTCACCCAACGGAAGTCTACCAGCACATGAGAAAAACCCAGAAAGTTACACAAGCTTTGTTTGCTTTCACTGGAGGCAAAGCCAATGCATATATGCAACACCAATAATCAAGACAAAGCTTTAATATGAAGCGAGATAATTATCACTCATGATAGAAATTGATTTCAACTCATGCTTCTTTCATGAAAAAATGGACACTTTTTTCCCCAAAGTTCCAGATTGCTGTTCTTTCCTTAACTTTTCAAAGAAAACATAAGTACTTTGAGCACAACCAGAGTTGAATATTTTTCTTTGTCAGATCCTACTTGAATCTGTATTTTAACATGTCCCCATTATATTTCAAAGAGCAGGCATGATTGCTCTTGAAAGAAAAGCAAGACCAAAGACAGGGCATTGTCTCTGATCCCATCCTCCACCCAGAAATACTCTCATCGGAGCTGGCCGGGTGTCGTCTGCTAAATCCTGAATGATGAACCATAAGCTCCTTTACTTTATACCAGAAGCGACTGGTAAGTGGACGCAAATTGACTTTGGAGAGGATGCTAAGTGATAATCCTTCCCAGGTTCCCAGGAAGGAAAATATACCTATTTGAGGGAGTTTTCAACTTGGGTTTGAACTTGCTCATGCCTTTTTGGAGACCAAGTGGAAACTATGGTGCTTTTGTGTGCCTGTCAGATGTCCTGCCTGCCGTGAGGCGGGAGGAATGATAAATATGCAGAGCGCTTTGATGTTAATACCAAATGGGCCCCCGAAGGAGCTGGGTTGAAGGCAGTTGACACTGTGGTTTTCATCCCTCTGCAGGGATCGAACGGATGCTTGAAAATAAATGGCACCTGTGGAGAAAGTGCACTGTTCCTGATTATGTCATCGGAGCCTCTGGTCCCCACGCCAGCTGGAGGACCCTGGGCTCGGAGCTCCGCCTGGCAGGGGAATGTGAATGCGGGCAGGGGATAAGAGACGGTGACTCGCTGTGGTTTATTCCGTTGCCAAGAAGCCTTTCTGATGCGCCCAGGCTGAGGGTCACTGGCAGATGCATGTGATGTGGAGGCTAATCTTCTGCAGGCAGGGAATGAAAGGAAAAGGTACTCTGGAAAAGAAGGGAGAGCTCCACTTGGCTCTGCTACCTTCCGCATGGTGCCTCAGTTTCCCCATCTGTAAAATGAGGGGGTTGGATTTGGTGATCTCTAAAATATTCTTATTTGTCACCAGCTAAGAAGATGAAGTTGCAGTACTGTCCCTTATGTTGGGGGTGGGCCAGAGGGGCAGAAGGAGATGGGAACTGTTCGCTGTGCTGGGTTGAATCATGTGGACTTGGCTGAGAAGGGGAGTTGGCCATCTTGGCATCAGAGCACAGCCCCAGCCTGGGCATGCAGCCTGGGACAATGGGACAATGGGACAGTGGGACAGTGTATGCCTTGGGGTCAGAAAACACCTGGGCCCTCCTCTCCCCAATCCAGTTCCTACCTGAATACCCTGGGGCAAGATAACTGCTCTGGGTCTCAGTTTTTTAATCTGTAAAATGGGACTCATCTCCTGAAGCACATGGCACTTCATAAGTGGGAGCTATTGGAATGTCACTTATACAGTGACCACAGGATTCATATTTTCCAGGAAGTCTCAACATCCATTTGTTCCTAGGGTCCCCTAAGTACATTCACATCTGGCAGCCCACAAAGTCCAATTCTTGCTTCAGGATTTACCGGCCAGTAACTGCCCAGCTGGGGTTGACACCAAAGATGAGACAGGGCTATTTTTGCTTTTCTTTCTCCAACAAGAGATTTTCCAGGCAAATCAACTGGTAATGATTGTGTGGAGGAATAGAAGCTCCAGGGGCCCTTGCAGAATCCTTTCCCTTAGTTCACTGGCAACAAACTTTTTGTAAATTGGTCAATCTCAGCCCTTAAGACACTGTGTGGGACTTAGGCCTGAATCAAAGTAACAAGGTGCTCTGAAGGCTCCTGTAATTTCGTGTTGAAACAGTGTCTTAAATTAATATTTTCTTTAGTTCAAAAGGCTGCCTCGCCTTTGGCTGAGTGTTCCTGCTGCAGGGAACCAGGGAGTGACCCTGGTCAGAAGGCCCAGAGACATGGAGACGAAAGCCCCAAGCACACATCAATAACGAAGAAATATCTCACCCGGAGGCATTAGTCACCAAAAATGTTTTACACCAGTTGAGCACAAAAATCAATTCTGAAGTGCAGTATATCACAGCCCATAAATTACACGTGTCTGATCAAAAAAGTGAGGGAAGGAGCAGACTCGAAGGCGAAAGAAAGTTTTTACTGAAAGGGGTGACCACGGACCGGCCTGGGACCCTGCACCGGAGGCGGACGTCAGCAGCCCAAAGGGCTGGCATCAAGTTCTGCCAGGGGACATGCTCCTGCCTGCACCCCGGCCCCAGAATTCAGGGGAGAAAAACATGGAGGGGAAGGCGAAGGCGGGGCGAGCGTGGGGCTTATTCTGCACCGAGAGCCCCGGCACACAGGGTGGTGTCCGGCCTGCCCACCCGGCCTGCCTTGCTTCCACCTTGACTCTGGGGACCGCCAAGGAAAGGGGCTGACTGTTTACTGTCCCCCAAGATTCTCTGACCGAGGGGCCCCATTTTGAATTGGCGCACATTTCAGGACGTGCAGAAGTGGTTGAGTGGAACAGCACAGCTTCCCCACTGGGGAAGCTACCAGAGGGTGGGGCGGGCTTGGGAAGTCCTTGACACACACCCCATAGCCCACTGGCCTTCCTAGTAATGAATGGGACCATTCCCTGTGGCACTTTCCAAGGAGCAGCTGCCCCACACCTCGCTGTCCCAAGTCAGAGGGGCTCTGGGCCATTCCTGAGCTCGTCCCCCAGCTCCAGCAGGTGTGGAGCCATGAGGTTTGGGCCCGACACCATCTTGCCATCACCCTCCACCTTGGTCCAGCCAGCACCTCCCCAGTGGCCCCCTTCAGTGGCATAGTCACTCCAGGTGACACCGAGGGGCACACCCCACCCAGAAGCAGACGTGCACCGAATTCCCATCCAGCATCTCATGCCCCAAAGGCTGATTCCATTCTAAAACCAAAATGAACCCTACAGGTTGTCTCGTCAGACCTATTCATTGCACAGATGGGGAAACTGAGGCTCAAAGCAGGGCAGTGGCTATGCAGGGTCACAGGTCGAGGCAGGTCTAGAATTAGGCAGCCTGGGTCCTCTCCAGGGCTGCTCTCCCCTTCCCAGGGCATGCAGGCAGGTGGGGACAGCTGTTAGCTCGCCTGCTGCGGGGGCTGGGGAATCCCACCCCTGCCACCCCTCACCTGTTCCTCCCTATTTCCAGCCACAGAGCTTCCTAGCCAAGGGGCTGCTTCCTCAGGGCCATGCAGATTTCCCCTCGGTGCACACGCCTCTCCGCTCTGCACTGACCAAATGGTGACTAACTCTTGGCTGGGTGGAGTCTCTGCTCCATATGGGAGGAGAGGAAATCGGAGGGCAAAAGATGCCCAATACGTCTCTCCTTGCAGGGCTGCTGCCTCAGCCCCAACCGGGCCATCTTGGAACCATGTGGCCTGAGACTGTGAAACTTGTGACCCCCTCAAAGGGAACTGCAGCTGAACCAGGAACTTGGCTGTCTGCCCCTCTTCTCTGCATGGCATCACCCCTGCCCCACACGCCCCATGGACGCCCCCAGGCCTGCCAGGGGTGGCCTTGCAAGGACAGGTGCAGAGAGAGATGCTCCCCCCACCCCCTGTGTGTTCTGTGCAAGATCTCAGGTGGCCAGGCCTGCACTGGACACTGAGGTTCCACAGAGAAAAAGACCCAGTCTTTGTCCCCAAGAAACTTGAGTGTAACAGAGGAGCCGGAGGGTAAACAAGAGGGGGTCTGAGTTCTCAACTCTTCTGTGTGGCAGCTGTTTCTTCCCATTTTAATTCTTCATTTGCTTGTTCGGTTAATGCTCATTAGGCACCATTATGTGACCCCTGGTGGGCCGGATCCCAGGGATGGAGCAGCCAACGTGACGGTGATGCCACAGCCTCCTGGGGCCACAGTTACCCCCCTCCTTGCCACATGCCCTGTGCTCAACCCACACCAGGTGAGCATCCATCAAGCCTGTCCCTCGAGGCCTTCACACAGGTGGCCTCCCTGTGCCTGGGCCACCCTTTGTCCTCCCCCACCAAACTCCGCCTGGCAAACTCTGAATCACTTCCTTGAGCCCCAGCTGGAAAGTTCTCTGGCGTGTGCCATCCCGATGTCCTGGCAGAAGCCTGCCCCTCAGCTGTGCGTGGGACCAAGCACTTGCTGCGTTGTTCTGGGATGTTTTACTTGTAAACCTTCCTCCCCTCACAAGCCTGTGATGGGCGGGACTGTCTTGAGCCACCTGTGGACGCCCACTGACACTCGGCACAGAGCCCTGCACATAGCGGTTTCTTTATCCACATTGTTGTTGAATCGCGTATTCTGCTGCACACCCAGCACTCTTAACCCTCACCCCCTTCTGCTTTGGTGGGAAACCACACTCAGGTCAGTGTGTAAATGAGACAGAGATTTATCTGAATGTGTGTGATGGGGGCAGTGAAAAGCGAAACAGAACCCGGAACCTGGGTCCACACCGCAGGGTCACTGTCCCCAGGCCCTGCGCACCCGAGGATGTCAATGACACAGAAGAGAAAGGCTCAAAGGGCCTGCTGGCTCCACCCCTCCTGCAGAGCTGAAGCCACCTGGGGACATGGCGGCGCTCTCTCACCTGTCTAAAAATTCAGAACCTTGTTAAAATGAGCACACACAGCCCATCCCCGCGTGGTCCTGGTGTCTGCTAGAACCCCTCACAGACAGGGCTCAGAACTAAAAAAGCTTGAAAATTCTTAATTGACTAAATGAATGAGCGACTGATTAAGGAATAAAATCTAAGCTGAAACAATTGACAAAGTAAAATTATGACTCTGTCACGGAATCGTGTAGGAAGATTAATGCATTAACATCTGTGACGCCCCTGGGATTTCACAAGTGGGTCAAGCCGAGGAAGCCAACAAGCTCTCGTTTCAAGGCTATGGAATCCCAGGTCCAGGGAGGTTGTGACACTCCACAGAATGCACAAAGCCAAGTTCATCCACTCATTTATTTAACTAATACTTATTTAGGGTCTACTATGACCAGGCACCCTTCCGCACATGTGGGATCCATCAGTGAATTAAACACACAAAAACCCAAGTCCCCGCACAACCTCCATTTCATCTGGAAAGTTATAGGCAACAAGCAATACTCATAATAAATTAATAAATTACATAGTATGTTAGGAGGTAGTAAGTGTGATGGGAGAAAAATTAGGCCAAAGTAAAGGGACCGGGGATGTGTGTTGGGGTGGGGTTTAAATACTGTTATTTAAACAGAGTGACTGTTTAAACTGACACAGACAGAGTTGAATAAAGACTTTGGAAGGAAGTGAGAGAATCTGTAGTTTGCACCTCACAGGTATGTTGTAAATAGCAAATGAGGCGGTGTGTGCTTGGCATGCACTAAGTGCTTAGCCAGTGGCAGCTGCTCTGGAATTATCGTTGTCACTGGTATCATCCTCACTGACATCATCATCAGCCTTATTGTCATCATCATCACTATCATCCTCATTAACATAATCAGCATCCTCATCGTCATCATCATCACCATCAATGTCATTATTTTTAATTCTTATGCTTCCATCTGTAAGGATTGTTTTCCTTCCTCTGCTTTTGTTTTCCCCTAGGGATGACTAGTGGGAAAGCAGCGTTGGAGACGATGAGCTCACCGCTGGCATCGCCACAGGCAGCACCGCCCAGGAAGACCTTTCTGGGACTTTCGGTCCAGGAGAGTTTCCGCCGCTCCAGGTTGGAGGAAATTGTCAAGAACTGTGGAGGATTTGAGATTTTATTCTGCAGGCAAGTTAACAAGTTAGTCTGTCACAGTTTTCAGGATGCTGGCAGAAGACACAAGACTCCAGGGTCAGAGACAAAAGGCAATTTATTACTCAGAGCAATAGCAGTAGCCAGAATATCAGCATTGGCACCTGTTCTCCACACCCCAATTTCCACGTAGGCAGTGGGGAACCTGCCTTAGAAGAGAAGAGCACCCAGCTTTGGGAACCTGGAGCTTTTATAATGGGCGATAAGCCTACCTGAGCTTTGCCCTGAGGCAGACATTATTTTATTATCCTGATCAGTTAACAAATCTACCTTTTGTTCTGGACAGAAACACTATCTCTATCTTCCATACACGTGGATAATTATCTTCCAACAGAGACATAAAGAATTAGACAGCAAAAAATATATGTTATGGAATCATTATTAATTTCATATTTATTGGTCTCTTGGGAACTCTGGGATGGATGAGAGTCCAAACTCATCACCTGGGCACGGTGATGTTCCTGCCATTTCGGGAGGCAGTTTAGTTCTCAGCTCTGCTTGTACTCTTGGCTTTGACCCCCAGCTCTGCCGCTCTTCTCTGGTGTAACTTCAGGCAATTCACTTAGCCTGTCTCCTTATCCCTAAAATGGGAATAACGATGGTACTTTATTGAGAGGACCAAATGAAATAATGTCTCAGCAGTGCTCAGCTCAACACCTGGCACGTGGCAAGGGCTCGGTCAGTAATAAAGACGGTGGAGACCATGGTTTTCCACAAGGAGAAGCGTGAGTTACAGGAAACCAGTTAGAGATTGGTGGCCTAGCCTGGCAATAAACTGTGACCTGGCCCTATCATGCCAGAGGTAGGAGATAGAGAGATTTTTCACCCTTCTAAGTAGTGATTCCTTTGGGCCTTTAGGATTGAGCTCTGTTTCAGAATTTCATGTCCCAGGATTTATTTACACATATCTTCAGAAACTGTGTCATGTTCAAAGCCTGAACAAGAATTCTTGCTGTTTCTAGACATCTCTTTTAGAACCTCAAAGTTGAATCAGGGCATTAGATTGTCCTTAGATACCACATGGACATGTGAGCTATGAAGATTAAATAGGTCACACAGACCCCAGAGTAGACATGCATTTTCATAAGCAATGTATCCCAGGGATCCAAAGAAGACTTTTTGCTTGTGTGAGGAGCCAGTTAACTCAACATACGGAGTATCTCCTGTGCCTGTCCTGTGCCGGCAATGCATGTGATGGGCAGTACAGGTGACCCGTGGCATACGTGGTCCAGGCTCCCTCTCAAGAAGCGGTAAGTGCCTTGGACCCGTAATTCACATGGAATGCAGAGCGAAAATGCCATAGGGAGGCTTAGCAAGGAGATGTGCAGGGAGAGAGAGAACATAAGAATCCCTTAAGGAGCTCGTGGATGGCACCCTGGAGGTGGGGGAGTAGGGCTCAGGCAGGGCCTTGCAGAGCACGATGTGTTGTTCATAGAAAGAGCCAAGGTCTTAGAGTTGACCTGGATTCTAACCCTGACTCAACCTCTATGACCTTGGACAAATGATTTGACCTTTAACTTCTCTGGGGGCTTCTTCACCACTTGTAAGAAGAGGATGTTAAAATTGGCCTCGCAGGACCTTGTAAGGGTCAGTGATTGAAGTGGTTCCCATACTTGGCAGGCACTAGCATCAATATACAGCATTTTAGGAAATTGTGTGCAAGGGTCTTAGGTCAGGTTTCTGGAAAACAGACTCTCGGATGCAAGTTTACTGGGAGAACGCTTGGGAACGTCCCCTGTGAGGCGGGAATTGAGCAGAGGAGAAACTGCGCTGCGGGGCAGTAGCAACAGAAGGCTCAGCCCACGACAGGAGGGGGCACAACCTGGGCAGGGCAGCTCCATTGGCAGAGGCAGGGCCAGGAGAGGCCGCGGCTGTGAGCCGTCAGCAGCCCACACTCCTGGCAGCCGGGGAACGAGTGCCTCGGTCCTGAAGGAGGCTCCAGGTGGCACACAACAATGTCCACTGCAGCAGGCGGCGCCAGGGGCACAGGCTACATCGACTAGAATGAAGTCCGCCTCTCTCCGGTACCCTGTCTCTCCCGCTGAGGCCTGGGACACGCTGGAATTCAGAGGAGCCTTCGCTGCTAGAAACAGGGAGCTTTGCTTTGCGCTGTCTCAGCTCTGGGCTGGCTCGGGCCTCATGCCACATTCGTCCCCAGTGTCCCCCGGCTCACCACGTCCCTGAACACAGCCAGCTCCCTTTTCTTCCTGCCTAGCTTTATTTCTACTTATGAACTTTTTATTTTCTTGAGAGGATCAAATACAGGGGAGTATCAAATAGCCAAGTGCTAGTTCTCAGAGAGAACTAGAGAATTGCTCGAAAGGTCTAGAAATCACATGAGCTCAATCCCAGACCCCAGGGGTGGTGGGGGTTATTGGTCAAAGAGAAGGGCAGGACAGTGACCTGCAGGATTAGAGCCGCGTCGAAGGCAGCCTGGGCCGGCTCCGCCACGTCCTTGCCCTCTCCCAGTGCACAGTCTCCCCCCACTGCATTTAGGATTTTGAGCTCTTCCCCTCCTGTCTGACCCACCAGGGCTCAGGGAATTCCAGGCTTCAGGCTAGTCTGCCCAGGGACACTGCCCTTCAAGGACCTTTGTTTGCATGGAGGGTAAAGAGAAGTCCACTAAGGGCTGTTAATAATTAAACAAAGGCTCCAAGTCCTCCTGGATGCGCTCCATGGCTTCTGGCCCCACCAAGGCAAAAGAGCCAATGAGGACTTTTTAAAAATGAAAATGAACCTGTGGTTGGCTTTGATTTTATGGCCGCCAAAGTCTGAGGCATTTGGGTTCACACTCAGCCTGAACTGGGCTGTTTTGCATAGTTCCTCCTTCCTGGCACTATTGCATTAATGTTTAGCAACTGGCACGGTGGTGGGAAATAGCAATTAAGGGTAATTCTTTAACAGGGAAATGA
The DNA here is from genome assembly GCF_020740605.2 of Lemur catta. Classification (NCBI taxonomy): domain Eukaryota; kingdom Metazoa; phylum Chordata; class Mammalia; order Primates; family Lemuridae; genus Lemur; species Lemur catta. Next base: position 6,808,018 of record NC_059141.1, on the reverse strand, counting down.
TGTGGGTGTTGATCCAAGAGCTAAAGTCTCCTCAGAACAACTTTCTGTTGTTTTTTATTGAAATTCTCTTGGCAGTTAACAAGCTCTCTAAAATCAGGGAATTTCTCCATCCTAACCAGCCCCCAGTTGGTTCTGGAACAGACCCGCAATTGTGGTTCCAAGCTCAAGAACAGACATTTCTCCCCTTATTTTCCCAATCTAGTTCCTCGATAGTCATTGATTAATGAAATTGGCAGCTGAACTTTTGGGCTCCTGGAAAAGTACTCGGAGTACATATGAATATTTAGCTTCAAGGGTGCTCCCTGAGGGGTTCTGTTCATGGGAAGAATTGGAAACAACTTAGATGCTCAGTCACAGGGAATTTGTTGAATAAGTTGTGGCAGATAGACTCCTTGAAAATTATGCAGCCACAGAAATGATATTTCAGAAGTATATTCCATGGTATGAAAAATGTCTACAGTGCAAGCTACAGTATAGTCTGTACAATATGATCTGTATTTGTACATGTATGTGCACACACATACACACACACACATAGGCACACGGCTGTCTGCATGTTTGCATGGTCTGGAGAGAGATCTAGCACAACATCCTAGTCGTTTTCCCTTAACGGTGACGTCACTAGTGAGTTCTATTTTCTTTTTGCTCATCTTTTTTGTTCTAATTTTTCTGTGAAACACACATATTTCCTATGTAATTAAGAAATTAAAAGTTATAAAAGAAGTGCAGAGGAGAAGGAGGCCTCCTTGCTGTTGAAACGTGGGCTCTCAACATAAGGAGCACCCAGTTCTTTGTGTCCCAAAGCCCCAGCTCCTCACCATGGCCACCCTGCCTCCTGTGGGCTCCACAGCCACAGCCCAAGGCGGCCACGTTTGTGTGTTGTGGACGGGGCGGTCGTGTGGCAAAGGGGAAAGATGTTCAGACCGGTCTCTACCTTCCCTAGTGAAAGCTGGAGGTAGCGGCTTGCCCTCTGAAAGTTCACTTCCTGTGACCCACCCCCCCAAAACTCAGGGCTCTTCTGGAGCACTCTGTGATTCTGAGCTGTCAGGCCAGCTCCCCGAGGCTCATGAGGAGGACGTCCTGGTGACTTTGCCCCCACAGGCGATGCTGCCCTGCCCCATGCTGCCGCGGTCCTTGAGAGTCTGAATGCTGGGCATAGGACAGGATAGATCGCCTGCCCAGGACTCGAGTGCCCTGCCGGGTGCCCAGGCACGGACCCCTCACAGGCCAGTGTCCTCCCGAAGGCGCCCCTGCTCCTCTGCTCCAGGGCACAGAGCGGGGCGGGCGCCAGCGGGAGCTGGCGGAGGCGATGACAGGGCTGGCTATCTGCAGATCTTGCTGCGGCTAAGGTTGCGTGGTTTGCAATTAGACAAGAGGTCCGGGGGCCTGGGAGATCATTTCCTTCAGCAGGTTATCATTTGGGCAAAATCAGGGGTTTGTCAGGCTCCGTGCGGGCTTGCGTTGCTCTCTCTCTGCCCGCCTGCTCCTGAGGGACAGCCCTGGCACCTGGTGCTGCAGGAACTCGGGCACCAGCCTCACTGGTGGGTCTCATGCCGTTGGTGTTCCCCGAGAAAACCTCATTGTGTGAAGGCCCTTTCCTGGAGACATTTTCCCAACCACCACTTTGCCCACCCCCAGAGCCTTGGTCCCCTGACCCCTCCCTCCCATCACGTATTACGGTTGTGATTATACATTTATTTGTATGATTATTGGTCACTGTTTTCCCTACTAGACCATAAGACTAAGTTTTGTTCACACTTGTCTCCCCAGTCTAGCACCAAACCTGGCACACAGTAGGCTCTCAATAGTGAGATGAATGAATGAATGGCACATAGTGGGCTCTCAATAATGAGATGAATGACTGAATGCATAGCACATGGTGGGCTCTCAATAGCGAGATGAATGAATGAATGCATAGCACATAGTAGGCTCTCCATAACGAGATGAATGAATGAATGCATGCGTGATTATCACACAACAGCCATTGGTAACATTCTAACCTTGAGATTGGAACCACTTCCTGGCCATGAGTACAGGTTCAGCAAATCATCAGCTGTGTGATCATGGGCAAGTTGACCGACTGTTCTGAGATGTTTTCCCATCTGTTCAATGCAGGTGCAAACAGTACTTTTATGATAAGGTTGTAATGAGGATAAAATTGTAGTGAACAGTAGATGAGGTGGTGCCTGCAAAGCACCGGACATGGAGGAAGCGTACAATGAATAAAAGTGTCTTTATGATTTTGTCCTTTGAGTCTCTTCCAGCCAGAGCTGGAGGTCACCCTCAGTTATAAAATCCCTTGACTTCCTTGGGGACCTGGGCCTCTCCGTCTGCCTGTGTGTCACTTTGTTCTCCTCACTAGTCTCTCTAGGTTTGGGGGGCAGATGAGCAGGAAATTGGCACCCCTTTGCTGTCAGAGGCTCTGCAATTACAGGGGAGAATTCGGTTTGCTGGGTGCCATCTGGAACCTGATCCGATGCCATGTGGAGCTGTCGTGTTGCTCCCGGGATGTGGACGCAGGCACGCAGCCCATCAGGGAGAAGCTGCTCCCAGCAACCCCACCTCACGGGTCCCCAGGTGTTGCAGGAAACATGGCAGTTGGCTGCCACATCCACCTCCAGGCTCCCTGCAGGGCTGCACCGCAAGAAGGGACCCAGGCAGGCTTTTGTTTCAATCCCGACATTACCTTGGGTGGCACCACTGAGGGAAATCAGACCTCAGAGAAACTTGATCCGTACACAGGGACACAGAGATTGGCTTCTCTAGTCCATTAACAGCCAGCTGCATTTAAGCATCTGCATCTCACTCCTGGATTTCAGTGGGGCTCAGAGAGGTAAAGTGCCTGCCCCATGGTCACACAGCTGGCAGGTGGCAGAGGTGGGACTCCCTACAGGTCTGAGTGATGCAAAGCTTTCACCAAGTTACACTACCTCTGTGGTCAGTATTTCCCCTCCAAGTTTACCTGGATACCAGTGTTAAAGACTTACGATTGTATGGAGGGAGCACTAGCATGTGCAGTGTTCAATCACCAGGTTTTCAGCACCAGGTCCTGGCCAAGTGCTGCACATACAAAGATGATCAATACTGACTCTCCGCTGGTAGAATCATGGTTTACCAGAGAGGCCCTATATTTAAGCAAAATATTGTCTCCCTTAGAGGCCCCAACACTATGAAAAAGGTATTTAAATTTCCTTAAAAAATCAAATAAATAAAAACTAAAACATCAAAGAATTAAATTTTAAAATGAGACTTGTGGGCTTGGCAAGGGCGCAGAGAAATGGGAAATCGTGCTTAGTAGAAATTAGCCCAACCTTTTCTTTTGAAAAGCAATTTAGCAATATCTAAAACATCCATATCCGTTAAATCAGTAGTTCCACTTCTGGGAATGTCTCCCAGGAAAGTAATATGAAATGCAAAAGAAAAGCTTTATTATCAGAGATGTGTACTACAGCATTACTTATCAAAGAGAAGAGAAAGGAAGCTGTAGAAATATCCAATTCCTGGAGAATATCTTAAAATTCCTGGGGAATAAAGTGGAATAGAACTGTAAGTAAGAAATAATAAAATTACATATCCAGACCAAAACTGCTGTACACCTCGTTGTTGTAAATCTTTTGTAGTTTTCCTTAAAAAGCTTTATTGAGGTATCATTGACACACAAGGAAACACACAGGTTTAAAGTGTACAAATATCCTTGTGAAACTATCACCACAATCAAGATATTGAACACAGTGATCACCCCCAAAACTGTCCCCTGGCCCTTGTCCAATCTCTTTCTTCTTCCTCCCCAGCCTCCCTGGTCCCCAGGGTCTGCTTCTGCTTTCTATCACTATAGTTTCCATTTTCTAGAATTTTATCTGGAATCCTTCAGCATGGACTTTTATTTGTCTGGCATTAATTATTCTGAGAATCATCTACGCTGTTGTATATCTCAATAGTTCAGTCCTCTTGATTTCTAACTAGCATTTCATTGGACATGTACACCACAATTTGTTTATCCTTTCATATGTTCATATGTTGATGAATAATTGTGTTGTTTCCAGTTTTGAGCTATTAAAAATAAAACCACTCTTAGCATTCCAGTGCAAGCCTTTGTAAGGACCTATGCTTATGTTTCTCTTGGGTAAATATCTAGTGGCTAAATGTGTGGGCCGTGTGGTCTGCATAGGCTTAGCCTTCACAGAAACTGCCAGACTCTTTCCCAAAGTGGCTGTGTCATTCTACATTCCCATCAGCCATGCACACTGCTCCACATTCTTGCTGATAATTAGTATGGTCAATCTTTTAAAATTCAGACATTCTAGTAGGTGAGTAGTGGTACTTCATTGTATTTTTAATTTGCATTTCTCTAATGAATAATGATGCATATTTTTATGTGGTTATTTGCCATCTATATGTCTTCTTTGATGAATTGTTTTTGAAAACCTTTTGCACATCTTTTAAACTGAGTTATTATTACTGAATTTTTGAGTTTTTTAAAAATATATATACATCGTGGATACAACTCCTTTATCAGACATGATTTGCATATATGTTCTCCAAGACCGTGTGGCTTGTCATTTCAGTGTCTTTCAAAGAGCAAGTGCTCTTACTTTCAATGTAGTCCAGTGTATCAATTTTTGCTTTTACTTTTTTTTTTTTTTTTTGAGCTCCTGACTTCAAGCAATCCTCCCACCTTGGCCTCCCAAAGTGCTAGAATTACAGACATGAGCCACTGAGCCCAGCCAATTTTTGCTTTTATAGATCACACATTTCATGTTGTATCTAAGAAATATTTGCCTAACCCAAGGTCACAAATATTTTCTCCTATGTTTTCTTCTAGAAGTTCTATAGTTTCATGTTTTACATTTGTCTCTGTGATATCCTTTGAGTTAATTTTTGTAGAGTGAGAGGTATGGGTCACAGTTCATTTTTGCCTATGGGTATTTAGTTGTTCCAGCATCTTTTTGTCTTTGAGCTTCTGTTGAAAATCAATTGACCATATATGTGTGTTGGTCTCTTTCTGGGTTCTGTATTCTGATTCATTGATCCATTTATGTGTCTTGACCAATACCATACTCTTTTAATTACTGTGGCTTTATAATAAATCTTGAAGTCAGGCAATGTTAACTCTTCAACTTTGTTCTTCTTTTGAAAGATGTTTGGTTATTTTCAGGCTTTTGCATTTCCATATGAGTTTTAGAATTCTCTTACCAGTATCTACAAAAGCATCCTACTGGGATTTTGATTGCATTGAATCTATGTCAATTTAGCGTGAAATAGACATCTTAACAATATTGAATCTTCTGATCCATAATAGCTATACAGCTCCTCTCTGTTCATTTAGGTCTTCTTTAATGCCATTCAGCAATGTTTTCAGTGTATAGGTCTTGCACATAGTTTATCAGATTTATCTCTAAATAGTTTATGTTTTATGCTGTAGGAAAATGGTATTTTAAAATTTCAGTTTCCAGTTGTTCGTTGCTGGTATATAGAAATACAATTGATTTTTGTAATTTGATCTAGTATCCTATAACCTTTCTAAACCCACTTATTATCTCTAGCAGCTTTTTTGTAGATTCCATCAGATTTTTGATGGAGGCAATCATGTCATCTGCGAATAAAGACAGTTTTACTTCTCTATTTTCATTCCAGATCTCTTTTATTTCTTTTTCTTGCCTCATTACCTTGACTGGAACCTCCAATAAAATGTTAAATAGAAGTGGTGAGAGTGGTCACCCTTGCCTTGTTCCCAGTCTTAGGGAAAAGCATTCCATCTTTCACCATTACTTATGACATTAGCTATGGGTTTTTATGTAGATGTCCCTTAAAATGTCAGTGAAATTTCCTTCCATTCCTAGTTTGCAAAGTGTTTTTACCTAGCATAGATGTTGGATTTTGTCAAATGCTTTTTCTATATCTAGTGAAATAATCAAATCTTCTCTGTTTTAGTTTGTTAATATAGTGCCTTCCATTAATTGATTTTTTAATATTAAAGCTACCTTGAATTCCTAAGATAAACCCTACTTGGTCATGTTGTATCATTCTTTACACACACACACACACACACACATATAAAAACTTTATTTACTAAATAAAGTTTTAGTAAATATTTTAGTAAAAATTTTATTTACTAAAATTTGTTAAGAACATTTGCATTTATATTTATGAGGCATATCTATCCATCTGTAGTTATCCTGTAGTGTTTTTGTCTGGTTTTGGTATCAAAGTAACGCGTGCCTTATCAAATGAGTTTGAAACTACTAATCCTTCTTCAAATTTCTGGAATAGAAAATGCAAAATTGATATTATTTATTCCTTACATGTTTGGTAGCATTCACCAGTGAAGCTATCTGATCCTGGAGTTTTCCCTGTGGAAAGGTTTCTAACAAAAAACTTCAGTTTTTTTTCATATACATATAAGACTACTCAAGTTATCCATTTTTTCTCGTGTAAGGTGGGTTAGTTTCTGTCTTATATGAAACTTTTCTGTTTCATATAAGTCATTAACTTATTGACTAAATCAACATATAAGTTCTTAATTTATTGACTCATATAAATTGTTAATTTATTGACTAAAGTTATTCTTAATATTCCCTAATTATCATTTTAACATTTGTAGCATGTGTAGTGATATTATCTCTCTTATCCCTAATTTTGCTAATTTGTGTCTTCTCCTTTTTCTTCCTGATCAGTCTGGATAGAGGTTTATCATTTTATTGATCTTCTTAAAGCACCAGCTTTTGGTTTTATTGATTTTGTACATGATGTTTGTTTTCATCTCCATTGGTTTCTGCTTTGGACTTTATTATTTTCCTCCTTCTTCTTGCTATAAGCTTATTTTGCTCTTCTTTTTCCATTTTCTTAAGGTGGAAGCTGAAGTCATTGATTTGAGACCTTTATTCTTTTCTACTAAAGGCATTTAATGCTATAAAATTTCCTCTAAGTACTGCTTTAGCTATATCCCACATATTTTGGTATGTTTTATTTTCATTTATTGTAAGATATGTTTTAATTTTCTTTTGGATATTTTCTTTGACTTGTGGGCTACTCAGAGTATGTTATGTAGTTTCCCAGTATTTGGGGATTTTACAGATACCTTTCTGTTATTTATTTCTAACTAATATCATTGTGGTCAGATAATACACTTTGTATAATGTGAATCTTTTAAAATTTATTGACACTTTTTATGGCCCAAAATAAATGTTCTGTGTGCACTGGAATAAAAAAGGTATTCTACTGCTATTGAATAGAATGTTTCACTAATGTAAATTAGGTCAAGTTGGTTGATAGTCTTGTTTGGGTGTTGTATGTTCTTAATGATTTTTTTGTCTGCTTGTTCTAGCAATTATTGGGAGAAGAGTGTTAAATACCAATATACTTGTGAATTTGTCTATTTTTCCTGTAATTCTATTAGTTTTGGTTCATAGATTTTGAAACACTGCTATTAAGTGAAAAATCATTTAGGATTGTTATATCCTTTTGACTAACTTATCCCTTTATCATTATGAAAAAAATTTTTAACCCTGGCAAGATTACTTGCTCTGACATCTGCTTTATCTTATACTAATATAGCCACTCCAGCTTTTTTTTTTTAAAAAAGAATTAGTGTTAGCATGTTATATCTTTTTCCATCCTTTTACTTTTAACCCATTTGTGTTTTTATACTTCAAGTGGCTTTCTTGTAAGTAGCATATAGTTGGTTCTTGTTTTTTTTTAAATCCAATCAAATAATGTCTGCCTTTTAATTGAGGAGTTGACATCATTGTAGTTTAATGTGATTATTAATATTCTTTGATTTAAATCTACCATTTTGCTCTTTGTTTTTTTCACCCCAGCTTTTTGTTCCTTGTTTCCTCTCTTTTTGCCTTGTTTTGAATGAATTGTGTTTTGTAATGATTATCATATCTTTTTTTGTTGGCTTATTAGCTATAACTTTGTGTTATGTTATTTTAGTGGGTACTTTACTTATAGTATACACATTTAATTTATCACATTCTACTTTCAAGCAGTTGTGTACCACTCATGTATATTATAAAGACTTTATAACATTATATTTTCATTTCTTTCTTCTTGACCTTTTTTTTTTTTTTTTTTGAGACAGAGTCTCACTCTGTTGCCCAGGCTAGAGTGAGTGCCATGGCATCAGCATAGCTCACAGCAACCTCAGACTCCTGGGCTTAAGTGATCCTACTGCCTCAGCCTCCCGAGAAGCTGGGACTACAGGCATGCACCACCATGCCCGGCTAATTTTTTCTCTATATATTTTAGTTGGCCAGATAATTTCTTTCTATTTTTAGTAGAGATGGGGTCTCACTCTTGCTCAGGTTGGTCTCGAACTCCTGAGCTCCAGCAATCTACCCACCTCGGCCTCCCAGAGTGCTAGGATTACAGGCGTGAGCCACCGCGCCCGGCTCTTTCTTCTTGACCTTTATGCTATTATGTCATACATTTTACTTACAAATATTTTGTAAACCACAGAGTACATTGCTATCATTTTTGCTTTATACAGTTGATTTTGATTATTTTCTAAAGATATTTAAATAATCAGAAAAACAGTATTTATGTTTATCAATGTAGCCTCCATATCTGGTTCTCTTCATTTCTTTGTGTAGCTGCATGTTTCTATCTGGTATTTTTCCTCAGCTTAAAAAGTTTCCCTGAATACTTCTTGTAGTTTGATTATAGTGGTGATGAATTCTTTTGGCTTTGTATGTCTTCAAAAGTCCATTTTACCTTAAATTTTGAAAAATATATTTGTTGGGTAAAGAATTCTATGTTGTCCTTTTTTTTCAGCACTTTAAAGATGTGCTCCACTCTCTTAGCTTGCATTGTTTCCAGTGAGAAATCTGCTGTCACCCTCTGTTCTTCTGTATGTATATTGCATGTTTTTTCTCTGGCTGCTTTTAGAATTTCCTTTTTATTGTCAATTTTAAGAAATCTGAGAATAATATGATTAGGTCTAGTTTTCTTCATGCTTCTTGCGTGTGTGGCTCATCAAGCTTCTTGTATTTGTGGGTTCATAGTTTTCATCAACTTTTAAAAATATTTGGTCATTTGTGCTTCACATAATTTTTTTGTTCTCTTTTCTTCTTCTTTTCCTTCAGGGATTCCAATTACATGTATATTTGGCCCCTTGACATTGTTCCACAGTTCACTGATGCTCTGTTAATTTTTAACATATTTTTCGTCTCTGAGTTTTATTATGTCTTTGAATTCACTATTTTTTTCAGAAGTATTAAATCTTGCAAAGAGTTCTTAGTGTAATGAAATACTAAGGCTTTGTTGTTAAATGAAAAAAAAATTATATAACATTGTATATATGTTGACCTTGAATGTGCTTAAATGTGCCCAGAAAAAAATTAGAAGAAAATACGTAAATGTAAACAGTGGATTTACCCAGCTGGTAGGATTATGGATTGCTAATATTTTCTTTATGCTATCTGTAATTTCCAAAATTTTGATAGTAAGTGTACATTGCTTTTATAATTAACTATGGAAGAAAGGACATAATATGATAACAACATTAAGATATCATTTAATGACTATCAAATTAGTAACAATTAAAAATAAAATGAGAATGTCCAGCATTGATGATGTCATCAACATCTGCCCCTTAGGGATATTGTAGGACCTTCTTTAAAAGACTTGTGAATCTGTCTGGATTGCTGGTATTTCAAAAGAGGATCCTTGGCCTCATGGTGACCACACAGGTGCCTGTGTTTGTGCTCTTCAATTTATGTCAACATGGTCATGAACAGCTCTATACAGATCAATTTATTTGCAAATGGGATCAATGTACTTGGTGGCTGAAACTATTTAAAGAAGTCTTGAGGTTAATTCCTTTATTATGCAAATATTCTCTTGCTGTTCTTTTTAAACTTAAATTTATTTTTTGCACATCAGTGTTTTTGTTCTCTTTTGGGAATGAGACTTGCTTCGATTTTATTTCCTATTCACTATGTTCTAAGTGTAGCCCAGGCTCTGTTACTAACAGAATGTGTGATGCTGGGCAAGCGGATCTCCCTCTCTGGGCCTCCCTCTTTGTCATAGGAGAGTGTATTAGTTTGCTGGAACTGCCATAAGGAACATCACAGACTGGGTGGCTTAAACAATAGACGTTTATTTGCTCACAGTTTTGAATGCTGGAAGTCCAACATCAAGGTGTCTGCAGGTTTGGTTTCTCCTGAGGTCTCTCTCCCTGGCTTGCAGACAGCTACCTTCTTCCTGTGTCTTCACGTGGCCTTTTCTCTGTGTGCATGGATCCCTGGTGTCTCTTCCTCTTCTTATAAGGAAGGACATCCATCCTGCTGGGTTAGGACCCCACCCTTAGGACTTTATTTAACCTCAGTTACCTCTTTAAAGGCCCTATCTCCAAATATAGCCACATTGAAGGGGCACAGTTTCAACATATAAATTTTGAGGGGAAACAATTCAGACTATAGTGTAGAGAATCAGCCCTAGATGAGCGGTTCTCAACCTCCAGAATAACCAGGGATTTCTGGCCTCTGCCCCGAGTTTCTGACTCAGCAGCTCTATGGTGAGGCCTGGGATTCTGCGTTTCAGATGAATTCCCCGATGATGCTCCTGCTGCTGGCCCAGAGACCACACTTTGGAAATCACTTGTGTGGACCTTTAAGCTAATTATGGGCTGTGTAACAGCAAACTTCAGACAGAGAGAATATATAATGTTAAAGTGTGTTTTGAGGGAAGATGACAAAATGGTAAACTTTGCAATTTGGCTTTATAAAAAAATTTACACATTTTAGAAAAGTAAGAAGGTAGAAAACAACATACTTTCGAAAGTTTCAGGAATTACATAAGTAGACAAATCCACAAAAGCGTAACTTGTCCTATTCAAACTCTGGTGCTTATATATTTTTAAAAGCTGCATTAGAAAAATGGCTAAATGAGCCTAACCTAAGTGCAGGGACCACTTCTCTGCTGGTTCCTAAATGATACCTCCATAAGCACTATTTACAGGGCGAAAACTACTCAGTCCTAACGTTGGATTACTCTTCACAATTTATGTTGCTCGTCCTGAAATTTAACTCCTTTCACAATTGGCTTTCACTGGACAGGGACACTGTATTCTTTTAACTATATAATTTTTTTTTTTTTTTTTTTTTTTTTTTTTTACCTGTGTGACACAGTATGCCAGATAAAGAAACCGTTTCTTTCAGGCTTTTAATCTCCTTCAAGAGTGAAAGTAGTATTTGCTGAAATAAAAGTACACCTTGGCAGAAATGTGATGCTAATCCTCTTAGTTTTAATGGTTTGGAAATGGTTGGAATAAGAAGGTAAACATTGTAGTTGATTAATAGGAAGGAAGTCAATTGTCCATGTAGCCACTGCTGTATGCCATACTGTACAATAGTGCTTTATTTTTATAAACCCCCAAACAAGGTCTCTCTCCATTTTAATGTTCTTACTTGAAAAGTGATCTACTTGCACCGTGCGGCTCCTAAGTGTTTGATTCCATTACCCCAAAAAGCTAGCAGTGCACATTTCAAATCGACGTCAAACAAATCCCACCGATAACTGGTGTCATATCAATGGCTTATCAGGTCTTTTTTATTGAAAATAGTCAGATATAATGAGGTGCTTCACATTTAAAAGTCTTAAATCTTTGAAAGCTCCAGGCCTAGATGGTTTTGATATTGGCTTATTAAACTTGCCCTGGGAGAGAAAGTGAGAGTGGGTGGGGGTGGGAGTGAGCAAGAGAAAGAAAAACCTGGGCAGGGGGGAGATGGGAGCCTTAGCAGCCGGATTTAACCCAGCACTGGCTGTGGTGCAGAGATCGTGTTTGCCCATAGCCATTTCTGCCAGCGTCTCCCAGGAAGGACTCTTGAGCATCTTGCACTCCCAGAACAGCTCAACGATTCTCCTGCCATCTTCCCAGGATCTCACAGCCTGCTTCGCACGGTGACAATGCCAATCAAGTGCTGAGCCAGCCACCCAAAAGGAGCCCAGACAGCATGTGACCCAGCCCCAGACAGAAGCCTGTGTTTCTTACCGTGCTCACGGGGGTCTTCACTGAGGATGGTGAACAGCGAAGACAGGGCAGGGGAGCCAAACTCGGTGTCTCCATTCGGCCCCTCCCAGCTCTGTGACCCCCGACTTTGCCATAACAGTCCCTGCACGCCCCTCCCCCACCCAGCATGGCCACGAGGTTCAAGTGAGCGAATGTAGGGGAAGGATGTCACCAGAGGCACCGAGACCTGCCTGGGGCCTCCAACTGGAGCCCAGAGAACCCCTGCGCCTCAGCGGGTTTCACCAGCAGAGACAGCCGTCCCTGTGCTTCAGCTGAGGGTGCAGTGACAAGACCCCAGAGCTGGGCAGAGCTCGAAGTAGGGTGACGACTCGTCCTGGTTTTCCAGGAACTTCCCTGGTTTTAACCCTGAAAGTCCCGGACAGACCGGGATTGGCGGTCACCTATAGCTCAAAGCCCAATTCCATCCACTCCTCGTGCAGCCCAACCTCTGGGAGAAGATTCCGCCATCAGGAAAATGGAGGCAATGATAATAATAAAAATAGTAGACACTTTACACACTTTAGTTATTTCCTCTTGGAAGCCTAAGGTCTCCCCTTCCCACAGCCTCCTCAGGCTCCCCGGATCCTGGGCTTGTCGTGCCAGTTACCTGCCTCCTGCCCGAGACCCCGTGTGCCCGGAGCTCTTGGAGGGCAGGGGCCGAATCTCATTCAGCTCTGTTCACCGGGTGCCTAGCCCAGAGCCTGCGCCATGGGAAGTGCTCAGGAAATGTTAGTTCAAATGCCAGTTGCTGACCTCTCCCGCCAGGGAGACAGCACAGAGCTGCAACCCGGAAAATTCAGTAAGAGTTCCAAAGAGCCAACACAACAGCTAGCACTTAGTGGGTATTAAGAGTCTAGCAATGCATTTAGCATTTTCCTAACTTTTTTCCTTTCATCCAACCCCCTCAAGAGGTAGGCAAAGGTGTGATCACCTCTATTTCACTGATACACATAAGGAAACTGAAGCTTAAAGAGTGACTTGCCCAAGGTCACACAGCTAGAAACCACGGGCGTTGCGTTTGCCACACATAAACCATAATTGACCCACTCGAAGGCCACCAAAGCACTCCTTGGAAAGCCCACAGCCGCCTGGAAAAGGCCCTGGTACCCGGCTGTCTCCCAGGCTCGTCTTCAGCAGAAACACGGTCCCTGATCCTCTGGCCCTGCGCAGCCTGCAGATCCGGCGAGATCCAGGGCTGGAGCCGAGACAGCCTCTGCGGGGCCCCCTCCCACGATTCCACAGCGAATCTTCCTAATGGGCAGCCAAACAGGCGCCCCGATTTGAGAGTGCCGGGAGAGCATTTTCACCACCTAATCAATAATCCTGTTATTGACTTGGTGTTCCCAGAGGACAGGTTTATAACTTTATCGAGCACTGTATGTGGGGGCAATTATGGGGATAATGGGAAATCATCGACAAATGGAGACTTCTGCATTGCAAATTAACATCTGCTCCACGAAGGAGAAAAGTCGTGTTTTAGTTTCAGAATTTGTGAAAAAGGAAATGCCCGTAAGACAAAGCACGTGATTTATGGCGGGCACCAACCGGCTCCAGTGTGGGTCTTCTGCTCTGGCCCTGTCATTAGCATGTAAATGACGTGGCTCCCATGACCGTGACAATCCCTGTGTAATGTGCTCACTGGGAGTGTCTGGTGTATTGTTTACAACCAACTGCTCTTGTGACTTCCAGGGTCCTGAAACAAAGGTCACCCAAAGTCTTCCGTGTTCAGAGTGGGCACCCTGGGGATGCAGGCCTGGAGGGCTGGCATCGTAGCTGGGGGGCTTCGAGAAGAGAACTGGGCCCGAGCCAGGAGCCACGTCCCAGTCCGGGACACCCTGGCTGTGTGGCGCCAGGTGTGCTGCTTCAGCTCGTTGGGCCTCGCTGTCCCCATCTGTAGAATGGGGCTATGATCATCCTTGCATCAGAGGATTAGGTGAGGTGATACCTCTGGACCTTCAAAGAGTTTACAAGCCTCACATTACAGACTCGAATGTCCAGTCACAGGTCCTATGTGCCAGGTGTTGACCTCTCACTAGGGAGCAAGATAAATCCCCTGCCATCGTTCAACCAACTAGAGACACCTCATCTCTGAGAGTGGCAAAGAGTGGCTGGAACCGAGCGAGATGGGGGTCAAGGAGATGCAGGGCTGGGCCGAGACAAGACTTGCCCTGGAAGTGACGTTTGAGCAGAGGCTGGATGACGCAGATGCCATGTACTGAGGGGCGAGTGTGCCAGGCAGAAGGAACAGCAAAGGCCCTGGGGTGCCAATGAGCTTGGCAGGTTCAGGAGCCCTGGGGAGGCCTTGTGCCCGCAGCCCAGTGGGCAGGGAGAGAGGTAGCGGAGCGGGTGGAAGTGGCCGCCATGAGGAATGGGAATGTTATTCTAAGTGTGTTGGCACTAGGGGGCCACTGGGAGGTTTGAGCACAAGAGTGATGTGAGCTGATTTGGGCTTTTAAAGGTCACTCTGGCTGCAGTAGAGAGAGTGGGTCCAGGGGCAAAGGCAAGGGCAGACACAGGGCGTAGGAAGGAGCCCCAAAGGGCAGGGGCATGGAGGTGCTGCACCGTTTCTCGGGTGCACGGGCGGGTTCCCAGGAGGCTCTCTGGGCTGCAGGGGCTTCTCTTTGCCTCCCGTTCGGCGGGCGATGGTAACAGCGACCCCTCCAGGGGTGCCGCGTCTGTGCTGGTGCCGGCCCAGAGCGAGGTGCTCCCGTGTCCTCGAGTCCTCCCACCAGCTCTGGGAGGTGGGGAATATAATGCTCTCATGTTCAAGGGTGAGGCTCAGAGATGGAAAGTGACCTGGCCATGTCACACAGCTGTAAGTGGCAGCTGAGCCCAGATCCGAGGGCTGTCTCACCCCAAAGCCACACAGCTCTCCTAACTCTGAGTTGACAATCTAGAAAGCTCCTGTGCTGCGTGTGCCTTTGCCCCACCTCGAGGCAGAGCGGCAGGTGGCACCCAGTGTGCCCCTCACAGCGTGGTTCCTCTCTTGTTAGCTCCCCAGGTTCACCACGATGTCCGTCCCTCGAAGCACCCAGGACCCACGGGAGACCGAGAGCCAGCCGTCCTGGTCATGACGAGTTTCAGCTTCCGTTGTGCCAACCTGCCTGGCCCCAGATCCCGGCAGCACCAATTCCTGGAAGCTTTTCCTGAGGCCCACAGCGCCCCTGGGACCCGCTGGCCGCGTCGGTGGCCCTGGTTATTCACCTGCTCCGGGGCCCTGCTGCTGCCCTGGGGCCCGGCAATTCTCCTGCTGGAGGGTGGAGCTCATTTCCTACCCTGGAGTCTGGGCTGGCCGCGAGACTTGCTCTGACCGACAGCTGGCGGCAGCCATGAGGGTGCACCGGTTCTCAGCCTGGTTCTCAGGGTCACCGCACCTCCTGGGTGCTGAGACGAGGCCAGCCTAGATCAACCAACAGCCAAAGACCCCCAGATTTGTGCCCAAGCCCAGCCTTGACTCATGAGCTATAAATAATAATTGATGATCATTTTAAGCCACTGAGTTTTGGGGTCGGTTGTTACGTAGCAATAGCTAACTGATAGGCCCTGTGAACTTACCTGAGCCCTTCCCACACCTGATTCTGGTTTAAGGGATGGAAAACTGTGGGCTTTGCTACTGACAGTGTTCTAAGCATCATCTTCATTATCATCATAATCTTGTAACCATCATACATTCAGCATCAGCTTCGTCTAGCCTTGCGCTGGAAACCTTTCATATATATACGTGTTCTGATCTTCCCAGCCGCACTGTGAGGCAGGCGTCATTCCTCCATACTTGACAACTGAGATGTAGAGAGGTTAATTAACTTGTCTGAGGTCACACAGACAAAAGGCAGCAGTACCAGGTGTCATACCTGTGTAACTCATGCGCAAGAAATACTCCCATGAGCAATACTTTTAGAGAGCAGAGTGGAGCCCCAGCTCCCAGCCCCCCTGCTCCCCAAGCTTCCTCCTGGCTTTGGATCTTGGGAATTTAATCAGAGACCAGAGAGCAGTGCACGCGACAGCCTCTGTACCATTAAAACCAGCATCCTTTACTTTAAAAGTATAAATAAAATTCTCAGTCCCTTTGAGAGACAACCCTCCTCCCCTGCAGCCTCTGATCAGAAGAGCTGCCCGAGTTGCTTTCCGGGGAGCCCGTGTGAACTACCCGCTTTCCCAAGGAGCCGTCCGGATTCAAAATCCAGGCATGAGCCGCCGCGAGTGGTTCCCCGTGAGTGACTCGGCGTTCCGGAGAGAGGCTGTGCTCAGGCCTGGTTAACCTAATGTGCACAATAAAAATTTTTATTCAAAAGGGAAGGAGCCAAGGAGATGGCAATTGGCCATTGAAAGGCATTATTTTTTATTGGAATTAGAATCCTTTTATTTAAAAAATATATAAACCCTCAATTTTCTTTCTATCACTTGGCTCAGCAGCCGGTGGAACGCTTCTGAGGACAATTTCAACACTGGCGGGAGAACAGCTCTGGACCCGCTTGCTTTTCCTCAACTACCTGTTTTGGGAGCTGAAGTTGCAGCCACACCGAACTACCAACTACCGAGCACCTGGGCCTTGGGGTGCACCCTCAACCTCTGCCTCTGCCTGCTCACCCACACCCTCCCGGGCTTCTGCCCCGACCGACTGGGTTTTGTTTTAACAGATCTCCAGAGGTTTAGATTGAGACGTGAAATTCCTGTGGTTTGTAGGACAGAAAAACAAGAAGCCCGTAGGTGCGTGGTGGCTGCTCCGCTCAGCTGCGCGTTCTGGTTGCCCGAGAGCCACTGTGTGTTCACGGGAACTGGCCACTGGTTAGGAGTTGACTCCGTGTCCGGTGGCCTTTTCTAGGTTGTGTGCTGTGCATGCTTCCCGAGTCATCTCGTTTCATCCTCACAGCAGCCTTTGAGGCAGGCTCTATTTTAATTTGCATTTTGCAGAGGCAGAAATGGAGACCCGGCAATGTTAAGTAACTTAAATTCAATCCACGAACATTTACTGAGCACCTACATGTGTCAGGCACCGTCCTGGGCACTGGGGAAACCTCAGGAATGAAACACACGGAGCCCGTGCCCACGGTCCCGGAGCTGGGGGTGGGGGGTGGGCTCGGGATGCAAAGTCTGCGGGACTCCAGGTGTGAGCGCCGACCTGCCCTACAGCATCCCGGCTCACAGCCAAGTCAAGGACTTTGAATAAAATAAACATGGCTCACAGGGTGCTTTCAGAGCTAGCAAAGTGCGCCTGGAGTTAAGCACCAACGCTTTGCACCTTCTCAGTTGTTTTGAGCAAGATTCCAAAGGAAGTAAAAATAGTAAAAATAGCATTTGACCTTTGTTGAACGCAGAGATGCTCAGAGACCTGGAGCAGCAACAGAGACGACAGGATAAGGCCTCACAGGCCTTGGCACACCGGCATGTCCGGGTGCTGAGGGCTCTGGAGCCTCGAGGAGGAGCACGTCCCCCGGAGGGAGCTGCCAACGGTCCCATTTTGTGGTGGGGGAGGCCGAGGAGCCCGAGGTGACCACATGGCTTCACAGGCTGCCGGTGGGACTGAGCCAGGCCGTGCACACTCAGCACCTCGGGCTGCCCGCCCCGGCCAGGGTTGGGAGGTGGGAGCTGTGCTGGTTCACACTGTCGTCTGCAAGAGCAGGTCACGCAGCCTGGCGCTCCCTGACCGGGTGGGCAGTTGCCTCTGCTGCAGTCCCAGGACAGCGCCAAAGCCGGGGCTCAGCGAGAGCAGGTCCCCGAGCCCTGTCCCTGCAGCACAGCGGCCAGAGAAGGAAATGGGGCTGGAGCTCACAGCACTCATCCTAAAGTCCGGTTGGATTAAGGGGGGTTCAATAAAGCAACAAGATGCCCCCCAAGATTGGGAGGAGGACCCTCAGGATGCTACAGGCCTCAGGGAGGCCGTGCTGGCCTGTGGGGGTGAAAGCCCAGACAGAGCCAAAGGCACAGGTGAGGTGCACCTGCCCAGGCATCCTTGGTAAATGGGGGGACGGTGGGGTGGTCTGCCGGGGGCGTTCAGGGTCCCCCACTTCTAGCGGCCCCTAGAGAACTGTCCAAGCCCCCCACCCAATCCCAATTTCCCTGGCCGCCTCCAGAACAAAAGGCCTCAGTGCAGACAATGGGCCCTTTCTGTGGACGCCCGCTCGGGGCTGGGCACAATCGCCGATTCATAAGCCAGGCAGGGGCCCTGGATCCTCGGTCGGGTTCAGGCGGCAGGGACACGCCGACCAAGAGAGGCTGGCGTCTTTGGTGGGGAAAGGCTGCCCTCTGGTGGCCGCAGGGGCACGGCGCACGACCCGGCCGCGAGACTTCCAGACAAGGACTGTCTGGGGCGGCGACCCAGCACTTAGAATCATCTCACCATATGGATGGGGAAACTGAGGCCTAGAGGCATCTGGGGACTCAGAACAGATTGTTTTCTGCAGTATGAGGTGGTATTTGGATGGGGAAGTGAGGAAAAAACTATTTCACCCGATGTGTTGAATACAGAGCGTGGGAAATGAAGGAACGAACATGAGGGAGCCGGGCGGTGGGTGCCAGGCTGGCTGGGACCAGCCTCCCTCCAGAGCCTCTGCTGTACAGGACTAAATCACATCTGATTCAGGTTAAGAGGTCACCTGCATCACAGAAGACAGGCGGTGGCCGGGGTGGGAGGCACTGGTGGTTTTAGTGCATATGCAATGTTTTCTTTCCCAAGCTGGGTGATAGGTTTATAGTTGCTTACTGTATTTGTATTTATTTATTTATTTTTGAGACGCAGTCTTGCTTGGTTGCCCTGGGCAGAGTGCCGTGGCGTCAGCCTAGCTCGCTGCAACCTCAAACTCCTGGGCTCAAGCGATCCTCCTGCCTCAGCCTCCCGAGCAGCTGGGACCACAGGTGCGCCCACCACACCCAGCTCATTTTTCTATTTTTAGTAGTGATGGAGTCTCATTCTTGCTCAGGCTGTGTATCTGTTTTTAAACCTTTTAGTATCTTACATAATGTACAACTTTTTTAAGAAAGGGAGGAAGAAGAAAGAAAAAGAAAGGACAAAGTGAACATGTTGGAATCAGAAACAGATTCTCCTCCTCGCGCTGTCGAAGAGTCCAGACCCAGAGTGAGGGATCTTCTCTGCAGCAGAGGGTGGGTCTCTCGCCCACCCCTCTGGACGACGCCCCAGGACCCTGGGCACTGGGCACGTCCACCCTGACGGTGCGTGTTCCTTGCCGGCCACACACAGCAGACATGACCCGTCCCAACAGGCTGATAGAGACTAAGGAACCTCATTACAGGGCTGTTTGGTCTATCTGACTTCCGGAAGTTGAACAACTACTCTCTCTCTCTCTTTTTTTTTTTTCCTTTTTCCTCTACAATCATCTTGAAAAGTCTACCCAGGGGCTCTCCTGGCTGCTCAAACTCGAGCAGGCAGCACGAGACCATTTAAGCAGAGCCTGTTTCCACCATGGGCTGCTGTTTACCTCCGTCCACAGCATTTGCTCTGTACCACGTGAGAAAGGATTTTAGTGTCAGCGACGGACACCTGAATTCTGCCAACTTTCCTGTTTTCTTTCTGCACCGACCACGTCCGATGGGCCCGTGCAGGCAGAGGAGGTGGGGAAGGCGAGAGTGCCCCCCCACCCCCCCGGCGCCCACCCTCCCCTCCAGGTGTTCTCACCCCGAGAGCAGGCGCTAGGTCCATTCCAGGGCGTCCTGCAGCTGGCACTCGAGTCGCGAAATCAGTCACACAAATGACCCACCACATATAAAAAAGCCACCAATATGTCAATAGGCCTTAAAGCCAAGCAGCAGTTAGAATAGCTACGAGACGCGTGGCGGTGAGTCACAGGGACACAGGGGCGGGCCAGGCAGGCGCTCCGCTCTGATTTATGCCCCCACTTCATTCTCTATTCAAGGTATGAAACATTCTGAACTGCACGTGCTAAAAAATGGAAAAAGATTGCCATAACAGTATGAAAGGCAGGGTGCCGGGCTATCAAGAGGGGGTTATTTATGTCTCTAAGGACATCATTCTCACGACACCTTCTCCATGTGTCTTCCGGCGGGGTGCGAGGGGTGGGGCAGGAGACGGAGGGAGAAGCAGCCATGTCACCATCTCTGGCACGTCAGTGAGCATCAGTCCTGCTGCAGTCGAGGGCTCCGTGTCACAGGCCTGTCCCCAACAGGTACAGGGACCCTCTATTCATGCTACAGAGGCAGCTAATCAACAGTCATCTTGGGCTTGGTATCTGAAGGCCTGGGTTCAAGTCCTAGCTATGCCTTTTAGCTGTGTGACATTGGGCAAGCCATTTGTCCTTTCCGAGCCTCAGGTTCCCCATCTGTACAATGGAGTCAGTGATCCTCGTCTTAGGATGAGATGGGGCCCTGGATACGAACACGCTCTGAGAACTGCAGGTGTCCAGGGAGCGACGTGAGGACCACATGGGACTGAGGAGCCGATTCCTCCCTCTCCCAACCCTCCCCTTCTCGCAGAGCTGTTGGCCTTGGGAGGCCCTGACAGAGGCCGGGAGGAGGGGGGGTGACAGGGCTGAGACGCAGCAGCACTGGGGCTGCTCCTGGGCCTGGTAGGGGTGGCTGATGCTGGCCCCTTCTCAGCTGACCTCCAGGGTCTTGGGGACATGGTGGCAGCTGTGGGTTGCATTGTGAACCCTGAAAGATCTGTTCACTCCCTAATCTCAGTCCCTGTGAGTGCAGCCTGATTTGGAAATAGTCTTCCCAGATGTAATCAAGTTCGGAGGAGGTCACACTGGATTAGGGTGGGCCTTAAATGCAGTAGGCGGCGTCCTTGTAAGAGAAAGGAGAGGGTGATTCAGACACAGAGACGCGGACGTGCAGGGGGCACAGGGATGACGGAGACCACATGACGGGAGGCGGAAATTGCAGCGATGCATTCGCCAGCCAGGGCCAGAGAATTCATCTAATGAGTTCCCAGGTGAACCTACTGCCGTCCACAACCTACTCAGGGGACCAGGGCTCTCAAGTGCGAGGGTGTCGGGGGGCTCCTATTTGGAGATAGAGGTCCAGCCGAGGCCTGAGATGCTGCGTTTCCACCAGGCTCCAGGTGCTGCCGGGGCTGCCGGGCTGAGGACTGCACTTTGCACCCGCGCTGCACCCAGGTGCGGTGACCTCCAGGGGAGGCGGCGGGGCCGGCTGCTCCTGTTCTCTGCTGCTGCTTGGCCCATCAGCGAGGCAGGTGAAAGAAGTTAAAGCCAGTGTAGAAACTCTTGCCCAGGGAAAGGTCCAGAGCCCACCATGTCCCTCTGAAGCATTGGACAGAGGCCCCCCCTCTCCTTGCAGGGCCTAAGGGGCCTCCTCTCCCAGTGGACACCAGGCAGGTTTCTGGGGAAACGCACAGAGCACCCCGGACTGCAGCTCGGCTGGCTGGGGCGTCCCTGCCCTGGGACAGATGCACCCTCACCAAGGTCTGTTGTGTTTTACCCAAACTGCCCATTGGGGCTGGGGCCCAAGTCTCAACAACAATGTGGTGTTTCTCTGCCTCCTCCATCCACATCCCTCCCTTGGGGACCTGGCAGGGAGGAGGTAACTGGCCCCAGGGACACTCGTGGGTGTCCTGACCCGGGCCTCAGCGTGACCACAGCTTTGACCACAAGTGGGAGTGTTCATGCAGGCGGGGGGAGAGCATCACAGGGCAGGGGTGGTGGAAATCGTGGATGGTTGAGGTTTAGTAAACTGTTCAGGGAGGGGACAGGGATGATCTGCAAAGCTTCCTCTAGGTGACATTTCTAAAAAGAAATCCTGGGTTTGGTTTCCATTGACGCAGCTACACACGGCCTTCGTGGTCTTCAAATTTCCAAACTTCAGGATCCCACAGACAGATGATGGGGGTGGGAGGAGGCACCGTCCCCTTGAGGTCTCTGCACCCCTGATCCCCACTTTCCTTCTGGGGACAGGCTGGTCTGTCGGGCTGGTGAGGGCTGGTGGGGAGGTGGGACAAGGGACACCAAAGCCTTCGGCTCTTCTCGTCTTCGATGCTCCCCAGAGGTCTCTGCCTCTACAACTTTTTCAAGCCGCTGCAGGTGACAGGCGGGGGTGGGCCGCACCGCGAGGGGCTGGGTCAGCCGCTATTTCCTGGCAGTTGTGCTGATTTATAGTAATAGTTCTTTATGACATTGTATCTTCCTGGCCTGTTATTTTTCACTTTTGGTAAAAATTAATTCAGTTTTGTTTGAGTGAAAACACAGAATGAGGGAAAGGAGAAAGGAAGAAGAGAAATTGGCAAGGACTGGGAAGGGAGCCCGTTTTGGAGTCTGACAGAACCCGGACGAGACCCAGCTTCGCAGTGGGCTCCGGTGCTGTGTGAGCTCAGGCAGGCCACGCGCCCTCGCTGATCTGCGGCTTCCTCACGCATAGACCCAGGGTGATAGACACACCTCGTGGTGCTCTCAGGAGGGTCAAATGGAATACTGGGGTTCAGGGGGCGGCACGGAGCAGGTGCTGCAGTGTTTGTCCCTATGTATCTTTCAGGACGCTCTTGGCCAAGGGTATCAGATACAGAGATGTTGGAGATAATAACCTGGGATGAACCCTGGAGACAGCCGTTCTGCCTCCTGCTCAGAGGTGGGCTCTGCTGAGTCTTGGTGGAGCTGGAACCCTCAAAGGGAAGGTTAAAAATCCGAGAGAGGGGGGCGGGGTGGTATGTCTAGGAGGCAAGAGGAATTGACTCATTTTGGCCCAGAGAGGCGTCCCCTGACTTGAATGCTGGCAACGTGTCCCAAGCAGACACGGACCGAGCCCTCCCTCCCCAGCACTGGACACTGGGTCCGGTGTTCCACCAGCATGATCCCATCAGCGACCTCCCCAAAGAAAATCACTGTTACCCCATTGTACAGAGACAGAAGCCGAGGCTCAGAGGATTTCTAAAAGGTCTGCCCAGAGAACACAGCTGCAGGCAAAGGAGTCAGGACTGGGCCTTTCCGAGCCTCCTGGGTGATGCACATGGCGCTGGTCGGAGGACCACAATTTGAGGAGCAGGTTAAAGCAATGGTTCGCAATTCTAGTGCAACACCTGGGAGCACTTAAAAATACTGGTTTCCCACTCCACTCAGACAAATTCAATTATAGTCTTTTTTAGGAGCAGGTCCTGGGGAATGGATATTTTTTGATGCTGCCCCAGATATTTGAACATTGAGAACGACTATTCTAGAAGCAGCCCTGCCTCTCTGCCCACCTATGACCAGACAGGTAGTAGGTTGATTTAACTAAATGTGCCAGGACTCTGCTTGAGAGAACCAGCCTCCCTCTCTCTCTCTCTCTTCCTCTTTCTCTTCCTCTCCTCCCCAGGCACACCTGAGAATCTATATCCCCCAAAACATTAAGATGAGTGACCCTAGAGCCAAAGCTTTTCTCCCCAGTGGAGCTTTTAACCGAAGTTTCACAGGGAAGGTTCTGGGCATCTGACCTGTTCCCAGAGACAAATAAGACAGCCCTTCACTTCCCACTTGCCATTTTTCTTCGTGTATTGGCTTCATCACCCAGAATCCTGCAGGACGGAGGAGTGCAGACACCCCAAACCCTGAAACACTAGACCCCCAGGCCTGTGTGCTCTCTGAACCCCTGAGCTACGCAGAGGGGGAAGCTGGGGCCTCTCCCCTTGCTGCAGGAAGGAGAGAAACACAAGATAGAGATGGGGTGGCTCGATCACCCCCAAACCTCCTCAGTGTCCCCACCTGCCCCCCAACCTGCCAGCTACCGCCAGGCTCTGAACAGGAGGCCAGTTCCCAGCCAGGCTCTCTCCTGCCCTGCCCTGTCCTTGAGCAGCGGGTAAGCAACGGAGCAGGGCATGGCAGACAGGACCGGCTGAGTGAGGGGCCCTGGCATTAGCCCCCTGCCCAGCGGCCTCTGTGTGGGGCTTAGCGGGAGGTCATGAGACCACAGGGATCACTGTCCACATCATGAAGCTGTTGAGGGAGAATTCCCCTCTCCTGGAGTGTGGGCCAGACCTGGTGACTCGTGTATGGCAGAGTGCGGAAAGGGAAATAGTTAACTGAGCAGTGGCAGAACCTGGCAGATGGTGCCTGAACCGAGCGATCAAGGTTCTCATCACCACTAATCAATCATGTTGATTTCAGATACTGCTTGACATGACACAAAGAGAAGGGCACTTCACCTTTGTGTTGTTCTTCCCCCAAATCCATAACAACACGCTAACCAGGAGAAAACACCAGGCAAACCCAACTGAAGGACGATCCCCAAAACACCAGCCTATTACTCTTCAAAACTCCCAAGGGTATGGGGACGAGGACAGGCTGAGAAGCTCTAAGAGACTGGCAGATATGAAGGAGACATCCTGGATTGGGTCCTGAAAACAAAGGACGCCAGTGGGAAAACTGGGGAAATCTGCATAAAGTCTGCAGCTTAGCCGATGTTAATTTTTTAGTTGTAATAACTGTGCTGTGTCAAGTGTTAATGCTGGGGAAACCCGGGGAAGAGTACGCTGGCCCTCTGCATGCTATCTCTGCGACTCTTCCGTGAATCTAAAATTATTTCAAAATTAAAAGTTTCTTTTAAAAGTATTGAAAGAAATAAACAAGGTAAGGAATGATCTTTCCCTCAAACGCTGTCTGATCTACGAGGTAGAATGGTGGAAGGAGTAATGCCGGGCTGCCAGGTGGGGCTGAATTTACTGCCAGGAAGTAGGTCTGCTTCCCTCTCCCTGCTGATTTACAGCCAAGGATCCAGAGCTGCCATCGATCCTGCTCTAAGCCCCCAGTGCAGGCGCAGGGTCCTCTGGGCAAAATCGATGCCTGGAGGTGACTGTGCATTTCACTGCCATCTCAGGAATCCAGATTTATGTTACGGGCAAGACAGGTCCCAGGGCAATGGAAGGGGCTGTGTTTGGAGTCAGAGGTCTGAGTTCTAGGCTCAGATCTGCCATTCACGTGTGCGGGGGCTGTTTAGTTCACCTCTCTGGACCTTACTTTTGGAAAATGGCCTCTATGGCCACCTCCAGCTCATATCCTCAGAGTTCTTTGATTGCAAACAGCAGAATTGACCACAGGTAGAAAACCTTAAGTACAAAAGAAATTCACTGGAAGGGAATCTATGAGAAGGCTGGAGGCTCAGAAATGTGCACAATTAGATTTAATCAAGGTACAATATTTCTGTAATAAGTAACCCAGCATTTCAGTGGCTTAACACAGTTCAATGTGTCACAGCCTAATCAGGTCACTGGTGGGTTATGGGGGAGGACTCTTTGTTCTACACAGTCATTCAGTGACCCGGGTTCCTTCCATCTTGTGGCTCCTTTCAGCTCTAGGTCCTTGGAATCCTCCCCATTCAGCCAATAGAAGATGAGACAGGGTGAGGCCCATGAATGGGAGGTTTGTAATGGACCATGTCTAAAAATGGACATATCCCTTCTATTCACATCCTGGCCACTCCTAAGTGCAAGGGAGCCTGGGAAATGTGGTCTAAGCATGTTCCCAGGAAGAAGTAGAGGTGTGGGGGGGGGGGACCCTGGACAATGGCAGTCATTCCTGCCACAGGCAACTAACTACTCAAGAACTTTGTTGAGGTTTGACCACTGTGATGAATGAGTTCCCACCACCCAATAAAATTCCATCCTTGCATCTCTCATTGATTTAGAGTCGTGGGAGAGAGTCCAGTTGGTCCTGCTTGGTTGCACACCCACTCCTTGGCCTAAGGGAGGGGGAAATCTGCTATATTGATAGTTCCCAGGTGGCACCCAATGGGGGAGGAGAAGTGCCCCAAAAGGAGAGAGGATGGGGTTGGGAGGCCCCAGGACACCAAATGTACATGAAAGCACAAAGTTGATGCACTTTATAAGTGATTTGTGAGCCTACCTGCTTTCAAAGACCTCTGCCATACCTGCCTTCAGATTTGCATTTTATTAATAAAATTAGATGATTTGTGGGGGAGGCTTGACTCAAAATGAGTACATTTAAAATGTACTGTGCAAATCTAAATGTGTGCAAATCTCTATGTCTCACTCACCTGTTCTCTTAACCAATATTTACTGGGTGGCTTTTGTCCGACAGGTACTGTGCCAGTCCCAGAGACAGACACAACAATGAGTGTCCCCACCTCTGGAGATCTTCCAGCCTCGTTGGGGAGGAGTCAGTAGGGGTCCCAGGAGGGGCATCTCAGGGATTGGGCCGAGGGTGGTCTGGGGGTGTCCTAGAGGGTGACAGATGCGCCAAGCTCCAAGGACAAGCAAGAGTCTGCCGGGCAGAGCCTGGGACAGAGTGAAGCCCTGGCAGCAAGACAGGGGTTGGCTGCCCGGAGCATTTCGGGAGGGTTTGCAGGTTTCCCGAATGAAGTGCCAGAGCAGGGCCTGGTGCTGTGCCCCTGGCCTGGTCCCTCCCCCTCGTCTAGGGGGCTGGCAGGGTGGGAAGCCCCTCACCCACTGCGTCTTCCTCAATTCTCCAAACTGAGCACAGTGTCTTCCTTATCTCCACAGCACCTCAAGAGGTAAATACCACCCTAAGCCCCATTTCACAGAGGAGGAAACTGAGGTTCGGGGGTTTAACTTAATTGTGCCAAGAAAACAAGCATTTGCATTTTAACTTTAATCTGTAGGACTCTGAAGTTCTGTATTTTCTATTCTGTGCACTTCCAGAGCGGCTGAGGAAAAAGTGAAAAAAAAAAAAAAATCAGTGCCGGCTGTTTCTGATCTGTGCCGGCACAGCTGTCTGTGGTTGCGCCTGTGCACGCGTGTGCGAGGCTTGCTCCGCACACACGTCCTGGGGAATGTGCATCTCTCACTTTCCCGCCTTACTCAGCAGTTTGTGGACGGCCCTTGGAGCCTGTAAGGTGGGGGTCAGCCCTGGGCAGCAACTGAACTAAAAACACGGGGGGCTCGGGTTACAGACCCAGGAAGCAGCCAGACCAGCACGGCCAGGGCCTCGGGGGCCGAACCCTCCGGGGCGGGCGGGGGGGGGGTGTCTGTCCCAGGAGAATCCCGTCCCAGGAAACGTTCACGACCAGAAACGCTGTTCTGGTCTGCGCTGAGCCTCCTCTGCTCCCAGGGAGCAGACCTTGCCTGACCTTGCACGGGAGTCAGAGGTCAAGGTTCGGCTGCCTTCCCCCTCGCCTTATCAGAGAAACCGCCGTCAGCTGCAGGAGCGCCCGTCAAGGCCTCCAGGGCGTCCGCGGCCAGCGAGGCGGCCACTGGGTGGAGCCCGCGAGCCGCCAACCGCGCATGGTGCCGCCGGCCGAAGGCGTCTTTCCTAGGAGGAAAATTGGTAGCAGCTGAAGACACTAGGTGCCTTAACAGGCATTGGTCTGAGGGTTTCTCATGGCCCACAGCTGCTGAGAATTTGGCATTACTTCTTCAAACCTGCTGTGGCTTCTAACAGATCCACCTGTGCCCTTGCTCGTGGGCGTGGCAGAGCTGGGAAGGACTGGCTAGCTCAGCTTCCCCATAGGTAAAGGACAAGCAGGCGGAGCCCGGCTCTACCAGGAAACTGATGTGTGACCCTGCGCAAGCCGCTTGCCCTCTCTGGGCCTTGGTCTCCTTGAACTATGACGAACTGAAGCTGCCGGGAAGTTCACGGCATCCGAGGGAGGCAGAGAGCTGGTGAAATAAGAAACTAGGGGGGCCGCATCCCAGGGCCCAGCAATGTCACCCAGCACTGGCTGTGTCCCCTCTCCCTGCACCGGTACCCGCGAGCCCTGCTGAAGGCTCCCCACTGCTGCCCCGGACTATCCCCAACTGTCCGCATCTCTGTGCCCCTTCCCGGTGGCTCCTGACCTGGATAGGGGTTGCCTGGCCACGACCCATCTGCCCAAGGATGGGGGCGTCTCTGCCCTCTTCACCCCTACAGTGCAGAAAGGGACCAGCCCTCAAATGGAAGGTTTTGGATACTGGTGGCTAAAAGTGGCCAATATTTCCCACACTCCTTATCTGCACTGCAAGATCTGTGTTGTTGGATTGGCCTAAGCACTTGCACTCTAAAATAACAACAGTAGCAGCAGTGACAACCCCAAACGCTTCCATAGCATTCCATACCACGTCCCGGGCATCATTCAAAGCGCCTTACGTGTGTCAACTCATTTAGTCCCCCTCAAAATCTCATAAGATACAGTCTATAATCATCCCCATTTTATAGATGAGGAAACTGAGGCCTGGAGAGTTCACATAACTGGCCTAAGGTCACACAGCTAATAAGAGGTGGAGAGGGGATTTGAACCCAGGCAATCTGGTTCTCTTAACCCTGTGTTGTCCTGCCGCGTTGGACATTATATTTAGGCATCTCCAGTGATACTTGCTACCCAAAAAGCAGACCGATTGACACACATGCTCCTCATCTTGGAGTTTCTCTGCTTTTCTAAGCCTTTCTTGTGTCTGTGGTTTGTCGACAAAACCACTTTTCTGTCTGTGGCGTGCATCCTTACAGGAGAACGTTCTTATTTTGGCGAATAGGCGGGAAGTCAGTAAATGTGATGGAAACCACAACCTGGATCCGGAGCGGGGATGAAGCAGTTCTTTGTTAGACACTAAGTCAAGAAGGCCAAATGGTGAGGAAGAACACATGTTTATTTTTCAAATGCTCACCATGGACTCTCTGCCAAACTCTTGTAGAGTCCAAAGGGTGGGAAGTCAGTGTTCTTGCACGAGCCAGACGCCCAGAGGGAAGACGGTGCCTGTGCTAGACACGCAAGTTTGGACTTGGGAGATGACTCTTCAAGTTGGATTTTTCCAGAGTGGCCAGGAGGCGTGGCTCAAGGGACTGGCATGTATTTTTATCTACTGCTCGTATTCAGCAGTCCAGCACAGGTTTCTCTTTGGCACACGAAGGACGTGCCTGCCTTCAGCAAAGCGGGAGTCACTCTTTGGGAGAGGTGGTCTAGTTCTCCCTTGGGGTGGACCCAACCCCCAAAGCATAATTTCCAACCCTGTCCCTACAGAGTCATTTACTCCTGTCCTCCTCCCTCGTCCCCAGGTGGGACTCAGCTTTTGACTGTGGGTGGAGTCAGGTTCTTCCCTGCTCTTAAGGTGGCTGGAGAGCTTTGAAGCCCCGATGGAGCCGACCCTGGTAGGGGCCCACCTCCTCCCTGCAGCCGATCGGCAGAGGTCGGCTCAGCACACCTGAACGTGCTTCCCGGGTGGACGGACCCCTTGGGTCCTCCCGTTTGGGGAAGAAGGAAGAGGGAACTTCCCCTTGGTTGCAAACCCCAGATGAAGCCTAGGGTGCTAGGATTCGAGGTGGGGAGCTCGGGTGCCGCCAGAGGATGTTCCAGGCAGCCTTCTGCTCTGCCCTGGGCCACGTGGGGTCCCTTGGTCCATCCAGAATCCGAGCATGGAGCAGTGCGGTCTCAGTCGGAGGCAGTAGCTCCTGCCCACGATGCCTCACTCCTCCCAAGGCCCAGTCCCTGGTGAATGGTGTCTTCCAGTCCCCAGCAACTCAGGTCCCACCCAGGCCCAGAGCACAGTGCATGTGTGTGGGGGTGATTCCCACAGAGCCCTCCTTTGCTCCTACCTGTACCCTGGGCTTGCCGTCTACCTGCCGGAGGAGCCACCTCCTCCAGGAAGCCCTCTCTGACTCCCCGGCTCCGATGCCCACAGCACCTTCCTCTACTGTAATACTGTCGGCACACCCAGCCATGGAGGTCCGATCATGAGTCCCTCATGCGAAACTGGGTTTCTTGAGATTGGCCACCGTGTCGGAGTCCTCCAGGGCCCTGGGGCCTGGCTGAAGTCCAGCACGGACATGCAGAATCAGAGCTGAGTGAGGGGATGACTGCTGCGTGCCCTCCACCCCACCGGGACTGACACACGCTCGCACACAGGCACGTGGGCCTCTTGTCTCCATACATGGGATTGCGTCTTACGTCTGATTCCACTACCTGCTTTGTCACTTAAACCTCTGCAGCAGCCTCCTAGCCATCCCCCTGCCTCCAGCCTTGGCCCTGCAAACCCTTCTCCGAGGGGCGAGCAGAGTGAACTTTCTCATCTGACTGCATCAGGCTCCTGTTTCAGTCCCTTTGGTGACCCCTGCCTTGCTCCTGTCTGCACCGCGACACCCACCCTCCCTTCCCCCCCAGCCCAACCACAAGGGACTCCACCCTGTTCTGTACACACCGTGCTCTTCAGCACCTGCTGATCCTGGGAGCTCCAGCCCATCCTCCAGTGTCATCTCCTCTGTGAAGCCTACCCGGATTTCCCGGGAACTGGCTACAGGCAGAAATGCGTATGTGAGAAGCAGATGAGATGCCCGAGGATTTTGAGCCTCCTGGCCTGAGTAGAGAGGTTACCTTCATCCTGCACAAGGCTTGGAAAAAACTACCAAGATTCCTGGGCACCCTCCACCCTGCTAGGGAAGCCTGGCCAGGTATGTAGCCAGGAAAGAGAAGAGAGACCCTGATTCAAAGGCACAAACACCTGCAGGGCATTTAGTATCTGACAAGCTCGGATATTTACTCTGGGGTGCGAGGCCCTGGGGAAACAGCAGGGCCCTTTGCAAAGCCTCCACCTGTGTTAACCACCGGTCACCTGGGGAGCCAGGCAGAGATGGTGAGGAAATGGAAGCCCAGAGAGGTTGAGTGACTGCCCCAGGACCCATAGCACAGAGTAGCAGGGTCAGATTCCTTGTCGCCCAGCCTGGTGCCCTTGCCCCTGCCTCCCACAGCACACCTGAGTCGTTGTGCAAGTGATAGAGGCTCTGGGCCCCGCCCTGCTTCAATTGTCCTGCAGACTCATCCTGCTGGGGGAAGTCCAGCCACAGGCAGCACTAACACCCGCCACGTGTGGACCAGACCACTGCGTCTTGGAGCCCAGAGAGCGGGGGGAGCCAGGGACAGCTTCATAATTAGTGTAGTGGTCAGAACTGGAACGTCTGGGGCAGAGGAATTTGCAGGGAATTTGAGTTATATTTTAAATGCTCTAGTAGATCTTCCCAGTCAAAAGAAGCACATGGTGAATTCTTTCCAAAGGCACATACGTATCCTCATCTATCTGTGTGTCGGTTTGGTTTTTTTACCTTGATTTGAGGAACTTACTTATTGCACAATCAACATAGCAACAACCACTTTGGTCTGTCTGTTTCTCTTGCATTTGTTAGGGCATTTTGTACTGAAGTTTCCAATTGTTACGTGGGGGAATTTGTTAACCTTTCCCTCTGATTTATTCCAGAGCCTCAAAGTTTAGAAAAAATTCACTTTTCTAAAGAAGTCATAAATACTTCATTTTGTCTACTTTTTCTATAATTCCATTTTTATGTTTAACACTTTAACTTTCGAAAACTGTGCTTAAGAAGGAATCTAGATACTTTTCTGTTTTCATCAGATTGTAAATAAATGATCCCGAGTGTTTCATTAGCTATTTGTGTGTGTGTGTGTGTGTGTGTGTGTGTGTGTGTGTGTTTAAATCTCTCCCTTCATTTTCTCTCCCCACCTCAGCTTCCCAAGTAGCTGGGACTACAGGTGAGCACCGCCACAATCAGCCAATTTAATTTAATTTTTTTTTTTTTTTGTAAAGATAGAGTCTCACTATGTTACCCAGGCTAGTCTCAAACTCCTGGCCCCAAGCCTCCTAAAGTGCTGGGATTACAGAAGACTAGTTTTATATTATATGCATTACTCTGTGACCTGGTTTCTTCACTTAACATTACATCTTGGAGACCTTCCCAGCTGTGCACACGGGCCTACTCCATGCGTTAATGATTGCACAATATTTCATAGGATAGATGTAGCATATTTTATTTAATCAACCCCTTATTAATGAACATTTAGGTTGTTTCCAGTTTCTCACTATTGAAAAAAACGAAGCAATGAACATTTTTGTTACATATATCTAAAAAACATGTGAAGTATCTCATTGGATAGAATCCTAGAAGAGGAATGAATAGATCTGGAGTTTTGATATACATAGTGTCAAATTATCATCTAAAAATTCATCACCCAGTTGCACTCCCATGACAATGTACAGTCATGCCTATTTCCCTGCATACATGCAAACACTTGATATTACCCCTCTTTCTTTTTTTAAATTTCTTTTTTGAGACAAGGCCTTGCTCTGTCTCCCAGGTTGGAGCATTCATAGCTCACTGCAGCCCCAAATTCTTGGGCTCAAGTGATCCTCCTGCCTCAGTCTCCCAA
Organism: Lemur catta; assembly: GCF_020740605.2. Taxonomy (NCBI): domain Eukaryota; kingdom Metazoa; phylum Chordata; class Mammalia; order Primates; family Lemuridae; genus Lemur; species Lemur catta. Next base: position 6,775,953 of record NC_059141.1, on the reverse strand, counting down.
TTATCTGGGACTACAGACACACATCACCATACCCAGCTAATTTTTTAAATTTTTTCTAGAGACAGGGTCTTGCTATGTCACCCAGGCTAGTCTCAAACTCCTGTCCTTAAGCAAATCTCCTGGCTTGGCCTCCCAAACCTCTGGGATTATAGGCGTGAGCCACTGCACCCAGCCCCTATCCCTCTTTCTAGTTCTTAACTGTATGATGGGTGAAAATAATCTCTCATTGTGGCTTTAATACCCATTTTCTTTATCACTGTTGACTATGCGCATTTCCTCCTACGAGAAATGCCTCTTTGTTGAATGAATAGACAGACATGAATGGAACATCAAGTTCGCTGCAGACACAGGCATGGCGAGGGTGAGAAGGAGGAAAGAGAACAGGCTCATCTCAGTGGGGGAGGAGCTGGTGAGGCTACTGGGATCCTTTACAGAGAAAACCCCACCACTCTGTGAGAGCAGCTGGACGGGGCTGGGCAGCGTGTACATGCCATGGGAGATAGGACAGGTGGAACTAGACAAGGAGCTGTCCCTTAAGATGTTGCTAATTGCACCCTGACCACAGGCACCTTTCCAAGGGGGCGCAGGTGGGGCTAGATGCAGTCTGTTTGTACAGCTGTGTAACCCGGCCCAGGGCTCTGTTAATCCACAGGAAGCTGAGACTTTCCGCAATTCACCTGCTTACAGGGGGCACCTGTTTCTAATTCATGCAAAGGCTCCCCAGGTGCTAGTGATGGCTCTGGGACTTCAGCAGGTGAGTGCATCCCTTGGGCTGCCTCTGAGGCACATTGTTAACCTGGCTACGTCTGCCTTCAGAGACTCGTGTGCTCAGGGAGCGGACGGAGATGAGGGCTGCAGGGCACAGAGGACCTTGGAGACTGTCTCTTACCTCTGCCACGCCCACCACGCCACCAATGCTAAGGCACCTGCATTCCAACATGCAAATTTCCCACTCAGACCTACAACATAGGATGACCTAAAAAAGAAGCTTTCAGATGTTGGAAACATGTGATTCAAACTATAGAGAAATACCCAGGCTGAGCCAGTCTTGAACAATCTGGGGCAGAAAAATTACTGAAACCAACAAGCATCCAGGCATTCCAAGACTTAACTCTTGCCTGGCTTTGAATTTCAATACCTTTTTGTGTTCTGCACATATTTGTAGCTGCATAGGTTTTCTAGCTTGAGATTTCAACATTTCTCAAAGACAAGAATACAGAAAAAAAGATTCCTTCCTTTTGCATGGTCCAGAGAGGTACCAATATTTTATCCTATCAGCACTTATTTATTTTCTGGAATACAGGAGTTAAAATAAGAACAAATCAAATTCCCATGAGCATGGAGCAACAGCTTTGCGAAGATGATTGTTTGGGACATTCAGGTTGTTAGTGGTTTAGAGGCATGTGGAAAGATGCCATGAGAGAGGTAATATTTTTATTATGACATTTAATCAATTCCACTGTTTTCCAATGAACAGGAAGTAAATAATTTGGTTCCTTTAAAACGTAGGAATAGAATGTTAAGGGACTGTGGTTTTCCAAAATTTACAACATGACTTTACCCAGACATTCAAGGGATGAACTGAAAATGTTTTGGAAAGTATCCTGGTGGTAATAGGGTTGGTATTAATATATAATAATAGGCAGGACCCTGGGCTGAGAGGTGTTGACCACAGACCTGCACCTGTTACTGGTGCACTGTGGAATTTGTGCAAGCCTCCTCCTTTCCCTGGATCTCAGCTGTCCTGTTCACAGAATGACAGAGACATCTGCTTCTAGTCATGATGGAGTAACAGCCCCAGATTTTCCCTCGCACCTTAAACAAGTGGAAAACTGCGTAACACATGAAACAGCAGGCAGCACAGGATACTGATTCCTAAAAAAGAGGAAGGAAACAAAGCCAGCCCAAGGACTGCCCGAGCTTGCTACCTGAGGATGTTGGAATACCGGGAGGAAAGAGGGCCCTGAACAGGTACAGTGGTCTCACGAGGTTTAGGAAACAGAGTTCAGAGTTCATGGAAGCCAAAAGTGCTCGAGTTTGTGAGACAAATACCAGAGAAAGGGAGCTGCTTAGAAAGACAGAACTCCAGAGATGTGAAAAGGGATCCCTCAAGTCTTTGACTGAACGTGGATCTGTGCATGTGTTAAAGGAGAGAAAGCCTGAACGGAGCAGGCAGCGCAATCCCCAGAGCTTACGCAAGGTCAGAGCAGCCTCCTGGTACCTGCGACATCAAATAGAATACTCAGAAGGACAGGTTTCACGGTGGGAAAACTGAGCCCTGGTCTGGAGGCTGTTCTAGTTCTAAGACCCAGCACATTGGAAAACCACTGTGATAGGCCATTTTTGACACCAGGAGAAGCTGCACGTTTCAGTTAGCCATTGTGAAAATCAGGGTTAATAAAACCACATCCCGTCCTCCCCCATGGGCTGGGACCTCAGCGCTGGGTGGCCCTGGGGGCTGCCACTAGGGCCCCTCCCCCACAAGAACCAGAGTAGGGTTCCTGCTTCCAAGCAGCTCTAGCTCCCAAGGCTCTGAAGTGCACGTATGAAAAGTTAAGTGCTTCAGGGAACATCCATTCCTAAATCCAATTTTAATACCACTGTGCTGCTAAGAGCATTTGCTACTTAGAATTAGCTAATGCAAGACTGACGCTGAGAAAAATCTTTACAGAAAAGTGAAGTGTCTGGACTTGGGCAGCTACCTAGTTTGTATACGTCCTTTCTTCCTTTTCTCCCCTCCCCTCCTCTTCCACCCCCCTCTTCTCCTTGCTTAGTTTCGCCTGCATACCCAGGGAGCATGTTAATTTGGAGGGAATGCCATGTAAGCCAAAGTTCTGTGATGTGTGAGAGTTCAGGGTGTGGGGAGGGAGGCTCAGAGGGAAGCCTCCCAACACCCATCGGGGCGAGGAGTTAGCTTTGAGGAGGTTCCTGGGAAAAACAGCAAGCACAGATGCAGTCACCCCAGAGGCAGCCCCGAGATGTGTCCGGTCCCACCCAGAGCCCAGGGGCCAGGGAGCCAGCAGCCTAGGAAGGGCCTCAGGCAAAGATGGGGTAGAGTCCACCTCCAGCAAACAATTCTCCCGAGCGCTGCTGCATCAGCCAGTTGTCCACCGGTGCGACACGTGATCGGTAAATCTTAATCCGAGCATTTGATTGCATGAGGGGAGTCAGAAATACAGGAGTAAGCATGAAAGTCAGTTTCTCAAATAAGTAGAAGCAGCTTAGTTCCTGGAACTGGGATGGTAGTTACCAGGTTAATCAAAGGCTTACAGGACAGAGCGTTAGTTTAGGGCGGTGGCCCGTAGAACGTTTTATAGAGAGCAGTGTTGCTTTATCAGGGGAGTTGCTAAAGCACAAGTCAGGTGAAAGAGCAGCTATTGCATCTGAGATTTCCCAAGTGACATCTCCCCCTGTGTGCGGTGCCTTCTCAGGGGAGCTCCCGGCCCCCTGAGCGCTGGGAGCCCAACAACCACTGTCTTGTGGACCTGCCCCGTTCTGCTCCGGGTTGAGCTGAAAGCCGCCCAGGATCAGCTGTGCTTGTTATTGTAATTAAACAGTTTACAAAAACGGATGGAATCAGAGCGCCAAAAGAAAAAGAATTGTTTTCATGAAAGCTTAGTTTAGTTCTTCGGAAAGGCTCTTTCTATAAAGGGAAGTCACTAAAAATAATTGCAATTAAACTAGGTGTGGGCGAGCTAACTTTAAAAGATTGGGGAGAATTGCAGGCATCTAAAGATGCCCGTGCTTTCTTAAGTTTTCACTTATTTTAAAGAAACCAAAATTGGAAATTATAGACAATGTGTTTGGGGCGGGGTTTATGTAAGAAGGAAGACTGGAAATTCCAAACAAAGGATCATTCTCAAAGAAAAACTCCTGGCGCTTCATGATATTACTGGTGAATGAATGACATGGGTTTTAAATTAAAATAAAATGTTCAATGTATAACTATTTTATGATTAAAGGGAATCATAGAAATCGTGATGGGTGTAGATTTTCCCTGCAGCAATGGGAAGCCACAGGAGAATTCAGAATGGGTAGCGACATGCTGGGTTTGGCTTCTTTGGTGATCCCTTCAACTTTGCATCGGGAGACATTTCAGGGGTTTGGAAGCAACAAGATCAGTAAGAGGTGCTGTAATCCGAGTGATTCGAGTCCTGAGTCAAGAAAATGGAGAAGCAGAGAAGGGGACAGAATACAGAGACATTTGGGAGGCAGCACTAACAGGCTGGGATGGCTGGATCCGGGAGGTTGTGGCCTGGGTGATGGGTAGGATGCAGATGCCTGGGTTAGGTTCAGCTGCAAGTTGCAAGGACCAGACGTAACTGAGATCTTAACAAGATACAGGCAGTGGTACATACTGTGTACTAGGTCCCAAATAAACTTCCCCTTCTCATCTGGCTTCCCGGGACCAATATGTCCTTTCAGATTTGCGTGGACATGTCCAATCCATGAAGCCCCTTCCCCCAACAGAGCTGATGCCCCAAATGGAGCTGCACCGTCACTCTGTCTCCAGTGCTTATGCTCCAGCACCGAGCTCTCTACCCTGAATACCAGAGTTATCTGTTTGCTCATCTCTCTCCTACCGGATTGTGATGTCTTTGATGTCAGAGGCAATATCTTCTTCAACTTCACGCCTTTAATTCAGAGCTCAGTGTCAAGCACACACTGATGTCCCAAACATTTGTGTCATGAACCAGCATTGTCATCTTCTAGATGGCTATTTGAATTGCATTCATTTCTACATCTGCCCTATATATTGCCATAACTGTTTCTGCTTATAATAATTTTTTAACCAAAAATTTATTAGTTCTACCTTTCCCACCTCCAGAAAGAATATGATGCAATGTATATAAAACACAGATGATGATAAAAGCATGGACTACACAGGAACAATTTACAGAGATCAAAAGAAAAAGTAAACTTATCAGAATCTAAGATTATTGTAACTCAGCACTGAATATGTTCCTGAGATTCCTATTATTCAAGCTATATGTAGCATTTTTCCAAATCACATTTTACAAAATAGTTCCACAGAATGTCAACGGGCCACGGCAGTTAGGGAGGGGACATGGAGAAGGTGTCTGGGGGTTCTATTCCCAAATTTGTTTCAAACGCTTTTAAACAAAAAAACAAGGTTTGTTTTTTGTTTGTTTGCTGGCTTTTTTTAGAAAATTTCCTGACGCTTGAATGTGTCAAGGGGGCATCCTGAATCTCTAAGTGGGGGATATTGGAACCCACGGTCTTGGCACTTTCTTAGAGTTCCTAGAATGGCAGTCTAGAGAATTCCAGCTCAGGAACGGAGGTTTAACACAGGCAGGAAGGCTACCGTGTCAGGAGAGACCAATTTAACTTCAGAAGTAAAATCTGTAAGGACTTTTGCATGTGGCTTTTTACACAAGGAACATAGGCTACAGGTGGTATCTCGGGGGATGGAAGGAGGGACCCCGGAGAGCCTGTCTGCCGTCTGGTCGCCACCTGCCTTCAGACAGATAAATCGGTGTCCAATATATATGGGCTGGTGAATTGTTTTTCCTTCTGTGCATTTATTTATTTTTTCCATCTGATTTTAAGGCATAATTTACATGCAGTAAACTCCCTCATTTTTGCTGTTCATTTCTGCCAGTTTTGACAGTGTATTCAGTTGTCCAATCACTGTCAAAATCAAGACGTAGAACAGTTCTGTCAACCCCCCAAATTCCCTAGTGTCCCCCTGTGGCTAACCCTTTCCCCCACCCCTTGCCTCTGGCAACCACTGATCTGCTTCCTGTCCCTCTGGTTTTGCGTTTCTAGAACTTCACAGAAAGGGAATCATGCAGCACAGAGTCTTCCGAGCCTGGCCCTTCCCCTCCCCTAGTGGCCGTGGGTCCGCCGTGCGGCTGCCAGTGCCAGTGGCCCACTGTTCATCGCTGGGTGGATTCCGTTGCATGGAGGCACCATGGCCGTGTTTATCGCTCACTGATTGAAGGAGATATGGATTGGTGTCAATTTGGGGTGATTGCTAAGAAAGCTCCTAAAACATTAGTGTATCGGTTTTTGTGTGAACATAACTTTTCGTATCACCTGAGTGAAAACTTACGAGTGAGAACGCCCAGGCATGTGGTAAGTGTGCATTTACCTTCATAAGAAATGACCATGTGACAGCTTAGGGACAGGACTCAACATAACCGGGCCTGGTTAGCTGTAGGAGAGCTAAAGCAAATTGTTTCCTAATCGCCAGAAATCAGCCCATGTAAGCAGAGCGCTGAACCATCTGTCTTGTGAGTGATGCTTTTCGGGACCACAGGAACAAGATGCTGACCTAAGCTGATAAGACACCTGGCTGCTCGAAACCTGACCTCTCTGGATCTAACCGCCTCAAGCCAGAATAACCCCCATACTGACCTTACCCTGACTTTTTCCTTATTATAACCTCATTTTAATGCTAAAAATCACACCCAGTGGTGGAGATTTCACATGCTGAGACATGCGATGCGTGAAGAAGCATGTGCTAGAACTATGCAGGTGCAGGAAAATCTGCCCTTTTACGTGCCTGCACGACACCCTGACACCCTTGTCCCGCCTAAGCCTTTTTACAACTTCCCCGAGCTCCCCTCAGGGAGCCAGTCCCAGGGCTCTTTCCTCTGCGCTGCCTCCCTAGTGCCCATGGGAGCCGGAGCCCAGTGAAGCCTCTCCTGGGACTCCTGTTCTGCCTCTTGTCAGTTGCCATTTCACAGCGAGTCAAGGGCCCCTCCGGAACAGCTACGGGGCTCCTGGGGCCGAGGCTTTTGTTCCTGGGAGAGCTGGGGAGAAATGTCTGGGCAGGACGCTGCCCCTCCCCGAGGCAGCCTCTCAATCCTCCCTGTGAGCACCCGCAGGGTCTGCGGGTGGGACCCTGTGTGGGTGCGAATTCCCCTTGCGTCTGTGGCCCCAAGGCTTCTAGAGTTTCTTGTTTGACCACACACAGCCTTTAACAACTTGCTAAAATTTTAGCTGGATTCTCCTGACGGGTGGCCAGCGGCCTTTCCTCAGCTGTGCAAGAGCTGGCGAGTTGGTACCTGGATGTGCCAGTCTCTGGGCAGACACCTGGCGAGTCGGTCGCCCTGTGACCTCGGCTCTGATGGGTCAGGGATCCGCAGACTGCTTGACCTTGTTGTTGTTGTTGTCAGGGTGGGAGCGATGCTATTTTCAGCTCTCTTTATCCCATGCGGAAACCGGAAGCCTGGTGGGTGAAATGGTAAATATACGGACTCGAACCTGGGTTACTATTACACAAAACGGAAGATTGTGTCTGAGACCTACTGGAACATTACTTGGTCATTTAACCATTCATTCAGTCTTTATTGAACCTGACTTTGAGCCAGGAGCTAAGTGAGGTGCTGGAGATCGAACAGTGAATTAGGGAGGTTGCTTGTTCCCAAAGAGCTTACAGTCTCCAGCGGAGACTGACCCAGGCGTTTGTCAAACCAGGTGCTGCCAGCCCGGCAGGGGGGCAGGGGAGCTGTAGGGAATGGGATTCAGTCTGGGGGTGGGGCTGTTGAGGACAGCCTCCCAGGAAAGTGGCTGCTGAGGCCTGTGTGAACTGGCCTGAGGAGGGGATGGGGTAAGCAGGTGGGGAGAGCGATCCTGCAGCAGAAGCAGCAGGCGTGGGGCCTTGGGAGACTGCAGAGTCCGGCGCGCTAGGCAGGCAGACTCATGTAGGGGCCAAAGGTGTGGCCTCTGGAGACAGCTGGCCTGGGCTGAGTCCTGGCCCTGTTGTTGAGCTTTCGGGTGGCCTCGGACAAGTTATGCAACTCCTCTGTTCCTCGGTGCTCTCCTCTGTGAAATAAAGGTGTGGCGTGCCTACCTCGTGCGTCCGACAGGTCAGACGGTTGCAACATGGAAGGCGCTCAGTGAGGGGCCTGTCTGTAGAGATGCCCCTTAGGGATTGGCTGTGGTTAAGCAGGGGGCAGCCCCAGGGGTCCTGAGAGCCTCAGTGTTGATTCCAGGCAAGGTCCTGAAGGAGGTGGGAAGCTGCTGGAAGGTTTTACGCAGGAGAGTGATGGGGTGAGGTTTGTTGAGAAAGACAGCCAACTGCAGAACAGGCTGGGGTGAGGCGACCGGAGACCAGAGGTGAGAGCAGGATACCAGAGTCTGGGGAGGCCACAGTTGAGGTTGTAGCAGCAGGTCTGGGTGGGTTTGTGCCTCTATAACCAAATACCTGAGACCAGGGAATTTGTGAAGAACAGAAATGTATTCCTCACAGTTCCGGAGTCCAGGAAGTCCAAGGCCAAGGTGCCAGCAGACTCAGTGTCTGGTGAGGGCCACTCTCTGCTTCCGAGACGGCGCCTTGTTGCTTCGACTTCCAGAGGGGACTCCGCTGTGTCCTCACGCGGTGGAAGGGCTGGAACGGCGAAAAGGCCTAGCTAGTTCCCTCCGGCCCTTTCATTAAGGTTCCTAATCCCAGAGCCCTCAGAACTTAATCACCTCCTACAGGACCTACCTCTCAATACTATTACATTATCAATTAAGTTTCAACATGTGAATTCTGCAGGACACGTTTAGACCGCAGCATGGGCGCTAGAGAGAAAAGTGGATGTGTTGGCAGATGTCTAAAGGGCAGAATGGATGCACTTGGAGTTTGACTTAAAATGAAACATGAAGGGAGAGAGAAGAGCCAGGGGGAGAGAGGATCCAACCTGCTGCCTGTTGAGGATGCTGAGCAGTTATCAGACGGCATAGGAACGCTCTTAACAGGAATCATGTCTGCTGAATTTTTACATTCTCCAAGCCTTGTGTAGGAACTAGGTAGAGAATGTGCTCAAAAATACCTGTTGGTGGCAGGACTGACTTCCCCACTTGGGTAAGCAGTGAAGGTAAATATTAGTGGAGACCTTTGAAGATCTAGGACCTCGCTGAGCTTCTTTTAACTCTTAATTAAGTCCCAAAGATAAAGACACGTGCAATAAAGGGATCCAAAGAAAGCACAAAGTCGTAATAAACACACTTCTCTGAGAAATATCCAGCACCTTGTAACAAAAACACAGCAATTTTCTGCAACTTGGGGACTCGGCCGTGACTACAAGGCAACCTCCCATCTCACGCTGTGGAAAAGATTTTCACTGCTGGGGAAACTGGCAAGAACATCATGCCTTTGGAAGTTTGATGAAGAGGATATCATCTTTCAGTCTCCCCTTGAACTTCATCAATGAGGCCCCCGAGGCACAAAAGACATCCTCCCTCCCGCTCTCCCCCTCCAACACCCATTGTTCCCAGGCTGCGATCTCTCCAGTCAAATATTTCAGCTGTAAAATTGGCATGATTTCATGCTCAAAAAGGGTCCATTTTCCCTCTGGGGAAAAGTCACACACGCTCATTCAATTTATAAGAGATGATTGCGATACTTTGTCCTTGAAAAGGCCTTTGTGGCTTACAGTAGCACCAGAAAGCACATTCCTAAACAACCCTCTCTGAAATGCATTGTGCGTAGAGGGGGATCAGGCACAGCTTTTTCCAATAAGACATTTGTTCTGTATGTTTCCTGTGTTCAGCCAGAAACAGTCACGGGTAAGAGGAGAGAAAGAGAGGGAAGAGAGAGAGAGAGAGACCTGAATTGAAAAGATGATTTTTTGTGTCTGCCCAGGTTTCTCACTCCAAGTGCCAGGCCCTGACAGCTTGCTTTGAGAGCTTACTTTGTGCCTAGCACCTTCCAGGTGCTGGGTGGGGGATAGGTGTGGTGGGCGGCAAGTCTCCATCAGGAAGTCCCTGGAGGGCTGGGAGGGGGGAATCAGACACGACAGAGTGCCAGGGTGCAAGGAATAAAATGTGGTCTGCATGGAGGAGAGTAGGGAGGAGGGGACATGGGGTCAACTGGGAAGGTCAAGGAGGACCACAGGGGCACCACAGCAGGGCCCCCAGTGATGTGCCAGAGACTGGAAGGGCTTCTCCTGCAATTCTCCATTTGAGCCCTAAACATCTGTGCAAAACGATGTCATCACCAGGCTGGGAGGTTCAGAGAGGTTAAGCAACATGCTCAAGTCAAGAGTCATGCTCAGGTACATCTTTTCCAAAACTACTGTGGTGGTAGTCGGAATAATGGCCTCCCACAGATATCCACGTCGTACTCCCTGGAGTGTGTGAATATGTCAGGTGGCACAGCAAAGAGAAGCTTGAGTTGTAGGTGGAATTAAAATCGTTAATCAGCAGACTTTGAGACGGCCTGATTTTTCTGGGTTAGCAGAGGGACCCAGTGTAATCACAGGGTTCTTCTAAGTGGAGGAGGGACCCAGGGGGGAAGAGGCTAGGGAAGGGCCTGGCCCACCTCTGCTGGCTGTGCAGGGGGAGGGGGGGCCCCGGCAGGTGTGGGCGGCCTCCAGGAGCTGGAAAAGGCAAGGGCGCAAATTCTCCCCAGAGCCTCCAGAAGGAAACAGCCTCGCGACACCTGGAAGTTAGCCCCGTGGGACCTGTGTGTCAGACTTCTGACCTGCAGAACCTCAAGACAATACATTTGTACTCTTTGAGTCACTAAGTTTGTAGTAATTTTTTTTACAGCATCAATAGACAACTAATACACTGTGGTGCTCGTTAAGCTGGATTTTTGTATTCAACAGCATCTCAGTAGACGTTTTGTGTCGAGGAGCCACATGGGCTGAAAACTAGGCAAGTGAACGAGGCGGCCTGAGTCACCCTGCTCTAGCTGCGTTCCCTTGAGCATGCTATTTAAGTTTATAAGCCTGTTTCCTTCTCCATAAAGTAGAGATAATAAAAATATCAGTCTCACAATGCTGTTGTGAGGATCAAATGAGATCCAGTGGGGAAGGGATGGCTAAAGGGTGGTGCCTCACCATCCCTGTGTCCTGCTCTTCCTCCTCTCTCCATGCAAGGTGTCTCTGTGTGGCAGCCACCAGCTACAACAGGAACCTCCCTGCAGGTTAGGTCTGGGTCTTTGGACCCAGGACAGAGGCTGGGCTGGATGTGGGGCGCCCTCTGGCATGTGTTCTGTGGTTCTGTGATCCATGCGGTGGGGCTCTGCTGTCTGTAGCCGCCCTCCACTCCCACGCCCAGCCCCAGGGCCCCAGGCCTTCCTCGGCAGGATCTCTCCCCAGGACAGGACAGAGATGTCTCTTCTTATAAAAGGGAACTGAGGTTCAAATTTGCAGAGAAACTCGGTCTCTGGGGTTCTACCAGCTTTCCCAGAAATCACACAATTGGACTCAAATGCCTTGAGCTCTAGGCCCACAGCATCTGTTCCAGTACCCCCGCCTCTGCCCCCCAACCCTCTGTGGCTGGGGCCTCCATCCAGCAGGTCTCCCGGAGCTGTTCTAGCCAACTGGAGCAGAAAGGGCGCTTGGTTCAGCAAAGCGAGGTTTGCAGAGAATTCTAGCCAGGACTCCTATGTTACAAGAATGGGACCCACAGTTCAAGTAAAAAGAGGCAAAGAGGGACAGAGGGGAAGCCTCAGCGTTGTCCCCCCGGGCCTCAAGAGCATGCCTATGAAACAGTAAGGGCGGCAGGCTGGTAACACCCCCTGACTTTGGCCAAGAATGGTCCTGGGAGATGCCGTGTGTCACTGCTTGTGTTTCCTCCCACGCATCCCCGCCTGGCGCCCGACATCAGACCGATGACTCAGCCGCAGAGGCCGCCTGGCCCGGCAGGAAACAAGACCCAGGAGGGGCCTGAATGAGGACGTCTGCAGAAAGCCTGCTTTGCTGTCAGCCCAGGGCTTTGGAAGGAGGTCAGCCCTATTTTTTACATACCTACCTCCAACTGTGAGTTTTATTAGTAACCTGAAATATGTGATTACCTGTGGGCCCTTGACAACAAGAGTGGGAAAAGTAACCTTATTACAATATAATAAGTCCTCTAACTATCTTTAAATGTTTAAAAAATGTGACCCACTCAGGAGGATTTCAAGTTCTGCTCCATTGAATAAGAAGATGAATCTTGGCAGGCGAGAGACATTTAAGTCATTTTACAAAGTGTTGCTTATTGGCCGTTGAGCTGTATACATTTTTTAACAGCCAAGTAAAACCCCAAACCAGTAATTGCTTTAAATCACATTCACAGAAATGGAGAAAGAATATATTCTGAATGAGGCCATGCTCCTGGGGGTGAGGAAAGTCTGAAGCTTTGCTTGAATAGTTTTACAAAGTTTGTTTGAAGTGGAAGACTTACAAATCTAAGCAGTTGTTAGTTATCTGGCATCGTTAGTTGAAACCCTCTCAGCTGTTTGCCAGACTTCAGCTGAAATCTGTCAGGTGAGTCAGGGGACATTCTCCATTCGGTACTTTACCTGGGCAGAGGCTGTGGTCCATTGTCCCCAGGCTGGTTGTCTTGGAGGACAGACCTTGAGAGGAGAGGCTGGGGGTGCACTCAGGGCACTGCCCCATGCTGAGCAGGAGCCAGGTCAATGCTGTCCAAGTCCAGGTCACGTCAATGGGAGACAGGAACGGGGGACAGGAAGGAAAGCATTTTCCCTTCCCCAGCTGGCTCCTGAGGGGTCCTCAACCTGCAGGGTTGGAGAGGGGCACTTGGGATATCTTAACAAAGTGAAGTTTGGAAAAAATTGAATCTAGTCACCTAAAATCTGAGCAAAACAGTGAAAAAGAGTCCCCAGACCAGATCTTTGGGGATGTGCATAGAATCAACCTCCCCAGCTCCCTAGCGCCTTCCTAAATGAACCAACCTCATCGCCCAGGCCTTCAGCATTCTCATCCTCCCTTCTGAACTTCACTCCTGCTTCCTGCATCATCCTCAGGGCCTGTCCTTGGCTCACAGTGCTTCCTTTGCCTGGAATAATTTGCAAATGTCCTATCCCCCAACTATGCAGTTCCCAGGCCAGCTCAGGTGTGACCTCTTCCAGGAAGTTTACCGTGACTTCCCTAGAGAGAAATTATATCTCTCTCTTTTGATTGCCCATAATCAACCAATCATCTCTGCCCTCTCCCTGCCCTGTTTCTCTGAAATTCAAGTTTAACTGAGTGTTCTCTGTTTTTATTTTTAAATCTGGCAACTCCATCACAGTTTATCTGTATATAGAGGTTATATATTCTCTGTTAGAGCCATAGATTAACATACTATTTAAGAGCACTGCATAGCTTTGCAGTTAGGTTTGGGTTGAAGTCCTGGCTCCACCACTCAGTGGCTGTGGATTTTTGGTAATGGGTGGGGTTGTGGTCAGCACCATGGACAGCTCCCTCCATTCTCCCTGATGAGGGATTATGGGAGAGCTGCTTCCTGTGGATTCTGTCTGGCTAGCTCCAGCTCCTCCAGATAATGTTTTTGAATGGACTCCATTTGGAGACTTGTCTGGAAACCCAGCTCCAGGCTTCCTGGGCAGTGAGCTGATCATGCATCACCCAAAAGATGGGTGATGTCTGTAGTGAGGGACTGACAGCAGGTGTGGGGCTTGGCTGAGCTACTTGGGTCCCTGAGGCTGACGGAGATGTTCCCTCAGGCCTCTGTGCTCTTCCCCACTAGTGTCCACTTTGTCCAGGGCCCAGACCTCCTCTGGGTTCAAATACGGATTCAACTGAGAGCCACTTAGCCAAGATCTTGGCAGACATAGTGTCAGGCACTCCTGGAAAATATTTACCATTGATTGAAAAGGTGGGATGAGTAACAGAAGAACCTTTAAATTCTCCAAATTGAAAAATGGCATCTGGCTACAGCTCCTTACCTCTGCCTCAAATACTCACAAAGCCAAGAAAAAGACAATCGGTTGCATCAGCATCAAAAACTAAGATTGATGTTATTTGAGCTGAGGCCCAAATCTGCCACTATTCATAAGGAATATGGAGCTCAAAGAGCAAAGCCTAAGCGGGCTTTGCCCGGTGGAAAAGTGCATCTGCCAGTTCCCAGCTTCACCTGGAACGAGGCTAGTGGCTCCGTGTGCAGCCCTGGGTTGCTCATTTCTAGGAAGCTTCTCATCTTCTCCCACTTTCCTCCCACGATATAGAACTAGGGAAGAAACCCTCACAGCAAGTAGAATCGATGCACATTCATCTCGATGTGTGAAAACACATTTGCATGCATCTGTGCCCCACACATTTTTTTTTTGCAGTAGCCCCACGAAGACGGATTTAGAGCATATATAAGAGTGCTTCAGTTGCATAACAGTGCGAACGTACTTAATGCTGCAGAACTGAAGAATGTACATTTAAGAATGGTTAATATGGTGCTGTGGTCTGAACGTGTCTTCCCGAAAATTCATGAATTGAAACCTAACCACCAATGTGATGATGTTAGGAGGTGGGGCCTTTGGGGGTGACTGGGTCATGAGGGCTCCACCCTTGTGACTTGGATTAGACCCCTTATGAAGGAGGCCCCAGATAGCTGCATCTTCTCTTCCACCGTACGCAGACATGGTGAGACAGTGCCGTCTATGAACCAGGGGGAGAGACCTCATCAGACTTCAACTTTGCTGGCACCTTGATCATGGACTTGCCAGCCTCTGGAACTGGCAGAAAATAAATTTCTGCTATTTATAAGTCGCCCAGTTTATGGTATTTTGTTATAGAAGCCCAAAGACAGATGGTAAATTTTATGTTGTGTATATTTTACCACAATTTAAAAATACAAAAACATTTTTTTTAAATAAAAGGAAAAAAAAAAAGGTTGCTTCTGTGCTTCAGTTACCTATTAATGGCCACAAATTTTAATGGCTTAAAACAGCAACCCATTTTATTGTTCATGATTCTCAGTTTGGGCAGGGGTGCACGGTGGAGGCTCCTCTCTCTTGCACACAGTATAGATAGGGCAGCTCACCTGGGACCAGGGGACCCAAGTTGGCCTCACCCACATGCGTGGGGCCCTGCCTGGCTTTCAGGTGGGAGGAGGTGGCCCTTTCCCACAGGGTCTCTCTCTGTTCATGCCCCCTCATCATTCAGTAGTCTAACCTGAACTTCTTTGCTCAGAGGTTGGCTTGAAGAGGGTAAAAATAGAAGCTACCAGGCATCTTAAAGTGTAGGACATTAAATGACACATTGTCACTCTTTCCACATCATTTAAATCAAAGCAAGTCACAACAAGAGCTGAGATTCAATGTCACCCCTTGCTGGGAGGAGTCCTATTTGCATGCAGGGGAGGGGTAAGGAAGGGCTGATGGCCATTTTGTAGACAATCACTACTATGAATCTCAACATTCTCCTTCCCAGTCCCGCCTAAAACTGGCCGGCAGATGAGCAAGTACCTCAAAGTCAACTTCAAAATCTCATCTGGAGTATAACCCCTCCTTTGGGAGCAATTTCAGCATGGGGTCTCAGAGATGTACACATATGTGCACATACAGATTAGGGCTTGGGAGGAGAAAGGGGTCTTAGAGTTTATCCCTCCTTTTCCATAAGAAGAAAAAATCCCACTTGTGATAAGATTCATGGTTATTTAGCAAGAGAATCAGAGCAGGAACTAGACTGGCTATATCACACTGCCCTCCACCACACACATACACACACACACACGTGCACACACTCATGAAGTGGGGAGAGGGCTTTAGAGATGTGCATTTAGGTCGTGGCATCACTTACCATTATTACAGAGAAAATTAACCGCATTTAAAATCTGAAGGTAGCAAGCTAATTTACTACCTGATGTTTAGCCAGAGCTCCAGCTGGAAGCGATGTCATCTGCCTCATAATTTCTCTTGTTGACTGAGTTGTGCATTGACAGGTGCTTTGAGTTGCAGATTAAGGTTGGATGAAATTGGCTTCTGAGGCTGAGCATTTTCAGACAGACCTAAATGACTACAACTACTGGCTTTTGGGATTTTTCCACTGCATTAACTAGCCCTTTGAGCTTCCTGAAGAAAAAACCTTGTGCAAATCATTCCTGGTAGATATTGACATGGAAGAAGCAAGATGTGCCCTTGGCAGGGTACCCTGGAAAGGCCAGGATGTGCACAGCTGAACAGTGCACTGTGCTCCCCGACACCGTTCAAGGACCTGACACCCAGGAGGGGCCACCACAGTCTACACCTCAAAGCAGAGCATGTGGCCTGAGAGCAGTCCTGCGTCAGCAGGTCACACTCTGCTACACACGCAAGTCACTGCCTTGCCCATCTTTTCCCGACCCCCCAATCTCCATCAGCCGTCACCCAGAGTTTTAATAACATCCCCTGCTTGTATCCCTCCTACACTGATCACAGTCTAATCAAATTGTTTCCTGTTTCTAGCAAGGCTCACCCAATGGGCTGTGGCTAATTTGTTGTTCATGGCTGTGTCTCCAGTGCCTGGAATGTGGTGGGCATCTGTTACGTGTTGAACAAATGATTTGAATAAAATTAAATTATGTGCATTCGTGACCAGAGGAAAGGTCTCTGTTATAAAGTCACTGTAGGAGGAGAGTTTGTGGGCCTTGTAGGTGGGCGGCAGGCAGACAAGCCCAGCCTTGCCTTTATAACATGTGCGGTCTGTGTAGCCAGGCAGGGATCTTAGACCAGCCAATGAAGCCAAAAGGAGCTTATTAAACAGACATTTGGAATCTCACACACTTGTCAAAGGGACTAGAGAACTGGCTTCTAGGTGCAGTGCTGAAAATGACACTGCAGAACTGGCCAGATGAGAAAGTCACGTCTACCGCTGACACATCCTTGCTGTAGGGCCCCAAATCCCAAGGCCCCAAATCCCAAAGCACTGGCTTGTCAGCACAGTCAATCCCCTGAGCCTCTGCCGCTGTCCCCATCCACACAGTGCCTTCTGCAAGGAGCACATTCCTCATCCAAGCACATCCAATACATCCAACAGGTGGGGCCCAGGTCAAAAGCCTCCACCCAGCTGCAAGAGAAGCATAAACCTGAGTCTGCAGGATGCAGGACTCGGAAGGCTGACGGCTGCCAAACATAGGAAGGCTGTTCAGAGGGTCCCGGGTGACCAGAAAACTTGACAACTGTTTACTACAACAGCTTCTGCCTCAGTTTCTTCATCTGAAGCCCAGGCCAGCTTTGCTTCTTTCTCCGGTCGTGTGTTGGAAATTGTAACGTAGCTTGCGAGGGTGTGTTAATGACTTCTGAGATGGCTCCGAGGATGCTGAGGTGGGAGGGCCGCTCCTTAGGAGAAGAGGACAGAGTGTGGAGGAGGTGAGCGGGCGCTGGGCCCACAGCCCAAAGGCCGCAGTTCCACGTGTTAGAGCCTCCTTTGCCACAGCTCACCTGTGCTCTGACCTGTGTAGATGAGGCCTCTCATAATGGTAGAGAGCACATGGTGTTCAGGTGTTTGGGTGGCAGCCAGGCTTTTTGCATCTTGGAACATCGTCATTTCAGCTGATCCTGGGAGGGAGGAAATTGCATTCCCATTATACAGACAAGTGGTGCAGAGAGGCGTGGGAGCCCTCAAATATTTGGCAGTCTGGATAAACTGATTAAAAATGCCTTCTCCCTTCTGGAAAAAGTGGAAAAAATGCAGTTCCGCCCATCTTTCATGACAGTGGACCCTTGGGGAAGGTCTACTCAGGAAAAGCAAGATCTTCCCTGCCTCTCTCTGAATGCCCCATCCTATCCCTGGCCCTGTGCCCCCATCCTCCATTGAGAAAATCTAAAGCCATTGGTCAAGACCAAGAGGCCTGCTAGATGTGCTCTGGGATCAGAGGCTACAACGTGAGGACAAAGGCATTCAAACTTCCCCTGGTGCACTTGTTCCTGGTACCCTCACCTGGAAGCACTTCCTAACAGATGCCAGCCCTTGCTTAGAGAGTCAGGAAGGGACTGATAGGTGGCCCAGAGGACAGGAGGTGTTGTTCAAGCTGCTTAGGACAAGCAGAGGGGGTTCTTACAGCTCTTGTGACCCATCTCTGCTCGCTAGAGTTGGGGACCAGAGAGGGACAGACGACCAGAACCTCAGCTGTAATGGAGTGGCTTCTCTGAGGTGTGTGCTCTGCACTCCAGTGACAGCAGAGAGGCCTGATGGTTCCTACGAGGGGACTGTTTGTCAGACTCAGTGCTGAGCCCTGGCTGGGGCTCAGGGCCACACTCTGGGGTGGGGCCTCCTGCAGCCAGGGGAGGGGACCTGGAGCCCAGTTTTCCCAGCTCTGCTGCTCCATCATTCTCATGCCAGGAAATTTCAGCTCATTGAATCATCAAAGCCTCACGACTATCTGTGGGAGCTGATCATTTCCATTGTAAAGATCAGGAAACTGATACTAGAAAGAGACATGGGACATGTCAAGAGCCACCAGGGCAATAAGCAGCTGTGCAGGGACTGAAGGCAGGTGTGGTGGGCTGCAAGCTCCTGCCCTCCCCGCCACCATCCAGTGCCCCCCTCGCTGCTTTCCTACAGCCTCGGCTGTGTCTCCACCCTCAGCCCAGTGCATTCTTGTCTCTACCAGCTACAGGCCCAACTCCACTCCTGCCACCAGCACCGTCTCTGACGCAGGAGGGACTCAGTGTCCCCTGGTCAATGCGCCCTCTCCCAGCACCGGCCCTGGGACTCTCCCTCCCCGACACTGAACAGATCTTGACATGTTCACTGAGCTACGCCTCAGTTTTCTTTTCAAAAAATGCTTAACACATTAAGTGAGGTGATGTCGGGAAAGCACTCAGTGTGGCGTGTGACACACAGTCGTCACTCCGTACGCTCTGCTGCGGGTGTGTCACTGCTGCTGTTCGCAGTTCCGTCTCCCCGGCTGACATCAGAAAGCTCGCTGCTCCGTCTCCAAGACACTCGCGTGAACTGGGCAGCTGGGTGGTGTGAGGAATCACATCTCAGCTTCTAGCTAAGCTGTGAATTAGAAAGGTTCAAAGAAAGAGAGAGAAGGAAAATGTCTATTTCTGTGCCTCGAGACAGACAGCCTCGGCAAAGTAACAGGTCCTCTTCAAAGTGCTCTTTGAAAATAACTTTCCTATTTTAGCTTAATGACGTTCCAGACTGAGCCAAATGATTAAATATTGAAACAGGACCAGGGATCTTGAGTTTTATCCTGCTGATCAATTTAAGATGAAGCAGCACAAGAGAATGCAAATGTCAAATTACCAAATCCAAATGGACTCCATGCTGAGCCCTGGTAAAATGTCACAGGAGGTCCATGGGGGCATTTTTCTTCTATTTTGGCCCTACAGGTAAGATGCAGAAGGAAACGAGCCAGACTCTCACCACCCAGATGAAGGAAATTCATCTGTTATGGACTATTTTTCTTCCCTGGAGGCCAGCACTGCTGAGAAAGGTCATTCGTGTGGACTGACAACGTACGCGGCACAAGAACCAGGCAGGAGCAGCACTAAGAGGCGAGAGGCACAGCTTCCGCCTGGGCTGCTTCCTGTCTGGAGCCAATCCCAGCACTATCAGAAAACTCACCTGTGAGGGCAGGGGCAGAGATGGCGCTGGTGGCTGGACGCAGCTGGGGCTGTAGCTGGCAGAGACGAGAATGAGGGTGCAGACGTGGCCAAGGCTGTACCAAAGCCTCGAGGGAGGAAGAGGATGGTGGCTGAGAGGGCAGGAGTTTGGGGACCTGCCACACCTGCTGTGAGTTC
Source organism: Lemur catta (assembly GCF_020740605.2). Classification (NCBI taxonomy): domain Eukaryota; kingdom Metazoa; phylum Chordata; class Mammalia; order Primates; family Lemuridae; genus Lemur; species Lemur catta. The sequence continues at coordinate 6,756,542 of NC_059141.1, read as the reverse complement.
TTGCTCAGCCACTCACTGCCCCGGTGGCTCCTGGCAGGTCCCTGTCTCTTTAGGGACTACAAAGCCAATCGCTTTAGTCACTGGGATTGACAGGGAGCGCTCAGGAAAGACAGTGCTCCTCAGGCTCGGACGCCAGCCCCATAGCTCACGGCAACAGTCCCCCTCAACAAGGAGGAGATGGTGGTTGGCTGTTGCGGGGAGTGGGAAGAGGGGAGGGCACACCTCAGGGGTGATCACTGCCCCAAAGCCCCCTTCCTGCAAACTTACGTTTGAAAGGGAGGCTACCAGGGAGTGGAAACTCATTGCTTTTGACCTTGGCCTTTCCCTGCATATCCTCTCCTCTTTGAGATGAGACAGTCGTCTCCATTTTACAAATGAGCACACCGAGGTCCAGAGAGTTGGTACGGCTTGGCCAAAATCGCACAGCAAGTGAACGGTGGAGCTGCCTTCACGTGCCGTGGACTGGAATGCAAAGCCCTTTCCACCACATTGGCCGCACCTGCACCACGTGCAAAGTGGATGCTGTTTAAATCCAGTGACGAATGCAAGGATGGGCAAGACCCAGTCTGTCCTCCAGGGGCTCACAGCACAGCTGAAAAGCCAGGAGAGGTAATATTAATTGTGTGCTACTGTCCAACTATGAGTCCCCATGTAAAGTTGCACGAAAGAGCGAATGAGTGATAAACATGATGCCCACCTCAGCATTTATGGAGGGCAGATGGCATTTAGGGTAGGCTGCTACTCTTGCATCTGTCATACTTAGCTAGGTCTCCCTCCAGGATAGGGGCCAGGTCCCATGTGCATCTCTGTTGAGGGCACCTATGGCAGTGCCTGGCACACAGCAGGTGCTCAGGGAACATCAGATGAAGTAGAGAACATACAAATGTCTTGGGGGAAGGGAAGTCTTCCATTTGACTCACTTAGAAGGCTTCTGCTGCAGTTATTCATGGCTTCTTTGCAAAGTAGAAATAATAATACTCTCACCTCCTCGATAAAAAAGGAGAAAGTGCATGGTCACTGCTAAAGCTCTCCAAGGTGAGAGTCATCGGCAGACCTGCTGGCCTCGGTGGCCCTTCCCAGCAGCACTGCCAGGTGAATGGGCTGGGCTGAGTTCTGAGTGTTTGCTGAGTTCCTCCAGATTGACTTAATTTCAAAGTATGTGCAGGGCAGAAGCTAGGCTCGGTCAAGACCAACACTCTTTCAATGTCTGTATTGGGTCTGCCCCACTGACTCCATGAGGGAAGAGGCTGTGTCCTATTCCCCGTACTGTGCATTGGAGCCAAGCAGTACTTGCCATGGTTGTTGGTGATGAGCGGCATTCACCAACACTGGCTGGGTAGTTCTTTGTGGACACGCACACACTGACCTCACTCATTCATTCATCTATTCATGGATTCAATTCATGTACACTGGCCATCTGCTCTGTGCCAGGCACTGAGGACATAAACATGAACAAGGCATGACTTAATCTTTGAGGAGCACAGTTCAGCAGAGGACGTGGACACGTCCACAGACATCTCAGGTGTAAGAGTAAGTACTTTCAGAGCTTAGTCCTCAGTGTGATGTAGCCCAGAGCAGAGGCTCAGGGCTGAGGGGCTGAGGGTCTGGGGGAGGCTTTAAAATGAAAGTAACATTGGACTTGGGGGTTGAAAGATGGCCAGGGAGAGAAAGGACAAGACTTGTGGGATTACAGAGATGTAAGAGCACTAGTCAGTGAGCCAGTGAGTTCGTGGGAGGAGAACAGAGGTGCCTGGGGTGGTGTCGGTTGGGCCTGGGAGGGGAGATGAGGCTGGGCTTGGGGGTGGTTGGGCTGAGCCACAAATACCATGCCAAGGAGTTTGGACTCCATGGTCTGGACAGTGTGGAGAGTGGGCACGGGTAGCAGAGACCTGCGGGAATGGAGGAGGAGGACTCAATGCAATGGCGGCGTGGGCCCCGGTTCGGAGCAGCAGAGATCAGCAAGGGAGGGGGACTGGAGACTACTGCACACACCACTGGAGATGAGGAAGCTCTGAACCAGGGCAGTGACATGCGGCTGACAAAGGAAATGCGCCGTGGTCTGCTATGGCGAGAGGGTTACTCAGCTCTCTGACTCTTTTGGCCTCTTCGGCTACAACTTTAGCCCAGGTCGGCTTGACCCCAAACTGTATGAACTTAAAAGTTCAAAATTGCAGTCATTTACTTAAATGGGTAAGTAGCTTTGGAAACGCAGGAGCTCACGCTGTGGGTTGACTTGGCGCCAGGCTGGCCCCACAGTGGGGGACACACTGAGCGGGTTGCTCGTCGCTGGAAGTGTTTGAGCAGAAATCATGACCAGCAATTTGAGGAATCGTTGAGAGTTTTTTCACTGGGTGACACTAAACTGGATGAATTCTGAAGTTTCGCTATAATCTAATAGTCCGTGATTGTAACGTCCAGATAGGTGGTCAAAGGAGAACCCTGCCTTTAATGTGCTCACGCTCTGAAGGCCCTAACTCGTAGCTACGGGGCAGAGTTGAGTTTCCACGTCCATTTGGTCTGTGTGATACGACTGCACATGAAATGCTTCCAGGGGAAACCAGGGCTGCTGGTGACTCATCTCGCTGTGGTGTGAGATCCACAGTTGCTCCCCAGAAGGAGAAGCCAGGCCGGGGACACAGTCTGCCGAGGACAGCGTCAGCTCCCTCTGTGCCACTTTTGACATATTCTTGCCTCTGTTAACATCCTCTATGCGTCATCCTTTTCTAAATCGAGGAAGGAAGTCCCAGAGGGGCCTGCAGAGTCTGGAACGCCGCCAGCTCCATGTGGGTCAGGGCTGTTCTGGGGAAATCGGGAGATGCCTCCCTCCGCACATAGGAAGGAGGCTGTGGGTCCGCTGAGTCAAAAACTGCCTGGAAACCAGGATCAAGATCTCTCCCTGCCAGAGGCAAGGTTGGCCTGGGTGAGGTTCTTTCTGCATCTTCTGGGCCCCACAATATAACTAAGGGTAGAGCAGAAATGTCATGATTTGCTCAGTTCTCAAAAAACTCCTGCTGGCTCTTCAGTCCACATCTGGAGGGCCCATGCACAAACTACCCCCGGTTCCTGGGAGCTCGATTCACCCCCAGCTGCTGTGGGCAGGCTGGCAAGCCTCGCCACAGAAGAGGGGGCAGGGGCTGCTTCGGCAGCTCGGCGGACTTGCCACGCTTGGCCCTGAGTAAGCTCCCTAACCCGCCCTCTCTTCCTCCGTTCTTCCTTTCCTAGGGCCCCTGCTCCTATCAAACTGGGCCACTTGCTGTCCTCCCACGTCCCCAGCACTTCCCAGCCTCTGACGCTTAGTTCCCTTGGCATTTCAATTTCCCAGTTACTAATCCAACAATTTCCCAGGTGAATAATCAAGATACTTGGAGCTAATCCCTTTCCCCAACACACCCAGAACCTGGTACTTCTGTCCTTCCTGACACAGAGCCCTCATTCTTGTCCCTGTTTCATGCCATTGAACTCCTGCCCCTCCTTCAAGGCCTGCTGGAATGCCACCTCTTCCGTGAAGTCTTTTCTTAATCCTTAGTTGAAACAAAACTTTCTTTGGGGTTGCTATAACATGTTACACCTAAAATAATGTGATGAGACCTCTCTGCCCACATTACAGTGACGCTGATAAATGTCCCACATCTTTATGACAAGCTCTCTGAGATCATGAACAGCATCTTATCCTAGTTTCCGTCTCTAGCCCCAGGCATGGTGCTAGGACATAGTAGGTTCTCAATAAGGATTATGGAAATATGGGTCATGATGCCTAAAATCCCCACCACGCAGACATGCGTCAGTCCCTTCTGGAGACTGGAACATTCTATCAAGGACATATGTAACCCATAGATAGCTCCCTGCAAAGATACAATGAGTTTATCAATACAGTCATGTACAGATTGCATTATTCATATACATGCATGGACTTAAAAGTTCCTTTAAAAATACTATCAAAATTGAGTGTCCTCCCAGCTTATGAAAAATTTATTTTTCCTTTTATGTTATGAAAACTCCATTTCAAGATGATACACACTGAAAGGAAATAAATAGAGCAGAAAGGTCTCCATGAGCACCTCTGGGCTGGTACCAGCTCTGCATAAACCTCAGCCCACGTGCTGGGCCTTTTGCCTCTAATGACAAAAACAAACAGCCTAACAAAAGCGGAAACAGTCTGCCAATTGTCTGCACTTTGAGAATTTGCCTAAGTACTTGAAAATAGAATTAGCTAAATTTTCGCAGGTCTGACCACAGGCTTTCCCTTCCCAGTACAAGGGCAATGCCGGGCACAAATCAGATATTTGAGGAGGCCGAACAGTGCACAAAATCAGTATTTTTCTCTGGCATTAAAAATAGATAATGATTGAAAATCAGAAAAAAAGAAGCGTTTGCCTGCATTGGGCGAAGAATAGGACCCAGCCGTTCAGTCGGCCACAGAAAAATGGAACAGGACGGATGTGTGAAGCAGCTTCCTGTCATCTTTGCGTACGAACAGGAGTCTCCCACCCTGGTGTATTTTATAATTTCTCAGACCTGAAGCCTGGGGCCTCCCACATGGAAATCTTCACCCCATGCAGGCCAGGTGCTGCGACACAGGTACTCAGCTCCCCAGGTGTTGTGGCTGTCCCCTCGCTGTCCAAGAAGGCCACATCAGGACACTGTTACCAGCCAGAGTAAGACCAGTGTCCGTGCATGGGGCTCTGTCACCATGACTTGAGCCTTCAGTGGGGCTTTGCCTGTCAGTAGAGAGGGACAGTGACACGTGCAGAATCCAAGGTGAAGCCGCCCTCATTGCTCCTGACAGGTTCCTACAGAACCGAGCGCCGAGTTCCCATTGCTTCGGAAGAGACTGGGCCCACGCAAAACTCAGGGATCAAGTTGTTGGATTTTTTACCCCTAATGAGAGAAGTTCTCAGCTTCTTCAACTGCCTATTTCTACAAACTTAATTGGGTTCACCATATAGCCCATTAAATGTACGTCCCACATTGCTGGGCGTCCGTGATGGCTGCCGTTAACTAAAAGGTCTTCTTTGTAATTCCCTGATCTCTGGTCTGACCTCAGGCTCTGCCACTGACCTTGCTTAAATGGAGCTCCCGGCTCAGATGCCTCCCAGCCCCGGGGAAATGCAGGTCTGTGGACAGCTCCCCTGGGGAGTGTAGAATGCAAGAGCCACCAAGGTGGCTGCGTGTGGCAGCCCAGACCTTCTGGAGTAAAGGAAGGAAAGGTGGCATTTGACCTGCCAGCAAGCCTTCCTCATTCAGAGGGGAATGAGGGTCCCACGGAGACCTCGCGGCGTGTGTCTGTGCTGTGCCCATGCAGCTGGACACCCGGTAGACCATGCCCAGCCGTGGAATTGGTGACGTTGAAAAGACCCCTTGCCCCTCAGATCTTATTGGAAAGTCAGCTCTTCTCTAGAAGGGGCAGGGAAAAAACTGCCAGAGGTCAGGGCCAATAGGCCTTTGTGGAGGATTCCAGTCTCTGTGACTCACTCAATGCAAACTTGCAAATAGCTCAATGGATGGACACACCTCCTCGCTGTCTGGGGGCAGCAGGACAAGGAGGCAAAAGTGGGGCTTTCAAGTCATTTTATCTGAGAAGGAATCCCAGCTGCACCCCTCTCCAGTAAAGTGACCTTGGGTACCTCTTTCAGCCTTAGTGTCCCCGTCAGCAAAGTGAGATCCCGATAGCTGTCTTGCAAGGCTGTGGAGAGGATGCCATGCAACATCATGGATTCTAGGGAGAGCTCACTTGAGGTTCACTTTTGCTCCTTTCTGCCAGAATCTGGGTCAGAACCGGGGGCCAGCTCCATGGGGGATGGAACATGGTGTTCTTGTCCAAAGTGCTGGGGCCAAGCCAATGCCATCTGGGAGTGGGGACAGCTACCCCATGGGGAACAGCAGCTCCGGAGAGCACAGGGGCATGGGCTGGAATTAGGGTACACTAGTTTGTAGGCAAAGATGGTAAGAAAGCTGCTTCAAACGTCCTTCCTCATCCATTTTTCTCTGGCCGACTGAACGACTGGGTTCTATTCTGTGCTCAATACAGGCAAATGCTTCTTTTTTCTCATTTTCAATCATTATTTTTAATGCCAAAGAAAAATACTGACTTTGTGCATGGTTTGGCTTCCTCAGATGTTTGACTTGTGCCCACTATTATCACGGCACTGGGACAGAAGACACTTGGTTAGTCCTGTTACTTGCAGTTCAGGGAATGCAACAGTGAGTAAGACAGGTGCTGTCCAGCCTCTCAGAACTTACAGGCTAAGGTGGTTTTTGAAAAAACAAAGGGCTACTTCTTAAAGGAAATTGCTGATTTAGGTTATCCTTATTATAATATTATTTAAATATATTCAATTGTAAAACTGTGTATCAATTCCTTAATTTTATAGGTAGCTTCTACAGAACTATGGAATAAAGCCAATTCATAAAAAATAAACTATAAAACCAACAATATTTAAATGATCAAATTAGTTTAACGTGAAAGATGATGCTGTTTTGCTGAAACTAAATGTTGATGTGGGGATTCAAATGTATAATAGAAAGATGATGCCACATGTCTAGTGCTATATTTAATCTACATTTTGACTTCAATAAAAATGCATGCACATGCATGATGGGAGAATATATTTGCAAATCATATATCTGATAAAGAACTTGTATCCAGAATATATAAAGAACTCTTACAACTCACAAATAAAAAGTCAACTAACACAATTTTAAAAACAGGTAAAGAATCTGAACAGACCTTTCTCCAAAGAAGATATACAAATGGCCAACACGCACATAAAAAGATGCTCAACATCATTAGTCATCAAAGAAACACAAATCAAAACCACAGTGAGATGCCATTTCAAACCCGCTAAGATGACTATAATCAAAAAATCAGATAAGTAAAAGTGTGGGCGAAAATATGGAGAAATTGGAACCCTTGTGCATTGCTGGTAGGAATTTAAAATGGTGCTTCTGGAAAACAGCTTGCAGTTTCTAAACGTGTCAAACACAGAGTTACCATATGACCCAGCAATTCTACTCTCAGGTACGTAACCTACAGAATTGAGAGCCTACGTACATTCACATAAAAACCTGTGCACAGACATTCACAGTAGCACTATTCCTAACAGCCAATGTCATCAGCTGATGAATGAATAAACAAAATATGATCTATCCATATAATGGAATATTATTTGACAATAAAAAGGAATGGAAGGACTGATGACTGCCACAACGTGAATGAACCTTGACATCATTACGATAAGTGAACAAAGTTGGTCACCAAAGACAACACATCGTCTGCTTCTATTTACAGTTGACCCTTGAACAGCTAAGGCAATGGGCACTGACCCCCCACCCCTGTGCAGTCAAAAATCTGTGTGTAACTTTTGACTCACCCGAAAACTTAAATAATAATCTACATTGATCAGAAGCCTTAGCAATAACATAAATAGTTGATTAACATCTATTTGCATGTTAGGTGTATTGTATACTGTATTCTTACAATAAAGTAAGCTAGAGAAAAGAAAACATTATTAAGAAGATCATAACAGAGTATACACTTACTATTCCTGAGGAACAGGTCATCATAAAGGTCTTCCTCCTCATGGCTTCACGTGGAGTGGGCTGAGGAGGAGGAGGAAGAGGAGGGGTTGGTCCTGCTGTCTCAGGGGTGGCAGAGGCAGAAGAGGTGGAGGAGGTGGTGGGGAGGCAGGAGAGGAGGGCACACTCAGTACACCTTTTACTGAACAAAATCCAGTTATAAGTTCACCCACACAGCTCAGAATAGCAGTATTCAAGGGTCAGTTGTATATGAAATGCCCAGGGTAGGCATACCCACAGGGCTGGACAGGAAATTCGTGTAACCTAGGCTGGGGGAGTTGGTGGGTTGGCAGTTGGGGATGGGAACCACTGTCGATGGGAATGAAGTGTCTTAGCTATAGGGGCAGTGGGGAGCCAAAAGCTTCTAAAATTAAACGTGGTAATGGTTGTAAACTCTGAATATACTAAGAAAACATTGAATTCCATACTTTAAATGGGCAAATTATATGATATGTTAATTGCATGTCAATAAAGCTGTTGAAAAGTAAAGAGAAAATGCGTTCCCAGAATGTTTGAAAAAACAAAGACGTGTATCTGGTGGCGTTAGTTCTGCAAGGCACTGTTTACCCGTGCCAGATATTCAGAGCCTGAAAGGAGCTGCGACTTTCTGTGAATGATCTGCAAACGCGAATTTTAATGAGGCGTCCTGTCCCACCATAACGCTGAAAAGCTACTCTGTGCCACTGAAGAGAGTGTTGGGGAATTATTTAGGTCCTAACTGAATAGGCGCCTAACCTAATTATTACTAGAACTGGAAACAAAACATTTTTCGTGGTTTATTTACAGTTTTAGTTGCAAGTTGGTGCCCACCGGGACGAATCCACAGAGTGCATGTGGTTTCCTGGCAATGTCCTGTCCCACTGGGGCTGGAAAGAGTCCCGCTCTCAGATAAACACCTTCACTGGGTACCGTGTGATGGCCCACTTGTTTCCTATGTGCAAAACCTCCTGTGCAGACACACTGATGTCCTTTGGTGTTTCCTCGTCCCAGATATGATTGTAAATACATATGCTGACATTGGAATTCTAGAGTACAGATAGGAAGGGCCATCCTAGAAATCACGTGTGTATATGCATGTATGTGTGGTTGTCATGCATATATATGTACATATGCATAATCACTGTAAGGAAATCTCAGGCTTGAATTGAGAAACACAAACTAGGAATCTACAAGCCAAGGGTTTGGTGGAGAGGCACTGAAAACGGCCAAGCCATGGAGGAGGAAGCGAGTGTGTGCTACAGTTGGGGGGGGGCGGCTGGGGTGGGCACAGGGCCGTGGACGATGACTTGAGCATTTGGACTGTGATGGGCCAGCGTGAGGGGCTGCAGGTGGGAGGAGGTCGGGCTTTACAGGCCAGAAATAGTGTCTGAAGAAGAAATTTTAAACGTTAAAATGTCACCAATTCCTTCTGCTCCCATTAACTCTCCCTTAATAGACCCCAGAGGCAGCTCCCGGCCTTTTCGCTCCCCTGCCCAGGGATTTCCAGCCATTTTCAGGTGAAAAGAAGAAAAGCACCCGTGGGAAGCGCCGTGGGAAGGTGCAGCCCAGGGCCCAGCGGCCGAGCTGTTTCCAAGGGCAGCCGGAGGGGCTGGCCGGCAGCCAAGGCCTGAGGCCCGCTGCTTCCCCAGCCTTCTTTTGTTCCTGGGGCTGGAAGAGAGAGAAATCGATTTAATTAACTGAACCCTGGGCCACTCACGACCATTCTGGAGAAATAAGGACTGAGAAATCACACCGTCTCCTAAGCAAGCTAAGCGAGGGAGGTGTTGGCGTGTTTTCCACTTTGTGTGGCCGCGTCCCGGTCGGGACACCCCTCTCGGCCCAGGGCCTTCCAGTGTGAACACAAATCCTCCTAGCTAAGGGCAAACCCCCTGGAGCAGGGATCCAGGCAGCCAAAATCCTCTACTGTAGTGAGCACGTATCTGGGGATACATTTTGCTTCCAGAAAACAGTGCTGACTGCAGACGTGAGGGGTGGGAAGCTCGGGGGTGAGTTTTCATCGGGGTTTTGGGAGCGGAGGGCAGAAGCAGGGGCGGTTCTCTATGCCGGCGGGTCAGTTTTCTCTGCCCCAGCCCCTGGCTCGGTCCCCGGCTCACAGCGGGCGGCGTGCCCGGGTGACGGGGACACCCTTTTGCCGCATGCCCACTGTGGAGGCCCCTGTCGTAGGTGACCACCCAGGATCCTGGCATCCAGGCACCATCCCCCACAGGCCTGCAAACAGGGCTCGGCCACCACCCACGGATGCCCGGGGAGGGCAGGTCCTGCACGCCGGCGCCGGGTCACCTCCGTTCCCGCGTCATCAGCTGCGTGGCCCCGGCGGGTTACCGGCCCTGCTTCTTCATCCGTAAGATGGAGAGGAGATTGTGACAATCAGTGAGACGCCCAGTGATGGAGAGTGGTCACTCCCCTCCCTTCCCTCACCGCCCTCACCTCTTTGCACACAGGCGCCCTCCTTGCCTCGCTCTTCCGCGAGTGCTGAAGTCCTTTACGGCGACGTAGTGAGAGTCCCTTCCGTGCGCATTTGCATACACACGGCCTCATCGGGACCTTTCCCAAATTGGGGGCGTACGGTTTATTATTTCTGTGCAGCTGAGGTTGCGGAGAGCTTAGGTCACTTGGCACAGGTGGCAGAGCTGGGTCCCACGGCGCAGGCTCCCCAAGCCCAGGTCAGGTGTCAGTGTCCCCTGCTGCCCCCTGGTGGCGATCCGCGGTCATGCCGGGCACCCACCCCTCCGTTAGCCCTGCAGCCCCCGCCTCAGCGCCGAGAGCCCACCGCCCACCGGCCAGCCTCATGTGCTGTGTCTTCCACAGAGGCGACATCGAGGTATCTTGTAAAACAAGCAAAGTTTACATAAATATGTAGCGGGGGACACACTTCGACCCCCAGCCCTATACCTCCCCTGACCCCAGCTGCCTCTGTGAAGGTTTTGGAACATCTTTCCAGCCCTCTTGCTAAGCATTTGCATGCATATTCATGCGAGTATATAATTTAACATGAATGCTGCCGTACAATATGTATCATGCTGAAAGTTGGTCTCAACAGTACGTCCTGAGCAGCCTTCTCAGTCAGCGCCCTATTTAAGGTCGTCAGACCGATCGCTGTGTGGCCGGCCTCTGTCTTTTCAGCTCCCCAATGACGGACACTTGGGTTTTTTCCATTTTTTTGTAATTTGAGTAATGTCACAATGACCACCCCTAGACATTCATCTTTGTGCAGAGGTGTGAAGATTTCTGCATTACACCCATTTCGCAGATGCAGAAAATGAGGCAAGGCAAGATGAAGGGATTTGCCAAAGGTCACCTGCTGACCTAGCTGGGACCAGAACTCGGGCGTCCAGAATCCTCCACTGACACTCTGATCTTTGGAGCACAGAGAAGGGAATTCCAGGTTTCCACAGAGGGAGCGATTCTCGTCGTCACGGGGAAGTCTGCGCACGCGCCCTCCCTCCCAAGGAATCCCAGGCTTGCAGCCGGAGTGGGCTCCTGAGACGGGCTTAAACCGGCCGCGGCCGCCCTGCCCCTCCAGTGCACTTCCCGGTCCCCTGTGCTCTGGAGGCGGCTGTGCTGCACTCTCCGCTGGGCACTCTCCCCACGCCTCTGCTCATCACTGTCCTCGGGCGTCCTTTTCCCGGCCACCGCCCAGGGTGCCCACTCCAGCTCTGCTCTCAGATCCCCACCATCCCCTCCCTCCACCCAGGACACCCTCCTGGTGGCCCGAGCCCCGGTACACTCAAGCCAGGCCGTGATCGCCCTAGGATAGGTGCGTGTGCCGTGCGCCGCACATCCCCGACGTGCTGTCGGCCTGACAATCAGTGTGCACGTGTGGAAGGGACGAACACACGCACGCGTGCCAGAGTCACGCTCTGCTCCACGCTCGGTGCCCCTCAGACGCTGGGGCTGTATCAGACACTCAAGGACACTGACATTTAGACACAAGGCCACTCCCCAGTATCCTGGGACCGTCTGGGAGGCACAGAATTAGGCCACGTCGGTTGATTTTGTTTCTACTATTGATGTGGCCACAAGGTCGGAGTTTCTCTCAATGGAGGGGGACAGGGAGAGGAAGGAGGCCTCGAAGGAGGAGCAGAGATGTCCAGAAGGGTCGCAGTGGAAGATGCCTTCAGACACTGGCACCTCAGTGCTTGTGAATGTCACATACTTTTTCATGAGCATCTTGTGTTTGGGGGCCACGAGTCGTGGATTGCTCACAATGGGCAGGGTGGTAGCGGTGGTGGTGGATGTGCCTGGGGGCAGCACGTGCCTGGGGGCAGCACCAGGGGATGAGACAGTGTCATGGCCACATGCTGAACAGCTCCCTGCAGCCTCCTTACTGAAAGGACCTGGCTGGGAGCACGGCCACTTGAGAGGACCCGGGGAGCTCACCTTGCCACGTCACTGGCTCATCTACCTGATGCTGGAGGTTCTGTAAACATCAGCACGGACAGAACCGTCCCTGGGCCTGCTGCTCCAGTGCTGTCTCAGCATCCTCCGCATGTGCGTTTCTAGATTATTCCTGCAGTCATGTATTCCTGTGATGTAGTTATTATTATCCCCATTGTGCAACTGAACAGTGGAAATTGGAGTTTGGGAGACGATCAATGCACCCACAGGCCCAGGGGCCCTGACCCCACGGCTCGGACTCCGGGCATTGCCGCTGCGTCTTCAGGGCACAGGGAGGGTGCAGCCAGAGCCACACCGGAGGCCTGTTTCTCTCCCCGCCTTCCTACCCGGCGTCCTCTCTCCTTTTCTGTGCGTTCTATGCCAAGCTTCTCCTGCAGAACAGACCCTGTGAGTAACCGTTCCTGGGAACACACAGTCCCAGGAAGGGACCCCTACTGGCCTTATGGAAGGGTCTGTGCAGCTAAAGCAGATTGAACGCTCAGGGACTGGAATATTTTTGATTTTGAGGCAGGTGGCTGAGGCAGAGTAATCCCTAAAATTAGAGAAATGTGTAAAATGTATGCTTCAGCTTCTCTTGGAGGAAGAGTTTTTTGCCAGAGACTGGTTCACCTCTCAGGCCCCAGCTCAGTGTCTTCCCAGGGGGTTCGAGGTAAGTTTCAGGGAGGCAAGTGCCTTGTCCTGCACAGATGGTAAGGGGTTAGGGTAATGCACAGTTCCCTCCAAACTCCACAGAGACTGGATGGCAGCATCCAGCCCATGTAGGAAGGAGTCAGAGAGACAGAGACAGGCTGTCACAGTTCACTGGGGCAGGCTCCGAGCCTAAAATTGGGGGAAAAGTGTCAGAGGAGAAATCAGTGCATGCATGTTGGTTATGGGGAAAAAATGGTTACAGAAAACGCAGGGGAGGGGGGCATAAGTTCACGACATCGTGCGGAAGCAGCTGGGCAGATCTAGCTGGTGGATTTGTCTGCAGAGAGGGGCCCTGTCTCTTCATCAAGTGACTTATTTGGGACTTTGCTGAGTTAAAAGGGACCTAGGAACATAAAAGTACGATCTGAGTGGTCCGGCATCAAATGTTGCATTGGACAAACCAGCTCCAAAGGACATTGTTGGGTCAACTGAGAAATCAGAATACGGTCTGGGTATTAGATAGCACAAACATGTTCCAAACGGCAACAAAGTGGGGATCGTTTCCTGGAAAAATCAGATTATAAAACATTACGTGCGGAATGAGCTCATTTGGGTGAAGTAAAAAAGGAATGAGTATGAAGGTGTTAAAAGTGGAAATTTCTAGGTGGTAGGAATGTGACAATTTTCCCTTTTATTTTTGTTTGGCTGTATTTTCCATGTTCTACAATGTACACGCAGAGCTTCTTTAACAATGAAAGGTTATTTTAAATTTTAAATCTGGGCAACAGCAGTAAGTAAGCATGGCAGAAAAGGGTTAGTAACCCCAGGAAAGCATCCTTGTAAACTAATAAGAAAGCACCAAGGCAGGCACAGAGGCGTGGGCAGGAGGCAAACAGAAAATCCACAAACAAGGAAATGTAAATGATGGGTATATTTGAAAGTTCAGCCTCATTAGCAATCAAGGAAATGCAAACTAGCACAAGCAGCCAAGTTCCCGTCTATCAAATTCACAAGCATTAAAGAGAAGGAAGACCCCACACTGAGGGTGATGGGACAAGACACTGGGGGCCCCACCTGCTGGGACCACCACAGTGGGGGTCACTTGGCAATAAACACCAAGACCCTTCCTGATGGCCATGCTCAGCAATTCCATTTTAGAGTCTTTCTTCTAAGAAAAGAAACTTCAATGTGAAAGATATGATGCCTATTCCATTATTTATAATTCTGAAAAAGTACAACCCCTCCAACCATCAGCAGTGCGGGACGGTCAGTAGATTGTACTAAGTCCATTAAGGCAACACCAGGCACTGATTACAGTGCTGTCCTGAGGACTTCGAGATGTGTGGAGACTAGTCCTGATGTTAAGTAAAAGAACAATTAACAGTACGGTCCCAGCTGAGGAAAACAAACAGGTAAAAAGAAGTATTTAAAAAGACAATAAAGAAACAGAAATGTTAGCACCATTGCTTTGGGGGAAGGGCTATGGTAGGCTCGGCCCCCACATTTCTGTATTTCCAAATGTTGACAAATGCTTATTACTTTTACAATGAGGAGCATAAAAAAAAAATTAGAAGGCTAATGATGAAGTCTTTTGGGGTTTGGGAAAGCTGTAAAAGTTCTAGCAGTGTAGGAAGATCGATCCAGCCAGGGACGGCACACAAAAGACCTTGAGGTAAACCACTCCCCTCAGGAGAACCAGGGCCCAGAAGGAAGAGAGGTCTCACCTGGGCCCACGTACCACCTGGCTCCCTTCCCTCCCGGTCAATGATCACAGTGCCAACCCTGCAGGGTTCCACTGTGGGCTTCTGATTGATGCCCTCTCTGATGCACATCTCGCTGCAAGCACCCTGAGGACTTCCTCTCTGAGGACAGGGAGCTACTCTCTCTACATGGGAAATACAGCTTTTATCCCAAATTTCCCGGGGGCTGCGGGCTGGGAAGGGGAAGACTGACCGCCTGCCTGTGCTGCCTTTTCTTTTACATAAAATGGAAGTAAGGAAAGACAGACTGCTGGCTGGGGAGCCGGGGCCAGGGTCTGGATTCTGGGTCCCGGTGCTGTGTGGCCTTCACCAGCTGCTCACCCCAACCCCGGGCCTCTGATTTCCAATCTGTGAAACTCGAGGCTGCAGTAGACTATTCTCAGGGCCCTGTTAGCCTTCATGAGGAACTTGGAGTGAATGGTCTCACAGGGAGAAGGCTGGGGCCTTGGAGATGCATTCACAATCCAGACTTGCCCCTCTCCAGTGATTTGGGCATGAAATTAAAGAGCCCATGCACTTGAGGAAAGACAGAGAGTTGCCAACAATAACCAGAAGGCTCTTGCTACATAAAACCATAACAAAAGTGTCCTGCTAAAAAAAAAGAAAAGGTTTTATTGACAAAATAAAAATCTTCTGTGTGGCTTTGTGTTGACTTGGCCAGAAGACTGAGTGTTGGCAAAGATGAGTGAGTTTGCCCTCAAGGCATGGAGGGGCTCTGGCCAGAACCTGCTCCCGCTTAGGTCCACAGACTGCCCTGCAATCCTCCTCCCCAGACCTGGCCAGGAAACCTACATTACCCTAGATCAGGCCCGTTGGTCCTGGTACCTGGGATCAAACTCTCAGGAGGTGACAACAGCAGAAGAGGAAGAGTAGATAGAGGTTTAAATCCCAACTCTGCCACTTGCTACCTGTGTCACTTAAACTCTCTATTATTAATAGTTTTCTCATCTGTGAAATGGATATAATAGTACCAAATGTCTTCTTTTGCTAGGTAATTGGGATAAAAACAATACTTGCAATGTTCTTAGTAATACTAACAAATATTTCATTGTATTAAGGGATGCAAGACCAGGTCAGTATTTGGACAATCTGAGTGTAATGCAGGAGTCCCTAGAACATGTGGCCCACCTGCCTCCTTTCCAACGGGAGGCCTCAGTCCTGAGCCACCCTCCTGGGGTATGGGTGCTGCTCAACAATGAAAAGTACAAGTCACCCAGCCCAGCTTGAGGGACGCCTGCCCCTAGCTGCTGTCTTTGGTCCCAAGCCCTTCTCTTTCCCTTTAGATTATATATCAGCACTCTGCTCCTCTCTGGCCAAATCAGCCCTTCAGCCAGTTCCCACGCAGCTCCCTCTCCCTGTGACCCCAGCAGTGGGGACAAATGCTTGCTCTGATTAGCTTTCACAGAGGGCTTAGCCATTTGTGTACTGAGCTGCACAAGCATTTGCCTTCCATACGTTCTCAAAAGAACCCAACCTTACTGCTTTTTTCCCACCTGCCCACATCCAAGCTGCCTCTCTCCCACCCTTCACAGAGTGCAGAGGGGGAACTCGAGGTGACATATGCAGAGCACTTGAATAGTCCTGTATCTGTCAAATAAACTGAATTCATAGCTGAAAACCTTCCAACAAAGAAAACCTTATGCCCATATAGTTTCATTGGTGGATTCTCCCAAATATTTAAGAAATAAATAATACTAATTCTACACAATATCTTCTAGGAATTAGAAGAAGAAGGAACAATTCTCAACTGATTTTCTGAGGCCAGCATTACCCTGATAACAAAACCAGGCAAAAATATTACAAGGGGAAAAAAATACAGATTAATATCCTTCATGAACATAAATGCAAAAATCTCTAGCAAAGCATGAGCAAATAGAATTCAGCAATACATGAAAAGGATAATACAGCAAGACAAAGTGGAATTTTTTTCTGGAATGCAAGGCTGGTTCAACCTTTGAAAATCAATGGTATTCACCCTATTAAGGTTAGAGTAGAAAAACCACAATTGTCTCCAGAAACACAGCAACAAGATTTGACAAAATTCAGCATCCATTCAAAATACCACTAGTAAACTACAAATAAAAGGAAACATCCTTAGCATGATGTAGGATAGGGCGTCTATAAATTACTGACTGCTAGACATCATAATTAACGGTGAAAGACTGAATATTCTCCCCTAAGATCAGCAATTCTGCAAGGATACGTACTCTCACCATTCCTGTCATACTCTAAGTCCAAACTAGTAAAATAAAGACTACAAAAAATAAAAAGCATACATGTCATGGATGACTTGATTGGTTGTATAGAAAATTCCAAGAAATCTACAGAAAAGCTCTTAGAAACAATAAAGGAAAGTAGCAAGTTCTCAGAGGCAAGGCCAATATACAAAATCAATTTTTAAAATATATATATCATAGGAGAAAAGATGAGAAAATCTCTATGGCTTCGGGTTACATAAAGAGTTTTTGGATATAACAACAAATGCATAATCCATAAAAGAATGCATGTATATCAGCATTTAATTTGAAATTACATTATAAAAAGTCACAATTTAAAATGGCATCAAAATATGAACTATTTAATCATAAATCTAACAAAATATGTTCAGTAACTATGAGATTAAAACTCCACAACACTAATGAAGGAAATCAGAGATCTATATAAATTGAGAGATGCATCATATTCATGAATTAGAAGACTCAATATTGCTAAGACATTAATTCTCCCCAAATTGTTTTATAGATTCAATACATTCCTAATCAATATGTGAGTAGGATTTATTTTGTAGATATTGACAAGCTAATACCAAAATTTGTATAAGACGGAAAAATAACCAGACTAGTCTAAACAATTTTGAAAAGCAAGAACAAAGTAAGGATTCACGCTACCTTATTTTAGGACTTACAATAAAGCTATAGGGATCAAGAGGATGTGTGGAATAGATGTACAAGACTAGATGCATTAATAAATTCAAATATATTGAATTGCAAAGGCAAATCAACTAAAAAAGGATGGTATTTTCAACATGTGGGTGCTGGAACAACTGGATATCCATATGCAAAAGAATGAAGCTTGACTTATCCCTTGCACCTTATTAAAAAATTAACAACTAGATTATAGACCTAAGTGTGAAATGTACAACTTTACAACTTTTAGAATAAAATATGAGAAAATCTCTGTGGCTCAGGGTTAGACAAAGAGTTCTTAGATGTAACAGTAAATGCATGATCCATAAAAGAAAAAAAAGCGAGAAACTGGACTTTATCAAAATCAAATACATTTGCTCTATGAAACACATTGCTAAGAGACAAGCCACAGATTGGGAGAAAAATATTTGTAAGTCACATGTTTAGCACAGGAATTTATAAAATAGTCTCAAAACTCAACAATAGGAAATCAAAACACCCCATTTTAAAAGAGCAAATGATCTAAACAGACATTTTACCAAAGTATATATATTTAGTAGATAAATAAAAACATGAAAAGATTCTCAATATAATTAGTCATTCAGAAATGCAAATTAAAACCACAGTGAGATACCACTTACACATCATTAGAATGGCTATTTAAAAAAAAAACTGACAATACCAAGTGTTAGTGAGCATGCAGAGAAATTTGAATTCTCACATATTTCTGATAGTAATGTTAAATTGTCACAATCACTTTGAAAAACAGTATGATAATCTTTTCTTATTAAGTAAAACATACACTTATAATATGACCCAACAATCCCACTTCTAGATATTTACCTAAGTGAAATAAAAGCCTGCATTCATACAGAAACCTCTATACAACAGTTTATGGCAGATTGGTTAATAATCCACCATAATCAACAAAAAACTTGGAACAACTGAACATCCCTCATCTGTGGAAAAGCTGAACAAGCTGTGACACATCTATACAAGGGTATGCTGCTAAGCAATAAGAAGAATGAACTATTGATATACACAATAAAATGTATAAATTGTAGGAATCTCAAATACAGTATTATATGTGAAAGAAGCCAGACTCAAAAGGCTCCATACTGTATGATTCCATTTATAGGACATGCTGGAAAATGCAAACCTACACATGGAGAATAGATCAGAGATTCCCAGGGTTTAAAGGCAGAGGAAACAATTTAAGGGAGAGTTGTGGAATTCCTCACTATGTTGATTACAATGACAATTATGCAACTCTATGCATTTGTCAGAACTCATAGAACTGGAAAAAATGTGAGTTTTGCTGTTTTTAAGTCAAAAGTTAAATTTATAAAGTTTGACATTAGAAGTACTATGTACATTTTTTATACATTTCTAACATTATTAAACTTAGCCTACACTTCCGGTGTTCTTCTAATGAAGAGTTAATTTTCCTGTCCCTCACCACCTCTTCCTTCCCCCACATGCCCCCCCACAAAAAAACCCTTCACATAAAGAAATTGCAAGGCCACGTAGCTTCACTAGTGAATTCCACCAAACATTTAAGAAATAATGACAGCTTTACACTTATTTGTTCATAAATAAGAGGAACATTTCACAAGTCTTTCCATGAGTCCACAGAAATCTATTGTGTAAATATACCGTAGGAATGTTTTTTAAGCCACTCTTCTATTGAAGTACATCTGTGTTATATCCAATTTGGAGATATTCTGAATAAAGCTGCCACGGACACTTTTCTAGTAGCTTTTAAATATACATATGTTCCAGTTCTCTTCAGTAAATACCTGCATATATATTTCACTTTATAAGAAAATGCCAAGGCCGGGCGCGGTGGCTCACACCTGTAATCCTAGCTCTGGGAGGCCGAGGCGGGTGGATCGCTCAAGGTCAGGAGTTCGAGACCAGCCTGAGCAAGAGTGAGACCCCGTCTCTACCAAAAATAGAAAGAAATTATCTGGCCAACTAAAAATATATATACAAAAAAATTAGCTGGGCATGGTGGTGCATGCCTGTAGTCCCAGCTACTCGGGAGGCTGAGGCAGGAGGATTGCTTAAGCCCAGGAGTCTGAGGTTGCTGTGAGCTAGGCTGATGCCACGGCACTCACTCTAGCCCGGGCAACAAAGTGAGACTCTGTCTCAAAAAAAAAAAAAAAAGAAAATACCAGTTTTCCAAAGTGTCTGTACAGTTTTACACTACAACTAGCATTAAAGTAGGTTATCTTTTTCTTATTGAATTGTGGGAGTTTTAAAATATATTTTGGATACAAGACATTTATTAGATATATGTGTTCTAAATACTCTTCTAATCTGTGGAGATTTACCCTAATACCAAAACTGTACAAAGCCAGTAGGGGAAAACAAAACTACTGGTGATATTTCTGAAAATATACATGAAGAAAACCTTCATAAAATCTTAGAGAAAAGAATGTCTAACCAGGAATGCAAAGTTAGTTTAATATTAGAAAGTTAGTTAATGTATTTTGTTATATTAATATTCAAATAAGGAAAATACAAAGGATCATCTCAGTAATGGCAAAAAACACATTTGACAAAATCTGACACTTATTTGTGATAAAAATTAAAGTGAACTAACATAGAATTACTTTTCCTTAACGTGATAAAAGCATCTGTGAAAAATCTACAGCTAACACTATATCTAATGGAGAATGACAGAATGTCTTTCCTCTAAAAATGGGAGCAAGGAGACGCTCTCTCTACCTTCATTTGATATAATACAACAAGTTCTAGCCAGTGCAATAAGGTAAGAAAAGAAATAAAACCATATATATTAGAAAAAGTACAAGTAAAATTGTTCATATTCAAAGGTAATGTTATTATGTATACACAAAATCCAAGACATCTATGAAAACATTCTAACTTCACATATGAATTTAGCAAGGTCATAGGATCAAAGTCAATATACAAAAATTAATTGTATTTCCATACACTGTCAATGAACAAATAGAGGATAAAATTTACAAAACAATGGTACATAAAATAATATCAAAAAGCATAACATATTTAGGGATAAACGAAAGAGATGCAAGATTGAAAATGACAAATATTGCTGAGAAGAATTAAAGGAGATCAAAATAAATGGACAGATATACCAGGTTCATGGATTGAAAGACTCAGTACTGTTAAGATGTCAGGTTTCCCAAAATGCATCTACGGATTCAATGTTATCCAGTCAAAATTCCAGCATGCTTTTAAAAATATATATAAATTTGCAAGTCAATTGTAAAATTTATAAGAAAAACTAGAAGACCTAAAATAATGAAAACAATTTTGAAAATGAAAACTAAAATTGAAGAACTCATGTAATTTTATTTTGGCACTTGGAGATCCCACTGAGGGATGTCATACTGATATTTATTTTAAGGTATTTATTTTAAGACTTATGATAAAAAATGTAACCAAGATATATAGATTGGTGTCAAAATATATGAAGAGAAAGAACACAACAAAGAGTACAGAAATAGAATCACTCTTACATAGTCAGTGATTTTTACAAGGCCCCCAAAGTAAATAAATGTAGAAAGGAAAATCTGTTCAATAAAAGTTGCTTGAACAACTAGATATCAAATGGAAAAAAACAAACCTCAACCTACTTCACACCACACACAAAAATTAATTTGAATGAATCTTTTGCCTAAATATAAAAGCTAAAATTATAAAACTCCTAGTAGAAAACATATCTTTGCCAATTGGGGATAAGAACATTTTTTTAGCAGGACCAAGAATCACAAAGATATTATAGATTGTACTTCATAAATATTAATAAGTTCTGCTCATCAAAAGATACCAGTAAGAAAAATAACAGATAAGCTACAGATTAGGAGAGTATTTAGAGCATGTATCTATTAATAATAAATGTCTTGTATCCAAAATATATTTTAAAACTCCCACAATTCAATAAGAAAAGATAACCTACTTTAATGCTAGTTGCAGTATAAAACTGTATGGACACTTTGGAAAACCGTTTGGCATTTTTTTATAAAGTTAAATATATATGCAGATATTTACTGAAGAGAACTAAAACATATGTATGTTTAAAAGCTAGTAGAAGAATGTCCGTGGCAGCTTCTTTCAGAATATCCCCAAATTGGCTACAACACAGATGTACTTCAATAGAAGAATGGCTAACAAATGTGACATATTTATAGGTATGTACTCAACAGAAAGGAATGAACTACTGAAATAGGCAATAGCATGGGCACACCTAAAAGCTATCATGCTGAGTGAAATAAAACAACACACACTGTTTGGTCCCACTCAAATGAAGTTCTAGAACTCACAGAATTAATCTGTGATGACAGAAAGTGGGACTGTAGTTAGCTGTGGGAGGTCAGACACGCACTGCCTTGAAAGGGGCATGAGGGAACTTTCTGGGGTGACAGAAACATTCTGTATCTTAACAGGTATGTGAATGGCATGGATGATGTGTTTATCAGTGCTCATTGAATGATACAGTTGATTTTTACTTTTCCTTATGTAAATCAAACCTTGGTAAGAAACAACTTCTCATAATAAAAAGAAAAAAATTGAAGCTGCACAGGGGAAAAATGCAGCTTCTCTCAGATCCATGGCACACAGAACAGCATGACTCAGGCGATCTGGTTGGCTACTGCACTGCCTCGCCAGCGGGGAAGGCACGTGGCCAGGAGCAGAGCGGAAGGTGGGGTGGGGTGTACAGGAACAAGGCTTTGGTTCCCATCTGGCTGGGCCAGGATGTATGACCCCCCAGTGAGACCTCCAAGTGTCAAAGCCATGACACCTGGTTGGGAGAGTGAGCTTCTAATGCTGACAGGGGGTATTTGAGAATGCACGGTTAGGCTGGGGTCAGAGAGAGGCACCAGATGAGCTCAGCACTCACTTTTCTGTAACAAGCCTCCCCTTTACCTCTCTGCCATGAGCAAATAGTTTGGTTTTCCATAAAACGCCCCTGAATATCCATGAAAAAATAAAGAAATGATTTTTCTTGCTTTCTAAATCTTGCTGAGCCCCCAAAGAGTTGAGTATTTAGTAAAAGAGACTATGCCTGCCTCAGTTTCCTTGTGTTCCCACATCAATTTCCATAAGAAAATATTACTAGCCAGTCTGACTTTTTTCCTGTTTCTTGCACACACACACACACACACACACACATGTGCACTGCCTCTGTCCCCAACAGACCTGCAGGCAGGCTCTCCCCCTGAATGCCTATACAGAGTGGGACCGGCACACACAGGCCCCTTAAGTGTGATGAGGGCTGAAAGCTGAGACCAGTCAGAGAAGACCGAACCCTCCCCTCACACCCACCCACACAGACCTGCGGAGCTAGAGTGGTGCATGGGCTTCAGCCCCTACTGCAGCAGAAGGGATTCGACTCCAGCCATATGGGGAAGGAGGCCCTGGGATGCCTGTCTCTGTCCACTTTTCCTGACCCCTCTCCCCTTATCCAAGTCCCTTGTGTGGCATCCTCAGCAGCCTAAATTCACCAGTGAGATGGCCTCATCCTCCCACCCCCATTTCATAGATTGGCAATCTGAGTTATGAAAGGGGAAGGAACTGCCCAAAGGTGCATGTTCAATTAGGGTCAGTGACTAGACCAGAATCTGGAACGCCTGGCTGCTAGTTCAGGGTGCTGCCAGCCCCAGGTCTCTTTTCTGCCAGAGAAATGGGCTTGTCCCCAGTGGAAATACTGGAAAGTGGCACCCAGGCTAGGGACTCCTCCAGTGGTCTGCTGAGGGCATCGTGTAACGGCTGCCCCAGTCCTGGACAGGACACAACAACCAGGGCAACTTCAGAATCACCAGTAAAGCAGCAGTCTCATCTCTAGTTGTTCCCTGGGAACGCACCCACAGAGGTACAGTGCTGGGAACAGTCCCCAGGAAGCCCAGAGGAGTCAGATCAAGTCAGGCCACACACGCCACTGGGAGCAGCCTGGCATGCGCTCAGTGATGTGTAGGTTGCAGCGGGGTGGACAGAGGAAGGGGAAGACATAGGTTTGAAGTATTCTACCTTTGAGAGTGATGGGGCAGTGTAGTTCACCAATTAAAAGCATGGCCTCTGGAATCCAACAGACCTGGATGCTGCCCTCACTGGATACGCGGCCACGAGCTAGTTTCTGAGCCTGTAAATGGGGAGAAACAGTCACCCAGCAACTGCTAAATGAATGGTTACTGAGGATGGCTCGTTCTGAGGACCAGGTTTCGGAACTCAGCAGACACAGCGCCCAGAAGCCAGCTCTGGGCCTCCACAGGCAGCGTTTCCTGAAAATGACAGAGGGCCAGGGGAGGAGTGGGAGCAGAGGAGCTGTCCACTGTCCTGGTGCTGATCTGCCTGGAACTCCAGCCTGGGCAGGACCCCTGGTAAACTTCCAGGTGGTGGCTGTGGGTGAGCGGGGAATAGAGTGGGACAAGGAACTCGGAGAAATGGCTTTTCCTGAAGGCTTTTGTCATGGGGATACAAGACAAGCTCCGCTGCCTCACTCCAACTCAGGGACAGGAAATGAATAGGGCCAGACATCTTTAGAAGTCATTTCCAACCCAGAGAAGCCGTTGTTCATGGACCGGTTCAATGCCTCACAGTCTAACACTAAGAAAGATCAATCACACACTTCTCTGCTCCTGGAGCCAGTGTGAGTTGCAAATAAAGAAGCTGCTGCCGCCACAGGCAAATTTAATGGATTTTCAAAGCAAGGTGCAGACTCACCGGCTGACTGTGTGTGCACGTGAGTTCAGTGGAAAGGAAGGGCTCCGTATCTGGGTCACATAGACTCTAGCTGGACTGCAACTCTTCCTGTTTGCCCAACTCTGGGGCAACTGCAGTGTAAGTGGTGGAGCCCTGGGCTGAGGGAGATCTGCATTTTGGTCTCAGATCTGCCGTGGGGTGTCCAGGAGACCTTGGGCAAGCTGCTTTGCTGAAAGCTTCTGACACCCAATCCATAAGCAAGGTGGAAACTCCTATCCTATGAATGGTAAGTGGAGGAATGAACTTAAAGTGCGTAGCAGAAGGCCTGGCCCACAGTGAGCCCTTAGACAGACACTGAATCCCTGCATGGCAGGGCCTGTGTTCAGCTCAAGCATCCCGTTTAGGAAGAGAGGTAGATGAGAGAAGGATGGGAGTGAAGGCTAACTGGGTATTTTCAGGAGAGACTAGGAGAACCAAATTTGAGCATCAGAACAGTCGGAGTGATTAATGCACAGGCCTGGGTCCAACCTCCTCCCTCAGCAGCTCTGACCCCCTGAGCATGTAGCTTAACCTCTTGGAATCTCAGTTTCCTCATCGGTATAGAGAGTGACTAAACGAACTCTAGTCTAGGGCTGTCATGAAGATTAAGTGAGATAAAGCAGGCAGAGCATCTGGATCATAGCAAACCTTTGATAAATGTTGCCGAGCATTCTGGGCCCCATCAGACAGCGGGGCCCCAGCTTCTCCCAGGGGATTGCCAGCTGGCACTCCAGGCAGCAGGCTTCCTCTTCCTCTGGCTGGGCCCACTACCCTCCATGCCTGGCCTGCGGGGCCTGGGCCAGCCATAGAGACTCCAGGGTGGCAGAGCCCCATCTAGCAAGCCAGTTCTTCTGCTTGCTAACAAGTGAGTGAGCAGAGGCCCCACAGCCCTATAGAAAAGTCTGTTTCATGGGTTCTGCTTGCCCAGCTTGAGGGCTGGCAGGGGTGTGCATAGCCTTCCTGGGGAGGGACCACCAGTGTGGTGGTGGAAGCAGAGAGAACACTAGACAGCAAATCAGGGTCCCGGGTGCCAGGCCCTGGTCTGCCATCACCAGCCACATGTCCTTATGTAAAGAACGTGTCCTCTGGGTCTCAGTGTATCTGTACAGCGAGAGCACCTGTGTGCCATTCCTAGGACTCCCAGGGGTACACAAGAATCACATGAAGTTGCAGTTGTGTAAATGCTTCAAAAATGGAGACCTGCTGGTGGCCCAGGTAGAGAGACTGGCAGGGATGTATCGCCAGGAAGGGTGGATGCTCCAGGTCCTGAGAGCCATTGTCTGGATGGGACTGCCTTTTTTGTTCCTCAGCCTTGTGTCTGGCTGGCATCCAGAATTTTCCATTGCCTCTCCTTCCTGCCGTTCTGCAGCCCACCTTCTGCTCCTGATCCACAGTTACATGCCAGGCTCCAGCCTCTAGGCATTTGCTCAGGCATCTCCTCCCCCACCGGATGCCAGACGCTTGGCCCTCTCTGCTTGCAGAAATCCAGAGTCCCCCAAAGGATGTACTTGTGTGTCCACGGCATCTTTACAGGACCTCCCTTGGGGCATTGGTGACATTCTGGTTTCTGTTCAGTTTATATCACTATTTCATCTCTTCCTAAAGATAGCAGGGAAAGGACCACTGCAGTCGGCAGCCTCTCACTGCAGTGTGCATTCAAGCACATGCATGTGGGGAACATAGCGGCTCAGTGGAAAGGCTTTAATGCCCAATAGATGAGGATTCGAATCCTGACTCTGCCATCTTAATCAATTTATTTTATCCTATCTATTGATGTCCGTTGGAGTGACCTTGAACAGATTTTGGCCTTTCTGGGTCTCAGCTCCTTCATCTGTCAGGAGGGAATCAGGATATCGACACCAGAAGGCTGCTGCAAGGATGGGCAATGACAGGCGTCTCCGCCTGCCTCTACGTAGTCCTGTTGTTGAGCTCTCCCTCGGGGCCCAGTTACCGCATTTAATGACTCACGTTAACTCTGTCATGCACATTCCATCACTGCTGACTTCTCTCCCGCTCCAAGGAGCATGACATGCTGCTCTGGCCACGGTGTGCTCTCCTGGCAGCCACATTCCGGGCCTTGTTGTCCCTGATCAGGTGTCTGGATTCTTGAGTCCTTTCACAAAAGGGCAGTGGGGACCTGTGTCAAGGCGTGGACAGGGACATGCCTCTCCCTTCCCTGATGAGTGTGATCTCACTGCTGTGGTCTGGGGCCGCACTGGACCCTGTGCTCAGTGAGGCTCAGCCTTACTGCAGCCAGGGGGGCTGGAGACACAGTCACTGTGGAGATCAGCCCATCTGAGAGCAGGACATTTTGTTCAAACCCAGAATAAAATAAGCTTCTGTTCTTTAGAAGACTGAGTTATGATACTCTGAGTGTCTTTCCATATTTTAACCTTTCAGTGTTGTCTTTAGGAATTCAGAAAGCAGGCTGGGTGCAGGCAACAGCTCATGCCTGTAATCTTAAGCACTTTGGGAGGCCAAGACGGGAGGACCACTTGAGGCCAGAAGTTCGAGACCAGCCTGACCAGCATAGTGAAACCCCATCTCCACAAAAAATAGAGAAATTAGCTGGGTGTGGTGGTGCATGCCTGTAGTCTCAGCTATTTGGGAGGCTGAGGCAGGAAGATCACTTGAAGCCAGGAGTTTGAAGCTACAGTGAGCTCTGATGATGCCACTGCACTGTAGCCCCGGCAACAAAGCAAGACCCTGTCCAAAAAAAAAAGGAAGGAAGAAGGAATTCAGAAAGCAAATGATTTTCGAAATAATGTGCATGTGTGCATGTGTGTTCATTGGTTTCATTGGTTTATTGCTATTGGACTTAGTTACCAGGTCACCAACATAATTTTGGTGTTGCAAAGTTGAGATACTTTTAAATTCCAGACCAAAAGCATCCTCTAGAGAAAGTGGCTGAGGATCACTGGAATATGCTGAATGAACCAAGCCGGGGAGCTAGAGGTACTGGCTTCATCCCTTACCAACTCTGTCACCTAACCTCTTTGAGCCCCTGTGTCCTCATCTCTAAAATGTGGGAAGTGATACACTCTTCTTCCTGTCATTGTTGCAAGAATTAAATAAATGTGATAATATTCAGACATGTTTTGTAAACTCCAATGTGCTATGAGAATATTAATTAGTGCTTTCCATTCTGTGCTTTTACAAACACTGGTTTGTGCACATTTTTCAGTGACTGCCTCCAGGCCAGAACGTCAGGCCCTTGTTGGAGCATGTGCCAGGGGATGGTTAGGGATCCAGCTGCCACTCTGACTGGTTCTCATTGAGCAGGCTCCTCAGAGCGTGACCATGGACCACCCACATCAGAATCACCTAAGGAGCTCACAAAAAATGCAGACCCCCCAGACTATCTGATTGATTTGGGAACCCCAGGGATCTAAATCCCTACCCAGTGTCCCAGGTTTACCTGGTGACTGTGATAAACACTAAAGTGTAAGAATCACAGATCCAATGGTGCACCTGAAACACATTGGTTCATTTACTCAGCAAACAGTACACGGGCACTGTCTTAGCCTGTTTTGTGCTGCTGTAACAGGATACCCAAGACCTGGGAATTTATAATGAACAGAAATTTATTGACTCATGGTTCTGGAGGCTGCGAAGTCCAAGATGGGGGGCCAGCATCTGTCGAGGGCTTTCTTGCCACATCATCCTAAGGTGGAAGGCAAAAGGGCAGAGAGGAACAGAGAGAGAGAGAGAGAAAGAGAGAGAGAGTGAGAGAGAGAGAAAGGGGCCAAACATCCTTTTATAAGGAACCCACTCCCGTGATAATGGCCTTAATCTATTCCTCAAAGCAGTGCCCCAGGACTCACCCACCTCCCACTGTGGGACTAGCTCCCAACACTGCCACACTGGGAATCAAGATTCCAACACATGAACTTTGGGAGACATACTCTAACCCTAGCAGGCACCTATGTCATGCCAGGGGCTATTTGGCAGGGCACTTCTTGGAAGCAGGGGAGACACACAAGTGAACAGTGTACTCTAATGTCATACCCCAAGTATCTAATGAAGACACATAGCCAGCCCTGAAATCTGTAGGTACCCGAAAGGTCGAGGAGTGAGGAAGTTGCTGGCATTCTGTTCTGTTTCCTTCTCTGGGAAGCAAAGCTCCACATACACATTGTCTTACCAACTGCTCACCACAGCCCTGAGAGGTAAATAAGGAAACTGAGACCCTGGGGGTTTAAGTACCTTGCCCGGGGCCATCTGGAGTCAGTGAGCCAGTGTGTTGGTAAAGGTTTAGCTAGAGGCTGGGGAAGGGGAGCCCTGACTTGTAGTTTGCTGATTTCTATGGTGCAAAAACACACCATGGTGGACTTCAAGCCATTGGAACAGAGCTGGAGACAGATGCCACAGTGGGCCCCTGAGAGGTGGTGTGAGCTCCAGCACCTCACTGCAGCTGTCAGTCACTCGGATAACTGTTAACGAGCATCACCTGTGGACACGCAGTGGGGATAAGGCATATTTTTCCCTGTCCTCCTGATGCCTCACTTCATGAGCATCTGTCACTGCTTGGTGCGATGTGAGGGGGATCGTGATGAGGTCTCTATCTTCAAGGGGTAGAGTCAACAGTTTCCTTAGGGACACTGTCCTTGCTTTGGTTTCCTTTGTCTAATAGATTGAGACCCGGTAATGTTCAGTCACCACTGGCCACACTGTGAGGCTCCGGGATGGGGCTGTCTGTGCTCAGGGTGGAGGTGGCATCTCACAGAGGTGAAGGGGACTTAAGGGCTCTGAGGGCTGCCACCTGTCTGTCCATCCCCATGCCTTCCCTGCAGGGTCTTGATCAGGGACAGAAGGGCCCTGCACACTTTCCTGAGGGGAGGCTGAGACCCTGTGTGCCCAGCCCCTGTGGCCTGGCCAAGCCTGCCAGCCAGCACCCTCCCCGTTTTCTGAAGAGTTCTGGCATGTTATGCCATGCAGGTCCCTCATAACCTCAAACCTGTCGCCTTGCCAGCCCCAGGGCAGATGGGCGTGCAGGCTTCGGGACTGTGAGAGGGCAGTACAGGAACTCGGACCGCTGCCGTCGCTGGCTGTGGACAGGAAGGCCTGCCCGGCTAGCAGCACTTAGGGTCACATAAAGGCCTCTCCCAGCTGGGAGGACACCCAAAGGGTATCACAGAGAACCTCAGGGTCCCTCAGGCAAACCTGAGGGTGCTGTGGACGGTCCAGCTGGAGGGTGCTGGGAAGAAGGCACTGTGAACCGAGTACCCCCAGGAAAGCTGCAGCTGCTCCTAGGATGGGCTGGGGAGGTCTTGGGAGACATCTGGGGCCGCATCCTGGGCCATGCAAGACAGAGATGTGGGCTCCTTCCCCCTCAGCAAAAGGAGCCTACCTGAGCTGCCCCAGCTCAGCGCAGAGAGGAGGTGCATCAGCCCGGGGAAGCTCAGGTGTGGCACAGGCAGCCTAAGACTCCCACTGCAAGGTCTGGCCGGACTGGGGCAGGTGGCACCGAGGCGTGAAGGTGCCCAGGCATCCCTCCCTTTCCTCAGAGATTTCCTTGACTCAGCCTGTCTTTGACAGGCACTGGGGAGGGGAGCCACAGGGAGCCAATCACCCTGCACCACACGGGAGCCTTCAGGGCTTGTTCCCTCCGAGTATGTGAGAGTGAGAGTGCGTGTGTGTGTGTGTGTGTGTGTGTGTGTGTGTTTGTGCGCTCGGGCGCGCGCGTCTGTGTGTGTGTGTGCGTGTGTGTGTGTGCGTGTGTGTGTGTGTGTGCGCGCGCGCGCGCATCAGTGGGGATTTCTGTGATAGAAGCAGCCAGATTCCGGAGAGAGAGAAAGAGAGAAGAGGAGGGGGAAGAACAAGAGGGGCGGAGAGAATTGGGGGTGGGAGAGACAGACGGAGAGAACAGCGCGGGGGGCGGGGAGAGCAGAGGGAGAGCAAGCCTGAGCTGAGAGAGGGAGAGAGAAAGCCGGAGAGCGGAGAGCCGGCGTGCAGAGCGGATCAGAGACAGCCCCAGCTTGGAGGGATGGGGTGAGGGCGGGAGGAAGCACCGGCAGAGACAGCGCTGAGGCCACCGGTGCCCGCACGCCAGGACCCGAGGGCGCTCCCGGCTCGGGCGCTCCGGGCACTCCGGCGCCGGCCGGAGAGGTGCTGCGGGGCTCAGGGGCGGCTGCGCGACCAGGTGCCTGCCCGGGAGGTGGCCGGGGCTCCGGTCAGCCACGCGCCCCTGGGGACCATGGCGACGGGGACCGGGGGGCGCCGTGCGGCGGCTCCGAGGGGCTGAGCCGGCCGCGGGTTGCGGGCCCTGAGCGCCGGCGGGGGGCGCGCACCATGAACTCGTGGGACGCAGGCCTGGCGGGGCTGCTGGTGGGCACGATGGGCGTCTCGCTGCTGTCCAACGCGCTGGTGCTGCTGTGCCTGCTGCACAGCGCCGACATCCGTCGCCAGGCGCCGGCGCTCTTCACCCTGAACCTCACGTGCGGCAACCTGCTGTGCACCGTGGTCAACATGCCGCTCACGCTGGCCGGCGTCGTGGCGCAGCGGCAGCCGGCCGGCGACCGTCTGTGCCGCCTGGCCGCCTTCCTCGACACCTTCCTGGCGGCCAACTCCATGCTCAGCATGGCCGCGCTCAGCATTGACCGCTGGGTGGCCGTGGTCTTCCCGCTGAGCTACCGGGCCAAGATGCGCCTCCGTGACGCCGCGCTCATGGTGGCCTACACGTGGCTCCACGCGCTCACCTTCCCCGCCGCCGCGCTGGCCCTGTCCTGGCTCGGCTTCCACCAGCTGTACGCCTCGTGCACGCTGTGCAGCCGGCGGCCCGACGAGCGCCTGCGCTTCGCTGTCTTCACCGGCGCCTTCCACGCGCTCAGCTTCCTGCTGTCGTTCGTAGTGCTCTGCTGCACCTACCTCAAGGTGCTCAGGGTGGCCCGCTTCCACTGCAAGCGCATCGACGTGATCACCATGCAGACGCTCGTGCTGCTCGTGGACATCCACCCCAGGTGAGGGGAGCCCTGGGTGAGGGGAGCCCTGGGTCAGGGCTCAGGGAAGGTCGAGGGAGACGCAGAGAGGTGGCGGGGGCATGGGCGTGGGCATGGGAGTGGGAGGCCCCGCCTCAGTGTTCGGCCTTGGGCAAGTTCCTTCCCACTCAGCCTCTGTTTCCTCTCTGGAAGAAGAAGGGGAGAGTGGCCATGGCCATGGGGCTTAAGCAGGTCCTTAAGAGCATCAGCAAAGCAAGGCCACTGGAAATGTGGACAAACCCATCTAAGCTCAGGGCAGAAGTCACAGGGAGTCACAACTTTGGGCTTCCTTATACTCATTTTATGTGTTGATAGTTTTCCATTTAAACTGGACGTGGGAAGGCAATGTGGTTCTTGTTCACTGTTTAAGACCTTTGAAAGATTTGATCAGGGCCCAATGACAGGGTAGCCTTGATGCTTCCCCGGCTCCTTAAGAGCTCGTCAAACCAAAGCTGCTGCTGCCCGGGGTCTGCTCTCTGGTGTCTGGCGCTGCATCTCTCAACCCTGTGAGTGTGACTCAGATGGACTGGGGCTGTCCCTTCCCCTGTGGTGGGCTGCAGAGGTCAGGAGTCTCTGCCCTCCCCAGACGGCACTGCCCAGGGTCTCTCACACTTGGTGCCCAGGAACCCTTGCAGGAGCATCACCCCGAGGCTCCTGTAACTAAACCTGCCCCCATCCCCCACCCCCCGCCACCTCGATCCTCCCCCTGTCTGCTATTTCTCAGGAAGGCAGTTGGAGGTGGAGCATGAGCACCTGCTGGGAACCCCTGCTGTCAACCCCTGTTGTCTGCAGGAGCCTCTCAGGAAGAGAAGGAGGGGACTCTTAGCTGAGCTGTCCTGAGCTCACCTCGGCTTTCCTCAGGAGAACAGGAAAGTGAGGAGGGAAATGGCTCTTGGTGTCTCTGTGGACTTTGCTATTTTATATCCTGTTGTCCCA
The DNA here is from genome assembly GCF_020740605.2 of Lemur catta. Lineage (NCBI taxonomy): Eukaryota > Metazoa > Chordata > Mammalia > Primates > Lemuridae > Lemur > Lemur catta. The sequence goes on along the minus strand of NC_059141.1, from coordinate 6,724,631 downwards.
GGGAAGGGCAGGCTGCCCTCTGTCACCTGGGGCTCTAGATAAGGGGCACTGGTCCACACAGTATGGAAGGCAAGGCAAGCCCAGAGCACCCGCAGGAGAGGCTAGGGCCTTCCATGTGAGCAGAACCCTGGGAATCCAGGGAGCCTGGGGTGGAGGAGAGAGCTCGGTGCATTGCTAGGGTGTGTACATCCCCCTCCAGGACTGAAGGGGACAGACTAGAGGTGTCAGATAAAGCAAGGGCTCCTTCAGTTCTGAGTTTTTCCTGCCTGTGATCAATAACAAGCAGTGCTTGAACTTCACTGTCCTGCATGTAGAAGGGCATGCATGCATGTGTTCCTTGTCCCCCCCTCTCAACAGCCATTCCTGACCACACACTAGACCAACCTTCTAGCCACAGAATCTTCCCCGCAGAATCACGTACAAAATGTACATGTGAATGACTGAGAGCACAAAGACACCAGGGCGTGTAAGTGTGGGAGCTCCACACACAATCTCATGCATTCATGTATGACCTGCATGTGTACCAGACAGCTGGCCACATGTACACGGGTACACAGGCGTGTCAGAGTGGCATGCCTACACTCTGGCACAAAGACATGCATCGGCTCTCACTGCACGTACGTGTGCATGGTTCATTGTCATTCAAGGAAATATTTGCAGCCACAATTACAGAGCTATTCCCCTTCCCATCACCTAGGGGTGGCAGGTCTCCCTTTGGAGGGTGCATCCCTAGGTCTTGGGCTGGGGCTGCTCTTAGAAGGTGCAGGGCAGTGTCATTAACTCCCAGGACTTCAGTGATTCCTGCAGTGGGCCCTCTTACCGTGAGTCTAACATTGGAGGAAGGTTGAGCTGGGAAAGGAATCACTTCTTTTTTAGACCAGTACAAACCTCATCCCTGCTCTTCCTCCAACTTCCAGAAAAGGAGGGGCTGTGTTCCTTCTCAGCCCCTTTGGGGTGTAGGGCTGGCTCTACTCTTGCAAATTCCTCTCGCTGCCTCCAGGCCAGATGTCAGAAGGGAGTCCCGGGGTCTCAGGAGCAGAGGCAGCTGCTCAGCTCACCTCCAGTTTCCTCCCCTCCACCTCTGGGGGGACACTGACCTCTTCTCAGCCCCAGGCTGCTGCGGGGAGCCCCTGCTCCCAGTGCCCCGGGGCCTCCAGGCAGTCTCAGTGGAGAGAGGAAAGGCTTCTACAGTAGGGGCTGCCCTGGCTAGAGCCCCCTGACGTTGTAGAATAGTGGCCAGTGTGACAGCACTGCCCCTTCAGTGAACACAAACTTGCCCTTCTCTGAGGGGCTCGTCCCCACCGAGTGGGGAGGATCAGCCACACAGGAGGGACAGCCAGTCCACCTTCTTCTATTGTGGCAGCTCCAAACTCTTCCACCCCACAAATGAGCAAGTGCAGAGCTCGCTCAGGGGCTGCCCCAGTGCCCTCAGCCTCGGGTACTAAGCCCCCCTGGCTGTCTAGTACTGAGAGCCCGTGGGACTCAGCAGTGCTGGTCCTGGGGCAGCGGAAGCCAGCCTGTCCCTCCGGACAGCCAGGAGGCAGGTAGAGTCTCTGCTCACTGACAGTTTTATCAGCCACCACACTGATGGCCTCCTGGGACTTAATTAAAAGGGACCTGTTTTGGAGATCCAGGTGGCATTTGTCAGGATGCTCTCTGTTGGTGTGTGCTCTTCCTGCAGGATGTGCAATGCGGTGGGAAGCAGGCCTCACCCCTTCGCTTCAGCCACCTCCCAAACCTCAGGGAGCCTCTCTTCTTAATTAAGTCTGCAACCCTGAGCGGCGTTCCTCACGCCGACCTTGCTGTGGTGCTTTCTTGGGTTACTACGTTTTTGGAACGGTTTGGAGGTTCTCATAGCTGTTACACACCTGGTCCTCCACCTGCTCTGTGCACACGTTCGGTCCTCCCAAATCACCCGCGGGACCAGCCATAGCCAGGCCCTCGCTGGGGATGCCAGTCGCGGCGGAGCAGGCGGGCGCCAGGGCAGGGAGGCAGGGCCCTGTGCTCCCCGGGCTCGCTGAGGTCGCCGCTCACCAGCTCGGTTAGTGGTTTAACAGAAGCAGAGTGTTGATGAAAACAACTCAACACAGAAATCGTGCCCAGCCTCACTGGAGCTTCCTCTGGGGACCCCTGCGGCTCTGCCAGACCTCCCAGTGTCTCCTTGAGATCCCGGGAACAATGTCCGTGGGCGTTGGCTGAGTGCCGTGGGTGTTGGCTGAGTGCCGACTCTGGAGGGTGTGGGAATTGTGGCGTAGCAGATGGGAGCTTCACTGTGCCCTTGACTTTACACGTGAGGGAATTGGGAGACCAGGGAAGAGCGACCCTTGCCTAAACCAACAGATCTGGAAAGTGGCTGATGCCAATTCTCACACCCGCGTCTGCCCCTAAGGTTTATGGATGGGGCAATAGCGCAAATGGAGGCTCACAAACCGTACCTAGATATTTAGTTCTGAATTAAGCTCAAAAACTATGAAATATGTTCTACCCTCCTGCCTTGGCAAATATGCCTTTATAATGACCTGCAAGGCTGGGTTCAAATTCAGAATTCTCGTGCTCCTTGGGAGTCAGCCTCGTGCATGCAGGGACTGCTGTGCTGGCCCACCTGCCTCGCCACCCAGCACTGACCACACAGCGTGCAAGCCTCCTCTGCACGAGGTGTACATTGCAGTTGTGCATCCACTCTCCATGCACACGCTGCTCACAGACACCACCCCTCAGGCCCACAGCCGCGAGCACAGGTGGCATATTCCACCCTCAGAGTATGGGGCCAGGGGAGATGCCTGCACACGTTCTAGTAGCAGGATAAGGGCATTTGAGCAAAGAATCCTGTGTTCCAGACACTTAAAACTTGATCTGGAATGGAAGGTGGGCGCTCTGGGTGGGCACAATCCTTTAGCCCTGTGAACTCTTCATTTCGTGGGGAGAGGTCTGGGCCCCTTTATATTCAGGGCCCAGGGCAGGGACCCCCCCCCCACTAGATTTGAGGACAGGACCGTTCACACCACTGTTCTGACCCACCATGGTCACCTTGTTCTCTTGCCTTAAAAGCCAGAAAAGAAATCCGAGTCCCCTGAGTACTCGGAGCACGGGCTCTGGGTGGACTACAATCACCTGGAGATCATTCCGGACGCTGACCCCTTGCAGAGGGCAGGGAGCTGTCTGTGCTTGAGAGGTTTCAGCTGAGATCACCTCGTTCATTGACTTTTCAGATGTTCCCAGAATTCGCCATCCCCTTTGCCCTGTGTGCCTGAAGCCCACTGGGGTCTTCTCTTCCACCCACATGCACGGTGCTGGAGAGCCTGTCTTCTTTTGTCTCAAGGAAGCTGTCCTGTCCCAGCCTTGGGAACTGCCTCCCACCCCACCAGCACACGTGAGCACACGCTGGCTGAACGCACCTGGCCAGGTTTTCTTGGGGCAGCTTTGGGCCTCTCACCCTCTGTATCGCAGAGTCTGCCTGAGAGTCCAAGGACTTCAGGTGCCACCCCCAGGGATGTTCCAGAACACTCATCACCCAGTGATTCTATGGGAGGCAGGGGAACCACCACAGAACTCAGTCAGGAGACCTGGGATAAGGCCTGGTTGTGTCCCCAACTCACTGTGTAATTTTGGGCATGTCGTATACCTTTCTGGCTCCTCAGTGTTCTCATCTGCAAATAAGTAAAATAGCAGCTCACAGGGCTGTAAGATTTCAAGGAGCTCAGTTTTGCATAAGCCTTGGTGGGGCGGGGGGTGGCGGGAAATGACAGGAAGTGCAAAGCAGTTTTCCAATGTGGTGTTCGGGGAGCAGGTGAGCTGTTCTTGTACTGTGATTAATTAAACAGTAACCATAATAAGAGAGGGGCTGTGCTGCACCCCTCAGAGCCCAGGGACAGCCCGGCCTTGCACACCTCCTGCCGCCTCCCTCTTCTCACCTGGAAAGCAGGAGAGCCCCCGGCAGGGGAGATCAGGGAAGGAGCGATGAGGCTCCCAACCAGGAGCAGCAGGCTGGGAGTCAATGACTGGGTGCTAGCCCCTCTGCACCCCACTGTCTGGGTGGGCAAGTCCCTCTCTTCTTTGACCCTCAGTTTCCCCATGTGTGAGCTGGGGTGAGTGCATGTGCAGACCTTTCGTACTTTATGTGGCTGTGGAGCCTAGCTAGCCTGTCCCAGAGCAGAGACATGACCAGGCCACATGGGTACAAATCCCAGGTACAGCACCCACCCTGCAGACACTCTCTGTGTCCACGGCATGCCAGCTACTATTAAGGTGCAGTGTCCCCCAGGTGCCTGAAGGCCCACCGAGGGTCACAGCGGCAGTACATGAGTCAGGGCTTCATCTCAGCCCTCCTGACTCCAGTTTACTCTTCCTGCTCCTCTGATGCAGTCTGGTGACAGCTGTCTCTCTCATAGTGCATGTGGCAGGAAGAGGTTTTTGCAGTGGACGGAACTCTGTGGTTTTGGACTTCAAGGCAATACTGGAACATAGTACTCGTTCAATAAATGCCTGCTGAGTGAATAATAATAATGGTTAGCATTTATTGAGTGCTGACTCTGAGTCAGACACTGTCCTCGGTGCTTTTTGTGTATCAGCTCTGTTCATCTCAGTACGACCCTGCGATGAACCTGACGCACAGGGAGGCTGTGCAACTTGCCAAAGGCTGCACAGCGACTAAGCAATGGTGCCTAGATTTGGACCTAGAAGTCTGGCTGTGGCGCACCACGCCTACCCACCAGGCTATTAGCCAGGAAGGGAGGCCAGGCCAACAGACATTCTCACAGCTTTACCTCCACGGACTGTCCTTCTTTGTGTGACAGACTCGGGGTGTTTAAGGCTCATTTTAAAAAATATACACATCTTAGAGCAGATTTCCAACTTACTATCATCTCTTTAGAAAAGCACTTTAAGAAAATGATTAAATCTTAATTTTCCTAAGATGTTTTTAAAGGGGTGTTTATTAACTCCTACAACACACATTTATTTGGTATTTTCTGGGCATAGGACGTTCAGCTTAGGACTGTGGTGATCCAAAGAAACAATGCGCGTGCAGAGTGCTCGCCATTTAACCTTTCCTGCTACGCAAAGCCTCACAGGGGCAGGTGCAATGAATTCCCCACAGAGGGTTACAGTGCAGGGGGGGCACTGGCTGGCCTAGCCTGAACCCTGTCCATTTCATTCCTTCAGAGCCACCGGAATGTTCCTGTTCAGTTTTTCTTAAGACCTGCCAAGCTCTCACCAACCTCTGTTTTTAGATATGCCTCAGGGCCTTGTTTTCAGGGAGGGATTAGCTGGTGTGGCAGGTGCGAGGGTGCTGCTCCTTCTGGGGAGAGAGCTGTGTCCTCGGCCCCTCAGCAGGGACCCCAGTCCCCACTCGGGGGGACCCAAGGAAGCTCCTCATTCCTTAAGGGACTGACAGCTGATGATTCATGTCTGGCCATGAAAAGTGTCTGTCCCTGCAATGAATGGTAGCTCTAGTTATAAATATTATGATCCCCCTTGGATAAAGAGGAACCAAATTCAGAGAGGTTAAGTGACTTCTCCAAGGGCACACAGCTATGAGGGCAGAATTGGGAGTAGGATGCCTAAGCCAGAGTTCTTTCACTCGCCGGGGTTATTCTAAAGCACCTGAGAACTGGACAACATTGTCGGGTCATAAATTGGAGGAGGGCCCAGCCCCTGTCACTCTGGGTTCCCGTTGATGAGTCATTTATATGAATTTAGTACTCGTATTTAGGGGCTGCCCAGAATGCCTGCTCGTCTCAGGGGGCGTGTCCTCTGCTGGCTCAGGACACCTGGCTCATGTACTGAATCTCCAGCGCCTCCCACATCGTTGCACTGAAAGTTTTAGGGGAAATATGTTAATATTAAAACAAATAGGCCTCCGTTGTGGATAATAATGCCAAACACACTGCACCCTGGGGTCACCATTGCCCTGGTTTGCCTGGGACCGAGGGGGCTCCCAGGCTGCAGAACTTTGAGTTTTAACACCAGGACAGTTGAGTGGTCACCTCACTGCACCCAGACCTCCAGGTGGGGACTTACGCCCTCCCCACCTGCATCACCTGTCACATGCTCCAGAGGACTTCAGTAGAAAACTTTGCAGAAACGCAGGTGTAATGGGAAAGTCAGGAGATTTAAGACTGACTCTTGCTCTATGACCTTAGGCAAGGTCCTTCCTTGGTTCCTTCGTGCCCCCAGCTGTATGCTTGAAATTTTCTGGGTGAGACGACACCTCCCCAGGAGGCAGTGATGGCACACGCTGATTGGTAGTGGTGCTCAAGGCTCCAGAGCCAGACAGCCAGCTTGGGTTCAGATCCTGCCATCCCCTTAGGTGACCAACCACCCTGGTTTTGCCTGGGACAGAGGGGGATTCTCAAATGTGGGACTTTCGCTTTTAAAACTGGGACAGTCCCTGCAAAAACTGTTCAGGATGTGGGACTTTCAGTGCCAAACAGAGACAGTCCCAGATAAACTGGGACACATTGGTCACCATACCACCACTACTTACCAACTGATCTTGGGCAAGTTTCTTCTTGTCTGAAAAATGGCGACCACAATGATATCAGTCCCCAGCTCGCAGAGATGCTGTGTCAAATAAATAAATAATGTCAACCCCCATTGCAGTACCTAACATGGCATATATTAGAGACTCAAGAAATGTGGGTTGTTATTAGTTTTTAGAAATTAATTAGTAATATTAGTCATGAGTAACATATTTTCAGCCAGGATGAAACCTGTTTGTACCAAGCCTGACTCCAGTTCCTGACTCTTTAAATTCCTGGAAAGGCAGAAGTCAAGAGGAAAAAATATTCCGCAAGAATTTCAGGAGCCTTCAATCCCACCTAATGTGAAATTGTCCATCTGTGACAGGAAATCTGATTAGGAGGAGTTTTGATTAAGTATTAAAATGACGGTTCCCCTGGCAGGAAGGGAAGGCCGCTCCGCTCCGGCATCAGCAATGTGCATAACCTGGCTCATGAATATTCCCCCCATCGCTTGCTGTTGCTGAACAGACGGGCCTGTTTTCGGAGCCAGGTGTCTGCCATGCAGGCTGCCTCTGCCAAGTGGCCTTTGCTTCCGGGGCAGCTGCGTCTGCTGTCTTCCTCCCTGTGCACTCGGAACCTCTAGAAAGTCCCCGGAGCAGAGTGGAGCAGGAACAGGTGTGGTTAGAGGCGTTGGTGTCAGCGAGAGGGTGTGGCTAGAAGCACAGACGGCTCCCGATCCCACCCTAGAAGCTGTGTTCCGATTCCACGGGGACTTGGGACTTTCTTAGCTCCCTCAAGCGTGGGCTCCGGAGGGATCACGTGACTCCTCCTTCGGTGACCGCAGCATGTGATGTCTGTAGCCCCCCGGCAGGGGTGAGGCTTTGGGATGGAAGAAGCAGGGCTGAGGATGTGGAGGAGAGGAAGCCGGGCCACACACCACACGCACAGTCCAGGCTGCCCCCCGTGAGAAGGACCAGCTTCGAGTCCCGCACGCAGGTTCGCATCCTGCCTCCACTCGCCAGCCAGCAGATCATTCCAACTCCAGAGCGCAGTTTTCATTGTAAGCCTCGCTGGTAAAAACCCACCTGGCGGTGTACGTGCACCTGGCAGGATCGATCATGGTAAAGAGGTAGAGACGCTACTTACAGAGTGCGGCACGGCGGGAGCATAGCCGGTGGTCCGGGAATGACACGCCTAACAGTGAGTTCATGTTTATTTGCACTGACTTGGGCACCGTGCCAGTTGCTGTGTGTGTTTTGTGCATTGAATGCATTCACGCATGTATGTTTATGCATTTAATTCTCAAAACAGCCCTTTGCAGTGTTTCGTTAGATTACATATAATACAGTATTAAAGTATATACATGAAATATATAATGTACGTGATTATATTACAGATGATGACCTTGAGGCTCAGCAATGTCACTCAGATTGCCCAAGGTCAACAGCTACAGACCTGAGGTCTTTCTGGCTCCGTAGCCGAGTTCCCACGCTAGAGGCCGCTGCCTGTGTGGGGACATAGCGGTCTGTTCTGCCCTCCCAGGCCGCCCCGTCAGTCACCTTCTCCCCTCTCTCCCACGCAGCGTGCGGGAACGGTGTCTGGAGGAACAGAAGCGGAGGCGGCAGCGTGCCACCAAGAAGATCAGCACCTTCATAGGGACCTTCCTCGTGTGCTTTGCGCCCTACGTGATCACCAGGTGAGCAATGCGGGGCCCAGCGCCCTTTCTCAGTCACGGCCTCCCTCGGCCACTCGTTCCTCCGCGGGGTGTGTCGGGGAGTGAGGACGAACTTGGCAGGGTTAGTGAAAAGGAAGATTCGTGCTTTTCCTCTTCAGCCTCGGATTCTTTCGGATTAAACTCAGAATCCAAAGGGTGTGAAAGACTCTCCCACTCCGTTCCCAAGTCACATCATCGTGACCCTGATCCTGGGCTCCCAACCCCCTGGGATGCCCCAAAGGAAAGGAGAAGAGGAGAGAGACAGGGAAGCGTTGGGCAGTGGTTGGGCACCTACTGCCCTCTGAGCACAGGACAGGACAGCCCAGCCCCTAGGCGTCCCCAGCCTGAACACTGTCAACAGCAGAGTCACCTGCCACCTGCACAGGGTGCAGGGAGCATGCTCTGTGCCCAGCCAGGGGGGCTACCTGTCCTACTGATCGGGGGTCTCCCACTGTCAGGCCAGGTGCTGCGAGGAGGCTGTCACATTCTCCCCCAGCTCCCCAGGCCCCAGGCCAGCCGGGGTGCAGTCCCCCAGCCCTGGGGCTGTGCATTTCCCAAGCCAACCTGCTCAAGCTGCAGCGCTTCCCCATGTTAGCCAGAAAAAAGAAAAAAGTGTATCAATCTGTTTTGCACACTGAAGGGAAAAGAAAATGCCCACAACTTTATATCCAAAGTGGCTTAACTATTAGCAAAGTTAGCAATAAAAAAAGAATTTTGATGTTCTGTTAGGAGGTGGATTTGGAAGTTTTCATTGAATCTGAAAAGGTGGATCTGTGCAGGGTTGTGTGTGTGTGTGTGTGTGTGTGTGTGTGTGTGTGTGTGTGTGTGAGAGAGAGAGAGAGAGAGAGAGAGAGAGAGAGCGAGCGAGCGCTCGCAAGAGACTGAAAACACAGCGCAGCTCCCCAGCTTCCTCCTACATCCTCAGCTGCCTGGCCTGGAAGGGCAGCTGCCACCTGGCTGTCACCAGCATTGTGCCCGTCTCAGGGGGGAGCAGCCCCATGGACAGTGCTGCCTGCTCCTCCTGTCTGTCCCTATGTGGGGCTGAAGCCTGTTCCTGCCTCGTAGCTTCCACCACAGCTCCCGGTTCTGCAGCCCCGGAGAGTGTCCTCTGCTCCCAGGAGCCCCTGTGGCCTGGCAGACACCGCGACCTGCTTCCCTCAACCAGCCCCCACTTCTCTCCCCCAGACAGCCCAACTCTAGAGTGCCTTCCCCTGTCCCCTGTGGCACGCTGCTTCCCCTGTTGGTGGAGTGGCAGAGTGGTGGCAGCATGGCTCTGGAGTGTGCCTCCCTGGGCCCAGCCCCAGCTCCACCCCACCTGCTGTGTGACCTTGGACCAGTGACCTGGCCTCCCTGGGCCTCCAGAAGAGAGTGCAGTGTTGTGAAGGTTAAAGGACACAGACCATGAGAACGTGTGGTACAGCCCTGGCGGATGACGTCTGTGGTCTTCACTGTCCCCTCCCTCCCTCCCTCTGGCACTGACAGCACCACGCACCGCGCCTGCCGAAGGGGACTGGATCCAGCAGGGCAGGTGCCTCAGGAAGGGAAGGCCCAGAGAGGCGCCTCCTCCCAGACCCCGGAGGACGAGGAGCCGCGGGCTGAAGAGGTGAACGTGAACTCTCACGGGAGGATAGGTCACACCGTGCCAACTTTATCTACTGGATTTTTCTCTGGCTTAATTTCATTTCCCAACAAAATTTTCCTTTTCTGCTTTTTTTTGATGACAGCTTGATTCCCTCTAATAGTGCCCAGGAAATAATGGTTCAGTAAAGTGGACGGGAGACTCACAGGTCAATACGCTCCCTCCAAATGGATCTGATGCATTTAGAGTTTTTAACCACATTCACGAAACTGTTCATCCTTTATGGGGATGAGCAGCAACTTACCAGCGAGAGAAGGCTACACCCAGGAAAGTCGTGGGTACCAAGCACAGGGGTGTGAAACCTCCCCGGTCCCCGCTGCTACCACCCCACTCCTGCTCCTGCCGTGGCTTTCTTGAATGTTTGAAGGAGCCATCCTAAGAAAATCTCCTAAAATATGCAAACATACCCTCATTTCATTTCAGCACGCATTTCTCCAGCACCTTCTCTGCAGAGCATTCAAGAGCCCCTGCGGAGGAAGCATGGGTTGGGGAGACCCCAAGGGTCCCCCTGATGGGGACATTGACCCAATAGTCCTCCAGCCCAGGCAGAGCACCATATCATGGGACAGGCTCAGGGTCCAGGGGCTCTGGGGCAGGGGTGAGCTCCCCTGGCTGGGGCTTCATGGACAAGCTTGTGAAGAGGGCCTGGCTGTGCAGATGGGACTGTCCCAGTAGAAGGGACATGTGAGCCAGGTCTACGGTGGTGCTGTCCACCTCGGGGACCACCAGCCACAGGGGGCTACGGAGCACTTGAAATACGGCCTGTCCAAACAGATGTGCTGTAGGTTTAAAACCACACTGGATTTTGGAGACTTAGCATGACAAAGTATACACAATTAATAATTTTTACATCGATTCCATAGTTAAATGAGAAAGTTAAATAAAGTGTATAATTCAGATTGATTTCACCTGTTTCTTTTCACTAGTAGGAAATCTCAGAGTGCACCCAGGCCTGGCTGCCTCTCTGTTGGCCGGTGCCAGTCTGCAGTCGGGGAAGTGTGGGGTGCAGTGTGCCCATGCCCTGCTCCTGGCCCCGGCTTTCCCTGCACCTCTGGCCACTCATGTCACCCCCAGTGGGGTCCCCATTCCAGCTACTCTAAGCAGAACTTCCGCCTCCACCTCTCCTCTTTGTGCACACCATGCTCCGTGTCACAGTTTCTCTGGGAACGTAGCCTGAGTGGCCACGTCAGTGTCGTCTTCCTCGGGGCCAGGAGGGCTGAGGGAGGGGACACTGGGCCCCAGGACAGGGCAGCAGGGAAGGGAGTGTAGGGCACGCAATCCTCCTGATGGGTCCCCCTGATGTCACGGCCCTGTTGGAACCACCTCCCCTTTCCAATGCCCCCCACCCCCACATCCCTCCCGTGACTGTGGGAAGAAGAGCCCACCAGATGCTCAGGCTTCAGGGCAGCGGGGGCCGCAGGCAGACCCCCGGGAGGTGGATGGCACCTGTGAGCTTACTCATCCCACATCGGGGCCCTCTGGGATCAGATCAGAGCTGCACGGCCACGGCCAGGCCACAGGACTGCCGGGTGGGCAGGGCAGGGCAGGGCAGGATTTAACCTGACACCCGCCTCCAGGAAGCCCAGTGCAAACTCTCCATCTTCCTCTGAGGCAGGTGGAGAAACACACATTGACTGTGAGGAGAAATGAACCCACGTAAAGAACAAATCACACTCTCACGACAGTATTCCACACAGTGCCGGCCTCCGGTCATGCACCCCGGAGTCGGGACACTAACGCTCCCGGCAGGGACTGCCTCTTCCGCTGTCCTTCCCAGCTGCTTTCCGAGCGTCGACACAGCCAGTGTCAGAAGAAGCTGAAGATAAACTCTGCTCTGAAATGTCGTCAAGGATTTAACTTCTTGCAGAAGACAATTCCTTGTGGAAACCTAGAGCCGCAGGTTTTGGAGGCAGAGGGTCCCTTAGCTGTCGTCTCATGCAGAGAGTGAGCTGGCTGTACCCTGCAGGCCACCTTGAACTTATTGCTAGCGGCCCGCAGAGCACCCAGGGACAGCAATTCTGAGGCCCAGCTGGAGTTCGTGGAAGGGTGCAGGGAATGATGGAGAACACCTGCCCCACCACAAGGAGAGGCACGTGTGCTGCGGGGTCTTCCTCCTCACCTGGTGCAGGGGTCGCCAACTTGGCTTCACATTGGAACCACCTGCAGAGCTGTAACTCCAACCCCATATGCCGACCTCACACTGGATTTAGGCTAGACTTTCTCAGTGTGGGCCTGGGCATTGAGAGTCTTAAAGCCCATCAGGTGATTCTAATGCCCAGTGGTGTTAGATCCACGGCTCTATTGCACCTACCCTTGTTCTGCTGATGGAGGAGCTCAGGACCGGGTGAGGGGTGGTAAAATACTTGCCCAGAGCCACGCAGCAAGTCGGTGGTGCCAGTGGACTTCCAGCCTCGGGGGCTCTCCCCCAGCCCCGCAAGCTCTCCAAAGGGGCTGGGGCTCTTTGCAGAATCCAGCACTCCCCTGCTCTCCTTCGCAGGTCTGTGGCTGTGGCATTAAAGCACTTGGCACACGGGGAGTGACCCCCTCCCCAGGCCCCTCTACCCCCCGAGGCAGAGCTCCTTGCCAAGCGAGCATCTGCTCCTGGACACACGTCTGTCTCCTGTGCCACAGCAGTCCTTGCAGAGAGTGGCCCTGGGGCAGGCAGAAGACTTGGGAACGGAGCAGGAGTGGGCTCTGGAGAGTTCTGGGCCTCAGGATCAAGGAGGTCAATGTAGGCCAATGTAGGCTCTCTTGAGAACAGCAGGCCCTGCGGTGCCTCCCCAGCTTGCCAGGTGCTCGGAGATGGTGGGCCAGGTGGATCGAGCAGAGATGTGTGGACGCTGTTCTGGGTCAGGTCCCCGAGGTGTGGGGCTCCTGGCCTGGGTAGGGTTAATGGCCACCAGGAGGCGGCCTGTGGGTGGGGCTTATGCGAGCTAAGAAATATATTCTGGCTGTTCCTGGTTTGCTCAGATATTATCCCCCGGGGGCCCTATGAAAGCCCCGCTCTGCAGGTGGGGGAACGGAGGCTCAGAGAGGGAAGGGGCACAGGGTCAGTTAGCCAGGGATACTCAGGGGACCCGGAGCCTGAGCCCAGCCTTGGCCGCCCAGGGCAGCCCCAGGGACTCCCTGCTGGAAGGCTAGCTCTCCTGCGGGCAGTGCCTACGCACCGTTCTCTGCCTCCTTGCTGTCCATAGAAATTAAAATCAAAACCCACCCAGGCAGTAACAGGCTGGTCTTGGGGAATTCAGAAAGGAAAAGCAAGAACAGGCTCTGTCTCTTAAACTCAGAAATGTTCTCCATTTTTCAATCCTGTGAGTCTCCCTACTCTGTGCCTGAAGCTGTACCAGAGCTGTCCAGGTACCCTCTGCGTCCAGCCAACATCCCCGTTTTATAGATGAGGAAACTGAGACTCAGTCAGGTTCTAGCCTTGCCCAGTACTGAGGAGTGACTCAGCCTCAGCTCCAGCCTTGGTCTGCCCAGCCCAGAGCCTGTGCCCAGCCCGGACACCCGCCCCTGCGCCTCTCCTCTCAGTAGAGAGCATGAGGGTTCCCAGTGTCCTCCCGGGGCCGTGTGTGCAGGCCCCTGGAGGTGCGACCCACTCAGAAACAGAAAGCTCCAGTGTCTGAGATGATCGAGGCCAAGTTATTCATGTGTCACTGACACTCCTCATTGAGCTGTCATCGCAGACACTAATATTCCCCGCGGCTCCGCACTGACCGTCTGTCTCCAGGCAGCCGGCCTTGCTGCTTCCACGTCTTGTGCCTTATAAGTGTCACAAGCGTGGGTGGACGCTGGACAGTGGCTGGGAACGCTGGGAGCTGGCAGGACTGGAATATTGAGGGGGAGAGGGGGCTTCGTCTGCCAGTCCTTTGCGTTGATCGAGAAGATCCCGCTGGTGGGGAGGGGCTCCCTTCTCTTTGCCCCCTGGCTGTTCACATCGGCCTGATAACTTTCTCACATAGGGAAGCACCATTCCTGGGTCCGGTGTTTAAAAGGACCATTCAGGCCTTCACATAAGTTCTCAAGCTTCCTATTGGAGAGCATGACGTCTTCATAACCTTTTATACCAGCTGTTACAACCTCACCTGTCACTTAGTGAACACCTGTGGAGCACCTGGGGCTATCAGGGCTACCTTATCGCATCTAGTGCGGCTCTTCTGCAGGGTAAGTACTGGAATCCTAGAGAGGTAGACGCATTGCTCAAGGATGTACGGGTAGTGAGCGGCCAAGGGTTAAAGGTCGGCTCAGGCCGCTGGGCTATAATTTAGCCTTTGGGCCACATGACACCTCTGAACACTGGGGACCAGGCAGTGGCAACACAGAGATGCTCCACGTATAGGTTTTTGGTCCAGCTCCCTTTGCCTATGCACAGGTACCTTGGTGGAAACCCAGATGACACCCAGGCTCCTGTGAGTAAAGCAGGCATGTGAGTTTCTCTAGCAATATGGTGGGTTTTCATGGAATCATCCCCTCACTAACAGCAGTCTGTGTCTCTGGAGTAGGGTCCAAGAGGCCATGCGCGCTGGCAGCCAGAGCCATTGGCAGATGTGGTTGGCACAGTGCTGACTGCCTGCAAATGCCTCTTGGAAAGACAGTTCATCCAACCACGCCCACCAAACAGCCACGTGCACCTGTGCGCTGGGCACAGAAGACAACAGCAGGACACATATTTGCAAAGCTCCACCTTTCCTCTTAATAGGCGTCTGACACCTCCAATTCACAGCCACGGCCGGCTGTGTCCTCAAAGCCCTGGGTCACACAGGACTCTTCCCAGAGTGTGTGAGCAGGATCTGCAAGTCCGTAACAGATTCCCATCCAGAAGCTCTACATAAATATTTTCTGAATGAAAACTCGCATGTCTAGAAGCATTTGTAAGGCTGTTATCTCTGCAATGATATATGCTTACGAATAATCATGCTTGTCCTAAATCCCTGGACTCAGGCTTTGGGGTATCTGACAGCACCATTATTGTGGCTTCTCAAAGTAATGGAATCATGTGGACAGGAAAGGGGTTTAATGTGCAGGTGGCTCCCCAGTGTTGACATTCTGCTAATAAGATGACTTCTCCATTCTAATGTTTCATGAAAATGTAAAGCTTCAGCTTATGACTTACAGGTGTTCAAATATGCAGACCAGGTTCTCCAGAAGTCTTGGAAAGACACTGGGCTGGGTTCCCAAGGAATGTTCTGTGGCCTGTGTTGCATTTGGTGCACAACATGTGTGTGTGTGTGTGTGTGTGTGTGTGTGTGTGTGAGAGAGAGAGAAAGAGAGAGAGAGAGAGAGAAGGAGAGAAGGGCAGGAGAGGAGATGATGGCAGAACGTGTGACGACAGGGTGCTGATCTATCACTGTAACTTCGAGACTTGAAAGGACAGGCACTTGAATGCACCGGGGCATGGGAGCTGTGTCCGGGGCCGGTGGGGCAGCCTGGCACCGGGAAGGCCTGTGGTTGCCGGCATCCACTGAAGGTTGAAATCCTGGTTCCTCCACATCCAGGCCGCGTGACTTTGACACATACCTGCCTCGGGTCCGTCATCTGCACAGTAGGCAGAGCGACATTAGGGCCCCGAGATGATGCTTGTGACGCAGTTAGTGAGACACAGAGCCCCTGGGGGACGGCAGGAGGTGCTGGTAGTGCTGGTCCTGTTCTCACGCGGAACGTGCTTTTCTCGGGGATCCCACTGTGGAGCAGAGCGAGGACACTGGTCTCTCCGGGGTCTCAGAGCTTGCCTCGGGGTTCTGGCAAATGTGCCCCGTCCCCCCTCCAGGGCCCGGGATTGCCCCGGCTGCTGGGTAGGAATGTGAGGTCCCTGTGGGTGAGGGGCGAGGGCAGGCAGTTTCTGACCTCGTTAGCCCTTGGCTGTGACAGCCGCTCAGAGACTTGCCAGCGACCCACACCAGAGGGGCTTGCTGCCGGGGACGGAGTCCCCCAACAAATACCAGAGCAAAGGGGTGCAGAGGTGGGGGCAGGCACATAGGATCGGGGGGACACAGTCTGTTGGAATCTCCTCTGTGTCTCACCCTGAGTCAGAAAAGCTCACCTCTCTGCGCTTCGTCTGATGCATCAGCAAGCTCTGCCCTGTCCCTCTTCATGTCCCCCCACACACCCCAGGTACCCCCAGACTTCCATAAAGTCTGAGCTGCCTGCACCAGAATACCCTGAAATGACTGAGAGGTAGAGTTGGCCCCCTCCCCATCCCCACCTGTCCTGCTGACCATTCCGAGCTTTCGGGGCGGGGGGGCGGGGAGCTGTGTCAGGGCAGGCACGTGCACACTTTGAGCACAGAAGTGTGAACATCTCCCCTGAATGCAGCCTGGTGGCAGACAGAGGTTGCTCCTGTTTATATCCCAGGAATATGTGGAAATTCACCTCGGGGCTTAATGGAAGGTCGAGGGAGGCTGCAGGGATTGATGCTTGTGGGGACTGGTGGGCACAGGCCCTGCTTCCTGGAGGGTGGGGAGGGGGCAGTGCCCTGCTCCTAGGGAGGCTAATGCTCTGGCAAACCTCCAGGTGGTCCTGGGTCGACACAGGCCCCAGGATGGGTGGGGGGCTTGGTGCATTTTGGTGGGATCAGGCACCCGGAGCAACCGAAGAACTTGACAACCACTCCTGCGTCTCCATGGGGCTCTTCGGGGACATAACTGGCTCAGGCTGCCATGACAAAGTACCACGCACCGAGCGACTGAGTGGCTTAGGCTACAGAAAGGTCGTCTCTTGGTCTCTTGCAGGTCTGGGGGCCACAAGTCCACGATCAGGGTGTTGCTTCCTTCCGAGGGCTGGAGGGGAATCCTGCCGTGCCTTTGCCTGAGTTTCTGGTGTCGGTGGCACTCTTGGGCATCCCCCGGTGTGTGTCACACTGCCCTCTGCCTTCATCTCACACTTGCCCCTGTGCGTGTCCACGTCCAAACGTCCCCCTTTTATGGGGACACCAATCATGTGGGATTGGGGCCCACCCTACTCCATGGTGACCTTATATTAATTATATTTGCAACAAGCTTATTTCTAAATGAGATCACATTCTGAGGCACTGGGGGTGAGGACTTCAACATGTGAATTTTGGGGGAGACACAATTCAACCCATAACAGGAGCCATGACAAAAGAAAACCAAGTCCTGCTCTCATGACACCTGGGCCCAAAATGCCCTCAACGGGAGGCTTCAGGCTCTGCAAGGGGCCCCCTCTGTCCACACCTTGGGACCATCAACTAACTATGACTGCTGGGGGCGGGGCGGGGGGAGTCGAGTAAACCAGCCACGTGGAGGAGAAGAGAGAGCAGGGCAGGCAGGCGGGCACCTTGTAGCACACAGTGACTCTGAACACCGGTGACATGTGGCTGGTCAGAACCGTAATGCCCCTTTCTTGGCAGGGACGGCTTTAGAAGGCGTGAGCAGAGCTAGACCTGGCATGAGAGGATGGGCTGAGGCACTCCCTGTCTCCAAGGCCACATCTGGAAGGGACCTCGTGGTCATCCAAATGCCTGCCCAGATCTGGGCTTTGAAAGGAGCAGTTGTGACAATGTCTTCTTGTCACTCTTCTTCTCACCTCTTCTCGGGCACTCAGACGAATGAGGACTTGGCTCTGTCACAGCTAGGTTGGAGCAAAGCCAGCCCTGGCTGGCACAGGGGGGGTATCCCTGTGCACAGGGAAGCAGCAGGTGGCTCAGCCAGCCGCATCTGGGCACGGAAGGGGCATCTAGCCTCCCCCTGGCTGGTGGCCGGGGAGCAATGTCCAGGCCTGTACTCACCCAAAGCATCTCTTTACTTGGAGACCATGACAAAGGCCAGACACTGGCTTTTCAAAGCAAAAGTTGTCATGCACATTGTGGGGAGGGGCAAGTGACAAAAGGTCTAGGTCACATATAATGACCTCATGGAACAAGGGTTCTTGGAGCCAGAAGGGACCCCAGAGCTCATCTCATCCAATCTGAGACACCCAGTCCCAGCACGGCCACTAGCCAGGACTTGGACTGCAGTTAGATGGAGCTGAGTTTCCATGTCGGAGTCCTTGGCTTGCTGTTCAACCTCTCTGAGCCTCAAGCTCCTCATCTGTAAAATGGGAATAATGGTACCCATTCTGCAGGATGATGGTGAGATTAGAGAGCATGCACCTAAGTGCTTGCCCAAAGGAGACACTCAACTAGGAATTATTATTACTGAGCAGGTAGAGAGTTCAGACTTTACATAAAATCTCTGAGAACCAAATGCAATAGATTTTACCTCTTCACTATCTAAATGGTGAAATTTTAAGTTGCTCTGAGTAATTTCATTCCATGAAATCTACAGAACCTGCAAAATAATAATTTTGATCTTGCTGGATAGTTTGATGGTACTTTGTTCTTTTAATAAATCCTTTTGGGAGAGCCAAAACACCAACTGAATTTAGCAATGTACAAAAGAAGAGCTTTTGGAAAAGCAAGTTGGCACTGCGTAGCAACAATGTGTTGGCATTCAGCTATTTCATTCTTATTATTAGGTGTGAATTCTAAATTCAGGGTTTTGTCCCTTTATATTTATTCATCACTTCTCAAAATAGTTTTCTGGAAAGTACAGATTTCCTAAATGCTAACAGCTCCATCCCCAGTCGGGCTCCCAAGGACACGAGGGGAAACATAGCCACAGTCCCCCACGGGGTCAGAGGGCAGGGGCGGGCAGTGGTGCCAAACATGGGAAGCCGAGTGGAGGAGCCTCGAGTGGACTCGCGAGGGTCTGTTCTGGAAAGGGGCAGGTCAGTGGAGGACCAGACCCCTGCTTTCTCCTTCACTGGCTCTGCAGCCTGTCCTCACAACCTCCGCCCAAAGAAGGCTCCAGAAAAACAAGCAGATGTTGGTAGCACAAAGTTCCAGTTCTCAGTTCTTTTTATACCCAGGTCCTCACCTGGGCAACCCACCAAGCTGACAGCCACCACTGTCTTCCATCTGCAGGTACCCCAGGTAGAAGACAGGTCCTAGACCCCCCCAGTCAGCGTCGGGTTCAGGTGCTGAACCTGACACGGCCTCTGACTTGCTGTGTGATGCTGGGCAGCCCCTCCCCCTCTCTGGGCCTCAATTTCCAAATATGACCGTGGGTGGGGAGGGGGTGATTTATGATCTCCAAGCTCCCTCCCCGCTCTGTGGGTCTTTTCTACCTTATGTTCATGCTGGCTAATGTGCAAATATGGCCAAGGCTGCTGGACACACTTGAGAGAGGAGAATAAGAGGCTTGATTTGGTGGATGGAGGGGAGGAGGATTGCACTGACACAGTGCAAGGCTTTTCCTGACCTCACAACCTGGCATTAGCACCCTCGGATGGTGTCGTTCCAGGGTACCAGGACTCTCAGAACTGTGCCCCTTAGACCCCAGGGTGTGTCATCCCTTGCCCCTCCCCCCCAGGAATGGGGGTCCCTTAGGGTACCCTGACTGCAGCCAGGGTACCCTAGAAGACCACCAGAATCCCAAACCCGGGAGAAGCCTTCCTGGCCCGCAGATTCTTTCCTGACATAAGACACACTTGGAGCTTTGCAAAATGTTTTCAGAATCGCTCTCAGCCCTTTCTCCATGTGACCTCCATAGGAAGGCAGAGCCAGGATTTGAAAGAAAGAATGGGACCCGACTCTTCCAGTTCAAAAAATCTTTGAGATTATCTTATCCCACCTTCTTGCTTTTCATATAAGACACACGAGTACAAGGCATGAAAAGACTTGCCCAAGGTCACACTGCAGGTCAGTAGCAGAGTTGGAGCCGGAAGCCGGAACAGCCATCAGCTGTCAGCCCAGTTACACTTGGGTTTCAGGGTCAGACAGACCAGGGTTCACATCCTGCCTTTACAATTTACTGGCCATGTGACCTTGGGCAAATTATTTAACCTCCTGGGACATCTATTTCTTCGTGTATTAATCAAACGGAGATGATCATGTCCCCCAGGGCTCAGCGAGATCACATGTGGAACGAGTTTAGTTAGCACAGTGCTGAGAGTAAAATAAGTGCCTGACGAATGTTCACCCTCGTCATTGATACTGGCATAAATAGTTACCGCTGTCACTGTTACTTGAGGAGACAGGAAACAGTGGTCCGCAGGGGCGCACACTGGAGCCCCGGTGCGCCCCAGGCGGTGCCGGCTGAGCCCGCAGTCACAGTAACGGCGTCCCCGTCTCTCCGCAGGCTGGTGGAGCTCTTCTCCGCGGCGCCCATCGGCTCCCACTGGGGCGTGCTGTCCAAGTGCTTGGCCTACAGCAAGGCGGCGTCCGACCCCTTCGTGTACTCCTTACTGCGACACCAGTACCGCAAGAGCTGCAAGGAGATTCTGAACAGGGTCCTCAACAGACGCGCCATCCACTCCTCGGGCCTCGCGGGCGACCCTCACAGCCAGAACATGCTGCCCATCTCGGAGTGAGGCCGCGCTCCTGCCGCACAGCCCAGCCAGGCGGCGGTGAGAAGAGGGGAGGGCGGGCGTGGGGCCCCCGGGCGGACGCCACCAGCCACCAGCTCCGGGGCAAGCCCGGTGGCTCTGGTTCCCTGGCTTTAGGGCTCTGGAGCCTCTGCTTCCTGGTTCCTCAAGGGCAGATGTTGGACTGTCCCTCTTTGTCACCAAAGGATGACTGTGGCCCTGCTCTGGCCTTTCTCTCTAGAAGCTCCTTTGAGCTCCCTGACTTGCCTGAAGTCCCCCAGGGGATGGCCCCCAGTCCTGTCACTATCGAGGACACAAGGGCTGGTGGCCGGTGGGGAAGCATGGTGTCCACCTGTGTGCTGACCAGCGGATGCTGGGCTCCACGCTGAAGAAAAGTGGAGGTCTCCAGGGGACATTACAGTCATGCTGAAAGTGAGGCTGGCAGTGGCCGTTTGGCCCCAGATCTGACGTGGCAACCTCTTCTCCACAGGGTAGTGGTGGCTGCTTAACCCAAATATTATTCAGCTGGTACTAAATTGTGCTCAGCTGGGACTCTTGGGCTCTGCGCCCAAGGGGACGATGTTTAACAGCTCGTGGCTACCCAATTGCTGCTGACCAGTTGTCTTAGAAATGGTAACTTAGATTCAACTTTTGTCCCTCCCCTCCCCCGGAAAAGCTCATGTTTGTGTGTAGACAATCTTGGCATGAAAATGGTTGAATTAGGCAGGGAATACACCTGTTAGGTTCTTTGAAGTCTGACCGGGAAGTCACCATCTCATTTACATGTCCTGATGGCTGGAATTCAGTAAGAGCAGGAGGAAGGTGGCTGGTTGGTGTCCCCTCCCCCATCTGTGACCTGGATCTGCAGGAAGCCTCTCACTTTGTCTCATGCAACCTGTCTAGCAAGTCCTGTGAGATGGGCAAGAACTGGCCGGGCAGGGACTTAGCCCCGATGTTAAGGCACTGGGTTCCATTATCTGGGTGGCTTCCTATCCTGGTTTCCGTAGTCTGTCAACAGAACGTAGAGGCTGTCCAGGGTTTTCAAGAGAGTGGCCTGTGCTAATGATGAGAGTGACATTTTCATAGAATACCATAGCTGTAACACACACGCCAATCCATGAGCAGCCCTGTCCTGATTTAATAAAAACCAGGGTGAGTGGACCTCGCTTTCTGCCCACGCCGTCTCTGTTTACCATCTCAGATTAACTCTCGAGGGCTAAGAGCAACTGTTTCTCCATCCTCCGCCGCTCCCCGACTTTCCACCACTTCCAGGTGTGATGGGGAGAACCCAGTTCAATAGGGAGTAACCAGAGAGAGACTATTGGTTTTATCTGCCAGGCAGCCCTGTAGTTAAAGGCAGAGAAGTGTGTGCACGTGTATTTGAAAAGATAAGAGGTCGTCTTATTAACTCTTAGCTCCTCATTTAGAAAACCACTCAGGCTGGGCTGCTCTTGCCTAGTTTCAAAGTTTCCACGAAGGCTAGAACAGAGACAGATGTAGCTTCCAAATAGGCTTTGATATCTTGGAGTTGCTGTCAGAGGTGTGTGCTCACACCTGCTTGGGGGAGCCACTGGGGTCCCCCCCTCCCCAATTCCGTGATCAGGGACACCACGCTGGTAGCCTGGAATCAGCCATGGTGGGAGCTTTCACACCATGAAGATCAGCAGCTGCCACAAATTCGGCCTTTTCCCCCACAGAGAGCTGGTTGTTAAACACCTACCAGCACAGCACTGCCAGACATGACTTTGTGCGTTACTGAAACCAAATTGCTCTGGTTCAGAGCCTGTTTGGCCACTCAAGTTTGAACCACGACAGACATGAGCTGTTGTAGAGCCTTCCCAGTGACAAGCAGCTGTTCACCCCGCAGTGTCCCACTGGGAGTGAAATAAGCAGGGAGCCAAGACCGTACGCACAAGAGTACCTCCCTTTTTACACAAACACTTTTAAAGTTGGGCACAGTGACCCCGTGGATGAGGTGGGTCAGTGGACAGTCAAATTCAAGCAGCAATATACATTTTCACCAGTTTCAGTTTGGAGGAATAACTGGCAGCTCCTGTCTGTGTTTGCTGTGTACCGTACAGGCAGCATGTCCTGCTCCCGGCAGCAACTAGATCTCTTTTCTAAGAAGCAAGATCTGTCACCCACAGCAGCACTTATCTTGAAAAGATGCATTTCATCGTTTTCACTGTATCTCTAAAACTGCTTAAAAACCAACCAGTAAAACCAGTTGTACTGGTGTCATGCAGGCAGAAACTCCAGAGAAATTCACTGATGGGCTTTTTCTTTATTATGTGGACACAGGCACTCAAACCCAAGGGGAAGCGAAAAGAAAATGACTATTAGCAGTCAGTATTAAATGGCTCTCACTCTGCTACAATTACCTTTAGAGAAATGTTTATACTCATCTATATACAGGCTATAAAATTTGCCCCTGGCTTTATGATTCCAAATTGAATTATCTACCTCATTTTGGTAATTTAATTTATCAAATGTAACATTGTTTTCTCAGGTATAACACTTAGAAGCACCAAGATTTTCGGCATTGAAGTCCAAGGGCCTAGCCCAGACTCTGGTGAATGGTTGGACTTGGTGAAAACATTTAAGAAGCTTGAAAATAAAACTCATAAAGGGAAGGCTCTCAGACTCCCAAATCCACAGATGGGGCTTGGTTCCTAGTCCTACACACTCAGAATTTGCCTTTTTAATCATCCTGCAAAACTACTCCGGCTTTCCCTTAGGCCCCTTCCTGAAGGAGGGGATTATAGAGCCCTGGGACCCCCGCAGACAGTCCACCTGCATGCGTGCTGTGGCATTCGGGGTTTGTGCGTCCCACGGCCAGCTCACCTCTCAAAGATGCTTCACCAACAGCCTGCCGTGTTGACTTAGAAATCAGGCTGGGGGAGGAGGGGAGGTTGTCTTGAGTCATCACAGACCAACTGTACGTTCTTCTAGGACACAGCTCAGTCTCCTGTCACCATGAGCAATAAACCTCTCTCCTTGTGTTTGTGAAATTAATTTTCTTTTTCATGGTGCCTTTCTTTCTGAGAGAAGAAGGACAGAATGGGCCAGGTTCATGTGCTGGTTGTCGCCTTCTACATGCTTGGGGGCAGGCAGATAAGACCTCCACGTGGAGGTGGAGGTACCGAAGGCTGCATGGTTAGGATTTAACCCGAATGCAGGATGAACTGATTTGCCTGATTTTAATGAGGGTATTTTATCAGGTGCCAGAAATCCCTTGGATCAGCTCATACCCCTTAGACCGTGAGCGCTGTGGGGAAGAAGAGGTCCTGGATGTATTTGTATCTGGAATGGAGCCCTCAGCTCTTAAATTTTGCTACCCACGAGAGTCACAAAGGTAGGTTGTTTAAAATGCAGATTCTGGTGCCCCCTCCTCAGAGATCTGTTCGAGCAGGTCTGGGCAGCACCTGGGTTTCTGCATTTTCACCAAGGCCTTAGGTAACTACTCCCTAAGGAAAAATGATCTTAGATGCTTGGATAAACTCTATGGAAAACTGAGTGTTTCTAAATATCTAAGTTTCAATTGTCTTGTGTCTTTCCCTAATTCTCCCAATAGTTCAATCTCCAGCTTTATTCAAGGGCTGGGGCATTGTGTTCTCAGAGGGACAAAACTGATCTCTCCATGAAATTCTAAAACCCGTCTTCACAAGATTCTGGCTGGACAGCAGAGGCTGCCCGCCCTCACCTCCCAAGGCATTTGCAGAGCAGCCTCATTCCTTTCTGTGGGGCTCCCAAGTTGTCAGCACGAGATGTATTTGGGGGTGTCGGCAGAGGATGGCCAGGAAGCCTTCTGAGAGGAAAGGATCCATGGTGCTCAGAGGGACCCCCAAGGGACACTTGCTTGGGTCTTGGATCAGACTCTGCTGGGGCAGGCTGGCTGTGGGAGGGAATGACATCTGACACCTCTGCCACTACCCAGAGCTTGTCCCACCCTCTTCCCACCCAGCCTCATACTCTGGGAGCTGAGCCAGGCTGAGGCAGAGCTGGGGAGAGACAGTTCGGGACATCAGCGCCTGGGTGCAGGTCTCTTTTTGGTCCCACCCAGCGTGGCTAACGCTTGCTGGTACCCCGGGAACAGCTGGTGTTAATGACAATGGTCCTAACAGCTGGTGTGTACAGAGTAAGGACTAGACCGCAGGCTTGTGTCTGATGTATGCTGGGGTCATGTTTCCATTAATCTTTATAATAATCTTTTGATGTAGGCACTGTTATCATCTCCATTTGAACATCTGGGAAGACTTGTAGGTCCTGAGCAAACGCAAACAGGACAGTGGTCTCAAGAAGGGCAGGCTGGCAACAATGGGAAAAGTCCCCGATTTTACCCCACTCTGGGCAGTTCTGGGCTCAGCCATCAGCAACAACCCCACCTTCTCAGCACCTAGGCTAACACCCAGGCCCACCAGCTGGGCCTTGGGACCCCCTGTCATGTGGTTGGGAAGGAATTCCTTGGACTTCTCTTTCTGTGTGTGTGTTTCCAGGGGAAGAAGCTTAGCAGCAGCCTCTGTGCCCCGAAGGCACAGCTCACAGCCCCTCCAGGGAGCCCCTCCGACCAAAGGCTTTGGGTGTGTGGGGTCCCATTGTCAACCTGGGTTTTCCTGAGACTCTGGGCCATCAGCCTCCATGAGCATCTGGAGGACACAGCATCCCCCTAGCACTGCGATGAACCTCTTAGCCCCTGGAAGCCAGGAGGACTTACACAAAGGACCCGGTTTTGGCTCTGGGACCCGGGGCGGAGCGGATGTGGGGAGAGGCCGGGTGGAGCTTGGCTCTCGCACCTCAGGGGAGAGAGCCGGCTGACAGCAGTGTGGTCTGTACGGTCCCCACCTTCCCAGCTGGCTCCCACTTTCTCTCAAAACCAAGTAGCCTATTAGCCCCCAAAGAGTAATCTGACCCCAGGCCAGCTGCCTTTGCTCCGCTGGTGGCCAAAGTCCTGGCCTGGTCAAAGGAAGGTGGCCGGAACCTCAGGCTTGTCCCTGCCTCGATTCATACGCAACCAGGAAGTCACAGGCCTCCTTGCGCCTCCCTGGGGTTCGACAGCCTAGCAGGGAGGGGTCAGGGGTTCCGAGGAACACAGCTGCCCAACGTCCCAGGGAGTCTGCATCGGGAGGGGGTGGTGAGGACAGATGGGGGCTTCGCCCAGCCTGCCCCAGACGTCACTGTGCAGGGCAGTGACCCACCAGGGCAGCCAGAAGTGCACACTTGGCAGCCTTGGGCCCTGACCCAGCGCTGTGAAAAGACTCCCCTGTCACCCCTCAAACATTTACTGAGCACTGGCTCTGTGCTGGCCCTGTGCTGTGTCACCCTCGGGGGAGACATGTCATTGCTCTATGGGGTGGGGGGCAGGGGGCCTCAGAGGAGTGCCTCAGTGCTGTGGGGCTGAAAGGGGGATGGCTGGAGAGCTTGGCTGCTGAGGAAGGAGAGTTCTGGAAGGCTCCACAGAGGTGCTGACATTTGGGTTAGAACTTAGAGTAGGGAAGAGCGTGTGGCACGACACAGAAAAGATGGGAGCCGGCGTGGTGGGGTCTGTGTGGGTAGAACTCAGCTGGGTCCAGGGGACGGTGGCAGGCAAGCGCTGAGAGGGAGGTCCGGCGTCTCCTGGGACAGGTCGAATGTGATCTGTGGCCAGAGGGAGATGACAGAAGTCAAAGTTGGGAGTATCAAAGTTAGGTCTGTTTTGGAAAGAAAAGATATGGGGAAAGTCCGTATGTGTTTAGCTGCCAAAAAAAAGAGTGGGAAGAAAGAAAATAAAGAAAGAAAAGAAGGGAAAAAGAAAGAAAGGAGAGAGGGAAGGAAGGAAGAAAGGAGAGAAGGAAGGAAGGGGGAAAGGAAAGAAATCATGTCCATTTTGCAGATCATCTGCATTATACAGTGCAGGAAGGTGGGGAGCTTAATTCATTCCCGAGAAACCAACCACAGTCAGCCAGGACACATCCTCTGACAATATCCTGAGAGGAAGGAATGGGTGTCTTCAGTGGCGGAGTGTTGCACATTTAGTACCAATGCAGGAGCCCAGTGGGCACTGCGACATCCCCCCAGGGACACATGGAAGAATCCACACAGCAGAAATGCCGAGTTGGCAGAAGTTGTCCTTGTGCTACTTAGCAATTCAACCACCCTCCCCTCATTCCCACGGTTCGCCGGTACAGTGTGTCATGTAAATATGTATCTAGCATTTAAAGGTCAGATCTTAAGAATCTAATCAATCCTAGCAGTGCTATAGTTTCTCATGTATACCCATATCTAAGGACTTTTAAAGTAATTTAGATTTTGGACTCACAGACTACGTGTGCCTCCCAGGGTGTGCGTGTGCTCTTAGGAACACCAGCACGTGGCATTTCCTGTGTTCTCTCACGCATGCTCAGTGACTCGGTTGTAGTCAGTGTTGTACTTACTCCCTGGCATGGAAGAACTGTTGCATGTGTTTAATATAACCGAAAGTCCATGATGCGATGGTTTCAAAGAGCATAAAATCTGTATTTGGAGACAGGAAGTCCACTTTGAATTGCAAAAGTCAGGTATCACTGTCAAGGCCCAAGTCTCAGTTGTACCCCAGACCATCCTCAGGGACTGGGGAGCATCCGATGCCATCAGAATGACACTCAGTTCATTGGGTGACCCGAGATGGTCAGTTTCCTAAGGACAAGATCATGGTGACTGCTCCTGTCTTGGATAAAGTACAGAACACCCAGCACCCAAAGGCTCAGCCTGCCACTGCCTTGCATTGAACTCACTTAGTACCAAACCTTTGCTTGAATTATTAACAGTCACCAAACCGCCTGCTCTGAAAACCTTGAATGCCAAGTTCCCTTGCAAACTGAAATTGTTCCAAACCTCAACAATACTGTTTTACAACAAACATGTAAACACAGCCTCTTTTGGAGGGTAGGGACGTCTACGGAGTCTGGTGTCTCGCCAACCCCAGCAGGATTTACCCGGGGAAGCTTGGCTGACTCTGGATCACAAACAGCCTTGGAAGTCCAGTGGCAAATCAAAAAGGTGCCTTGCCTCCCTCATTGCCACCTGGGGTGGTTTTCTAGATGCTGGAATGGGCCAGTGTGCATTCCTTAGGCTCCGCTGGGAGAAGGGATTCCCATCCTTGCCGTGGGGATGTGCAGTATTCATTTGAGTGACGAAGCTCCTAGGAGGACATGCATCTCCCCCTCTGTCGGGGTGTCATGCACAGCGGATGCCAGTAGACAAGTTCCACACCCATCCACCCTCGGTCACGGAGCATGCCCGTCTCCCCACACAGAGGCTTCACCCTGCCCAGGTTCCAATGGGAGAACTGTCACCTCCCGATAGTGGCTAAATGCTACCCTCGAAGCCCCAGGAGGCTCCAAGTAATGAGAATGCCAAAGTCCAATTCTTTGCATTTCTTGAATTTCCTTAGTTTTTAAAAATGTTTTGGTGAGGTGGGGGAACTCACACCATCATAGCTTAGGTCATCCAGAGAGTGGCCAGTGGGTGACAGAAGGTAGTCCACATTAAGGAAACCTAAGGTACATGCCAGCTGGTTTAGTATTCCATTTGGAAATGCACTTTATATTTGCACACCTCAAGTATACTACTGGAAACCAGGATTTAAAAAAATCAAAGGTATTTCATTCCTGGGGACAAAGTGATCTGCAAATGATTGGCTTCTGTACAATGTTGCAAGCCTTTAATGTCAGCCTCACAGGACAATGGGTGGGACATCTGTGTGTTTGTGTTGGAGCGAATGTGCCCACAGACGTGTGTGCCCGTGACTCTGTGCGCCCGTGACAGTATGAATATGGGTGAATGTTCATAAACACAAACAGCCGCACACTGAGTGTAAAACAAATGAAGCAACAGTTTATCGTCCTCTCATGTTTGTTGACACTGTAGCTTTAACTTTACTTCTCCAACTTTCCTTTCTCTTAATTTATTAAACAGAAGTATGGCTCCCTTTATTTTGAAAAACTATTACCTGAAGCCTCCCAATGTGGCAATACTACCTTCCGTGTAATACACTTGCCAAAAGCTGTTTTCTGTTGAAATGGGACTCACAAGTTTTGAATCCAAGGCCAATGCTGCCAGCTCTGTTTACAATGGCTTGTGTTTCGTGGATACATATCAAATGTTGTAATATATTTTTATGATAGAATTGATGGTTAATACAGGGGAGAAAGTATATATTGTGATTCTGTCCAATAAAGCCTCCTGTCATAAAACCTCATGCCTGCTTTTGATGACCCGGTGTGAACGTGTTGTCAGGCACAAGTTAATTGTCCAAAATGTCAGTTTTCCATAATCTCACAGTGGCACCAAAGTTTCTATTTCTTTTCCTTCCTTTCAATATGGTACCCCCTTTTCTCTCCCACGTCCACTGCCCCAGGGGCTTCTAGCCTCACGCAGCCTTCTGAGTGGCTGGGACCGTCCCTTAACTCGCTCAAGCCCCCCAGCTCTTTCCCAAACACATCTGCTCAAGAGGAGGCACGTCCCCCACCCTCTCAAATACCGTGCAACTTTCACCACTGTGGGCCCGGTTCCTGAGGCCTGGCTAGATGACCCATTAGCTGCTCAGGGGTCAGAAACAGAGTGAGAGGGGTTGGGGGGAAGGAGTCCCTGAAAGGGAAGTCCCTTATGCCAACTAAGTGCTTGAGCAGCCACTGTGTCCCAGATGCTGAGCCAAATACTTGAGAAGCATCATCTCACTTGATCTCTCGATACTCCCATGAGGTGGGCATTATTCTTGTCCCCATTTTTCAGTTAAGGAACCTCCAGGGCTTGAGCAACTCGTGCAAGGGCACGAGGCTGCTGCACGAGGAGCCAGCTCCCTCCCTCCCCGCCTCCCGCTCACTCCCACTGGCCTCTCCCTTTAGCATGGCCCGAGAGCAAGGCGTCGCACCCAGCACCAATATCCACACGACTAGCTGGTGTGCCCCTCTTTGCTGACTTCCAACAAGGGTTTAGGATGGATATTGACACAGTCACATTCCAGCCTGGCTTCTAACTTACTGGGTTTGGTCTTGTACGGGCTCTTCACTCTCCCAGCCGCAGTTTTCTCAGCTTTAAAAATAAAACTATGGTGTAAGATTAGACACAGAGATCAATAGAATAGAGTGCAGGAATAGACTGACACATATATGGTCAATTGATTCCACAAAGGTGCCAAGACGATTCAGCGGGGGAGGGTAGTCTTTCGTCAAGCAGCGCTGGAACATCTGGATGTCCACGTACAAAAATAAATAAATAGACCTTGGCACGTACCTCGCCCCAGGCACTAAGCTTAACTTCAAATGTCTCTTAGACCCAAATGTAGACACTGAAAATAGAAAACTTCCAGAGGCAATCATAGGAGAAAAATCTTTGCAACTTTGGGGCACACAAAGATGTCTTTGATAGAATGCAAAAAGCATGACCATGAAATTTTAAAAAATAATGAAACAGACCTCATCAAAATTAAAAACTTCTGTTCTCAAAACATCAAGAAAATGAAAAGACAAGCTACAGAATGGGGAAAATATTTGCAATACGTGGATCTGGCAAAAGAATTGTATCCAGAATATACAAGACAAATAACCCAATGAAAATGGGCAAAAGATTTAGACAGAAACTTACAAAAGAAGACATGCAATGGCCAAGAATCACATGAAAAGTTCTCAACAGTCTTAGCCGTCAGGAAAGTGCAAATTAAGAACACAATGCGATGCAGCCACATGCCCATTGGAATGGCTAAAATTGAAGATGCAAAATGGCACAGTCATTTTGGAGAACAGTTTGGCAGTTTCTTATAAAGATAAACATACACCGACTACATGTCCCAGCAATTCACTCCTAGGTTTTCCCCAGGAGAAATAAAAACATGTCTGCAGAAAGACTGTACGTGAGTGTTCACGGCAGCTTTATTTGTAACAACCCCAAACTGGGAACAACCCAAACATCAACCAATAGGTGACTGAACAATTTGGGATATTCTGTTTTATTCTATTTATATGACATGGTTTTTAAAAAACAAAACTAAGCTGTAGTAACAAAAAGTGGATCAGTGGCGGGGGAGGTTGTAAAGAGAACACGCGTGCAGGCAATATTTTGGGGTGACGGAAGTGGTGTGTACTTCAATTGTGCTGGTGGCTACACAAACATACACATTTGTCAGAGCTCATAGAATTTCACGCGTAAAATGGGTGCATTTTATTATATACAAATTATGGCTGAATACAGTTGATTTAACAAGTAAAGCTATTTGCCTCTAGGATCCCTTCTAGCTCCTGAAAATCTTGACAAATATGCAGAATTACCTTCTCCACATTATTAAAATTCTTCCCTTTTCCACACTGCCTGACATTCTCCCAATAAAATGAAATTCACCTGTGCTAACTAGTCTTCCTTTAGAGCAATAGCCTTTAACCTCTTACATGCCACGTGCCTGTAGCAGGAGCACGTGGGTGGGACTCTCACCCCCCCATCCTCCCCTTCAGTGGCTGTGGGAGATGGCAGGTCCCAAGGTGGCCCCAAGGGGAAAAGCTACATTGATTCATTCTTTTTCCTCTCCTGCCCCCACCCTCCTGCCCTCCTGTCATCAACATTTAGGCTTTGGCTTCCCAGAAGTAAGGGAGCTCAGTTACTAGGTTAGAGCATTACACTCTTGGGGATTTGCTTCACCCTAGGAAGAGAGTAAGCCCTAGGGGTCCGTAATTAATGCAGGGGGACTGATCAGCAACAAAGCACTGGACTGGGGTTTGCCAGTTCATCTTGAGAATGTCGGTTCCTGTGTCCTGGTGTGCTTCTGCCACACAGCCCTGCAGAGGCACCTGCGTTTACTTATACACTTATGCACTGATTCTGTCCTCCATCCTCCCTGTATCCTAAGCACCCAGCACAGTGCTAGGTATTCAGCAGGTGCTACATAAATGCTTCTTTAATTGAATTCCCATGAATAGCTACACTGTGTGAATGGAACTTTCATGATCAATTTTTTCTGTCACCCTGTGAGTTTCTGCAGACATTAGGAGTCCCTGAGAATGCTGTGTTCCAAGTCAAAATATTCATTACGACACATGCTGTTTGCAATTTCCACAATGCAAGTCATTACCCCATAATGTGCTTGGGGAGGAAAACAAACCTCTCTGGGAAATGCCACCACGTAGTGGCTGAGGTCAGAGCTCTGCCTCCATACTTCGTGACCTTTCCAGGGGCACTTCTCTGTGATCATGTCCAGAAGGCATTCCAGGCTCGGGGACAGTGGGCCCCCAGCCAGATGACATCCAGCCACACATCTCAGACAAGGTCAGACAGCCCAAGGACCCCAGGAATAACAACCCACCGGATGTGCGCTGAGTACGGCGTGTTCATTTGGAACGCTGGGTACCCTTTCACGCACTGGAGCAACATGGAGATCCCTCTGTTTGACATTTTCCTCTGTTTATCCCATTAAAAAAAATACCTGTGCAGTGTAGAAGTTTTCGCCTAGTCTCATTAGGTGCCTCCTCATAATTGCAGGTTTTAAAGCAAGCTCAAGGCAGAGCCTCTCAGGGAAATTAAACCCAGAGAGAAAGAGAACAAGAAAGTGTGTGGGAGCTGGGTAATTGCATGCCCGCGTCTAGCTGTGGGCTCAGGCAAACAGGGCAGCAGATGGGATCTAAATTGAAGGAAAACCTGAAATGAAGCACAACTCAGACAAATGATGATCAAAGCAAGCCCTGAGAACATTTCTGGACAAGCCTCTAGCTAGGTATTTGTTTGGTGACTTTACCTGGTAATTGGCACTATCATTTCTCCCCCACCCCTAGTGACTTTCTGCTGCCACCTCCCCTCTGTCCTCTTGGTAGGAGAAGAGTTCTGGCAGCTACTTGTAGGGCCACAGGTCACTGGACATCAGCCAGAGGACAATTTTCCTCCCCACCTCTCTCGCCAGCTCCGTGCACCTTAATCCAACCGGCTGCAAACCTTACCAGGGTGACGGGGGGGCTCCTAGATCTGTCCTATCACGTAACAGGTGCTAGTTTTGTTTTATCTCATTTTTAACCTGGACTCATGCTTAACGGCAACTCTAGCATGGATGAGTGGAAAAGTCATGGGCTTTGGAGTTGGAATGACCTAGAACGGAGTCCATGGCTTGCCATCTTTGTGACCTTAACTTCTCAGAACCACCGTCAGCAAAATGATCATGGTGGCAGCTAAACTCGTAGAAGGATGAAGTGAGCTGCCCTGGAAAGTGCTGGCACATAGTCAACACGGCATTCATGTGAGCGCCCCACCTCCTCCCCAAGCGCTCCAGCTTCTCTGGAGCGAGGGCACCGCTTAGGATTTTCAGAGTTTCTAGCCCCTCTAGGGTGGCATCTCTGGAAGAGACAGTGTGGCTCAGCGAGAGAAGCCCCGTGGAATTGAGTCTCTGCTACCTTGGTTGTGGCCCCAGTCTCCCTGGGTCTACGTCTCCCGGGGCTGCCCCAGGCCTGCCCAGCCAGGCTGTTGAGGCTGTGGCAAGTTCTGGGTGTTTAAGGCATGAAAACAAGTTCTGTTAGCTGTGAAAGGTGAGCCCTTACTTCAACCCAGACTGGTAGCTTCAGGAAATCCACAAAAGAAAAGAGTTCTCAGAACTTTTACTGGGGACTCCCTGCAGGCTGGTAGCATGACTGTCACGCAGCTGGTGCAGCAGGAAGAGTGAGAGCTTCAGAGCTAGAAGGACCTCTCGGGCACTGACCCACTGTGGGACTTTGGCCATTCTCCAAACCCCACGAGCCTCCGTTTCCTCACCTGATGGTGGGGATTATATTGTGATAATGGATGTAAGTGTTCTTTATAAACAGAAAAGCCCGTGTCACTCGTTCTTCAATCTAGCCCCAAGGATGTTCAGCTTAACCATTTGGGACTCAGTTTAAAACTTCAGTAGAAGGGAAGGTACCCAGACCCTCACTGAAAGCTTATTTCTGTTCAAGCCTTATTTGAAGCAATTAGCCTTAACGGGATGATGATTAATGAAGATTGTAGCTGGCAGAACAATGGCTCCCTAAAGATGTCATGTCCTACTTACAGAGCCTGTGACTGTTACCTTACAGGCAAAAGGGACTTTGCAGATATGATGAAGTTAAAAAGCTTAAGACGGGGCTATTATCCTGCATTATTTAGGTGGATAACGCAATCATGGGGCCTTAAAGGATGATGGGGGGGAGACAGGAGAGTCAGAGGGGAGATGTGACAATGGAAGCAGGGCTCAGAGTCAGAGAGATTTGAAGACGTTGTGCTGCTGGCTTCGTCGAGAGGGAAGAAGCGGCTATGAGCCAAGGAATGTGGGCGGCCTCTAGAAGCAGGAAGCGACAAGGGAAGGAATTCTCCCCCGGAGCCCCCAGCAGGAACACAGCCCTGCAACACCTCATTTCAGCCCAGTGAGACTCGTTTTGGACTTCTGAACAACGGAACTGTAGGATGAAAAATTTGTGTTATCTTAAGGCCACATATTTGTGACGACTTGTTACGGCAGAAAAAGGAAATTCATACACCTATAAATGAAAATTTCTGCAACTTGGGTGTAGAAATCTAATAGCCCAGGTACCAAATGGGAGAAAAGTGGTTTAGTAGCTACACTTCAGGACAGAGCTTAATGACTGTATGTCCAGGGTGTGGTCACAATGGCAGACTCAGTGTTGAGATTTATATGAGATTTACATGAGAAGCGTAGCTTCTGGAATAAGAGTGGATGTGGCCCATGTTCACTGAAGTCATTGCGTCACAGGAATAGTGAGTTCAGTCCAGGGCAAAAAATTTCAGCAGGGCATTGCAAACTGGCAATTCTAAGAGTGATGAGAGAGCAGTAACTCTCATGTCTTGTTGCTGGAGAGCATGCACGACTCTAAGTTTATCACACAGATAACCTGTACAAAGAAACATTAATACATGCAATGCAAGAATGTGACAACCGCCTTGTTTGTAGCAGTAAAAGATTGGAAACTACCTACTGCCCATCATAGGGGACTAGTTTAATACACAGTGGTACACCTAGACACTGGAAGCTTCTCAAAGAATCACGTAGGGCATTATATACTGATGTGGAATAATCTTCAAAATTTATTATTAGGTATTTAAAAAAGCAAGGTGCAGAATATTGTATGTAGTGTTTTTGTCTATAAAAAAGTGTAGACTTTGTAAATGCATAGAATTCCTTTGAAAAGACGCACAAGAAAGTGGAAACATGGTCCACTCTGGAAGAAGGATTGGGGGCCAGGGTTTGGCAGATGAGACATCCTTTGCCCTTCACCTCACAACCTTCTGCACCTTCTCCTTCCACGTGCCTGCATCCTATATTAAAGAAAAGAAAGATGAAAAGGAAGAACATGAAGGTCCCTGGATGCAGTTCACATGTGGGCTGTTAGAAGAACTGGAATATTTACCCTGGGCAAAGGGCAGGGCTGAGCCATGGAGAAGATTTGGACGTGAACAGGCAAGACTTTTACAACGGTCAGAACTGCCTGCGGAAGAGTCAGGATGTCCAGTGAGGAGTGAGTTCTCCTGTTGAGGAAGAAGCTGGACGGATCTTTCTCAGGGGGCCACTACAGGGCCTCACGTTCTGGAGGGCTTAGTATAGTGCAGGAAGCCTCGCCCTGACAACATGTTAGAATCACGTGGGGAACTTGTAAAGCCCCACCCCAGACCCACTGAATCAGAGGAAGGAATATGAGCTCTGCTCTGGCCCCGTCTAGACCTGCCCCCGATGAAACTCAGAGTGATCTTCTAAAGCCTCAATTTGATCATCTCACAACCCCTTCTAAAACCTTCCAGTGGTTTCCCATTGTACTTAGGACAAAGATTATATCCTTACTGAGGCCTCAAGTCCCCCAAGGTCTTCTCTGCCAGCCTCCTCAACACATCTTGTTCCTCTCACTCACAAAGATGCATCCTGCTACGGTCTAAATGTTCACGTCACCCCAAAATTTGTTTGTTGAAATCTTACCCCTAGTGTGAAGGTATTAGGAGGTGGAGTCTTTGGTGGGTGATTAGATCATGAGGGCAGAACACCCATGAATGGGATTAGTGTCCTTGTAAGAGACTCCAGAGAGCTCCCTGACCCCTTCTGCCACGTGAGGACACAGCAAGACTGTCATTTGTGAACAGCGAAACAGGTCTTCACCCAACACCAAATCTGCCAGTGCCTTGATCTTGGACTTCCCAGCCTCCAGGACCATGAAGAATAAATTTCTGTTGTTGATAAGCCATGCAGTTTTTGATATTTCATTACAGCAGCTCAAATGGACTAAGATAACAGCTGTGTGACACAAACTTATCAGAAGCTCCACTAACACATTTCCTGTGCTTCTCCCTATCCCTGGTTATTATTTTTTACTTTGATTGAGAACACAGGTGCACATATTACTTATTTCAGGTGTTATCTAGGACCAGCGGCAGCCAATTATCCCATTACAGAAATCATGCACTTGGAATAATGATTATGCTTCAGAGTAATCCAATTTCATTCACCTGAGTAAAGTGAAGTATTTACACTGCTTTTAATATCAGGCATGAAAAGAAAAAAAGACTGATCCTAGCTTGGGTGGCTGGCAGATGGAAGTTCCACGAGCTAAGATCAGGAACAGGAAGGGTGGATCCATCTGGGGATATGTCTAGTCTGAGGTGCCAGAGGGGACTTCGGGAGGGAAGTCCTGTGGACAGTGGGTTGACGATTTTGAAGACAGAGGGAGAGTTGTAGAATAGAGACAAGGATTTGGGCCTCATCAAGATTTAGGAGGCGGATGAAACCGTATGAGTGAAGAGATCACCCAGCAACGATGTGTTCGGTGAGAGAGACCCGCAGAACCCCAATGCCGATGCGGCAGGTCAGGGAGAGAGGGTGCAGAGACAGAGAAGGTGCAAAGAGAGAAGGGGGGAGAGATGAACAGGGAGAACTCGGAGTGGCACCACAGGAACCCAAGAGTGGAGAAGTTCCAAGAAAGAGAAAATGTGGCAGAAAGGGCCATAAGATAAGGCCACCTTGATGACGTTGGCTAGAGGAATGGAGTCGGCAGGGACTGTGGCAGGTGTGGTTCAGGAGGCGGTGGCAGGGTGGCAGGGTGGCGGTGAAAGTGCACAGAAGATGCAGGCGAGAATGGGAGGTGAGGGCCTCGCCAGACTGATGAGAACAGCCTGCTCCTCTCTGCACACTAGATAAAGTGAAAAAGAAAAAGAAAGACAACTGTCCTATGTTTCCCAGCCCCTGCCGGGCCCAGAGCCCTCTTCTTCCAACTCCACAGACTGTACGTGTGTGCCTGTGTGTGTCGTGTTGTAAGTCACCTTGCTTTCAGATGCTTGCTTTAAAAGTATTTAAAACAGACAAAAAATGCATCCTGTATCACTCAGGGTTTTCCAGAGACATAGAACAAATATATATTAAGAAATTTATTTTAGGAAATTGGCTCATGTCATTGTGGGGGTGGCAGGTGTGGAATTTAGGCTGGAAACCCAGGCTGAGCTCAGGCAGCATCGCGAGGCAGAGTTTCTTCTTCTCCAGGAAACCTCAGTTTTTGCTCTTAAGGTCTTGACTATCAGACGAACCACCCTCCCGCCCCACGACTGAGGGTAATAATAGCCTTGACTTGAAGCCAACTGACAATAGATGTTAACCACATCTACAAAATCCTTCCTAACAATGCTCAATTAGCGTTTGGTTAAAGAGCTGGCTACCCTGGCTGGCCAGGCTGGCACATGAAACTACCCAGCACGCATCCTAAGTCACACAAGCTGCGGTTTCCTGCCCAAGCTAGACCACGGACAGTGGCACTCCCATTGGGTAAGTGACTGGAAAATGCAAGAAGGACCTGGGGTCCTCCTAGAACCCCCCAATAAGTCATGAGAAAGCAGACGAGGCTGCAACCACCCCATTTTCTCAGACAATTTTTAGCTCCCTTGGAATTTCACCTCGAGTGGCCTGTAAGACATGAGGAACCTCTTATTTATCCAACAGTTGTAGTCTCGAAGTGACTTTCTCCACAACGTGTTAGCAAGCAGGCGCCTTTTCAATGACAAACAGTCAGGAGCTGATAAAATGCTCCTTCCCACGCATGATCCTTATGGTTTATTTAACAAGACTAAATTGGACCAACCAGTTCGTTGGTATTCCCCCCTGCCCCGCCTTCTTCTAATGTCAGTCTATTAGCAGCTTGAATGGATGTTCCTTGAGGGCCACACATCTCTTATCACAGTGGAAGTGAGGTGCCCGAGCCCCCCACACAGCCACCTGTGAAAGCTACTCTTCCCGGCAACTGTGTATAGCCTGGCGGCTGCGGAAATGAACCTGACTGCTTTTAGAGGTAACAGGGCTGGGACTAGAGTGAGGAACCCAGGAGGTAAAATGCAAGGGTATGTCCTAACCCTAAACTTCATGTCCCCAAGAATGATGCCCCCTTGAATTTTATGTCCCAGGCACCTCACTCGCCTTACCTAGCCCCAGCCCTGGGTGGTAAACTTTCTGTTTTTATTTATCTAAATGTGTTTATTTCATTCTTACTATTAAAAGGTAGCTTCACTGGGCATACGAGGCTAACAATTATTTTCTTTTATTTATCCAAAGGTATTATTGCACTGTCTTTGGTTTCCATTGTTACCGTTGAGAAATCTGCTCCTGGCATAACCTTTCTTCTTTTGTGAGTAACTGGTCTCTCCCCTCAGGCTGCTTTCAGCCATTCCATTTGTCTTTGGTGTTGCTATTTAACCGCATGTATCCAGATGTGGATTCTTTTTCGTTGACCAGCTAGTCCCCCTCCGCCCTGCCCCAGAGATGGGGTCTCACTCTGTCACCCAGGCTGGAGTGCAGTGGTGCAATCAGCTCACTGCAGCCTCCAACCCTGGGCTTAAGTGATTCTCCTGCCCCGGCCTCCCGAGTATCCAGGACTACAGGTGCCACCACGCCCAGCTAGGACCAGCTTAGTGATAAACTGCTTACTGAATCTCAAGAGCTTTTCCTCCCATCATCTGTGAAAAATTCTTAGCAGTCATCTCGCCGAGCATCATCTTTTCCCTGATCTGCCCACTCTCTCTCCTGGAACCGACCTTACTCTACCTCTGTACATCTCAATTCCCCTTGCTAGCTTTCATCTGTGTCTCTGTGGTTCCTGGGTAAATTCTTCAGCCCTATCTTCCAGTTCACCATGATCTCTTCTGCGGTGTCAATCCTCATCTTAAAGCTTTCCATTGTGATCTTAATTTCTGTTACTATATTTTCAATTTTCAAAACTTATTCTTGCTCTGGTCAGTTTGGACAGTCTCTTGCACCTCACTTGTGTTGACAGTTCCCTCTGCCCATGCCTACTGTGTATTCCAGCATTGATCATTCTGTTGTTCAAAGGTCTGTTCTTTCATTTGCTGTTTCGTCTGGCTCTAGATCAGATAGCTTGTTACCGTATACATTTTGTCATTTTTTTTAACTGGGGGCTCATACTTATTGGCACTCTCTTTCTGGGCGTTCTGAGTAATTGCATAGCGTGTCCCTCCAGGGAGGATTTGTGTTTGCTTCTGCTAGGTTCCCAGGGGGCACGAAGGACCCCTTTAAAGGTCCACTTTAAAGGAAATATTCTTCCTTAGGTCTCTTGAATTATACCAGTGATATCTTTTCTAGTTCCAGGGGTCAGCTTATGGTAACAATATTTTAGGGGAGAATTTTTTTTTAAATACTCCCTCTTTGAGCCAAGTATGAGGTAGAAAGATTTCCATAATATCACTACTGGGGCAGGTTTTCTTCTAGTTCACACTTTATCTCAGAGTGTGGCCATCCTGCGCCCAGTCTTCATGCAGGGACATTTCGGCCTGGGCTCCTGCCCTGCACAGAGCTGGGAAGCACTGGGCCACCAGGGGCAGCGGGTGGTCCCGGGTAAGTGGCACCAGCGATGCTGTGCTCTTCCATCTGCCTGGTCTCCGGCTCCCGCCTCGTCCCTGGCCTCAGAAGCTTCCTTTTATTTTCTTGGGAACTGTCTAGTAATTTGGAAAGGATTTCCTGTGTGTAGCATACTTAGCAGTGTTGTAGCTGAAGGATCTCAGGGCCCCAAGCCTATCACACGCTGCCGAAATCTGAAGGTGAGGAGAGCACACGTGGCTGGCAGGAAACCCACTCCCTCGGCAGCGCCTCCTCCTGCTTCCACTACTTGCTGCCACAAAACATTCAAGAGCCTTGAAATTCAGTTGGGGACACAAATAAGACTAACATATCAGCCGCACCTGCATCTTTGGGCACAATTTATTTCATAAAGTAAAGTACCTGCAATACACAGTCATGTGTTCTAGACACAAATGAATCTATCAGTGAACAAACCTGAAAAAAACCCTGTTTTTATAGGGCTTTCCAGAAGGAAGAGAAAGACAAAATAAATAAAATACATAGGAGGTAATAAGGCTAGAAATTCTTAGAAAAAAATAATGCAGGGAAGGGATTCAAGATTGCTGGGGGAAGGACACTGATTTCAATAGGTGTCTAGGAAAGACCTTACTAAAAAGATGTCATTTGAGCAAAAATGTGGTGAGGCACTGTGCATGCTGATACCTGGGAAGCCGGAGCAGCAGGTGCAAAGGCCCTGGGGTGGGAGTGGGTTCAGCATCCTCCAGGTGGAGCAAGGGAGGGAGGGAGCATGGTGTGAGGGCAGGAAGCTGGTGAGGTCAGAGGAGGCCAGACCATGATGTCCCTGAGGACCACAGCAAGACCCCCGGCTTTTCCCCTGCATGAGATGGGATCCGCTAAAGGGTTTGGGGCAAAAGAATGACAAAGTGTGACTTAGATTTAAGAGGATTCCTCTGACTATGGGGCTGGAATAGACTGAAGTAGGCTGGAGGCAGGGAGAGAGGTCAGGTGGCAGCCACAGTCCTGACTGGTGACGATGGAGGCTCAGAGCAAGGTGGCATTTATCAGTCAGACTCTGTGTCTGTTTGGAGAGTAGCACCATGGGGGGAGCTGAAGAATTGGTTGGGGTACAAAAGGAAGAGGGGGTGCAAGTAGAACGGCACCAGGGTTTTAGCCACAGCAGCCGAAAAGATGGAATTTCCACTGATGTGGGGAAACTGTAGGAGGAGCAGAGCAGGCGAGGGGAGACCAGGGCTCAGCTCATGCGGTCTGAGGTTCCTGAAGGATGTCCAAGTGGGTGCGCCCAGCGGGCAGCTGGATGGACAGGTCTGAGGTCAGGGCACAGGTACAAGTGTTGGAGTGGTCACTGTGGTGGGATGGAGGACAGTTAGAGAGGAGAAGGGGTCTCAGACCTGACTCTTCCCCTCCCACTTGTGAGGGTAAGAGCTTGCCGTGCCTGATGCAGTCATGGTGCCTGGATGTTGGTATACTCTTCTAAAATAATTCAAAGATCTTTCACATCTACTATCTTGGAAGACAGCAGATGGATACTTTCCATGTGGCTGATTATAAGAGGCTCCAGAATCCAGTTCTAACCCACCAGTCCCACCCTAGCCAAGCCAACTTCTGGCCAATTTGCTCAGGCCTTGGCCATGTGTCCCCCCTTCTCTCGGCACACTCTCCTGCCTCTCTTGGAAGAGCTCTTCTCCCTGTCACCAATTGGCAAGTGCCACCTTTCTGAGGAACCAGGTCATAAGGTACCTCCTGGATTAGCTGAATTATAGGGGCTACAAGTATCAGGAAACAAACTCAACCTAGGCTAGGAGAAGCAGGTGTTATTGTCTTAAGTAACCAAACCACAGGTGGGGAGGAGAGGTGCCAGGCCGGGTGACAGATCACGCAGCCACCAACTCGGGCCTGGGGGTGGGCTCTGTGGGAAAGTGGATGTCCCACGCACGGTTAGAAGGAGCCAGCCATGGCAGAAATGGAGCTAAGCAGGACTTTCGAAACAGTGCAAGGCTTTCCTGAGCCCCCGGGGCACAGCAGTGGCTCTATTCTCTGCACTCTGCAGCGCTCTGTGGCATTCAGTGCCATGTGCTCCAATTCCCGGTTGACTTGGCCGCCTCCTTACATAAACTGTGAGCTTCTTACCAAAAAGGACTGCATCTTACTCAGCAGCGTGTGGACTAGTGCCCGGCAAGGAAGAGGTGCTCAGTATAGAGGTTTCCAGTGAAACAGCAGAAATAGATTCCTAGATAGCGAATGTATGCTGGAGATGTTCATGCTGGAACATACACATACCTCTCGGTTTTGGCCTCCCCTCCCAAACCACAAGTAGGGGGAATTTCAGCGTCAAGAGGAATGCTCTGCCCCTGTGACAGCACTAAGCCCGGCTCCAGGAGACCGAGGTCACAACTCCCACCTTTGCCTCTGCAGCAGACCAAGCACTTGCACCCAGGCCATTCAGAGTCCCATAACTGGAGCGGCGATGCAGTCCAGCCTCTGGGCTCACAGGTTAGCACAGGCCAGTCACCAAGTCGCCCCAGCCAGCCTTCAGCAGCGAGGCCCATTCATAGGAGGATTTGTGTCCAGCAAGCCTGAATATTTCTCCTGTGTCATTCCAGGCACTTGTGATGGCTTTTCGCTGTGATTCGGGGAGTACACCGTCTCTCCTAAGAGAGGCCCAGTTGTGCATATGTGTGTCTATAATGTCAAGCCTCTAACATACATGCCTGTACACATGCACTGTCACTGTAAACCACAGAAGAGGCCCTGCCTGTCCCCTGACTGCAAAAGGGAAGGCATCAGGCCTTGGAAGCTCAGTCTGTCTCCTTCCTAGTCTCCATGGAAACGTTTAAAGCAGACAGGACTAGGCCACGCTGAGTTATCTGTCTCCTAAATGAGGAGCTACAACAGAGTCCAGTCCCTGGGGCTACGAGTTAATAAGACAACAACTTTCAAATAGACACGCACAGCACTTCTCCGCCTTTAAATGCTGGGGCCACCTAGACTGGGGACAGTCTCTTCACATAGAATCAAATGTACTCATATGTAAATGTAGCCAGTGCTGGACCAAATATGGGCTAAGGTCTGCTGAAGTAGGAATATCTATTAATGTTATATAGCCACTCCTTGGTAATAACAATAAAATAAAATAATAATAGCTATTGATAAGTGAACACTTACTGTGTGCCAGGCACTGGGTGAAAGGCTTTACCCAAAATCCTGCCCTTTAATCTACACATACTATTAACTTTTCTGTAGTTGTGTAAACATTCTCAGATTCTCACGAGCGCTCACTTCTTCCCTCTGCTGAGAGTCCCCTGTGGTCTGGTTGCACTGGGGCTGTTGCTCTGGTTTCTTCTCTGCTCTGCACGCATTTGCCCTTCTGGTAACTGCACGTTGATTTTCCTCTGGAAACGGCTCTTCCCCACTCACTGTCAGGGCGGTGCTATCTGGGAGCTGACTCCGTCTTGGCTCCAGGGCCGGATATATGACCAAGGCCTGGCTGACAGGTACCTTCCTCAATCATGGTCAGACTAGTTCCTAGAGGGACACGTGGCCCAAGTCAATCCTGTAAAGAATAACCCCAGATGTTGGCAGGAAATACTTGTAAACAGGCTTTGTTTTATACCAGAGTCACTAAGCTCGTAGGATGTAGGTCTGGAACTGCTAGGGACTTATTTGGCCAACTATTAGTCTATAATAAGAAACCCCAAAACTTAGCGGCTTCAAGCAACAACTGTACTATTCTCTCTCATGATTTTGTGGCTTGGCTGGGATCAGTTGGAAGGTTCATCTGCTCCATGTGATGAAGGTCAGGCTGCAGCACGTGGGTGCTCACTGGGCTGGACCATCCAGGTGGCAGGTGATGCTGGCTGTCGGCTGGGAGCTCAGGTGGGGCTGCCCACCAGAGGGTCTCTGTCCTCTGTGCAGCCTCTCTATGTGGCTTGGGCTTCACAGTGTAGCCAGTGAGCTCCAAGACCAAAAGGATGAGCCCCAGTGTGTATGCACGTACCAAGCGTCTGCTTGCCAACTCATGAATGGCACATAAATGAAATCATACAGTACATGACTTTTTGAGCTTGGCTTTTTTCACTCACATAATGACCTTGAGGTCCACCCAGGTTGTTGCGTGTATCAATAGTTCATTTCTTTCATTAATGAGCAGTATTCCATGGTATGGATGTACCACAGTTTTGTTCATCCATCCACTTGTTGAGGGACCTTTGGGTTTTTTCCAGTTTGGGGTTATTACAAACAAGGCTTCCTATGACCATTCATTCACACAGACATCTTGGTATGAACACATGCTTTTCTTTCTCTCAGATAAATACCTATGAGTGGAATTGTTGGGTTATTTAGTACGTCTATGTTTAACTTTTGAGAAAGTTACCAAACTCCGAACTGTCTTCCAAAGTCATTATACCATTTTACATTCCCACTAGCAGTATGTGAGAATTCTCCACAACCTCCCCAATACTTGGTATGGTAAATTAAAAATATGTATATATTAGTCATTCTCATATGTGTGTTGTAGCATCTCATTGTGATTTTAGTTTGCATTTTCCTAATGACTAGTGATGTTGGTTAGATTTTCACAGGGTTATTTGCCTGCATATATCTTCTTTGGTCAAGCTTGTTCAAATTGTTTGCCTGTTCTTTAATTGAGCTGTTTGTTTTCTTCCTATTGAGTTCTGAGAGCTCTTTATACAGTCTGAATACAAGTTCTTTATCACATATATCCTTTGCAAAGATTTTCTCCCAGGAATAGATCACAGGCCTAAATATAAAATCTAAAACCATAAGACTTGCAGAAGACGACAGAGGAGAAACTATTTGTGACCTCAGGTTGAGCAAATATTTCTTAGATATAAAACCAAAGGCGTGATCCATTAAACAATAGTTGATAAACTGGACTTCATCAAAATTAAAAACGGCTCTTCAGAGGATAGTTTTAAGAGAATAAAAAGTTGCAACTGTTTTTATTTCACTTTATAGTATATGCTGAGACTCACAGAGATGAAGCAATTTGCCTAACTTATCTAGGAAACGTGAACTCAGGCCTTGGGCTGCAGCTGGGCTATTACAAATTCTCACTCCTGCACAGTTGTCCGCCGGCGTCTCCCGAGACTGCGCTAAGGCCTCTATTTCCCCTTTAGAAAATGGGAACAGCCCTTGAAGCCCTTTCCAGTAACTCAGAGACAGCAAAACACTCTGAAATATTCACAAAATCCAAAAAGAGAAAAGAAGAGACACATTTTGAGGGGGAAGGGAACCCCCTCCACACACAACTTAAATACTCAGAAAAATTTCATCAATATACCC
Source organism: Lemur catta (assembly GCF_020740605.2). Taxonomy (NCBI): domain Eukaryota; kingdom Metazoa; phylum Chordata; class Mammalia; order Primates; family Lemuridae; genus Lemur; species Lemur catta. The sequence goes on along the minus strand of NC_059141.1, from coordinate 6,680,334 downwards.
AAAATCCTATCATCAAAAGTCTGTGAAATGATAGCCTCTTCAGCCTCGTAGGAGGAAATGGTGAGGTCTTCTTCGGAAAAATGGCTCCCAGCCAAGCCCTCCAAAGCGGGGTGCGTCTCCCACAGATACCCAGCCCCCACTGTGTTTGCTGGTGGAGACGCCACAGCTCCCAGCCCAGCCTAAGAGTAACTGTCAGGCAAGACTTGATGGATAAAGTTTGCGACTCCCTGAGGGTACAGTAGCGGGGTCCCTGGGCATGTGTGCAGAGTCCACACTAAAGGGGACTGCTGTGGGGTCACCTTCTAGGTCAGCCTAACCTATGGGGATCAGGCCAGGATAAATAACACACCTGGTGCCCCCTGCAGTCCCTCCTCTCAACTCCTGCCCGGGGGAAATCAGGTTGAAGTAAGCGCAGAAGGCAGTTCTGCCAGGAAAGGAGGGCGCAGGGGGGGCGCCCCTGGAAGAGCTGGTGGAAGGGAAGGAGCGTAACAGTTTCTTAGCCAGGAAGCCTCTAGAGAGAGCGGTGGACAAACATGAGTTCCAACAGGGGTGAAGTGGCGAAGGAGCCTTTGTGTGTACGCACCCCTGCCTTTACGGACACAGCGTTCGCATCAGTATTGCACCGGGGTTGACGGACTTTCTGCAGAGACATTTTTCTCAGAAAAGAATGCACGTGGTTAATAAGTTTTTAATGTGTCAAGCACTTTATAAACATTGTTATTCTTAATCTTTTTTTCAGCCCTGAAATGCTGATGTTATTATCCCCATTTAAGAGATTAAAACGCTTAGGCCCATAGAGAGAGATTAGGATCTCGGACTTACTAAGTATTAAATCCGGATTCGGATTCAGCCACTCCACGGCACTCAGGGAGGTTTCTGCACAAAGCGGGATGGCATAGACACAGCCCTAGGTGACAATGAAGCAGACGTAACTCAATGTGGGAGGCTGCACAGAGCAGAGGATGCAAGTGAGGGCCGGCTGAGAGTGCGGAGGGCCAGGAAGAGGGAAGCAGAAATTCAGGGATACATCAGAGGGTACCTAGGTCTCTGATAATGCTGCTGGCATGCTGCTGCCCTGAAGCGCTGGCAATACCACACTTTAGCTGTGGGCCAACCTGCTCCTGTAGGTACTGCCCGCCAGCCTGGGGCACGGCGGTGTCCTCTGGGTGCTCGGCAAGAGCAGACTGTCCTGCTCAGGTCTGTTGGCTCCTGGGAAGTCTGGCCCAGCAAGCTGACACCTCTGGCATCCTCTCCCCGACCTCCCTGGCCTGGGCTCTTCGTTGAAAACAAACACCCAGTTGGGTGCCCAGACTGTCTTCTGTCACCAAAAACTGCCAGAGCCCCAGGCTCACTTGGAACCAGCAAAGATAACAACAGAACAGCCCCAGGATCTCTGACTCCAGGCATTTCTGAACATGGCCAAGACATTCCCATGGGGATCCTGAAAACCCGTGTTCCTAGTACCTGAGCCGAGCCCACCTTTGGTGGTGTTCCGGGTCAGGCAATAAGAAGAGACATGGGCAGGTGGACAGAGGAGGACAGAACGACCTGCCCCCCATTCATGACTTTGCTTTTATCCCTCACTAGATCCTCAAGCGAAGGCCCCATTCAGACCCTCCAGCACCCCAACCCAGAGCTAGAGTCATCTTGACATCGCAAAGCACAGTTTTACACACAAATTCTTGATTAAAAAAGAAAACCCGCAGCCTAAATACACCATTACATGTTCAAGGGTTTCTTCTCGTCCTCTCAGCTCACACACCGGCTCAGAAAGGACACTCGACCAGCAATGAAAAGGCTCAGGAATAGATTGACGGGATTTGGAAAATACAAGCAAACTAGGTGCATCTGTGAGCTGAAGTCATGAGCAAAACCAGAGAAATACGTCATCTGCGCTCGGTCCCCTCACATCCAGCAGTCCCCAAGTTCCCGCTGCCCCCTCCCCGTAAAACAGCATTTCCTTTAGGGTCTTTCAGTGTCTAAGGAGAAAAGATCTTCCCAGGTCATGGGGGCTAGCAAAGAGAAGAGTAGGGGGCATCTGTCCACAGGTGCTGCTCCTGTAAACCCAGCACGGGGACTATTCTATTCTAGAGTGTGGCTAACTTGGGGGACCAGTACAGTATGACCCCCACACACATGGGGTAAAGGCATGGGGGCTGCACCCATCAGGGAGGGAGACAAATTGCTCTGCGGGGCTGTAAAATTGCATTAATCAGTCTCAAAGGCTTAGTGCTTAAAGGGGACACAGAGGCCCAGTTATGTAAGGTGGTTTTATCTGGATCTGTTACAAGAACTCGTAACCTGTCTTCACCGAGCTTATCTGCTGCCTTTGCAGCCCAGCAATCATCTTTTTCTGGGACCAGCACCCCAGTTTCCATTTGTAGAACCACCCTCATTCCCATTCTCCTCCATCCATATTCTTAGATAGGCATAAATTCCTTCTCCCAACCGCAGAAGTGGACCCTAGCCTGGCTACTTGGAATACTGCAATCCCTATGCCAGAGAAACTGGGTCACAGATGGGCATGAGAATGGGTTTAAAGAATCCTGGTCAGCTCAAAGTCTTCCTTAGAATTACTGGAGAAGAGGTGCTCTCCTTTGCTGGTCTTGTTAAGATGGTGGGATAAAAGTCTGGGGCTGCTATGACTTACCTCTCACACGATGTTTGAGACCCACTACGGGGCAACTTCAGAGGAAACCCAAGACCAGGTATGGAGAGAGGTTCCCAGTGATGTCATCTGTGCCCAGATCCAGCCATGCCTGATGTCCACACCCCCTGCAAGTTTCATTCACATTAGTCAATGAATGCGCTTGTGGGGTGAGCCTGTTTCAGTTGCTTTTCTGTCACTCAAAATTGAAAGAACTCTAACTTCTGTCATGAGGGTGACCCTTGTGTACCCTCCTTCCAGTGGAGCCACCCTTGACAAGCAGTCAAGGCACAAATCCCATCCCTCCCACCCACTGTGCCCGTCTTCCACTGACACTTAGCCCATCCCAGCTGTCAGCTCCCACGTCTTCCCCACCCCATGCCCAACGCTATTCTCCTCCCCCACCAGCACCTCACCTCAGCTCCCAGTACCCCAGGTCTCTCTGCTGTGCCTCCCCCCGGGTGTAGCTGTCCCCACCCCTGTCCCTTTCCATCAGAATCATTTTGGGGCAGATACCACAACTCTGGGAAGGGCTCCTCTCCTACTCCCCCCAGGACCCAGGGCCCTGCCCACCCAGCCTCCCTGTCAGGAGAGGAGAGTCAGGTAGAAGCTACATGCAGCCTCTTTGGAGCTTTTCTAGGACAGAAATGTAAAACAAAACAAAACAAAAATCCCAAATCCCAAGAAATGCAGAATATAGCTTTTCCTATTGAGAATCGGTAAACAATAGAAGTTATTTTAAAAATTGAGCATAAAAGATCCTTTGTTTGAATAGCTTTGAGACAAATATGACTTGTTCCCCCAAAGATTAATTTTAAAAAATCACCAGAAAAGTGATCTTCGTAATCTAATCTAAGAAAGCTCATATTTCCCAGTAACATTTTTGGGCCTGGCTTAAGCTATAATTGGGTTAAAATGCTTTGAAAAGATTGTATCAGACTCCAATAGTTCAAATAAAGATGCCCCTTGTTTTCCAGACTTATGGGCATGATTTTGGAGGTGAGGTTACATGCATTAGTCGTCTGGGGGTGGGGGGAGGAGAAAAGAAAAGAAAAGAAAAAATTAAGAGTTTCTTATAATCAGAGGTCATGAGCCCACGGCCACAAACCAAATCTGGCCTCAAAATTATATTTATTTGAATTAGCAGCCAACCTGTAAATCCCCCCAAAATCCTGATTTCTGGCTTTTCTTGAGAAGCCAACAGCCCTGGTAACCCTGGACTGCATTTTGCGTAATGCTCAGTGGCTCAGCAGTTCTGGAAATTTGCTCCTGTTCTCGCCAGGCACACCTGTGTGCTCCCGTTTTATTAATTGTTGTACTTCCTGGAGATAAGCATGGCGTTTTTCTATACATGGGAAATGGATTCAAAGTTGTGCCCTTTCCTGAGTCTCAGTTTGCATGGAAGCACCTGCCCTCACGAAGTCACCGTGTGGCCTGGGAAACCAATCAGCTGGCTCAGATGGGTCCTACAAGGAGTGACCACAGCCTGGGTAAGAAAAGCGTGGCAGGGCGGAAAGGGGGCTGTCCCAGCAGGCCCGGCCTCCCCTGGAGGGACCCCCTGGCCTCCCCACAGACGCACAGACAACGGGAACTGTGCCCCGGCTGCTGGGTCCACTGCTTCTTCCACCTCCTCCTCTCCATGCATGGGGCCGGAGCTGCCGCACACTCAGGCCACCTGTGTGGGCTCATCCGACCTGGGCTGTCTCAGCTACCACTTTGACTGAAGAAAGATTTCCATTAGAATATGGGGATTGGGAAGTCCTTATTCAAATTATTCCTGAAAGTCTTAAGGAAAGGAAGTTCCATGACCCTGTGAAACAACCTACAAAGGAAGATCTGAAAGGCAGCATTTCTGTCTATTGCTAAGTAGTCCACCCCTTCCCTGCCTGGAAACCCCCCGCACCTCTGCCCTGCAGGCTCAGCTCGAAGAAAAGCAAGATGGCACCTCCTCTGACGAACCCCAGCCTGGCCTGGGAACCAGCAGGGCAGGCAGGTGACTCACCCTCCAGCCGTGCATAGGGAATTGCAGATGACAATCCCTGATCCGGCCTCCCACGAACACTTAGTCCTCTAGGGGCTTTGGGCTTCAGGACGGCAGCTCCTCAAGGTGTGGTGGCCGGGAACCGGGCCAGTGATGCCCACGGAAGGATCCCCCTAGAAAGAACCTCACATTGCTCTCGATTATGTTTCTATCACCTGATAAATGTTAAATACAAAACTCATGTGAGGAAGCAGAGAACAAACCAGCCTCTGGCATTCATGCTGACTGGGATGATTGATAATCACTTAAACGTGTAATCTGGTCCTGTTAATTTTTCAGTGCATTGACACATCCCCGGGAGAACACAGGACACGGCCACTGTCAACAACTGTTTTCTTTCCCACAGAAGGTACATTTCTGTTCCAGAAGGGTATTAGTCCCTTTGTGTAGGAATCATTACATGATGCACGGGATGTAGATACTTGAACAGGCAAGAACTATAAAACCCACCTGTTCTCTGGGTGGTTACACTGCACAGGCCAAACCCCCTGTACTGCTGATCCCGACAGGCATCGCTTGGCAAAACTGGCACACCTGAGTCCATTCCCAATGTGTAGAAAAATACCACGCTCACCGCCAGGAAATATAACCAATTAGTAAAATGGGAGCGCATGTTCCTCTTCTGAGCAAACGATGACTTATGTTCCCTTCCTATCAGTACAAGGAGGTACAGTGGTTGTTTTTTTGTTTGTTTGTTTGTTTGTTTGTTTTGCTAAAGACTTTCTAGAGTAGAAGAGGATCTCATGTAAAGTTGAGCTTTTAGAATGTTGTAGCAGTTTGCGTAAAGCCAATGGACTTCATCAGCTCAGCTCAAAGAAATACGGCACCGAATATGGGTGGGATGGACAGAGGAGACCCCTGGCAGCATGGCTGATTCCACGGTCTTCAAGAGGCATGGCCCAGACCTCAGTCCTACCTCATGAGGGGAACGGACCAGTGGGGACACACCTGAGGCCACATCTAGCTTCAACATTTTATCAGCACCAACTGGGTGAGTTAGACATGTTAGACGTGAGACCTGAGATTGCCACTGGAACCTGCAGCATAGAATCCCTTTGATCAAGCCCTAGAATGGTATATTGCCATCCCCTGGGGCTGCTGCTCTTTTCTAGAACTTTCCCATCTCTCACCTGGTGTAGGAGCTTCCAAAGGGCTCCTCCCTCCCCAGTCTTTCCCTGCCAACTCCAGCCTTCCTGCTGCTGCCAAAGCCTCCTTTCTAAAACACAGAACACATGAGTTGGAGAAACACCACTCACCCTTGGCTCTGTAGCATCCCTCGGTGCTGCTAAACCACATACGCATGTTTGTAGAGGTGGATTTAACCAGGAGTTAGGTGTGAACACATCAGCAACAGATCCCAGCCTGGCCAGACCTCATGGGCCAGGGGTACTTTTCCCCCAGGACATCTCACTCCCTTGCAGTGAGAGGCCTCCCATCTCCTAACCCCACCATCTTGGACCCATCAGAAGGCCTGAGGTTTACCCCAGCCCCGTATCTCTCTGCAGGAAACCACTTTCTTGGGTGGAGATGTTTAGGTCCTGCATACCTTTCTCCATGTATCCTTCCTGCATGACTTCCACCTGCAAAGTGGCAGAGCACATCACTACCTTTGACAAGGATATGCCTCACCTGATTCTCTCCACCTGCAATCCCACTGTTCCCTCTCCTATCCAACCACAGCAAGCCCACCAGGACAGAACAACCAGGAAAACTCTAAGAACTCGAAAATGCCATTTTGGTGAGGACAGAGACATTTCCTGTTTCCTTCTCTGTTGTATCTCCTGAGCCTAACACAACACTGGGTATACAGTAGGTGTTCCATAAATACTTGTTAAATGAATAAATCAAAGTGCTAACATCAACCTTTAGTCCACTTCCTGCCCTCCTGTTACCAGTGGTCTAGGATCCCTTATAACCAACAGTGCACTGGGGAGAGATGGGGGGAGAAATTCCTGGGGTCTGCCCGGATCCTGGTGTTGAAATGGTGAATTCATAACATCTCCTGCTCAGTTGTCCCATGCATGAGTCATTTTCCAGGACCCACCTTTCACATATGCCTTGCTTGGTGCTGCAGATGCCTGTGGGGACCAGCACAGTGTCCCCAGGTCCACCTCGGGTCTCAGATCCACACTCACCTCCTGCCAGCAGCATCCACCCCGAGCGCCCTGACTTGCTCGTCTTCCATAGCAGGCCCTTCTCGGGCACCCAGGAGCCCACCAGGCCTGACACAAGTGTAGCCTGAAAGTGCAGGGGCTGAACAAGCTGGAGACAATCCTTGACCACTGGGAAGGGAGCAGGGGACAAAGCAACAGGCTCCGGCCCTGCACGTGGGCCATAGCGGGAGGCCTTCCATGTGCTCCTCACTGCCCGCAGCAACGACCTTACCTTGGTTTCCCCTGCCTGGGTCACTTTCCCTGCTCCCTCGCTCTTGCTCCCTGGAACTACAACCCAAATTAACTCCCTGTACCCAAGTTCTTGTTTCAGATTTGACTTTTGGGGACCCCAAACCAATGTACACAGTAGACAAAAGATGTCCCAATGTGGACATCTTTCTGCTCCGAATTCCCATCCTGCAAACTTTTCCATCTCTATCCTTTCACAAATGCTAGTCTCTCTCTCAAAACTTCTGCTTCTTGATAATCAGAAAAGAGCTTAGGTGAGTTCCTGGTCATCCCAGGCCTCGTTTCCCCAACAATAAGGTGGAAATAATGACACGTCTCCTGGTCTCAGTGCTTGGCTCACTGGGCAGGCTAATGTGTGGGAAACAGTTACAAAGCTACCAGAGTTGCCAAATTTAGGTTTGCAATTAAATCCTGAGGCTTGTCCTGCAGTTGCTTGATTTTTTTTTTTAAATAGCCCATTTCTCCTCCTTTCTTAAGAACTGAACAATTTTTCCACTCCATTTATTAAAAGAAAGCTCTTTAACATGCATATTTTTAGACTGAAGTAACCGCTCTCTGAAATGGCCCATTACTTTCCAGCAAGAAGCTGCTCCCTGCTCCCTTTGTACTTCCTGGAACTGCACGTGGGGCCTTTGCTGAGTGCTCCATGGGCCTGGGGCACCACAGGGTGAGCTGGAAACCTACCCCAGCGCCGTGGGCCCTGCACAAGCTCACCCTGCCCTCCTCTTTGGCATCTTTTGCCTTTCCCCTCTCGGCCACTGCAAGGACTGTCCCCTCTCCCTGAAGAGGCCGGCCAGCTCTGTCCCCTCCCCGACCCACCCCAGTCTGCCAGGTGCACTCTGGTTATCTTTCACATCCAGGTGAAGGGTCACCTTTCCTGCCTGTGACCACTGACAGGTCCTGATTCCAGCTTCTGCCCCATGCAGCTCCCCAAGTGCCCTTCGACGTAAACGCAGGCAGCGTTAGAAAGGGCCATGCTGCCGCCAGCCATCTGGGACTCACGTGGAACAGTAAAAGTCACAAATACGGGCGGACTCTGCCAGAAGGAGAGGTATGGCATTAGTTGATTTTATCCTGTTGAAAAACATCCAAAACAGTCTCTCAATCTTTTAGACATTTTTCCACTCAATCGATTATAAGAATTTACGTAAAAAAGTGAAGACACTTGCAGAGGTAAAGAGACATTAAATAAATTCAAATTACAGATTTTCATTTTCTAAAGTCATGTTTCTTAACTTGTAAACGAATCTTAAAAACAAGGCACCTGTGGCAAGAAGCTGGTTCAAATTCGAATTGAATTGATCTAGTGCCTGCTGTGGGCAAGAAGCAGCCCTGCAGGACAGAAACTAGGGCAGCACTGTCCCTGCCCTCGGGGAGCGTCCACACTGACTGCAGGGAGAACCTGAGGTAAGACAACCCCTCGAGAGGCCCTGGGGCTCTGCAGGTTGGTTCAAAGGCATGAGAAATCACCATGGTCCTGAGACGCAGGAATGCTTCCTGGAGGAGGTGGCGTTTGAGGCACGTGGAGAGAGGAGCAGGAAGGTTTTCAGCTGTGGGGAGGGACAGTGTATGCAAGGCCCGAGCTGAGCCTCTGGAGAGACCCAGGAGGGAAACTGTGGCCGAGAAGCAGGTAGGAGAGAGGTTCCAGGAGCTGCGGCCAGGAAGGTGGCTGGAAGGTCCCAGGCAGAGCTGCTGTGTTACGGAGGGGCTGAGCAGAGAAGTGACTCCAACACAACAGAGCTTTAGAAACACAGCACGCAGGCTCTCTGCCAGAATCAGTGGCCACCACAGCCAGTCTGACCTTTAGAGTCTACCGAGCTCAAGGGCTTCACTTTGCAGGAGCAGGTGAGAGATCAGAGAGGCTGCCTGACACGAGGCCAGTCACCAAAGTGCCCTGGCCAGCCCTGGGGTGCAGAGCTCCTGCCTGTGAGCCCAAGGCACCCGTTAATGGGCTCAGACTGTGGGAGGCTCTGTGGAGAGGGCCAAGGATCGTGTGAGTGTGCTAGACCACATGACAGCCCTGCAAGCTCTGGAGCTAAATACTGGCAGTAAGACTGAGCATCTTGGCAACAGTGGCCAGGACCTGGCTTCTGGGCCCGGCATGGCAGGGAGCTGACAAATCCACAAGCCCCCAAGCGTATGTGGAATCCTTCTGAACTACAGAGGTGGTTTATACTTTTAAATGCTTTATAGCATCATCTCCCATATACAATGGGAGGGTGAGATTTTCCTATGATGGGCTTAGTTGAGAGCTGCAGGGTCCAATAGGTAGCCCCCAGCCACAATTGGCTATTGAAAGTTAAATTTAAATTGATTAAAACGATACGATACAAGCAATCCAGTTTCTAAGTTACACTAGCCATCGTTCAGGTACTCAACAGCCACATGTGAGATGGCACAGAATAGAACATTTCCATCATCATAGAAAGTTCTATCAGACAACACTGGCTTATAGTTGAGTCACCTATGTCCTAGCCTGCAGGCCAAGTCCAGCTGCCACCTGTTTTGTAAATAGTTTTGCTGGAATAGAGCCACGCCCATTCACGTACGCATTGTGCGTATCTGCTTTTGCACTGCAATGGCAGAGCTGAGTAGTTACCGTAGGGACGGTACAGCTTGCAACGCCTAAGACATTTACTGACCCTTTATAAGAAAAGTTTGCTGACCCTGGGTGTAGACTGCCAAAAAGTTGCACGAGGATCTTTTCTCTAAAGATGCTCACTGGCATCTCCAAGGGTCACTAGTGGGTCACAAGCACATGTCTCTCCTGGGCGGGAGGCAGGGGACACAGACCTGTCAGGGGGCCCAGAGCTCCTGGGGACCCAGCATGCCCACCCCCACGCAGGCGCCTCCTCTAGGATGACCGACCTCAGAGAGAGGCAGTGGGGGTACAACATTTGGGCGGCTGCAAGTCTACCCGAAAGCCCCACACACTAGAAGGACTTTATCATTTGCTTTCTTTATTTTTTTCATTCTTCCCAGGTCAATGAGGCAGCAACATTAATAAAATGTGAGACACAACTTTTTTTCTTGCATGACAATTCAATAACCCCTCTCAAACTGATGCTCCACAGAGAATCCTTAGAGGTTTTCATCAAATTTAGCCTAATTTGGAAAATCTGGCATTCCGCACATCAAAAACAACCCCCATACTGATGTCAGGCCCACTCAGGAGTGCTCATTCCACAAAGGGGCAATCCCTCAAGCACAGAGAGGGCTGCAGGCCAGCCCTCCTCTGGTTCATTCCAAGTTCTAGCAGGCCAACGAGGAGATCCAGGCTAAACTATCTGGTGCCTCAGGAAGGCTGGCACCTCTGGCTCTCCCTGCCTAGGGCGCCCCACCCCAGGGATACTGAGTCTGCAGGGCGTTTGGGGGGTTCTTTGTGGACCCAGTGTGGGTACAGCAAGCCCCATGCCCACTGCCCAACAATCACTCTTGAGTGATCTCGGCTTCTCTCCTTTTATGAACACAATCCTTTGTTGAAAAGGAAAACTGAACTGATTCAAGAGGCTTACTGATGCTCCCTCAGTAATGTCTCTATTGTCAACACAATGCAGAATTTATCTGTAGCAGCTTGGAATGTCCCAGGGCCAGAGAGGGCAGATTCTCTTAGGATGCCTGTGAGCATCTCAAATGGCAACCTCTGAGACAGCCCGGCTCCGGGAATGCTGCAATGTTAGCTGTGCAAATCGCAAATGCACGTGGAACTCTTGCTGTCACACACAGGGAAGCATCGGTGTCCCTCACCATGCGTCCCAGAGGCCAGGAATGGGCAGCTCCTCGCTCTCTCAGACTCCCAGGCTGACCTGCCGACTTCTCTCACTCCCACCAGCCTTTCTCTGCTGCTCTGTCCAAGTTATTTGGATAAATGGGAACAAAAATAGGAAAACATCCTAAGCCTCAGCCCCCTGCTCTGGGACCAGCCTTACAATGCACACACTCTCCCAGGTGCCTCTTGAGTTACAGAGAAAACAACAATGAGCGAGGCCGCTATGGAGCTACTACTGGGTTGGTTTAATTTGTGCAGGTCTGGGATGTGTCTCAAGGGTCCTAGAGGGTCACCCGCGCTGTCGTCTCTTCCTCCCCCGCAGCTTCAGCCGCCTGGCGGGCAGGTTAACAGGCTGCTTCCCAAACTTCTCCATGATCTCTCTGATCCTGGCCAGGTTGGTTTTGCTGAGCGTGAAGTCACACCGAGTGGCGCCCATGTCGTAGCCAACCATACAGTTCTTGGTGGACGCGGTGAAGCCGTCTGCCTTTGCTGTGACCACGTACTCTCCGGGGTTCAGCAGGCGCCAGTAATCTCCATCGCTGGCTGTGAAAAGAAAACCAGGGAAAACTCAGGGCAGTTTTTTCCTAATGCAGATACCCCCAGCCCCCTTCCATGACCAGCCCCCAGGGCCAGAGTGAGACGCGGAGGCAGCATGCGTGGAACTGGGGCTCCTGCGGATGCAAATTCTTAATGTCCTCTTTGGAAACTGCCTTAATGGTTTTAACAGGAAGGGCACTGGGATGTGGGCTCCCTGCAGTGTTAATACACAAGAGCAGAGGGGCAGAAACATCACGATCACTCACACTCCTTGCTTGGTGACAACAGGAGCCATTCATTATGAACTTGAACTTCCAAATGCTATGCCCTCACCACAAAATGCCATCTTGAAAAGCCATCAGCGCATGGCCTCCTGGCTTCCCCTAGCATGGCTACAACGTAGAATAACAATTTCTACAAGGGGTGCGGCTCTCCACTCCTGACAAGAGAAGTTAAGAACTGTACGGGCTGAGGCCAAATGACCCAGGGAAGGAAGGCCTTGGCATCTGCACCTCATTCTATGGTGGGGCCTAGAGAGCCCTGGAGCTGCAGGAGCATCTCCACAGGGAAGCTGAAGGCACAGAGGGCCCTGTGACCTTCAAGGCCCCAGCTAGGGCTGAGGCAGAACCCCCTGGCTCCCAGGTACACCACCGGCCAGTTACCCAGCAAGCACCCAACGTGACTCGGGTCCATCCTTAGCCCTGGGATTGATCCCTGTTGCATAACGATGGGTTCTAGGCCAAGGTCACTCCTCCAAGGAGGCCTACAGCCTGGTGCGAACACTCAGATCCATGACACGTTAGAGATATGAGACAGCAAAGGAGACACCAGAGACCCTTGGGGAACGTAGCACACGAAGGGCAAGGCTAGTCCCAATTCACGGGACGCTCTGAGCGACTCCATGATGTGGGCTGCATGCTCCCTTTTCTATGTGAGTCACTGGATGCCTGCAGAGGTATAAAATCCTGCACAAGGTCACAGCTAGCCATTAGCAAGTCTCTCAATGTCCTACCCAGTCTAGAGCTTTGGTGCCAGGTAAAAAGAGAAAGGCTGGATTTGACCAAGTGCTAAGTAGGCCCTGGCTGAGGTTTACTTGCCTAAGCAAGTCCTGGAGTCTTCCAAGGGATGGACGAAAACTGTGTGTGTGTGTGTGTGTGTGTGTGTGTGTGTGTGTGTGTGTGTGTGTGCGCGCGCGCAAACATACATCACCCGTGTATACAGATACAACACTTTGAAACATCACGTTTAACTTCACATTATAACCCTGATTCATCCGAGACACCCGTGCAACGCAGTGAGCTCCCAGGAGCGCAAGCAGCCACTGAAAAGGAACAAGGAGGCAGCTATTCGCCACACGTGCACAGTCAGCTAATGCAGACAGGACTCCCCCTGAGAGGCCCAGGTGTACACACGCAGGTAGGTGGCTCCCTGGTTTTTCTCAGCACTGTGCTCTGTGTCTTCCTTTAGTGAAAGTGCAAGGTTTTCAACTAAATAAAACACCACTCCATGCCATTTCAGAAGGCAAGAGGCACATCAAGCAGTCTTGGTCATGAAACCAGATGGTCTGAGCCCCACAATACAGTCGGCCTTTCGAGACATCCCTGTGGGCTCCCGCATGGGTGGACAGGCCTGCACGAGCAGCCGCCTCCACAGGTCCTCCCTGTCCCCCTCCCTCCCTCCTTTTCCCGTCTTGGTCCCCGTGTTAAGCTGTAGTTTACTTCTCCGCACTGAACAGTGTGTCACACAATATATCCTCAGTTCAATGCCGAGCGGTTCTCATTCTCTCTGCTTCCACCGCTGACCACCGGGAAATCTCAGGATCATCCACGTTACGAAAGGCAGGGGACACCACATTGGGTTAGCGTCCCAGGGAGTGGCCAGGTCTGTGCTCAGCAGTCAGCATTCCAGGGTGCTGCAGTGGAGGCTCCCAGACAGCAGGCCTCGCTCGGCACGGGTGGACAGAGGGGCAAGCCAGGCCCAAAGAACGTCCATGCGTTAGCGGGTCAGCTCAGTGCCCACCAAGCAAGGGACAGTCGGGTGGGATCTGAGCCAGGTGTTTGGCCAGCATGTTTCCATGCATCTGAAGCTTCCCTCCCTGTGGAACTCCATTTAACACTTCAGTTTATTTTATGCAAAATCCCTCTAGAAATAAAACTTGTCAGGTCACATAAGCCTCAGACGGAAATCAAGGCAAATTCAGAGCGTTTCTAGAGCACTGAAACAAAATAAAGCGCCATGTGTGAAGTGCGGAGCATCTGCCGTGAGAATCACACTGGGAAATGATTTATGGGGGGACAAAGGGAGAGAGATGCGTTTCCCATCAGCTCATCAAAACCGTTTCCTTGATTGCAGGGGCTTGATATTCAGAGCCCATTAGGCAAAGTATTCTCATCCCAGCTCAGGAGGCCCCAGGGCCTTTTTATCTCCCACTCAGTTTAAAACCCTCATGTTTTCACACATTGCATAGGAGGCACCAAATAGTCCAAGGAATGTTCCAGGCTCTTTTATGAATTACTCTTTTAAAGGAGCTCATAGGCAATGTTTCAAATCCATGCTTGCTGAATTAATGAATGTATAAATGAGTAAATGAGGGAAGCAATGTACACGGATGCCTATGAGGGGATCCTGTGTACGAGATTCCATGCTATGCACCCTGAGACCTCACGGTCCATGGCTATAAGATCAAGGTCAAATGGCAGGAATGTTCAGAAAATATTACTGAGTGAAGAAATTGGTAACTAGATGGAAAGAATGTGAGGTGTGGCATTACACAGCAGTTTGCTATTTTGTGGCATTTCAGATGCATTTCATCTATTTGAATAATTGGCCTTCTATGCCAGGGACATCAATAGGCAGCCTGGCATGGAAGAATACGCGGGCCAGGTCTGAGTCCCAGCCTCACTTGCCCTAACGCCCCGAAGTCCCGGCTTCCTGGAGGCTCGAATGGGATCATTTGCTGGTAGGAAATGCTCTGTTCACACGTGAACAGTCTGCAGGGAAGGGCTTCTTCCCACACTCAGGAGAGACAGCCTGGGGCTAAAGGCAGGAGCACGGGACTTGGAGTCTCGAGCGCTTGGCTTTAATCAGCTCTGCCGCTCGCTGTGCAATCCTGGAGACACACGTAACATCTGTTCAGCCATTCATTCAACAAGTAGTCACTGAGAACACCCACCAGCATCTGCAGTGTGCTTGGATCTCTGCCCTCGTAGTGGGGGCAGGGGGAGGCAGAAACAATTAATAAGCACAAAAAATAGTAGCTTATTTTATATGTTAGAAGTGAGTGCCACAGGAAAAGGACAAAGCTGGGACAGGCAAGAGGGACCAACAGGGCAGCAGGGCAGGGGTGCAGTGCTCAGCAGGGTGGTCGGGGTTGGCCGCATTGAGATGGTGACATCCGAGCAAAGTCCTGAAGGGGACGAGGATGGAACCAGGGGACTCCCTGGGGAAGAAGGCTCAGGTGGAAGGTGGAGCAACAGAGATGAGCCCACGTGTGGCTGTCAGTCCACAGGGAACAGTGAGGAGCGCATGGCGGGCAGCAACCATCTCTGCTTGCCTGGGACTGGGGGGCTTCCTGGGACACGGCATTTTCAGTTTAAACTGGGCCATCCCAGGTGATGACAGCGCTGGGGCTCAAAGGGAAAAGCTGGACTTTTGTTTTCTTATCACTTTCTAATCAGCAAAGCATAGGGCAGCCTCTTGGTGCGGCTCCTGCAGAGCGTGCACAGGGTATTTTCCAGCCGACCTGGGAGTCAGAGACCTGGATTCAAGCCCCAGTCACTTCTTAAACCTTCGGTGGGTCAACTAACCTCTTTGAGCTTGTTTCTCACCCGCATAAATGGGAGAGAAAGGCCTGTGTCCCTCAAAGGGCTCAAGGGGAGGAAGTGAGAGAAAACATGCCTGGAAGTTCTTTGAGAACAGATCACTGAGGAACAGCACCGTGTTCCTGCTGTTGCTCAGTGACCCCTGGGCCACGGGACTGTCTTTCGCTGTCCTGGGGCTGTGCGGCCACTTTATAGGTGCATTTAAAAATGTAAGATTATTGTGGAATTTTAGGAACTGAAAACCGTGTTTGGTTTATAAGACCCCAGGTCTTACAATTCCTTTTCTCCTGTAGCAAAGAGAGTTGGAATAAGACTTCAGCACTGCCTTTCAGAGATCATCCTCTGACTCGCAGATTATCCAAGATTCTAGAATTTTCTACTCTCCAGTGGAATGCAAATCACATGTGCCAACTCTGACTTGTTAACACCACTCGTGACTGATAGCAGGTGGGAGCTGGGTCTCCCTGTTGCAATTCTTCATGGGCCTTATTCCCTCAGCTAATGATGGCATTGAGAAAACAGGACTGCTGTAAGGAGTAGCTGAGTCAATACGTGTAAAACTATTAAGAGAGTGAGCTTATGGCTAATGTGATTAGTAGTCTACTCTTTCTAGCACAGATACCTGAGTCTTTCCTAAAATATCATGTTCAGTGCTTTCCTGTGGTTTAATGGAAAAACTGCATCCTCCCCATCCTCTCCAGGTGGGCACCAAAGGCCGATCCTAATCTCCCAGCCACCAGCTGCTGCCGTCCTTGAGGGACTCTCCATGCCAGCCCTGCTGCGTCCGCCGCAGCCTACAGCTTCTGCCCACCCTCCCCGGCCCTGCAGCGCTCACTGCACGGGCCACATCCCGCCAGTCTGGGAGCCAAGCTGCCTGTATGTCACAATCCTGCAGAGAAAGAGCTGCTTCCTCAACTTCTCAGAAACTTCCACGGAAGCTGGAAGGTGGCTGGCTGCTCCACGCTCATCCTGCGGGAGGGACAAGGATGAGCCAGAGAGCACAGGGTACAAACCTCGCTTTCAAGTCCTCTTGAACAGTGGAGGCAGAGGAAGGAGCCTCTCATTCGGATCTGAGTAGGAAGTTCCTGGCATTTAGCTTGTGACTGTACCTCAAGTAAAACACTTCAGGACAATGGGTATTTCTTACCAAGAAATAGTTTGTACACAGTTGCAGTTACCTGTTCGGATGTCATGGTTAACGCCTTCCACGGAGATAACGGCATTTGGAATTCCTTTTCCGTGTAAATCTCTCACCACACCTTTGATGCCGCGATGAATCTGCTCAGCAAACAGGATGAGACACAGGGTGAGGTCACCAACCAGCTCTGGACACAGCCAGCACAGGGGACTGGGCTGGACACCTAAGGTCAGCCCCGTCCCTGCCAGGAGCTCACAGCACCACGTCTCACTCAAAAGCCTCGCCGGGCTCTGTGCGCATTTGCTGTGTAAACTCCTTCCGCACTCCCTTTGGGCCTGTGCACCAGAAATCTTCCCTAGGAATTAAAATATTCCAAAGGCTTAAAAAATATTAGTATCTGAGATGGTTCATAAAAATATACCCACTAAAAACTGTGATTTAATTTTTATAAGCACATTTATTTTGACTTTCCTGAACTAAATGGACTTAATGACTTAACAGTCAGAGAGGAAAGAAAAGAATCAGAGAGACCTTCTTACAAATGACAACTCTTGTGGGCCCCTTCCAATGATTAGCTGTGTTACAGCACAGACATCAACTCTGAACCTTGTGCCTCAGTTTCCCTATTGGTAGAATGATGTGACAATCCAAGGTGACCACCATCATTTCCAGTGGCTTTCTTTACACATATTACTGTGCCTGGGCATTTTACCCACGGGAGGCACCTTGGCTAAACTGCATCATTACTTAAGAATGATCAGGTTGCTACAGTCAAGGCCTTCTCTCTTTACATAGACGCAAAAGAAAAAGAGCCTTCCCTTATGAAATTCCAGGGTGGGGACAGAAGCTCCCTGAGTGAGACATTTCCCCAAAAGAGAAGAAGTGGCCCACACCCTCCTGTGCCAGGGAAGCTCACGGTGGGGGGGGTGGGGGGCTGCACCGAGCCTCCCGGGACCCCCGAGGGGCAGACTCGGATGCTGCATCCTGGTGCCAAACTCTGCCACCTGTGCAGAGGTGCAGCCGCAGGGACCGGGAAGCCGGCAGTCCAAGCCCTCAGCTGAGTGCATCTTCTGACTCATCTCCGACAACCCTGGGGAGAAGGGCAACCTCCGCTAGCCGCAGATCTCACTTCCTAACGGACGGCGG
This sequence comes from Lemur catta, assembly GCF_020740605.2. Taxonomy (NCBI): domain Eukaryota; kingdom Metazoa; phylum Chordata; class Mammalia; order Primates; family Lemuridae; genus Lemur; species Lemur catta. The sequence goes on along the minus strand of NC_059141.1, from coordinate 6,662,833 downwards.
AGACGGTGGAGCCATGTGTCTGATACTGACAAACGGCAGGAGCCCCGACGCTCAACATTTGTTTTTGTTTATTCCTTTGGTTTCCAGTTAGACCGTTTCTTAGTGGGGCTATGTTAGTTGTAACGCTAAACGAGAACTGGTTAACTCATTAATGCTACAAGATGGATGTGTCCTTGCAAGCATGGGGCAGGGGAGGTGTCCGAGGTCCCTAATGAAGACAGCAGGGGCCCTCCCCAGCTGGGCAGCAGAACTTCAGCCGGGACTTGTTACTTACACCTGCTCCCAGGTAACCACTTCTGCCACCTGCAACAGTGACTCTGAAGGCCTGGGGGTGGTGTTTGGGCTGCATTGTGTCCCCCGCCAAATTCATATGTTGAAGCCTTAACCCCAGTGTCTCAGAATATGACTATTTGGAGAGATAATCAAGTTAAAATGAGGCTGTTAGGGTAGGTCCTAATCCAGTGTGACAGGTGTCCTTCGAAGAAGAGGACATTTGGACACACACAGAGAGAGGAGGGATGCCTAAGGGAGGACCAGGTAAAGAGACAGCACGAAGGCAGCCACCTGCAAGCCAGAAGAGAAGCCTCGGAGGACACCAGCTCCGCCAGCACCTTGATCTTGGACTCCCAGCCTCCAGAAGGGTGAGAGGATCAATGTCTGCTATTTAAGCCACCCGGTCTGTGGTATTTTGTGACGGTGACCCAAGCAGACTAAGACAGGGGCCTGTTCGTGTTGACGCAAACATGTATGGCCCGCTCCCCACAGAGCAGCACCGTGAGCCCCTGGACTGGTGCCACCCATGCTGAGCCAGTGGCAGCGGTCACTGTGGGTTTAGAGCTCACTTCCTTGGGGTCCGAGCAAGTGTAAACAGACATTGGCTCCTTGCAACGCTGTGGCCCCAGGTGGCCACAGTCGACAGAGCTGAGTCCATCCCACGCTTTCACCCACCTCCTGGGCCACGTTCTTAGCTAGTCTCCCTAACACGGCCACGTGCCAACACCATACCTGCTCCATGAACACGATCAAAGATTCGCGGTTGTTCTCCCACTCCTCGGGCAGCTGGCTCTCGTGCGGGTATTTGTCACAGCCCACGTAGATGGACAGCTCGAAGCAGTTTGTGTGAAGGTAGCTGAAATCGTTCAGACCTGCCAACCCAATGGGACAGCACTTTAATGGAGCAGTGTTCAATGTGGCACTGGGCGGGACAGGGGCAGCAAGAACATTTAAGAACATTCAGAAGACTTCATTGAACAGGGAGGTGACAAGTATCTATTATAGAGAAAAATTTGCTTTCGAGCAAATGTATGTGGGTTGGAGAGACTGGGGAGAGGGCATGAGGCTAGAACAGTTTATGGTGAGGACAGACACATGCAAGGGCGTCTTGACAAAAGAAGGACTCCAATAAGTGCTTTTTAGATAAAATATCTATTTTATTAAACTCACTTTAACACACCATTTTTAGAGTAACAGTATCATCAATTGCCACTATAGATCTTAAGTGTTTAATTAAATTTATCTCTATAGTTATGCTGTCTCAGCTATAGCACTGTGACAGTTTTTTATTCTGATTCAGTAAAACAGCTATCCATACCACCGCTGGGTGAGTGCCTTATATGAGCCAGATCTGTCCTGAGCATCTGTATCCCTTAGGTCACTTAGTCTTCACCCCAAACCCAGCAGAGGTCGATCACATAGCACAATTTCACAAATAAGAAAACTGAGGTTGAGAATGGGAGAATCGTATCCAAGATCACGTGTCTGGAAAGGGCTGCACTTGGGGCTTGAGCCCAGGTCTGTGTAACAGCAAGTCCTTGCTCTTGTCCCCACACAGAGCACTGCTGGATGGGGACGGCAGGGCACACTCACTCCCCCAGGAAGCCCAGTCTGCTGCCCTGTGACCACAGCAGGACAGGCAGCGCCCAGCCTGACACATGGTTGGTCTCTGTATGCATCTCCCAGGGCTGCCGTTACAAACGACCACAAACTGGGTGGCTTAAAACAGCAGAAACTTATTCTGTCCCAGTTCTAGAGACCAGAAGTCTGCAATCAAGGTGTCTGTGCTCCCTCCACAGCCCCCAGGGGAGAAGCCTTCCTTGCCCCTTCCAGCTGTTGGTGGCCCCGGGCCTTCCTTGCCTTGTGGCTGCATCACTCAGCTCTCTCCCATCCTCACACAGTTTTCTCCTCAGCCTCCGTGTCTTGTCTTCTGTTCCGTATAAGGACACCGCCCACTGATTTTAGGGCCTGTCCAGGTTTCCCAGGATAACCCCATCCGGAGACCCTTAACATAATCACACCTGAAAAGACCCATTTTCCAAATAAGGTAACATCCGCAGGTTCCGGGTTTAGAAAGCAGACGTGCTTTGGGGGCCGTGATTCCACCCTCTGCACTGCCCAGTGTCTGTGCAATGCATGAAGGCGTGTTAGACGGCAGGAAGCACTGGTGGCTTTCTTCCCAGCATTTTTGTTTTTGAACAGAATGATGAGCAAGCTATGTTCTGTGAGTGTCTGGAGGCTCCTCTCACCAGCCCTCCCTGGGCTCTGAGGGTCTGTGTCACAGAAAGCAGAAGCTGGGTGGGCTGGGCTCCGCACGGACCGAGGGAACGAGAGGGGCTGATGAGCGCCCATCGGCCACGCTCTCCGACATCCTTTCTTCCTCCCTTGTCACTGAGCTCACCGTAGGGACCCACTCCTGCAATGCTCCATCTAAACGTCTGTTTCAAAACCAGGGCTTTGGGGTGTGAAGAGCAACTCCATCAATCTGCTGAAGTCAGAGGCAAAATGGTACCCAAGATATGGCCAGTCCCTGCCAGATTCCAGATGGGAACCACTCACGTGTCATCACAACAGGCCTCAGAGCACACTCGTGAGACAACAAGGGACAGTAAGAGCAGTGGCACAAGAGGGCAGGGCGGTGGCAGGTTAGTGGGAAATCCTCCGCACGGGGCCCGGCCAGGTTAAAGGAGGTTGGTCAAAGCGCATCCAGTCAGCTCCGCAGTGTGGCATTACAGAAGCCACAAGGAGGTCGAGGAACAACAAAGCCACCAGCGAGCACAGGTTTGACTTCCTGGGAGGGCTGGACTCTTCTCTGCACATAAAATTATCATTATTCCCACCCTTTCAGGCCTTGTTAGTACTGAAATAAATGTGATTTAAAAATCCCGGAGTGGCCCGCCACTTTGCAATATGTGTTCAAAGCACTAGAAGCTCTAGAAGGGTTGGCAGCCTGACGAGGAACCAGCGGAGCTGTGGGAAGCGTGGGCCTCGTGTCCAGAGAGTGGTGCCTTGGCCAGGGAATGGCTTCGAAAGCCAAATGCCACTTCCTGTCCGAGGCACGTCGACGAGGGGCTGTGATGTCCCCAGACAGCTCTTTACAAGCCTTCAGTCCCAGTCGGGGACGGTGAGATGTTCCTGCGTGTTCTCTCTCTGACTGGACTCCTCCTCTTGTCACTGCTTCAACGTGGAACACAGAGCCGTGTCCCTGCAGCCCTGTGCCCGACGCTACCACACGCCCGCTTCTCTGCACAGGAGAGGGTGGGGACAGCAGCGAGGAACAGGGAGGACCATGTCAATCTGGAACGCGAGCACACACTGCGAATGGAGCGCATTTTGAAATCTGCAACCCTGCTCCTGCCAGCCCACTCCCCCGACGTGGCGCCCGGCACTGCCCTGTCCACGCGTGGGAAAGGACTGAACAGAAAGGCGGGGCTGTGGGGGGAGGGGCGGAAATGAGAAATCGCATTTCATTAATCTACAAAGACGTGAATCTGCAGACTTCATCACACCGCCAGGAAGAAGAATGATTAAAAAGGCTCGAGCCACCACATGGCTCTGCCACGAAGTCCCTGAAATAATGGAAAATATAATTGATAGGAAAAAAATCAAACACTGTCAACGTGATTATGCAGCAGCCACTTCTAGAACCTTACTGCTGACCCGACACTGGGATCCAGCTGTGTCTGGACCCCATTCAGTCACAGCAGCCACAAAAAATAAACAGACGTTGCACTTAAACAGTTTTGCAGGGAGGTTTTTAGGGCGAAAATTGAAAAACAAGAATGCTTTTTGCCATCAGGAAATTTTCCTGATAGCAATTTGCATTTATTTTTTTATTTCATAAAAGGTAAAACCACGATGGAGACAGACAAAGCGCCTCTGTCACCGAGAAAACACTGCAAGCTTGCTGCATGCATTCTCACGTGGTCACAGAAGCGAATAGTTCTACTTTTTTTTTTTCTATTCCCAAGGGTGGAAACATACTTGAAAAGTAGCAAAATAAAATAATATTAAAGCTAATTAGTTAGTGTGGTGAAACAGAGAGTAAGGATAGCTCATAACAGGGATTTCGTGCTACTGACAGGAAGGAGCTGTGGGAGGTGGGAACTTGTCATAACTGAGCCTTCCTGGTGAGCCAGACACTGGGCACAGCCACATCCTGCCCTGATGTGATCCTTACAGCATCGCAGAGGGAGATGTTACCATCATCATCGTCATCACCATCATGCCCATTTTACAAACGGAAAGTTCAAGGGTTCAGAGAGGTAAAGTAACTTTTGCAGAGTCACAGAGCAACCAAATGATAGAGTGGGATTTAACCCCCCATCTATCTGACACGGAATATTTTTCAAATTCATCATGGGCTTGATGGACCCTCACAGAGTGAAGAAAATAAGCAACGAGCATTATGCCTGGGGTCTTGCAATCCAATGCAGAGGGACCACAGGAAATAGCACCTCCTCATCCCTCCTGGTTTAGGAGCCCTGGGCTGGGACCAGTCCTGACACGTGGACCATGGGGTCCTCTAGCTGCTGCGAGGAGATTCCTGAAGTCTCTGCTAGAAGCCCCTGCTGTCCCGTGTGGATGCCAGGAGCAACACCTCCCGGTGCCCACACTGCTGGCTCTGACCACGCGCTGTGGGTGGGATCAGGGGCCCAGCATGCAGACTGCCAGTGGCGACAGATATATACGAAATGGTCTTCACCACATGTTGGGTCCCAGAACACCCCTGAAGCTCAGAATCACTTCACCCCTGAGCTTGGGATCAATGCCCAGCCCCTGTTGCGGGTTTACAGCACGGGACGTCCCCCAGAATAAGAAGGGCTCTGGGCGAGAAGCCCTGGCTTCTACGCCAGCACCAGCACGCTCTCTGCTCCTCCCTGGGTTTTCTGATTGTTTGGTTTGGTCCAATATTGCCACTAAGTCCAACTAGACCCCATCTCTAGCCCTATAAGATCTGAACAGCTCAGCGGCTAAGAGTAGGCCGCAGTCAAACAGACGCCAGCTCTGCTCCCTTCTCACGTGATCAGATCCCTCTGGATCTCCAGCCCTGTCGTTTAAGACCCGGGAGGAAGGCGCACCCCTTCAAAGCCAGCAGTAAGGATCCCAGGTGGGCTCATGCGGCCGCTTCGTCAAAGGCTGGCACCTCCTAAGTGCTCGACTATGGCATCCACCCTTTAGCAATAATGCCGCAGGCAACAGTGATGCCGCAGGGCTGGGAGGAGACCCCCACAGAGCCCTCCTGTCCCAGCAGCCCACTGTCACTGGGCCTGTGATGCCCCCCAGGCCCGGCCAGAGGCTTACTTCCCGCGACGGTGTGCCAGGACGCCCCGTTGACAGTGCCGTCCTCCTTCTGGAAGTCTTCCGTGTGACACACTCTGCGCCGGGCGTCTGTCATGAGGCGGTGCGTGGAGGCGTAGGAGTAGGCCAGCCAGCGGAACACGTGGTCGTCGGGCGTGGGGGTGTGCTCCTGGGTCTTCCACGGAGACCGCACCATGTCGTAGGGGTAGGCCACCACCAGCTCGCCCCCCTGCAGGTTGCCGCCCAGCACAAACGGGATCTTTTCCATCCAGGCTATGACTGCTCTGGTCTCTGTGGCCACCTGTGAGCATGCGAAACCGATAGATAAAGGAGGAAGGAGACTGCTTTCTTTCCCTAGCTTTTAAAATAGGGACATATTTGAAAAGCCATCATTTTATGCAATAATCTTAGGAAAATTTGGAATTTCAAAATCTGTCCTGGGAAAACTTAAAGGAAACTTGCAAAGGCTTATAAGCCAATCAGAATGAATGGGCTTCATTTGGACCCTGATTTACACACACTGGAGGGTGGGGGATGGTAATGGGGAAACATGAACACTGACGAGATATTTTAGAATATTAAGAAATAATTTATTGATATAACAATGGTAATACTGGATGGTTTTAAAAGTGCATCCTGATTTTTTAGAGATACCTACTGAAATACTTACAAATGAAATGATATAATGCCTGCGATTTGCTTCAATAATCTGGGGGAGGAGGAGAAAGTGGGTAAAGGGGTAGATGAAACATGAATTGACAAAGTGTCAAAGCTGAGATGGGTCCACGGGTCCATGGTCCTTTATGACTTTCCAATTTTGTATGTTTGACATTTTTTTATGATAAAAAGTTAAAAGAAAAAAAGAAAACTATGTTAAAAGCTAAAATTGTAAAGTTTGATATGGTCAAATACTGATCAGTGAATCAAATATCTGTCATAGATTTAGAATCTTTATGAAGATAATTTCAGTAAGATAAAATCGATAATGACAAAGAAATAAACACTGCAAATCATTTCACTGTGCAGTATAGAAAATTGATTAAGGAGTGAAATGGATTTGATGGGATTCATTAAGTTTTGTTTTTGTTTTTTAAACATATAAGGGACCCTGGATCGGACTAATCATAGAACTTAGTTCATTTCGCAGTATTGTTGTTGGTCTGTGCTTGGTCCTTTTCTGTTATATATTTCAATACAATAAACACCTACAAACCCACCATCCAACCCCAGAACCAGATCTCAGGAAAACTGTGCCTCTGTGATTCCATCTACCCACCCTCCTGCTTCCCACTCAGAGGTAACCACTACATCCTAAAAATGACATGATTCACATTCTCTCTCTTTTGTTTCATCCCATATGTGTGTGCCTAAAAATATACCATTGAGTTTTACTTGCTTTTGATCCAAAGGTGGGGGCGGGAGAAACCATACTGATGCTTGTCTTCTGCAATTTGGTTTTTCTTTTTTCCCCACTCAATTTTATGTGTCTAAGATTCATAGCTGCTGTTGAATAAAGCTATTGTTCAGGCTTTTTCAATTCAATATGAAGATCTCATTTAATTTATCTATTCTTATGGTGATGGGCATTAGATAATTTTAATCTTTTGCCATGGTAAACAGTGTTGCTTTGAACTTTCTCGTACTGTCTTCTGCTACAGGTGTGCTCGCATTTATCTCATATACATCACCAGAGGTGGAATTCCAGAACCATAGGGTATATAAAGATTCCTCTTTACAAGGTAATAAAATTATTTTCCAAAGTCTTTGTGCTAATTTACACTCACCCACAATGTGTAAGAGATCCATTGTCCCACGTCCCCTCCAACACCTGGGTATTGTCAGGCTTCTTAATTTCGCCAAACAATGGGTGTAAGATGTTCCCCCACCTGCATTGCATTAGTACCAGTGAGGGAGAACATCCTTTCATGTTTGTTAATTATCTGTCTCCTCCATGAATTGCCTCTTCATACCTTTTGTCCATTTTTCTACTGAGCTGTTTATATTGTTCTTGTTATTCTTTACATATTTTAAAATTCTAATTTTCTCAGTTATATAATTTGCAAATAACTTCTTCCAGTTCTTAGCTTGTCTTAGTAGAATAGAGGGAATGGCCTACAAAAAAAAAAAAAAGTGGCAAAAGATGTTTTCTGTCTCTTTAAAACTTCCCCCACTCTTTTTGGGAACTAAAACCTGCATCCCTGCCTCAGGCAGGTGGTCTGGAGGGGCAGGGGCGTATCTTTTGTTCTTTGTGTTACAGAAAATAGCTCAGCTGAACTGGTGGCTCCAACTCAGGTAGGCCACCCAGGTGGGCGGAGGTCACAGGCTTTGTCTTCAGGCAGAGATGGGACATTAGAATCGTTAACTGTAGTATGACAATAGCCTAGAACTGAGGGCCCTCCCTTTAAAAGCTCTGTATTTCTGCTTATGGACAGGAATTTGGACTTTGAGCCAATAGTCTGCCATCTTCCTCCTTTGCAGGCAAAGTAATAAACTTCTCTTTCCTTCTCCTCAAACCACTTATTCTTGTTCTTCTGATGTGGCCTCGAGGACAAGTGCCCAGCTTTCAGTAATATTAGTGTTTTAAATCTCTTATTGCCATGTAGTTGTATTTATTCATTGCTTATGATTAATGCACTTTGCATCTTGTCTAAAACAGCCTTCCTCACACTGAAGAGTATATTCTAAAGTTTTACTATGAGATTTTATTGTGAATGATTATTAAATTTTATCAAATGCTTCTTTCAGTGGACAAATTGCTTCATATTATTTCTTTGTTTTCTCTCATTTCATTGATTTCTGCGCTTTCCAATCAGTCTTCCTAGTTTCTTTGGGTTTCTTCCCTTATTCTTCTTTTGCTAACTTCTTAAGCTAGTTAATTTTCAGCCTCTCTTCTTTTGCAATATAATCACCTAAAAGTATAAATTTACCTAACACACTAATTTTTGCTACACTCCAAAAATGTTGATATGTAATATTTTCATTATCATTCAGTTCCATTTTTTTTTTAGTTGTCAGTGTGAATTTTTCTTTGACCCATTCTTTTAAGTATTATGTAGGAATTCTAGGAATGCCAATTACAGGAAACTGAATTATCTAAGAGGAGTTTTTTTTTTAATTTTCCAAATACATGATTATGTTTTCATTAATCTTACTACTGTCTTCTAGTTTAGATTTTCTGGAGTAAGTTCAGGGTCTGCCTGAGTCCTACTCTCTCAGATTTGTTGAGATTTCTTTTATGGCCCAGTTAATCAACTTTTGAAAATGTTCTACAATTATTGAGAAGAATATTCTCTAATTATTGCTTGTTGAATTCTTATAGGTCCCTTATGTCAAGCCTGTTCATTTTGTTGTCCAAATCTTTATCTTTGCTGATATCTCATCTATTTAATTTATCCATAATTGAGAATTGATGATAGATTGGTGTAATTTTCCCCATAATTGTAGAGAAGAACAATTCAAAAAACCAAATTCTAGTCTGAAAGCAAAGACTGAGATCCAGAGACTTTGTACAACTGTGCTAAAATAATTACTTATCTCTCATAGCCTCAGGGCTACAAAAGCTGGCATCCAAATTCCAATTTTGGTTCACATGCTCCCAAATTATAACATCACTTGAATTCTCAACTTCACCAGGTGTCATTAGGATATTAGTTGGAAAAAAACAAACAAAAAGCAGGGTTCTGTGGGTTAGAATTAGGAAACAAGAGGAAGGATCAGAAGACAGAAGACTCAGAGGGCCACCCCCCATCTCTTGCCTGCATCAGTACCCTTGGGCCCCTAACTAAGCCAAGTGGCACTGCCACTGTCTCCATCACTGCACTGCTTGCTCTTGAGGGCCTGGGTGACACTGTACTGTGAGTCACTAAATGAGACCACAGTGCTGGCCTCCCCCAGTAAGTGGCAGCCCCACGTGCTGTTCTGGAGGCTGAAACTCGCAGGCAGAGCAGGAGAGCTGCTGTCCCGTATCCAGCTCCCAGGATTCCGAGGTAGAGACGTCCAGTCCAGTCATTTCTGAGCTTGCAATGCGCTTGCCTAAAATACAGCACTTCCCAGCCTCCCCTGCAGTGGCTGACACCACGTGCAACTGAATTCTGGCCAATGATCTCTAAGCAGGAGCACTACGCAGGAATTCTAGCAATGCTTCTTACAGGAAATTGAGTTATCTAAGAGGAGAACCCTTTTTTTTTTTTTTAAGCCCTTTCTCTCTTCTTTCTTGACAGACATGACAGCTAGAACACCCACTGCCACCTTGGATTATGACCTTGAGGGTGAATGTTGCATGCTAACAAGGTCGAGCCAGAAAGATGGATGAACCCCAGTCTCCTGATGGTTCTGGGGTTTCTATTCCACTGAACCATCTGCCTCCAGGGCACCTTTATGTGAAGAAAGAAAGAAACTTCTACCTTGCTAAGCTACTGTTATTTTGATTTTTCTATTGCTGCAGCTGAACCGAACACTAACTTATACACCTATCAGGCAGATCTCGTGAAGGACAAATACAACCGAAGAATAAGGGTAAGTAGGCCAATTACTGTGGTCAGAGAAGACAATAAAAGGTACAGGAAATTCTGTGAGAATTATTTCTTCTACAACGTACTCTTTTTGAAACAAGGCCTGAGAAATTTGGGGTACACATTTATCATCCAATTTCACTTTTCTTTCCAAAGAAACACCACACATAGTAATCCCATCGGGACTTACTAAGATAAAAATAAAATACACGAAGCAATCCATGAAGGCTAACGACAATTTCACAGTGGCATAGCTGACAGCGGTGAGGACAGTGATGCCAGTAACAGCATGCACACTGCAGGAGAGGCTGCTTTGGTTTTGCAGCATTGTTAAGAAATATAATTAAATGATTTCTCTTCTAAGAAGAATCTCCCCAAATATCAATTTAAAAGGTAGTTATTATCTAGCACATTTTTGGGCTTTTTTAGAGAAAACATGAAAGAAAAAACGGTTTTGTCTCGTTGTTAAATGTCACATCCTCTGCAAATACCAGCGGGGTTACGCCTGGCCTTCCGCTGCTCTACAAATGAGGGGTATTTTCACTCACCGTGGCATTTTCCGAGAGAAACCACTCAGGGATTGCAATATAGTGATTGGGAGCTTTCCTCAGGCCATTCTGTCGGTCCTCTGCCTCCCATAGCAGCGTGTTTAAGTCAGGGAAGTTGTTGTTGATGTCTATCCCGTCATGGGTCCAGCGTCCCAGGGACCAGCCCCCCAGCTCCGAGCCCTGGGGACAAATTGGAGTGTGAAGAACCCACAGGCTGCAGGGCAGTCCTGACTTTCTGCCATACTACATGCACCTGTGTCCACCTCCCCTTGGGGCATCTCTGGATGCCCTTTGACCCAAGGATGTCATCCCAAGGAGGACATTGAAAAGCCCTCTATTAATATTCGGTGGGTGATGGGTGATACAGTCAATCTCTCCAAGGAGGGACTGCAGAGGCCACTCCCACCACAGGGAAGTGCTCAAAGAGTATTGGTGACGCGTCCGTCATCGCAGGATCAGCAGCTGCCACGGCAGTGCATCCTCCCTGCCTTGCCCACGAGTCTGGCTCACAGTCTAACTAGGCAAATCCCTAACCAACTATGTGCACTGATACACACAACCCAAGTTCTGTACATCTGCGCTCCATTACATAAAGCTTGCATTTCGTAGGTACCATTGCTTTCAATACAGTTTTCCATTTCATTCCCAGACATTGTGATATGTCAATCTGGACACACAATATAATACTAACTATGCTCTATATTCTCTATATACATAAGTCTATTAATATATATGTATGCTCTACGCATACTTATCATCTATACAAATTCCATATCATAACTGGAACAGGAGACATAAACAATATATCAGAACAACAAGAATAACTCTCCTCAGAGGACTGATGAGAGGATTAAAGGCAACAACCACGGTTAGCGCCATGACCAAGTGCTCAGGCAACACAGGTGTCCCTATTGTACACTCATCACTGTATGTATGGCAATACTGTTATCTCGTTCACTTTCTCCATTTAGTTAGCAGGCCCAGCTCTCAGGGTCACCATAATTCTCAATTCCTGCTTTGCATCTTTCGTGGGCATTGTGGGCTCCCCTGTGTCAGCAGAGACACACTCAGACGTAAAGGTGGGAAGGTAGGATTTCACAGATGCCCAGGCGGGCACGCTCTGGAGTGGGGCTTTGCTATTGGCACTGGGGAGGGGACGCGGGGCCATTACCCCTTCACAGGCCTTCTCGTAGCCGTCGGGGTTGAGAGAGGGGAGGATGTGGATCCGGGTCTCCTCCACCAGGCGCACGACACGCGCGTTGCGGGCCAGGTACTCCTGGCACAGGAACTGCAGCAGCAGCAGCAGCAGCTCCCGGCCCAGCACCTCGTTGCCGTGGGCGCCCGCGATGTAGTGGAACTCGGGCTCACCTTCACTCAGAGACGGGGGAAACAGGCGCATGTTGAAATGCCACAGCCAAACAGTGCTCATCACATTGTGTTGGGGGAAAAAAATCTCTGAATAATACTAATATAAATTTACAATTTTAGCCCTATTTGTTCTTTCAAATAAACCTCTACAATTATATCAGGACAATTTCCTTATTCCCAGATAGTCAGGTATGTAAGACAATGCCTAAAAAAATCGTACGTGATACCAGTCACACACTGATAATGTTCATTCTTACTTACCAAGAACAGATAAAATAGTGTAGTGTTTACGGTTTACAATTTACAAGTTGAACATGAGCCATAGCAATTATTTTTATCATCTGGGAGGCGATCATTTTTCTTAAAAGAACTTTCTATTAAGTTTTACAAAGACACAAAGATGAATGAATATAAGCAGAAAATAGTCTATCAAGACAAATCAACAGTGACACCATTTTGTAAAGGGGGCAGGCTTGGAGTTTTTCCTCCTTCAAAGCTCAGCTTTTCAAATGTTGGGGGTACTACAGTTTAATGTATGTGTCCCCCCAAATTCCTATGTTGTAATCTAAGACTCAATGGGATTAGTGCCCTTATACAAGGGCTCCAGGGAAGCAGCCGGGCACTTTTGCCCTTCCCCCTCTGCCACGTGACCACACAGCAAGAAGGTACCCTGAGTGGGGTAGGCCCTCCCCAGACACTGAGGCCGCTGGCACCTCGGTCTCGGATTTCCCGGTCTCCAGAACAGACAGCGGTAAATCCCTGTTGTTTATAAGTCCCCCCACGGCAGGTATTTTGCTGCAGCGGCCCACGCAGCCTCAGGCCTGGACTTTGTCAGCTCTGGGCAGAGCCCGAGGACAGCTCCTTCCCTCACCAGCAAAGCCGCTACTGTCGGGAAACGTGATCTCACCAGCAGATAAAGCTTGCGCCATTTGAAAGAAACCTGAGATATTGATGAATGTTAAAGTTGAATGAATCAGACAAATCTTTGCACCTAAATACCAGCAAATTTCTGAAGAACTCCCATATTTAATGAAAAAAGAAAGGGGAAAAAAAACAGAGAAGCCCATCCGACCTGTAGGAACACAGGCTGGGGAGCATTTGGATGGGAAATGGCTGAAAAACAGGAAACATCTAAAAACAGAATTGAAATTTTTTTAAAAAGGGAGAGGAAAGCTTTCTAATTTGAGCCATTATTGATCATGGAGTCCTAGAAGAGAAGGAAATTCTGTCCTAACTGTCCCAGCCACTCTCTTCTCTGGCTGTTGTGATTGGAGAACACAGAATTAAATATAGTCCACTTGGAGAAAAGGAGGCTATTTCTAGTTTCAGTAATTCTACAGACCTTATCGTAAGATCAGACATCAACAAGTGCAGAACGTGTCTATGGAGAGGGTCGCTGCATGGACTGCTGGCGCCCTGTTTCATGAATGTTCTCGTGGGGTTAACGGCTCCATCCCCCCAGAGGGGCCCTGCTCACCGACTTCGTGCTCCCCAGGGCGGTCAGAGATCTCCACGGCGTACAGCTTCAGGCCCTGGTGGCTTTTGCCGATGTTGTAGATTCTGGTGATATTGGGGCACATTTCATTCACGACCTTCATCAACTGCAATGCAAAGGGAGGTGAGAGTTCTGAGCCATGCTGGCCACCCACGAAAGGGGCAGAACCCAACAAGACAGCCACCTCCTGCTCCACTCCACAGCCCCCGAACACCCCACCCTCCCACATCCCAGCCAGTGTCACCTCGGCCCAGAATGCTCCCCTTGTGTCCCTTTCCCCAGGATGGTCCCCACCCTTCCTCCCAGCACCTGTTCTATCCTCGTCCCCTACCTAGGAAGGAGCTCCTGGCCATCGCCCCCACCCCAGCCCTGTACTTACCATGCCCTACTGTGGTCTGAATGTGTGTGTCCCCTAAAATTCATATGTGGAAACCTAAGCCCCAAGGCAATAGTATTAAGAGGCAGAACCTTTAGGAGGTGACTAGGTCACGAGGGCAGAGTCCTCATAAGTGGGATTTGTGCCCGTATTGAAGAGGCCGAGGGAGCTCATGTGCCCCTTCCGCCACGTGAGGACGCAGTGCCATCTATGAACTAGAGCGAGCCCTCGCCTGACACCCAATCTGCCAGCGCCTTGACATTGGACTTCCCAGCCTCCAGAACCATAGGCATTACATTCCTGTTGTTTCTAAGCCACCTGGTTTATGGTATTTTTGTTACCACAGGCGAAAGGGACCAAGATCCCTTCTTGGGTTGTGGTTATCACCTCCCTGGTTGATGTTATTACCTCTCTTGGTTGTGTTCATTACTTTTTCATTGAAATTTCCTATTTTCTTACTGCCCCTCACTAGACTGCAGATGCCTGAGGAGACAGACTGCGCCTTTTGTATTTCTATCCCTGACCAAATAAATATTTCTCACAGAATATCACTTTTTTCATAATTTAGTGAGCATCTACATTGTCAGGCTGAGGACTCAGAGGCTCCCCCTGCCCTCCCGGAGCTTGCAGGGCAGCACTGGAGGGAGGTAGACAGTGGCCCGATTCATGGGTGCTAAGTAGGGAGAGTGCAGGGTTGCCATGACAATGGGAATAATGGGGTTAAACGGCAGGAAAAGCAGGTTTCAGCAAGGAAGTGAAATAAATACATGCTATTTTCTAAATTTTGTCTTTAAACTTAGCTAGTCGGACTGACAGCTTCAGTATGCGAGAATGAGACAAGCTGCTGACGGCCCTGCCAGTCACAGGAGAACAAGCTGCCCGGGGAGGAGGGCCAGGGATGCCTCTCCCTGGAGGTTGACTGGCCTCACGTGTGGAGTAAGTACCTGTGAGTGAGCTGCCAAGTGGCTTTGCAATCCCCAAGTGAAAGAAGATGTTTATCCACTCGATGTTTACTGAGGAGCCTGCTCCACACCAGGCACCGGCTCGTGGTGGGGGTTGGCGTGTTCCTGGGACAACTTCATGACAGTGTGTTAAAGAGCAGGAGGGAAGCTCGGGTGCTGCAGAAGCAGAGAGGGAGAACATTCCAGCAGGGTGGCCGGAGTGTGGGTGCCTACTAGGGAGGGTGCCATCCCTTTGAAGGACGTACTGCTGCTGAGCTGGCGGAGCCAGGAAGGGCGTGGCCCATGCGGCACGGTGTGGACCTGAATGTGTTCTAACCGAGCTTCCAAAAAATTCCTCATCTAGCGAATTATCCATAAAGTGGCCTTGTAAAGTGTAAATAAACAAATTTGTTGCAAATTTTATGGGGGGTTAAAATCTACTAGAACTGGAAAATCGGTAGGATGTAGAATTTATGATACAGTGGAGTTCTACTGCTGTACGCTTCATTTGCCTTTCGCAACACGGCTCTCTGTAACGACGGGCAGAGCGGGTTTAGCAGGCATCGAGGAGCATTTCTGAAAGGGCGGGAAGATTTATTGCTACCATGGCTTGGCTTTTATGATGCACCTACGACGGGTGACCAGGCAGCCTTGGTTGGGAATTCAGGGTCTAATTCTCTTGCTCCTTTTGGGGGAAATGTGCTTCCCTTTATGATAAGTCACTTAGTGTCACAATATTTAGGGGAGAGAAAGCTGGCTACGCAGGACTCTGGTTCACATCACAAGAGGCCCAAACAGAAACCCACCATAAATGGAGAAAGAACACGCAAGACCAATGTTGCTTCTGTAGCCATCACCACAAGGATAAACACTGCAGGGCTGGTGTGGGGCCCCGTATGAGTGGCACCACATTTTAACAACAGACTCACAGTAACAATGTCACTAATAATGTTAACAAGAGCAGTAAGAAGACATTCTGTTTCTCTACTGACTCTCACCACCATGACAGCCAGGAAGGAGATAAGGCAGCTGGCTGTCTCCATTCTACAGGTATGGAGACTGAGGCTCAGGGAGGCGCTGAGTGATTTGCCATGGGTCACTCAGCTGGTAGCAGGTGGAGCCAGGACTTTGGATTCTTAGGGCTCTTCCCACACCCCTACCTGTCTACGAAGGTGCACTAAGGCAATGAGAACTGGCACATCTCTGATGCCCATTTTGTCTGCCACTCACCGTGACCACTGTGAAAGATGGCCACAGCACACTCGTCATCTCCTCCAAGGCCCCGTGCGCTAGTCCCTGCTGGTGCACAGTCATTCTCAGCCACCGGCACTGACCTCAGCAAACCCTGATCGGCAGGTGATCTGCTGTCTTGTATTCAGATCAATGACTAGCTCTACAGACACTGAGCCAGGCGGTTCCTCACTGACTAGGCAATGAATGCAACCCTTTCTATTGTCTCTTCTTGCTTCCTGCTCCTATTTCTTTCTTTGGTTTGTTATCAATGTCTCTTTCAATAGTGGGAAAAACGAACCATTTTTTCCTAGGTGGAAAGATTTCTACAGTAACCAAGCAGACTCCATATGGGCAAATTACTAAAAATGCTGTCTTCCTTCCCATCCGTAGGAGACAGGAATCCAAATGGCAAACCATTTCTGGCTCGAACACTCTTCAGGATTGATGGGTGCTCCCCTGGACAGCTTCCAGCTGAGTGTTGCTGAGCTGTGGGGACCTCAGAGGTGTCCCCCAGTGTCACCCAAGGGGGCTGCATTGACAATCCAAAGGTTCCTCTTAGCCCTGATAGGGATCAGAGTTGCCTAGTGAAATGAAGCACTGCCCACTAGTTCTGCTTATAAGAAAAGAGCCCCAATTCTCCACACAGGACAACTTTGCAAAGTTACCCTTTACCTAGACTCTCTTTGTGCAGTCTGCTCATTTTAAATGCATTCAGATTTATTGCTTTTGACATTAATTGCACCGAGTTGATGTTGGTTTTGTTTCTGGGCTGTAAAAGATATCCTGAGACGTCCAGTGAGCAAAGCAGTTAATCCACCATGTAAGGTGGAATGGCGAGCGGAGCCACACAAATGCCGAGACTGTGGAGCAGCAGGGATGACTCACAGGCCCCAAGTCCAAACACGTCATCTTGATTTCTGAAGAGCAAGACAGCGAGAAGATTTCTTTAGCACATCCCACCTCTAAGTCTGTGCTGACAGGTGTCTGGAAGCTATGTGTGAGTATCTCAAGTTAAATTTCACCAGGATGAACAGGCTTGTTCATTCCGTGGGCTTGAGGCTCAGCCTGGCTGTGCCGACCTCAGAGCCCTCTCTCACATTTGTCCTGGACGGCTGGTTCCTGCCCGCGGCACCTGTGAGCCCTCCCCATGCGCCGTGTTCATTGCCCTTGTTGAGTGTTCGCTCTGTGAGTGGATTCACGAGGATGTTTCTGCTGGGTCTGCCTCTTCAGAGTCTCAGCTGAAGGTTCCTTGTTGGCCAGCACCTCCCACGCTTTCTAGTACCTGCTGGGGGTGAACGTGGAGCAGGATTTCATAGACGACGCACTCGGCATGGGGACTGCCTTTTAGCTCGTCCTATAGACGTGTGATGTCTTCCCCTTTCTGCATCCAGTATGCAAATGCTGTTAAAAGCTCAGAATTGCCCTGTTTCTGTGACGAAATCTGGGAAAACTCTCATCTGGGAGTGCCTTTTCTTTCTAACAGTACTAAGAGCTACTAAAGGTATCAACAGGAGTTCTGAAGCCGGGCTGGACCGTGGCAGCCCCAAGAGAGTGCTTTAAAATGTGGATCCCCGGCCCTTTTCTCTGAAGGATTCTGCTTTAGTTGGCCTGAGCCGGGGCTCAGTGACAGGCAGTCCTGCAAATTCACCCAGGTGATTCTAATATGCGGCCAAGATTGAAACTCTGAGCATCTGAATAACAAGGGGTAGTGTTATAGTCACTCGGTGACTTGGTTTCCCCATCCATAAGTAACTAACAACAGTCCCAACCATCCTAGGGTTGTTGGAGGGTTAAACATGTTCATGTATGTAAACTGCTGAGCACAGCATTTGATCCTACGTGAACACTTCCTGCTATTAATACTATTATTATTCTCCATCCTTTTTCATCTTTGACTCCACCTATGACCAACATCCTTAAATCAGTGCTAGCACTCAAACATGCTGACATTCCTAAGAACTAGAGTATTCAGTGAGAAGACCCTGGATTCAAATTGTGTTTTAATCATTTGCCAGTGAGGAAGCCTTGCTCTGGCGACCCGAACCCCAGACCTTGAAAGAACAAGCATTGAGTGTGTTTTCAGCAAACCAATCATTCAGTTCCCTGTCTCTGACACAACATCCTAATTTCTGGAAAAATTAAATGTTATGGGTACATGATATGTTGCTCTTTTGAAAAATTCCTGACATGAGACTTTGTGGTCTTACCTGGCGCATTTCCTTATAGTTGTGGTGCTTAAAATCCAGGTCATCAGTGGTGGTCATTTCGTTCCGTCGGTGATAGTAGTTGTTAGGATCTAAGGACAGAAATATGGGTTTGAATTCACGTACATTATTCTATTACTTGCGGCGTCTCTGTTAGGGGCCTGATTCGTGTGGGAACGACGGGGACAGCACAGCCCCATCTCTAGCTTCTAACATTGCCTCTGAGAAATAAAAATAAAATCCTAAGCCCCCCAACCAACTGAACAGATAGATCCCTATGGGCCAAGGCAACTCCAGAGAAGTCTTAAAAACTGAGTTCTTGGCCATGAATGGACAGGAGGTCAGACATGGCCTTTTATCCCCCCTCCCTCACTAATCAGCATTAGGATCTTTCCTAAGAGTTAAACAGAAACCAGCCCTTTCAAAAGACTCGCTCCACTGCTGATGCACACGGCCGACCAGCATTCCTTCCTGATAAGAGACCACCGACCACGGACGGGTTCTGCGTACAGGATGCCTCAGCGTCCACCATCTCACCTCTTGATGAATACAGCCTAATTTTAATACATGTAAGTGTTAAGTCTCCACCCCAAAGTGAACATGGGACCTATGTAACATGCATGTTTGCTTACTACACATGCACACTCCCCCTTTGCGAATATTCACAGTGACATATAGAAATAAAATCCCAAGCCCCCCAACCAACTGAACAGACGGACCCTTTCTTGGCCAAGGGGGTCCCAGAGAAACTTTATAAACTGAAATTCCAGCCATAACAGGAAAGGAGGTCAGACACACCTTCTTATACCCCCTCCCATGCTAAGAGCCATTCAGCTTTCTTCCCGAAGGATTAAGCAGAAAGCAGCCCTTTGGAAAGGGCTCCGCTGCTGATTTCACCCGGCCACCTAATGCTGCTCTTCCCTCTTGTGGTTTCAACACAACTGACCGGCATTTCTTCCTAATAAGAGACCACCAACCACAGAGTGGCGCGGGCCTCAGAGGCTGCGCAGAGGGAATTCATGTCCTCTGCTTTACCTTTTGATGTCACAGGGCTGGAGACGCCACACTGAGATCCTGCTATCATGGTCAGTTTTTGAATATAGGTCCTATGAAGCGACATGAAACTCAGTTGCACATGCACATGTTTCTCCTTTCATAAATATTCATGACTCCTCCTATAGCTTATTAAATATGCATATTCAGCCACCCACTTGGCATAAATTCCTGTTCTCTTTCCCCCTCCCCTGAAGAAGTGCTTGCTCTTGGTTTCTGCCCGAGGCTATGCTACCCAGCCTATAAGAAGTCACCTGCAGGCTGCAACCCTTTATGAGAAATAAAGTTCTCCTTTCCAAGTTATGAATCTTAAACCACAATAGCTCTTCCTATAACCTGTTGAATACATATACTTAGCCAGCCCATTCGGCATAAATTCCTGTCTCACCTTTCCTCCCTGGGAACGCATGCTTTGGTTCCTGCCGGAGGCCAGCTCCAACGTAGCGCAAGCTCCAACGTAGCGAAAACACAGTGCTTTAGAAGGCCAACCTACTACCCTATGGACCATGTGGGAAATGAGGGGCCACGCAGCCATC
The DNA here is from genome assembly GCF_020740605.2 of Lemur catta. Lineage (NCBI taxonomy): Eukaryota > Metazoa > Chordata > Mammalia > Primates > Lemuridae > Lemur > Lemur catta. The sequence goes on along the minus strand of NC_059141.1, from coordinate 6,642,994 downwards.
TGTTTGACCCCAGTGGCTCTGAGGGCCATTCTGGAGGCAGTGGCAGTAGCAGTGGATGGCAGTGGAGGGTGAACACTTGCTCCCTGAGGAATAGGAGAAGCAAGGCCTGCTCCAGGCCACCAAATGTGGTCCCCAGACCAGCATCACCAGCAGCTTGCTAGATACACCGTACGGAACGAGAGTCCACACTCTAACATGACCCAGCTGACTCCGCAGGCCCAGAAGTTTAAGAAGCACTGGGTAACAGCACCGGGCTCACATGGCACACACTATCAACTGACCCAAACTGGCCGGGGCTCACTTAAAGACAGGCCTTGCCCTTGAGAATGGAGTCCACTTGCACAAGTTAAAAATCACATTTATCCCCAAACACCGAAAATGCAATTTTTAATATTCACAAAAGTTCTTCCAGTCATGCTATTAGAAACAAAATACTGTCATGGAAAAGGAAATGATGTGGGAGGGAGAACTGGCCTTCTGTCCAGACCACAAAGGAAAAGCCACTGAGCCCAGCTAAATGCCTCCAATTATTTCTCAAGCACTTTCTCTGGGAGTGGGGCAAAATCCCCGAATACCAAGGCCCTGATCGTGAAGTCAGCTGGCATAAGTCTCAACCTGAATTCTTCATTATTAACACTTCATCTTCAGAAGCTCTCCCTGGGTTCTGATAAGCATACATATTTAGTCCAAAATGGACAAGTCCATTCAAACTTGGGGAAAAAGACTTGACTTTTTTTTTACTTTTTTAAATTAATAGCAATAAAGTTATTTTCATTTTTAATTGTGGTAAAATACACCCACATAAAATTTACCATCTTAACTACTTCTAAGTGCATAGTTCAGTAGTGCTACGTACACTCACGGTGCTGGGTGACCGTCACTAGCATCCACCTCCAGAACTCTTTCATCTCGTAAAATTCAAACTCTGTGCCCATTAAACAACAAATGCCCATTTTCTTTTATTTATGAGCTTTAAAAGTCCTATGACTAGATCATGGTATATGGTAATTCACTTTCCAGCTAAAAAACTTTTAGAAACTTTATTTGTGAAGTCTAAAGAAGCACCAGCACCCTCCTTGCCCCCACCAGAGAGCTCACAGGAAAGGGTAGGGGTGGAGGGGCAGAGATGCAGAAAGGGAAATGGATTTTTTTGTACAGAAGACTTCCGGGAAGAGCTCTCTGGGTGGCTGCATTCAGACCACGACAACAATAGCTTTGGGCAGCTGAGCCGGCTGGGCCATCCCTGGCTGTGGCCTCATTTCCTTTTACAAAGGAATCTCACTGGCACCAGGGCGATGAGGAAGGCTCCTTTGGGGCCCCTGTGCCACCCTGGTCCTTAGACGTGACCCCCACCAGGTGGCATGCGTGAACAGCCAGCTCCCCTCGGAGCAGACTGCTAAGTCACTTCTAGAAGAAAAATGGCCCTAAATATCTGCGGGTGGAAAATAGAACCATTGTGAGTCCATACTTGAATTCAGATCGCACAGTGTAACTCTGCCTTTGTGAGTGTTTAAAGGACCTCCAGGACCTATCTTCAAACACACGCCCACCCAGAATAACTTCACAGGGAAATATTTATTTCATGAGACTCTCCCAGGCTGCCCTTTGCCCTTTACCAACAACAGATGAATTCCTGCCCGCAGAGAAAAACCATGACCTTACTTTTTAAAGCAAGCAGACCCAGGCTGTGCTGAGCAGAGCGGGAGAGCAACTCTCTTGGCCTATCACAAAGACGGCTAGAGCCGCGAGCCCTCCCTGCAGGCGCCTGCGACACCTGTGCCCACAGACGCCCTGTGCTGGGAGAGCCCAGCCGGCCCAGGGGAGCAGGGGCTGGACCTGTGTCTGCAGTTCCAGCACTAACCAGCCACAGAAGGAGGCAAATCCCAGACCAGGCAGGGCTCTCTCTAAATCAGCCTTGAAATTGTGCACATTCTTCGCACCAGCAACCCTACCTGTCATCAGCTAATGTCAGGAAATAACCGTGGACACACACACGGACAATGACAGAGAAATAAGGATGTTCTCTGTGAGGCTGTTTACAGAATCAAAATATTAGAAACAACTAAATTTCTAACTGTATGAGACAGATTAAAATCGTGAGACTTTTGTCCATGGACTAGGCTAGAAGGGATCCCTGGGACAGATGGTCTCTAACAGTTTTAATGACATGAAAAAAAATTCGCACTCTATTAAGTACAAACAGATTAAAAACAAAAATCCGTCTGGAGTGAGGGTAGGTAGGGAGACAGGGCCATCTTTCTCACAATAGGTTTGTGTTCTAAAAATCCATGCTTGGCAAAGCAAGATCATGAATAGCATGGGATTGAGAAAAAAACAATAAAATGACCTTTAATATGCTTCAAAAACACAGTGTAGGGGTAGTAACTACAGAAATAGCACCAGAGCTGGTCCCCTGCCCCCAGGAGGTGCTGGGAGGGCTGGGGCCAGGCCACACTGCACACTGGGCAGAGCAGGAGGGCCACACCGGAGGGGAGAGTGTGAGAGGCAAGAGCCACAGCTGTGCTCCATGTCCCCATGGCCTGGCTCTGGGTGGACAGGAGTGCGAAAGTCCCTGCAGGCCCCAGTGAGCTGCTGCAGGGGTGGTCTCGGGGCCAGCTGCCTTCCCCAGAGACATCTGGTCAGGATGAAGAGCTCTGCCTACTGGCTCCATATGGGCACAAGCCCATGACCCCTGACAGGCCACACGGAGCCAGCCACGAGCCCTACCAGGTCAGCCTGTCCTGAGCAGACGGTGCCAAGGACCCGGATGGCACACGTGGATTCAAGCCCCTTTCCTTAAGCCCCCCTGAGGTTACACCCAAATGCCATCATGTGAAAACAGGGCACGGAAATGCAATCTAATAGAGCGAACATCTACCCAAAGGCGAAGGCATCCAAGCAGAGCTATTTAAATAAAAAAAAAGACCATGTAAAACGGTCGAGTTTAAAATGAACGTCTACCTCCTCCTAGCCCACTGCCGCTGCCCAGTGTAGTGGGATCTGCCAACAACAAATAAATGTGTCCCCCAGGTATTTGCACAAATCTTCTTTGCTCACTTCTGAGTGGTCTGCACCACCTCGAATTTGCAGTAGGCAGCACTGCACCTGGCAAGGGACTTCAATACCCCAAACGTCAGAGCGCTTCCGAGTGGGAGTAGGAGAAATGTGTTTCTTTATTTTCTCTTTGGCTCACCTACGTTTTCTAAATATTCTACAATAGACGTGTGTTTTTTTTTTTTTTTTAGACGCAAAAACTATGGCTCGGTTTGCTTTCACTCGCCGAGGCTGGGCCCCTGCCTCCCGCCCTGCAGGGAGGACAGGAGGACAGACTCACCTGGCAGCGGGCAGCCGAGGATCTCCATCCTCAGACAGATACTCCCGTTGTCAAACCAGGACCGCGGGTTGACGCGGATGTAGCGGGCCACCATGGGGACTGGCAGCTCGTTGAGGACAGGGATCTCCTTCTCGGTGTTTCCTTCAAATATCTACTTATGCCCAAGGAGGGAAAAGGAGAGTTTCAGAGCTTGATCATCAAGGGATCAAAGAGGCAGTGGTCCACTTCAACAAGACTGTATTGAGGGAAGCTACCCTGTGCTGGGCACTGAGGAGAAAAGAGGAATGGATCAGCCTGGCCCTGCCCGCAGGAAGCCTCTGTCTAGCTGGTGCATGCGGTAGGGGAAGGAGCCTGTGGTAATTCTATGTTGCAGGAGAAATCTGTTCATGTTGTGGCAAAGGGACAGCCAGAGAGCTCTGAGATTCCAGGAGGAGGGGACCAGGATAAGCGCTGGGGAAGAGGTGCTGTCTGAACTGGCACTGAGGGAAAACTATTTGGATCTGTCAGGATGACAGGGGTTCTAGGGGAAAGTGACAGCAATAGTTGCAGGAGCCCAGAGACAGGATTCACAGGCAGAGGGGCAGCTGGCTCACTTTGGCCCCCAGGACTGTGCCCGCAGGGTAAGAATGAGGATGAAGGGTGACAAGGCAGGCTGTACATATAATCAGATGTGTAAGACATTGGATGCCACATTAGGAACATGCACTTGAGCATCTGAGGAAGAAAGTGACAGGATCAGAACTGATTAAGCTGGAGCGAATCATGCAGCTAAAAGATTAAGGTCATTAAAGCAAGTTAGGAAACTATTTTGCATAGCTGCAGGGGCTGCACTTGCCCGATGCACATGTCTCCCAGGGCCAACTTGTGAATGATGTAAGGGGCTGCATTCCAGCAGCTCTGTGAATGGAGTAAGTACTGAGTGAATTTTACATTAGCCCTAAATGTGAGCCACTTGCCACTGAGCTCCAGGGAATGGGAAGGGGGTGGCCGTCCATCAGACTCTCACGGGAGGTTTGAGTCAACACTGAATCAGCAAACCTCCAAGGGACAGCTCACACATAGCCTCCCTTTGCAGAGTCTCGCACAGCCAGGCACCAAGGGCACAGTCAGAGGGAAGAAGAGACTCACCATGTCTCCAGATCCATTCTTAACAGTGACCCAGGTATGGCTGTCATTGCTCACCATGACCTTGTAGGATGTCACCCAGTCACTCCTACGAGAAAATAGAACATCATTGGGACTACACACTTTAACATGTTTACCTTTTCCATGTAGAGGTGCAGCGTCGAGGAGAGCAGGCAGCAGACGCCGACAGCACTGGGTCAGACCCTGGCTCCAGGACACGCATCCACTGTGTGACCTCGGCCGAGTAACTGATCCATCCATTCCACTGTTTATTCATCCATAAAATGGGAACCACAGAAGAACCAGCCTTACAGAACTGATGTGAGCCTCAAGTGTTTTAATACCTCTTAAGCACTTAGAACAATACCTGGCCCCTAGGAAGCACACACACAAAGGTACACAAATACTTCTTTATGTGTTTAGAAGTCACATCGCACCATTAGCTGCTTAATGGAGTCCCCTGTGGAAAAATAGTCTCAGTAAAGGTTGAAAATTGGTCTAGAAATTTCAATTAGGAAACTTATTTGGGAATGCAACAGACTAGATCTCCCCAACCACAAAAATAACATCTTGCGTCGCTAAGAGACATTGGTTTTCTGCTTGTCTGTCACAGCCACGAAGACAATCCCCACCCCAGGAAGAAGCCAGGGATGGCTGGACCTGAAGCCAAGCCTGGCCATAACGTCACGGCACAGAAACTGCGGGGGTAAGACAGCCCTAATGCGACTTCCCACGGTGGAGTTCAATCGGATAAGCCTGGCAAAGAAAAACAACCTTCGTGGGGAAAATACGTTTTTCTCTCCACCTTGATTTTTTATAAAATTAATTGTTAAGCCATATAGAAAAGTCTTCCTGAGTTACCCTCCCCCACCATTTAATTTTTTAAATACTGGAACTAAGCACCACTTTACTAGTCTTTTAGAAAATTCTGTTGAAACATTTGGAATCCTCTTCCTGCTGTGGAGTCTGCTTGGCCTCAGGAGGGGGATCTGCCCCGACCAGGTTTCGGCTTTCCAGCTGGAATCAGCACCGCCCAGTAAAGTTTACTTAGAAAGAGCAGCTGGTTCTACTCATTCTGGTTCATCTCATTGCCTTGTCAAGAAAATTATTCTTAGGTGCTTTTATACACGCTTGGAGACAAACCCTCATCTCACACCTTCTCCTCATCTCTCTCCTCCCCACGGGCTTCGTCCGAACACCTGCTAGAGGCCAGACTCTCTCAAACGCCACACTCCTCTGAGAGTCACCGGCGTGAGCCCACGACTGCAGATGTAGGTGCACTGAAGCACGACTTCTGAACAGCACCTCAGCGACAGCACACGTCCTTTGCCCTGGAAAATTACCCTCTCCCAAAATAGCAACCTGTTTCCCACATTGCTATCATTTCCGAATGACCCGTAGCTGCGCTTCCCTTTGCTGTCCGCTTTTCAGCCGATGACGTCCCACCGGGATCCGGCAAAGCGGACTGCAGAGGTGGACGCCGAACCCAGAGAGACGGGATGAACTTAGGAAACTCCTCTGTCAAAAGGAGCCCACAGACAGTAAGAGAGGGGTAGGAAGAAAAATTAAAATAAGTTCTCCAAAGAAAAGGAGAGGGAGAGAAAAAAGGAAACTATTTTAACCCCTCGCTGGGCTAAAGCCAAGGTGCCAGCAGGGCTGGTTCCTTTCTGGAGGCTCCGGGGAGCATCCATTTCCCTGCCTTTTCCAGCTTCTAGAGGCTGCCCGTAATCCTTGGCTGGCGGCCGCCTCCATCTACCTTCAAAGCCAGCAACACTGCATCTCCCTGGCGGCTCCGCAGCAGTCTCAGTTTCCTCTGACCACAGGCGGAAAAAGGTGTGCCCTTTCAACCCACGCGATTAATTGAGCTCACCCGGATCATCCAGGACCCCCTCTCCAGCAAGGTCCTTAACTTAATCACATCTGCAAAGGTCCCTTTTGCCACAGAAGGTGACATATGCACAGGTTCCAGGCATTAGGATGTGGATGCCCTATGGGAGGACATCTGCCCACCACAAGACCCCACTCTGACTCTGGCTTTCCTCTACGACTCATTCCAGAACCCTTTCTCTCCTGACCCAGGCTCGAGGGTCCAGTCCCGTCCTGCCACCTCAGTCCCAACTCGATGAAACAATAGTTCCCTAATTCCATTCCATAAATGTGAAACTTAGGGCTTAGCCAGGATGCCACAACCACAGAAAATAAGTCACCCCACCCTCCCCCAAACACCACTCTCTCTCCCAAAGTGGATATAGAATTTAAATAAACATTAAGGAAATCCCTTCCCACCTGACAAGCCGATGTTTGACTTCATGGTCCACTTACCGTAATTAGAGTTTCCTAGTATTTCTCAAAACACTTGGCTCCTTCTACATAATCTTAGAAGCCACATTCCTAGAAGAGGCACGTTCTATTTTTTATCCTAGTGAGCCCGACTAGTGAGAACCGACAGTGCCTACTATCGGCCACTGGAGACTTCTGAAAACTCTTCCGATTCCAGCCCAAGGCTCCGAATGCTCTTTTGACCATCCCGCCAACCACAAGAGTAGGTCCCCACAGCACTGTGGAATGTCAGTTTTCCCACATGTCAGCAAGGCCCTAGGCAAGTACTATGTTGCATTTGACTGAGAAGAGATACCATGTCTGCATGCACAGCAATGGGTCTCAATTGGGGGTGTCTTTGTCCCCCAGGGGGCATTTGACAACGTCTGAAGACAATGTGTAGGGTGCTTTAACTGAGGGCAGAGGCCAAGGATGCTGCTAACCATCCTAATATTCACATAACAGACTCCCATAGTGAAGAATTATGCACCCAAATGCCAAGAGTGCTGAGGTTGAGAAACACTATTCTAAACAATTCATATAATAAAGTGGTAATTCTCCATTTGATTTGCTCAAAACTATTTTGAAGAAGGGGCAAATGTCACTGTCAATTTATCAGTGAAAAAACTAAGCCACAGAATTTTCAGGTCTTACGACATTTTAAATCCCACAATGGATATCAGACAATACAGCCTTCTTCAACATATTCCTATTGATTTTTCTAAAAGAACGGGAAGGATTCAGAACAAATATGTGACCAACAAAAATGGTGGCAGCTAAAGTAGTTTTCCAAAATGAGGCTCAGTTACCTGATAGACACATATCACAAATAGCTGTTCAATGAACAGAAATTGTTTTTTCCAATGTATTTGAAGGCAATTTATTTTCAAATGTTTTGGATAGCTCCTGGACAAGGTTAACCTGTTCCCTTGCTTACCAAAACTTTTCTTTAGAGACGGTGCAAACTTTTGGTCAAATCTTGCTCATGCTAGCATAGACACTGCACTTGTCTACTCAGGTACTACATACCTGTCATTACCAGGTAGAGGGAGGGCGCCAGGCACTGGCATACAGTGAAGCTCAAAGCAAACCCAGCCCCTACACACAAGGAGTGTATAGTCTAGCGGGGAAGACAGAGATTGTATAATTAACTACACAATTAATTATTGAACTGCAATTGTGATATTGTTCAAGGAGAAATACAGAGTGCTTAGAGAATGGGAGGTGGGAGCTGGTTTAGTCCAGGGCTAGTTGGGAGAGACATTTCTGGAGGGGTGGTAATTTAAGGTGAGATGTGAAGAATAAACAGGAAGTAAATAGGTGAGGATTGGCTAGCATTTCAAGTCAGAAAGAAAAAATCAATACAAGAGATTCAATATGCAAATAACAAAAAAGTAGGCAGGAAAAAAATGGAACTGAGATTAATAATAATGATAATATAAATAGAATTTCCCAGAGGTGAAACATACAAGTTTCCACATTCCAAGGTCACATGAAGTGCCAGCTACAGCAAGGCATAACATCATGCAGTTTTTAGCACAAGGGATATAGAGTAATCCTAAAACCTTACTGAGGAATAATGATTCAAAGGTTTGGAAGTATGAATAACCCCCAGAACTTTATATTGCAACACTGAAGGTAAAGAGGCAATGAAAAAGTACTTCAAAATTTTGAGAGCTCACAGGTATGAGGTTTCTTTTTTGGCATAACAAAAATGTTTTAAAATTGACTGTAGTAATGACTGCACAACCTTAGGAATATACTTAAAACCACTGAGTTGTACACTTCAAGTGAATTGTATGGTATGGGAATTATATCTCAATAAAGCTGTTAAAGAATTCTTAGGGAAAATTATTTCCAAACTCCCAATCAAGAGTGAGGTAAATAAAATACATTTTCATACATTGAAGGAATCCAAAATTGTACCACCCAAGCTCCATTTCCAAAAGGTATAAACCACCGAAATAAAGGGAAAAATAGAGTGATGTGGGGGCTAAGAAACACAGAATACAACTCAGGAGAGAGGTGAGGAGAATTCCCAGGGGAATGGTGAAGAGACAAGAGCCGTTCAGTAGGCCTGGGGACCAAACCAATTCAGAGGCCAGCAGAGGCCAGCAAGCTCCAGGAGGGATATACCCAGGAAGAAAATGAAAGAATAAATTGCTGATGTGTATGGATATATTTGAAAGAGATTTTCAGATCTATCAGAAAGCTTTAGAATTAGTGAGCGGTACCCAGAAAACCATTAAAAAGAAGTGATTGTTGCCTCCAATAAAAGCAAAAACAGTTGCCCAGGGAAGGAAATGTACGTATAGTACACTATTTGATCCAGCTATAAATAATAGTTCAACAACGACCATGATGTAAAACCTGAACACTAACTTAACAAAAAATTGGTAATATAACCCCTTTGTGAGGAGGAAGAGGAGAGAGAGAGAGAGAGAGATAAATAGAGGGAGTGAGAGAGAGATGTGTATATGCTGAAATTAGGTCAAGAAGAGACTTAAATTCTCATCTTTCACAGTAGAAAGTCAGTGGATAATAACTAATTTTAAAGGATCAAGAAAGAGTACTAAAGGCATTTTATTCAGAAACAGGAGTTAAGAAAAATAAAACAGAAGAAATAACTAAAGGGTTTGCAGTTATTTTCTTGGGAGACCAGGAAATGGGGACCAAGAGGTATGAGACAGGGGCTACTATTTTTTAATTATAAGTAGTGTCATTTGAATTTTTAAACATAAAATGGTTTGTTGATTAAAAAGTAAACCCTCATTTCTCTCTTTCTTATTTCTGCTTCCTCCTCTGGCACTTTTTCAATTTTTCCACCCATTTCAGGGTCATTTTCTTCCGACACATGCAAGGATTGAGGCCAATTTATATCTCAGTTATAATTTCAAAGCCAGACTAAAAAGAAGAATTTCTTTTTTTTCTTTTAAGAGTTCACATTTTACTGTGCTATTCTGGAGAGAAAGTCAGTGGAAGTTTATATGAATAACATTGGAAAGCATTTTGGTTTTTCCTTGCCCGTGCCTGCCTTGTGTTCTAAACGTATTGCCAAGTGACCACTCTGTTGGCTGCACTAATGTTATTTTTTAGATGGACTTTAGAAGAAAAACTAGAGATCAGAAGGTTATTTTAAAAAAAGAAAGAAAAATAATGACTTCTGTGAAACTCAGCAAAGATTTTAGCTTTCAAAAATGCTTAGAGAAATCATGGGCTCAACCATTCCTTCAACCTGGGTTGAAGCTAACATAGCATGAAAAACCTCCCCCAGAAGAGCGAGATCATGGAAGAACCAGGCATGAAAGACGGCATCAAGTAAGCAAAATCTACATCATGGACTGTACGTTCTCCAGTCCAGCTGGAGCGCCGAGGGGGAAGATCGACCTGCTCAGACAACTCGTGGTGTTGGGTGGAATCCTGGAACGATCAGGGACTTTCAAGTCTGGCAGAATTGGGCTCAAAGACCTGCTTTGCCATGTACTAACCACACCACCTTTGGCAGTTGCAGTTCTTGTAACAATAAGGTAAGTCCTAACTTCCAGGGGTGTTGCAAGGAACAGAGTTAACAGTACTTACTATTATAGTAGCTCAACACATGGTAGTTATTTTTATCATGACTATTGTGCAATAAAATGTGACATCTTCCAGCCCTGAATGACAGGAGGCAACAACAAGGACTCAGTCATCCAAGAGCTTGCCAATTTGCCAGTGCCGGTGGGAGCGGCCGGGCCACTGCAGAAAAACGTGCACCTGGAGGAATCACATCTTCTCGTATCTGAAAGTCGCCTTTTCTCTCCAGTCAAAATTACCACACATGATTTGGAAATTTCTGCTGAGATTGCTGGACACTTATCAGAAATTCCAAAAAGACCAGAGGCTCCTGGGTAGAGGATTATGAGGAACGAAATCATTTATCTTCTGTACCTAAAGTGTGCCTTGCCCACAGGTCAGCATGGACTTCACAACATGGAGAATCCACTGGCCAGGTTTCATGTAGGCCTCTCAGACCATGCACTCTACCCAGAAGCACAGTGTGCGTATATGTACTCATTACAGGGTTCGGGGGCGGGGGAGAGAGAAGAACAATGCCAGTTTAAGGCCAAAGTCATCTTGGTTCATAAACAAGCTTCCCAGCATGTGAATGTCTGCACCACCAAGGACCAGCAGCCAACTGGAAAGTGTGCCGACTCTGCTGAACACAGTGGGCCCTGGAGAACCCAGCACAAGTGTGGTACAGCATGCCCATGCTCCCCACTTCATCCTCTCTGCTCAGTGTGTTCACGTGTTCTGCCTTGGAAATGTTTACTACACAGTTATTTACCATCTTTGCGCAAAAGAGACAAGCACAAGACAACGAAGCAATGAGCCTTCCTCTCCGGCATCGCAATATTTCACCAAAGTTTGCAGGTGCAAGCTCCTACCTTGCCTTGAGATGATGCTGTCCATCTTCCCTCGTCTCCCAAAGCATAACACAGCAGCCTCAACCCTTCCAAACGACCTTCACCTTTCGTGAAAAGTAGGGTTGTTTATGAACTTCAATACGGAAGGTAGCATATCTTTAGCTATGCTGATATTTTTATAAGGATTATGGTCAGTTCTAGTAGCATTCTGGTTCCAAGTTGCTTGGTTTTGTGAAGTCTGCCCAAATAAGCTCCTGAACTTTCTGTGCACAATTTTGCAGAATGCAGGTTTTTTAAGACTGGTGTATTACCCCAGAAACGGCTCCTCCAGGGGAGAGGAGCTCCACAGTTTTCCTTATATCTCTTGGTTGTATCTAGTGTGAACATCTTCTGTGATAATCACTTTCCACCATGTAGCTCGAGTAACCAGGATCATCAGAGTGTGACCATGAACATCTACCAGACGCTGACTATGTGCCAGACATGGTTCTAACTACTTGTTTTATTTTATCTAATCAATGCTGCAAGTACTATCATTATTCCCATTTTACAGATAAGGAAACTGAAGCACTGTGAAGTCAAATCATTTGCTCTGGGTCATACAGAAAGTGGCAAAGTTTTCACTGCTAAGCTCTACTGCCCCTCCAGTGGCAGAGAAGACACCACTTGGAAAGGTTATTGTCCCCTCTGCAAGATGATGCCACTGAGCACAGAAGTTTAAGTGAACTTCCCAATTCACTCAGAGGTGGAAAGCGGCCCCAACCAGGTATCCTGGTTGTTATAATGTGCTACTAATAGCAGAAGAAGAAATGCAGATATTAAAGCTAATAAATTAAATAGTGAAGGTATAGGAACATTTAACAATGCAAAGGTAAACACTGAGAGAGGTAATTAATGAGCTAAAATTAGAAGGAGGCGTAGAGGGAGAGGATAGGGGATGAAGGAGAATTGCACAAATTTGATCATTATTCATAATAAGGTGTTAATAGTGTCTGAAGAAATATTGTATTATGAGCATTATATAAAATTATAGTCATAATTTTGACTCTAAAATTAGACAGAGACACCAGAATTAAATCATAGAACTTCTTGGCTATCAGAGGAGACACAATCCTATGGTGACGTACAAGAAACACACAAGAGGTATGGGCACATAGATATTAGCAAATGCAAACAGAAAAAAAGCCAAAGATTGCAATCGTAAAATCTGAAGGTTGAATTCAGGGCAAAAAGCAATAAGCCAGGTGAAGGATAGCACTACATGATTCCAAAAGACAGAGCCCATAATAAGGCATTAAACAGTTATAAATATCTATGCACTAAAAGATAGCATCAACATTAATGAAAAAATAATATGCAATACACGGAGGGATAAAGACAGTCTCTCTAGACCATAATGATCATTAGTAGGAAGGAGACTAAATATCATAATTCATAAGGTAAATATGATTAATATACATGAAGTTCTATAGTCTGAAAACAAAAATAATCTTTCTTTTCCAGGATTCATGGAACATTCACAAAAACTGTCCCTATTTTAGACCTCAGAAGAAACTTCCAAAACATCGAGAAATTAGAAAGTAGAGACAACATTCTCTCATACAATAATAAATGTATAAAATTAAAAATCCAAAAACTTCCGGCCCTGGGAAATGTATCAGTTTCTTAAATAATCTTTGCCTAACAGGAAAATCAAAATTGAAATTACAGAGTATTTAGAAGTCAGTGAGAGAAAACATTATATATCAGAACCGATGGCACAGAGGTAAAGCAGTTCTCAGACATTATATAGCTACAATAATCAAGACTGTGTGGTGTTGGTGGAGGGTTTGGTGGAACAGAATAGAAAATCCAGAAACAAATCCACATAAATATGGCCAACAGATTAATACAAGTGAAAAAGCAATTCAGTGATGAAAGTTAGCCTCTTCAACAAACGGTGCTGAAGCAATTAAGTATCTATTAATACAGGCAGAAAAAATTAATCTTGACTTAAGTCTCATACTTTACATAAAAATTAACTCAAAACAGATCATAGAGTTAAATGTAAAACATAAAACTATAAAACTTTTAGAAGATAACACAAGGGAAAAATCTTTGAGAACTAAAACTTGTTAAAAAATTCTTAGGCGTGAAACCAAAGTACAATCCATAAACGAAAAAAAAACAATAAATCAGACTTGATTGAAATTAAAAACTTTTGCTCTGCAAAGTGGATGTGAGGCCAACCTGAAGAGGACAAAAATATGAACTATGGATTGTGAGAAGATATTTACAAACCACATATCTGACAAAAGACATATTAAGAATATATTGTATAAGAACTCTCAAGAGTGAAAACACAAATGATGCAGTTAGAACCTGGACAAAAGACATGAAGAAACATTTCATTAAAGAGGATATGCAGATGGCAAACAGGCACATGGAAGGTTGTTCAACATCAATAGCTATTAAAGTAACGCAAATAATAAAGACCAAGATAAGGTATCACTTCACTCCTATTAAAACAGCTAAAATAAAAAATAGTGACAAGACCAAATGCTGGTGAGGATGCAGAGAAACTGGGTCCTTCATACATTGCTGGTAGGGCTGTAAAATGGTACAGCCACTCAGAAAAATAGTTTGGCAGTTTCTTACAAAACTAAACATACAATGAACACAGAAATGTATGATCTACCTGGGAAAACTCCATTAAAAAAAAAAACCACAAACAGTACCAGGATAAAAAGGAATATGTGCACAAATGGAATAGCCAACCCCATGTTCTTAGAGAGGAAGACACTAATCTAGGAATGCCAGTTCTCTCTCAAGTTCTCAAGTTAAGGCAATCTCCTAACAGATCAACAGAAATTCTTTTCATAGATAATTTGGACCTTATCAAAAAGTTCATATGAAAAGAATACAGCAAGAATAGACAGAAAACTGAAAAGATTAATAAGGAGGAAGACTTAAGTCTATGAGATAGTAACACAATGTGCTTTATAACAACTCCAGCTGTGGGGTTCTGGAAAATAAAGACAGAGCAATGGGACAGAATAAAAAATCCAAAAGTAAACTCCACAATAGACAAGAATTTAGAGTATCATGTGGGTGGCACTTCAATTGGAGAAAATATGGAAAATACATAATGTTGGGACATCCTGGTGGCCAACAGAGTTTCATATATTACATATACCCTACACAAAATAAATTCCAGATGGTTCGAAGATTTCAAGGTAAAAATTGAAATAATAAAAGCACTAGAAGAAAATATAGAAAAAAATTATTCATATATTTAGAAGAAATAGGCCTTTCTAAGTATGATGGAAACCTTATGAGACTAATTATGTTAACGATATGGAAATTCAAAACTTTTGTATAGCACAAGGTATCCTAAGCAAAACAAGACAGGGAATAATTGGAGAAAATATGAGTACCTCAAATCCCAGGCAAAGAGCTAATTTTGGGTGGACACAAGGTGAGACGGGAGGTGCCCCTGGAGGTCTACCACACTGGAGTTTCACAGTGACTGGCCTTGCTGGTTAGGTCCTTCTCTCCCTGCACCTCACAGGACAGAGAATCTCCCTTTCCTTGCAGGCAGCCACCATCAGCTACAGCAAATACCAGGAGACGTGGCAAATGGGCAAAGTCAGTCCAGTAAAATGACCACTAATACCCCCAACCCTCATTTGTGAATAACACTGGGTGTTGCCAACCTCCACACACAAGCGAGGAACGTACTGTTAAATCCCTTTCAGTCAGGAAAATGAAGAATCCAAAAAGCTCTCCTCGTTTCTAGGCCAATTCTCTGCTGGAACCCTGAGGAAGCTGGCAGCTTCCTCTTCCTGTCCCTCACCTCCCGACAGCTGCATTCCAGCAGCCTAGCAGGCTCGACTCCTGCCTAAGGCCGAATTGTAACTTTGGGCAGGACTGCAGATCCCAAGAGGTGCAGGCTTGCCTTTAGCAGCTTCTGGAAACAATATGCTAAAACAGAAAGCTTTCTCTTTAGTCTACAACAAGCACAGGCATGCACAACACTCCAGAACGTGGGTGCACACTCATTTTCTTTCTTTCTTCCACCCACCCCCAGCCCTGCTGGAACTACAATCACAGGTAAATGGTTCTGCCACGTCCTCCGTACAGCCAAACGCTGGCCACTGCGAGAAATATCAGCCTGTTGATTTATTGGCTTTTTCACTGTGGACTGGTAACCATGGCTTTTCACGAATTCAGACCATAGGAGGGAATGTTATAAACTTAGAAATATTATCTGTTTTCCATTACCTCCAGTAAAAAATCTACCAGCAAAAGAGGGGGGGAAATGCCACTTTTGGGGCCAAGTCACAATAAATGTGGGTAAAGGGTAAAGCAGTTCCTAGTTAGGAAGCCCCAGCACAGAGAACTAAAAGCACAAAGAAGGTATTTAAAGTTTCCCAAATCTAGAATAGTCGCTTGGGGGACCAGGAAAACAGGAACGGAAGACATGGCTCAGATGAATTCTGAGAGTGGAGCAGAGTGAGTGAGTGAGCCGCCCCCCCCACCCCCAGTCTAGCAAGGGCCCAGCCGGCTCTGCTCACAGCTGGTGGCCCCAACACAGGGCCCCGGGTCGGAGAGTGAGGCTGTAGGGGCAGGCTGGCCAGGCCACTCGAGGACTTTTGTGGGCTCCAGGCACTTTTGCCTTTGTAGACACTATTGGTTTTCTGTTGCTGCTGCAAACATAGCAGTTTAAATAACACAAATTTATTCTTTTACAGGACTGGAGGTCTGAAGTCCCAACACGAAGGTGTTGCAGGACTGTGTTCCTTCCAGGACTCTAGGGACAATCTGTCCCCTGCCTTTCCAGCTTCTAGAGCTGCCCCATCCCTGGCTCATGGCCCCCTCCTCCATCTTCAGAGCCAGCAACAGAAAATCCTTCCCCAGCTGCCATGTCTCGGGTTTGTTCTCCTCCTCCCTCTTCCACATGTAAGGACCCCTGTGATGACAACGGGCCCACCCAACCCGGAAAATCTCGCTACTTTAAGGTCAGACAATGAGCAGCCTTAATTCCACCTGTAACCGACCGTGTTCACAGGTCCCAGGGATTACGATGCTGGCATCTTTTGAGGGGGCAGATTATTCTGCTGACCACAGGCCCCTTTTTCCAAAAAAATTTTTTAATCATATTTTATGATCATGTTGGTATAAGGATGAATATATTAACATTATATATTAAAATGTTTTCTTTAACCTAAACGTTCATTTCTTTCTTCTGATTTTAAAAGAAATTAAATGCTTTCACAGGCCCTTAAAGGTCACGAGGCCCCAGACACCATGTGTCCTGTCTCTGAGGGGTAAGTCGGTCCTGGGGCAACCAGGCAACAGCCCCGGCCCCAGCCTCAGAAGTGCTCAGACGGAGCCCCCACACACATCCATTCACAGGGCCGGTGGAGGCGTCTACACTAGCAGAAGCCTCACAGCACAGGAGAAATCCTTGAGCAGTGGTGGGGGTTGGGGGAGCATGCGTCGGGGAGGAGGGAGCGGAAAGCACAGCATCTCACTAAGAGGCAAAGAGGGTGCGTTGTGGTTTGAATGTGTGTCCCTCCGAAGTTCGTATGTTGGAACCTAAACCCTGATGTGGCAGTATTAAGAGGTGGGGCATGGGGAAGTGATTAAGTCATGAGGGCTCTACCCTCATAAATGGATTAGTGCTCTTATAAACGAGGTGGAAGGGAGCACCTGAGTGCCTTTTGCCCTGCGGTCCTTTCTGCCATGTGAGGACACAGCGTCATCCCCTCTGGAGGACGCAGCAACAAGGTGCCATCTTGGAAGCCCAGAGCCACCCTCAATAGATACCAAATCTGCCAGCGCCTGGATCCTGGACTTCTCAAGCCTCCAGATCTGTGATAAATAAATTTCTATTATTTATAAATTGCCTAGTCTAAGATAATTTTTGTTATAGCAGTAAGAATGGACTAAGACAGAGGGTTAAACCATGTTACTAGGGCTTTCTAAACCTCAGTTTCCTCATCCATACAATGGGTCAAGAACAGGACCCGCCTGGCCTGGGCAGGGTTACTGTGAGGACCGCATGAGCTCACACAGGCAAAGTACTGTGCAGCCCCAGCATAGGGAAGCAGCGTGCTTTTATTTAAAGAAATGTCCTGCCAGCCAAATTTATTCCAACAAAATACAGATGTGTCATGGGAGTATTTTCACAAAATGTCAGACTCTACTTCTTGGCCCAACATGAATCAGTTGCAAAGTCTTTCCTGGGTGCCTTGGAGGCACTGGGGACACTGGGGACACTGGAGGCCCTGGCTCTGGTTGAATAGGGACTTGGGGTAGAGGGCAGGGTGCAAAGGTGAGATCAGTCCACCTGTAAATCGGAGCAGCTGCAGCCCATTGAGTCTCTGCTACATGTCCAGGATGTGCTCAGGGCTTCCCGTGGGCATTGTCCTGAACACTCGCCACAAGCTGAGAGAGCCAGGCTTCTCTCTTCTTACAGATTGGGGAACGGAGGCTTGGAAGGGTGGTATGACCACCGGGACCACCCACCTGCTCAAGGCTGGTGGCAGCTGCCTCCTGGTTAACAACTCTGAGACCACCCAGAGTGAACAAGGGCCGTGAGAGGACCCAGAATGTGGTCTGAGCACTCCAAGAGGCAGAGCACACTCGGGTTTTGGGTTGGCTGGAGAGAAGAAAGAGGGACGGGTGGGGTTCTGGCACGTGAACAGGACCCTCCGCAAAACGGAAGGAATCCTAAGAAAGCAGGCAGACACTCACAGGGCTCTCACTGCGTGCCGAGGACTGTCTTAACTGCCTGGTGTGCACTAACTCATTTAATCCCCACAATAACCCGACGTGGTAGCTACTATTATTATCTCCATTTTACAGTTGGGGAAACTGAGGCACAGAAAGACTCAGACACATGTCCAAGGACATGCAGCTAGGTAGGTCTGGAATCCCCATCTCACTCTGGAATCTGTGCTCTTATCTGCTCTCTGACACCAGGTGAGGACTGCGTCCCCACAGGGAATGCTATACTGCACTTCCTCCCGGTGGTTCATGCGCCAAAGAGCCCCCTCACTGGGTGGACTCTGGGCTGGCAGGGGCTGTCCAGCCCCCAGAGAAGAGAGGGTCAGGAAGGGCTGGTCACAGAGACCCGCCCTGTGCAGGGCTCTAACCTAGCACTGGAGATTCAGGGGCAAACAACCCTGCCTGTCCCTGGGAGCAACATCAGTGCAAGTACAAACAGATAATAGGTGGTTGGACAAAGCCAAGAGAGGACACCAAGCAACTGAGGGTGGGTTTTATAGGGTGGTCAGAGAAAGCCCGTGAATGCAAGGAGGGATGAGCCTTCAGGAGAGAGAATGGCAAGTGCAAAGGCCCTGAGGCAGGAGCACACTTGGTGTATTTGTGGAAGGAAAAGGGGGCTCCTGGGCTGGAGTGCAATGAGCAAAGGGAATGAAGCAGGACAGGTGGTGGTGGCTGGTCCCCACAGGGCCTCTGGGTCGAGGGTAGGGGGCATTTAGTGAGCCACCCAGGGAGGGGGCCTGCAGCAGGGCGGCCTCCCCACCAGGAAGCAGAGGAAAGAAAAGGCAGCGTGTGCCCAGTGACCATCTGGAGGGTTTCCTGGGGAGTCACAGCCAGGGGACCCCGAGTAAAGCAGGTAGGAAGCAGAAGCAGACGTTTCCTACCCAAGAACAAGCTGTAAAATTGTTTCGATTTCAGAGATTTTACCGGCTAAGAGTGCATTCCTTAGTCATCCACACCCAGAAAGCCAAGTGTGAGCCGTATAGCCACTTGTGAGAGCTTTATTTAATTTCAAATAATGATCCTCACATTATTGAAATTTAACATAAAATGCCTAACGACTGCACGCCTGGCCTTCCACTTGAACTTGGAGATGTTTTCATTAAAACCTTTCTACGTCATGCCAAACTCTGCTGTTCAGAAACTGACAGTTTTCAAAGAGGTTAGAAACGAGTTTGGAAACTGCGCTCTCCCCAGCACCCCCCCCCCTCGCCAGGTGCCAAACATGTCATTTCACCGTTAAGTGAGGAGACACAGCATGACACGTTCTGAAAACACACCCCTCCCTCCCAAGAAGAGCGAATGATTTATGCTGCACGAAGCACCAGGCGGCCTCCGGCCTCCCTCCCTTTGCGCTCTGGCTCCCGAGCCCCTGGCCTGGCCCTGCGCCCCTTCCCTCTGCGCCTTGGCCCAGACCCGCCCAGGGACAGGGGAGGACCGCAGAGGCCAGGCCAGGCCCCCAGGGAGCAGAGAGCCAGAGAGAAAGGGCAGCACCGTTGAACACTCCCTACCGCGGGGATGGGAACCTCGGCGGAGAAGGTGTTTGGGAAGGTTCCTTCCCCTGTCCTGGCCCCGTGTCCTCCAGCTGTGTCTTTACTCTCCTTCATTTCTCCTTCTGCTGCAGACCCCTCTCTCACCTCAGCCGCCTCCTCCTCCCTCCCTCCCTTGAACCATACTCCAGCCTGCCTGGGAGGGGCTCCCACCAGGGGTGCCAGGAAGATTCCAGGGCATCTGCCCCTGGCGCCACCTCAGCACCTGCCCCCCCACCCCAGTCGTCAGCCCCACTGCCCCGTGGAGCCCTCAGGCAGGCCACCGCCCTCCCGGCCAAGCCTCCAGCACTTCCGAAGCCTTTTCTCGCCCAGGGGCTCCGGAACCCGCCCTGCCCCTCCAGGGGATCAGCCCTGAGCCCGGCCTCACAGCCCTGCACCCCTAACGCAGTCTGCATCCTACCAGCACCCAGATGCCCTGGTCCCTGACCTCCCCCCACTGCAACCGCCACCAACTCTGCCACCCCCTGGTGGACACATCGCCAAGAGTTCCTGAAGGGACAACGACAGTTGCATATGCTGCACCCTCTCTGCAGCTGGAGGAACAGCCTCCCTGTCCTTTTGCTCAGCGTGGATCTCACACTCTGTGTCACTCCCTGCACCTGCCACACTCACGCTCTGCAGGGGGCCCTGCCTGCTCCGCTGAGATGCATGACCCTCTGAAGGACCCACCTCAGGACGTGCTCCCCGGCCTGACTACCTCGGGGAACCAGGAGACCCTCCTTTCCAGGGTGGGCCCCCGCACCAGCGCCAGTCCCTCAGGGACCCGCCCCTGCTGCACCCCCACCCCGACTCACTGTCCCCTCAACTGGGTCCTCGCTCCAGGCTAGGAACACTCTGTCTTGTGAGAAGCAAGGAGGGCAATCTGCCTCTCCTGTCCTTCTGACTTTGAACCTTGCCCACTCCCTTCCTTCACACCAGAATTCTCAGAAGAGAAGGCGAATCCCTGAGACTTTCCACTGTCAAACAGAAAGCGAGCGACTGAGGGCTCGGGGTGGGGGGAGGGTGAGGGGCGAGCCTGTCAGCCCTGTGTCCTTGGCACAGAGCCCAGCCCGGGGCAGAAGCCCCGTTCATCTTCCTCTAATCAGCCTAACTCCCTCCTTCAGACTCAGCCAAGTCAGCCTTCCTCAGCCCTCCCCTTGCAAGCCCATCGATCCAGCTGCCGCCTCACTTTAACCACAAATTCACAGACTCTCAAGAGATAAGGAGAATCATTTTGTCTATTAAACAGTAAATATTAAAAACATTTGGTTATTTTAGATTGCCCATATTACTTCCAAGTCATTAGAAGCATCACTTCACCACAAGCAAAATAATTAACTTTTCAATCATCACGTTGGCTATAATTGTAACAACCATATATCTAATATACTTTCTGCCATCAGGGAAATAAAAAATTGGTTTTTATTAGTATACTAACATGTCAGTAAATTGCAATGCAGTAGGAAAGGATATTTATAATTCTGAAAAATATAAATTATTCAATAGCATTAAAACAATTACATTTTTATTACTTTCAAATGGCATGAATTATTTGGGAAATTATGAAGACTGGAATTGTAGACTTTACCATCCACTTGGTTACGAACTCAGCAGCCTTGTGACCTGACAGCACCACTGTGCCCCTGCATCACAGGTCCCACGGCAGGTCCCTGTCCCCATCTGACGTCGGCAAGTGCTCTGCTGCTTCTCACAGACCCAGGAAAGTACTAGATTCTTGCACCAGACTGAACATCTCCCTGCAGGCAGGTCCGTCTCTTGCTCCCTTTTTATATCCCCAGTGCTTGGTACAGAGTGCTCAATAAACGTCAAACGAATGAATTAATAAACATATGGAGAACATCAGGAACAAATAACATTATGGATGTTCATTTCACAATATCAACTACAAAACTCCCACGAATTAAAAGCATTAATAGTATTCTTAACTACATATTGTAACTCCAACTATTAGTAAAGTCCTGTATTTCAACAACCACACAGAAGCCCTTCCAAACAGCAACATCCACGTGGCAAACTCTAAGCGGCCGGCAGCCCCCTTCTTTTTCCATGTCTAACGCATTAACCAACCAAAATGCAACACTCATTGAGGTTAGGGTACGCTCTATGCACTTCACTAGACAAATCAAACTCGAATTCCAGCTCTGCCATTGCTTGTCGTGGTTTGACTTCCACGTGTGTCTGTGACCCTGCAGGATTTGGGAAGCAGCAGAGAGGCTGGGGGTAGTGGGCAGGATTGGAGCCTGCACAGACGCCCCCTTGAGCTGTGCATGAAGCTTCTACACAGAGACACTTCCATGAATCTGTCCTTCGGGAATGTTCAATGGGAGAGGCCCAAACAGGCGACTCCCCGGCACCCCCAGACTCATGGGGAGCAGCCTCACCTGTCTACATTTCTAAATGTTTCCAAGAAAGGTTTTGAGAGAAGAGTCTGTAGCTAAAAATAAAGCTTGAAAACCACTGTTCTAGATAAACCTAAAGAGGTATGGAGGGAAGCATTTGCTGAGCATTTATTAGGTGCTGGCTAATTTTAAAACATTATAATATAATTTCATCGAACCCTCACCACATCTTTATGAGACAGAGAACAGTTATCCCAGTTTAGAGAACATAAAACTGAGGTTCAGAGCAGGGAAATCCCATAACCGTCTAGAGCCAAGAGCCCTGTCGTGATTCCAAAGCCACAACTGTTCTCTGAGCCATCGTCCAGCTCTAGAAGTCTCTGTGACCTCCCAACCTTCCCACCTTGAGCCCCTCCACGCCCCTCCCTTACATTTTAAGCCCACTCTCAGTAATTTATTCATAGATTAGCTAACTCATTACCATTCGGTGTGAAGGAACTTTGGTCAATTTTTCGCTTCACAGTGATGTCCATTCACTAGAGTCAGTCCTTGAGTCTAACAGATGCCCGGAACTGGGCGAGGTCCCAGGGACACACTGTCAGGGCACAGCCTCTACCATCGAGGCACTCACTGACTAGTGGGAGGAAACATGGAGGCAGTAAATGGAAATATTAAAATGGAACCACCACTGTCTGTGCTGGGAACAGTGCGAGGACAGGGGTCATGGAACAGGGAAAGGGGACGAATGCTGTCGCCTTTACCATCAATGTTCAGTGACATCTGTGGCTGGCATGTTTCCTGGTCGCGGTGGAATAGAACCCACCGCCTGCAGCATTACCCAGGCCTCGGAGAAAAGGGTCATACACCAACATGTGCCCTCGTCCCATTTCCTCTTCAGTCCTGGGGGCGAGGGCACTATTCAAATTTCTCTTCATTGTCCCTGAAGAATAATTTGACTTGAAATACATTTAGACATTTAAAAAAATCGACTCCTAAAAGTAATTCTATCCCTTGCCTTCCCACTCAGATGTTCCTGTCCTAGCCAAGCCAAGGAAAGATACTGCTCTGCTGCAGTTTCTGACTCCCTTGTGTTTCTAGGGGAAATGCAATATGAGCGTTATACCTACCTTGCTCTTATTTTCTAATCCAATAACAACCGACTACTGGATCTCGAATGACAGTGGTCAGACAGGTTAATGTCCAAGCATTAAGGCAAAATCCCTGTGTCTCATTCCTATAGGCAATCTCAAACCACTTAAGTTTCCGTTTTTCTTGAGCAATCCAACATTTTCCCCAAAAATTCTTGCCTTTCAGAAAATAAACAGTGAAAATATTGTCATGGTTATAAAGCACTGATGAGAGCAAAACGCATACCACAGAGCAAAACTCAGCATATGTGAACACATACATAAATGCCACTGAAAAGCAAAGTGAATAAAATGCGATATATGAAATAGCACAAATACATAACCAAATGTTGTCAAAATGCACAAATTACCTAGCTCTGGAAATTTATTGGAAGAAAATAATTCAAATGAAGAAAAAAGTATAAACATACTTTCTTGTAATATGACATGTGACAACAGAAAATTCAGATGGTGATGGAGGCATGGCTGAGTGAATTATAGGCTACTAAAAATGAGCATTATGAAGCCCAAGTAAGAGCATGAAAAACATTGCTGATATGTCTTTAAGTTTAAAACAACATAATTGGATATGTAATATGACTGTAATATGGAAAACTAGTTCTATTTGCATAAGGACCATGAAATCATGGGATATGTTTTAAAATGTTGCTAGATGTTATAATGTTGCCTTTACAATAAAAAAATTCAGAGGAAAACAGGTAATGAGTCACTGCCTGACAATTGTCACTACGTAACACATAGTGTCCCTTTGCAGGGACAATGACAGACAGGTGAGCAGGTTCAATGCGAGCACACATGCCAGGTTCATCTCTCTTAACCCAGTTTATTTATCAATATTGACCTTTCCAGAAATTAAAGTTAATCTAGTCAGCAAATTACTGTCTGATATCACATGATTGCCAAGAGGTAATTAGTAAATATTGAAAGATGCCAGAAATGGGGCTCAGGAGTGCAGTGTGGATGTGAGGGGAGCGGCTGCCAGCAGGAGGGCTCTTAGCTGACAGGGACCAAGACTGGTTTCCTAACGTTCAAGTGTGAGGCATCGGTGATCTTAGCTTCTCGGTGTAAAATTCAGAAAGCACCTGAGGTCCCGCTGGCCCTGGCCCACCTCATCCTCTGCCCCCACTCCGTGCACCCCAGTCTCTGGTGCCCACTATCCACACGGCTGGAGCCACAGGACCACCCCCACGGATGCAGCCCCATCTCTGTCTCCAGAACCTTCCCTGAGCTGAGGTCGATAGGGTGCTTTTTATATTTTTATATCATATGCATTTATTGAATTTTTTGTTTGTTGTAAAATATACATAACATAAAATGTACCATTTTAACCATTTTTCAATGTACAGCTTTGTGGCCTTAGGTACCTTCTCATGGTTGTGTAACCGACACCAACATCCATCTCCAGAACTTTGCCTCATCTCATACCGGACCTCTGTCCCCATTAAACAGTAACCCCCTCTTCCCCCTCCCCCGGCCCCTGCAACCACCATTCTACTTCCGTCTCTATGAGTCTGACTACTCTAGGTCCCCACGTAAGTGGAATCGTCTTTGTCCTTTTGTGACTGGCTTACTGCACAAGGTTCATCCACACGTAGCATGTGTCAGCATTTCCTGCCTCTTTACGGTTGAATGATCTATTCTGCCGCATGCATATACCATAAGATGGGGGGTCTTCAGGGGCCACAGCCCTCTGGGAATTACCATCAGGTCACACCTGTCACTGACCCAGCCCTGACCCCAAGTGGAATTCCGAGGAATGGGCTCCTTCTCACTCCAAGCGCCACACTGTGTCATCCTTCACTTCTACTTCTCTGGCGCTCCTTTGCTGGGGAACCTGCCCAGGCCCCCAGCTCTTCTTCCCAGAGGCTAGACGGTGCGTGTCCTCCACCCCCGGACCGTGTGCTCATGCGTGTCCAGAGGTCCCACCTCAGCTGTGTTCTGTCCACCAGTCGGCATGCCAACACCTCGCCAGGCATCCGAGGGGGCAGCCACCTGCCTAAACTGCACAGCTCTGACTGTGCTTTTGTCTACTCCGCCGTCCTGCCCGGCGGTCCCTCTCTCCACTCTTGTACAGGAGAAGGTGTGGTCCTAACAGATGCACCTTCCCAGGGGACCTGGGTCGACAGCCCGCCCAGCCCCTACCCTCGGTGTGATGTTCTTCCCTTCTACTGCCCGTCACCAGCCACCTCTCCGCGACTCCCCTGTCTGTCCAGACCCTCGAACGCTAGACCCGAGACACAGGGCCGGGCACACTCACAGCCAGAGCGAGTTCCTTCCCTGGGTGATGACGCCCGTGAATCTGGTCAGGCGCCTGGCGTCCACCTCGATCCACTGGTGGAGGTCGTTCCTCCCCGCGCACCACGCCCCGTCGTAGAAATCGTTCTCGTTAATCCCCGCCTGCAAAGAAAGAGGGGGGTTCTTCAGAAGGACTCTGAACCGAAGAACATGAAGACATGTCTTTTCCTGAGACTGAGAGGAAGGGAGGGGTGATAGGGCAAGAAAATGAGGAAGGTGGTGAAGAAAAACTGTGCCCCGAAGTCCTTATTCTCAATCATAAAAGGGAGCTGCTTAGTGTTAATGAGTTGGAAATATTCCCATATGCTATGTCCTCTTTTTGCCAATGTGAAAGATGAAATTTAATGAGTTCTCCTATTACTCATGCACCTAACGCACATGAAGCATCTCCCACATACCAGCCCACACGCGCCAGGTGCTGGGGCTGCGAAGGTGAGCGGCGCCTTCCCAGAACCTCGCCATCCAGGCAGGAAGACAGACAGGAAAACAAGGGAATTAGAACACGGTGTAGCACGTGCTGGGACTATAAGCACGTTGCTGAGGGAGCATTTAAGGACAGCACAACCAACTCAGTCTCGGCAAGACCAGACTACACCACCGTGGCTACTAACAGATGTGACCACAGCTCACTACAGCCTCGAACCCCTGGCTTCAAGTGATCTTCCGCCTCAGTCTCCCAAGTATCTGGGACTAAAGGCACGCACCACTGTGCCCATCCCCTCTGATCTGAATTTCCAAGGTAAAGTTTCTGCTCTGGAATTTTCCCTCTATTATCACCATTTCAGGAGAGAATTGCCTGACTGTCCCTCATCCCTGCCAAAAGAAAGGACATTTGAACCAAGTGAAGCATCCTGGTTTACTAAGACCCTTTCTGCACTTATTCTATTTTTCCGTGGCTATTTCGCAAGGACATAATCAGATGAGAAAAAGTCTGAATGTTAAAAATGAAGCCAGCCCATTTTTCCTACCTCTAAGCACTTTTCAGCCCAAATTCTGGGAACAACATTACTTTTAACAGGCAAGGGAAATATGAATTTAAGAGTCCAGCTACAACAGACAAATGACCTGGCCAAGGGTTCCACCAGCAAAACTCTATCCACCGCTGCACCAGCTAACATAAGCCTTGCATCAGGACCAAACCCTCATCTGTGCCCTCCCAACCCACTCCTGAAATAATCTTGAAGGAACTTTGAGGACAAATGCTAGAATGCTAATGTATCACAGCCCTCTAGAAGTGCTATCATCTCAAATGAAGGTGAATAAAAAAAGCTGTTAGTCAACACCTCCGGAAACCCAAGCTCTTGATTAACCAGCACATCAGTGTCTCGATGGCACGAGTGTCTGTAGTGAGGACCTGGAGGTGCTGCACGGCTCTGCCTTCCAGAATCATCAAAGAGAGGCTCAGCTTTGCAAGTGTGTGTTACCAGTGCTTTGGTGTGTTCAGTTACAGTCTAATTCTAAAGAAGTGACGGTGCCTCTCTATTAAGCGTAATGTCTCAGTTTCCCACTCTGCAGTCAAGGTCACGGTAGCAGCTTGAAGGCTGTAGTTACCCAATCCCTCCCTTTCTGTATTTGTTGGCAGTTATCCTCCTAATGACAGAGATTTACAACACATTAGTGACCTACAATATCACAACTCATCTTTTCAAGAAACCATAACATGCATTTATTTTGGGGGGCAGTTCCCCTTTTCTTGTAAACAGCCCAGAGACTGGGGTTTAGAGTAGTCTGATGCATTTGGCACAATGAACTTTCACTGTACCTCGACTGTATGTCAAATACCGGCCTAGACAATAGGAAGACAGCTGTGGAAACATCTGCAGCCTCGTCCTCTTGGAGCTCAGGGTGGGAGGAGGACTGAGCCCTACATGTGACACCTGTGTCTTGGTCTTGCCGTCTTAAAATCAACCACCATGCAGAGTGTTGGTTAAGAGTGTGTGGTCTGATGTCCCACTGCCAGGGTGAGACATCAGGGCCACTTACACACCATAAACTCCAGCAATTTGCCTAAGTGCTCTGTGCCTCAGTTTCCCCATCTGTTAACATGGGGACAAGGATAATTTCTCCCTCAGAGTGCTCACAGTGCTTACAACAGGGCCTGGCACACAAAAATGAGCACTCCGTAAATGTTAGTTACCAGAATATTTAAAACAATGAATATTTGATTAGCACTGGCAAAATGTGGAAATATGGTTGCTTTATGAATTATTTCGAGTTTTATAAAACTCTAGAGAATTGGAGTACTATTCCAGTTCATGACTGTCACATTTTCTACAATGTCACATATCCAGAACAGAGTTACAAAATCTGAAGACAGTGGAGGCCCACAATCTAAAGTTCTCAACAAGAGTCCGTGCTGCCCCTCCAGGGGACATGTGGCAATGTCAGATGCCGTTTTTGACTGCCGCAACTAGGGGAGGGGTGTGCTCCCAGTCTCCAGTGGGCAGAGGCCAGAGATCCTGCTAGACTCCCTACAGTGCACAAGACAGCCCCACAACAAAGCAGTGCCCAGCCCAAACGTCAGTAGTGCCAAGGTCTATGGCTAAGCAGACAAGAAGAGAGCGGCCACAGAGCCCGAGATGTTTGCCTAATAGAATCATGGAAACCTGAAGGAAACTCTCCACCAAAGTCTACTGACCAGGATTTGGAATTACACTTAAGGCTCCTGGGTTCGCCAGCCTGGATATTTTGCTTCTGCTGCCAATCTCAGCTCTTTTTGAGCACACTAGACAGTTAAAGGTAGGACAGTGTCAGGGCAATGGACAGCGCTTCCCAAAGATGACTCACAGGGAAATGACAGCCATCTCTGCAAGATCAATTGTGAACTTAAAAAGCAAGTGCCTGGAAGAATTCAGTGGAAGAGGAGGTACCAGCCCCAGAGATGTCACCAAATTACACCCCAGTGCAATAAATGATATTCGTATATGCCTCTGAGAAACCAAGAAAACAGTACATTCATCTCTTTCTGTTTAATAATGTAGGGAAATACTTGATAAATTCTGGAGAAATTTCAGTTAAAAGTTGGTGAAATGAAGTTTGACTCCTGAAAGGATAACCTAGTCTTAAAAATACCACTAACGTAGAATAATTCTTTCTACTACAGCACCAAATAAATTGAGAATTAATGTAATTTTCTCAAGGCAATTAAATTTTATGCATCACTTTTTACCTTAAGAAAACACACCAATGCACCTAACAGACTCAATTTTGCTTCAGATAAGTGTGGGAATTATTAAATCCATAACAAAGAGAAAACCTGGCACTAAGATCAATCTAACAGGATTTTTCTCTTTCAAGGTGATGACATAAACATATTAGTTTTTCTGTGTTCTTCACTCAAAAATCCCCCCCAAACAAATAAAACAAGATGCAGAAATACAACTTCAACCTCTGATAAAACTATAAGACATTTATAATCCCTAACGTACAATATATGAAGACAGAAATCAGACGGAGGAACCCTGAATGACTCAGTGAGAAAAGGAAGCGCAAACCTCAAAACAGCACAGCAATGAGCAGCAAGCCACCAGGAACTTAAGCAAAGCTCTGAACCTGGTTCCGAGACCTCATGGAAGGGATGGGGGAGGCAGGACTGAAACAGAGAAGTGCTTCAAAGTGCATATTAAAAAAAAATAAAATTAGATCCCCACATCCCCACCCTGACTCCACAGAGGACCTGAAATTTTTCTATTAAAAAACAGCAAACTGTAGAGGCTGTGGGTTGGGGGACACCAGGCACAGAGTAGGGGAGGTGTGCTGTGATGCATAAAAACTTCCAAACACACATCAGAAATAAGGAGAAGCTCTAACAGCTTCCAAAGAGGAAAGAAATACACAAAAACAAAGAAAGAGGAATGAAAATGGAACCAGAATTCTCAGTAGCAGCATCTGAAGCCAGAAGAATGCCAAGAAAGTGCCTTCAAAATTCCAAAGGAAAAGGTTTTCGTCCTAGAATTCAAACAAACTACCAATCATAGCGATAAAATAAAGATATTTTTAGGTTGACAGATCTTCAAAAAATTTATTTCTTATGCACCATTTCCACAAAGCTACTAGAGGATGCACTCCACAAAAATGAGGCAGAACAACATGAAAAGAGAATATAATGAATCCAAAAATCAAGGGTTCCAACCAAGGAGAGGATTCTCAGAATACGGGTGAAGAAGTCCCGAGACAGGAGCAATGCAAGAGACCAGGGAGCAGCCCATTCGGAACTCGCAGGTCAAGGGCTCCAGAAGGGACTTCCAACAGAAACATAAAAAACAAAAGTGGACTAGAAATCACCAAACAGGCTTGGCCTCATAACAATTATATGGAAGGGTTTTTTACAGACCCAGAACTATTATAGGAAAAGATGTTTTTAAAAATCTAAACAGGTCTAGGAAAACCAAAAGTTGTCAAATAATGATATAAAATGAATATTTCTTGGCTCAGTAGGAAGCAACACTTACACAGTCATAATAATGAAAACTTGAATATAGATTTACCCAAAAATTGAAATATAATTTTATTGGAAAGACTGAAGAGGGGAAAAGGGGTGAAAAAAATGAGCTTTTAGCTTCATCTTCCATAATAAGAATCTAAAAAATAAAGTCAAAAATCTATAACACAATACATGTCAATATGTGCATATTGTTTAGAAATAAAGATTTAAATTATGAAAAAGAGGTTAAAGTAGCTGCCCCATCCACACAGTATTTGAGGGCAGTCAGGGGTGGAACATATTTGACAGATCACTGCTTTTTTGTTATAATCTTTTTAATATTTTTACTTGCTTATAATACAGACTAAAATACATTTTAATTTTTAAAAACAGAAGGAAAGGGATGTATAGATATAGACGGTGACTGATGGAAAGCCTACTTTTCATTCTTTCATTTTCCAGGTATCTACAGAGCATTTACTGTGAGCCAGGCACAATTATGCAAAGTGCTTTATGGTAGATGGAGAAAACAGTGAATCTCAAAATCATTCTGCTGTAGTGAAGTCATTGATCTGCATTGAACATATTTCATGATCATAGGCTACCTCTATACAGAAACATCTGGAAGCAAATTAAAAAGTCATATCCAAGTGAAAATGTAATTATTTAGCCAGGATAACTGACTTACAGCTGCTACTCTGCAGACATAGCCCAGTGCTATTTGGACAGAAGCAAAATAAAGTGATCGTCATTTTAAAATATTTTAGAGAAAAAAAATCTCAGAAGCCATGGCTGAAACTTTATAGGTTACCAACAAATTACCACCTTTTGGGAGGGGTGACTTATCTAAATATGTTAGATGTGACATCTGATTAGTACAGTTAAGTAATTAATCTGCCACAAAATGGCCAAAATGTGGTCTGAATGTCTACTTCCAATAAACTTGTGTGATAAATCTTTGATAAACGCACAAAACTTCCCAGGTGCAAATCAGCTGATCCTTCTACAAATTAGCAAAGCACTTTGTCTCAATCCAGACCTTAATCATCAGTAAAGTTGGTTACGAAGAAATAGTCATCGTTTGGAGGAGCCATTTTAAAAACCCAAAACCAATTTCTTAACTACTTCCTTGCATTGGTCAAAGAAACCAGTAAGTATCTAAAGTTTGAAATTGAAAACATTTAAAAGTAAAATCTATTCAGTGCACCATAAGCCATTTATTAATTATTTAAAAGATGAGGAAAGAAATATAGTAATTGAAAAAGAAACTAAAGAATGTTTTCACATCAACATTCTAATTCAATTCAACCAAACTCTGGGAAGGGCTTTGGCTGTTAAAATTGTGTGTCTATGGGATAAGTTTAATTATGAAAATAAACAACTATTGATTCCCGCATCAGCAGCCCATGGAAAGACAGTGAGTGCGCCCCTCCCACACACGGCGCTCTGGAGCCCTGTGCAGTCTAATTTCAAGCCCTGGCTCTGCAGCTCATTATTTACACATCTCCAAATAGGTCGGTCAGTCTGTAAAATGGGGATAGAAATGACTCCTCGTGACAGGACCGTTGCCATGGTTACACAGGTCATGCGTGTTTTCTATAGTGCCTGGCACAGAATAAGCACTCAGTGCACGGGAGCCAGTCTGGGCACAGGCACCGCTCACTCTGTTTGCTCCGTACCTGCTACGACTTGGGGATTAATTCACTTCACGACATGATCTAAGTTTTCTTCTATTAATAGGTGAGTTTGGTCCATTTAGCCAGTGACAGATGTTCTTTGTCTGAATGAGTCACCAACTTTTCTTAGCTATTCTATTATTATTGCTGCTTTGGCTTTTGTTTTATCTTTATCTATTGACCTGTTTTCTTTGTTTTAAGTGCATATTTCCTCTGAAAATTTTAAATGTCTCTATCTTTGTGTTCATGGTTGATTTAGTGACTCTGTCTTTATGTAACATACTTAATTCTGTATTTTCTTAGAAGGTACCTGTCCCCTTCCTTCCATGGCAGTGATGACATCGTTATTTCTGCTTCCTCCCTCTCCTTCATCACCGAATTTCAATTATTCTCATATTCTTTTTTAAAACTCTAAATCAAATATACCTCTCTGACTTACCAGCTTTTTTATAAACTTTTCACTTAATTTTAAAATACAGAGAAAAGCTCACAAATCCTAAGCATGCAGTTCAATAGATTTTTACAAAGTGCGTGACCCACGTAACCACACCCAGACCAAGGTGCAGAACACGCCCAGAAAGCCAGAAGCCTCCCCAGCTCTGGCAGATACTGCCTTCCCTCAACAACAGCCATTGCTCTGACTTCCATCTCCCTAGACTGGTTTTTCTATTTTTAAATTTCACATAAATGAAACTTACCATAAATACTCTTTTGTGTCTGGCTTCTTTAGCTCCATACCATACCTAGGAGGTTCATCCATATGATCGCATGGATGGGAATTACTCCTTTTCACTGCTGTATAGTATTTCATTATTTGCACATGCAGTGACTTGTCAATCGTACTGCCTATGGACATTTGGATTGTTTCCACTTGCGGGCTATAAATAATGCTGCTATGAACATACATGTCCATGTGTTCTCATGTCCATGTGAACACATCTCTCTTTAGGCAGAAGAGTGAATTTGTTAGGTCAGTGCATACGAGAATGCTCAGCTTTAGTAGACACAGTGGCCTGCCTCTATTATCTCGAGTTTCATTTCCCACAGTTTCAGTCACCTGCGGTTAACCCAGGTCTGAAAATATTAAATGGGAAATTCTAGAAATAAGTAATTCATGACTTTTAAATGCCACGTCATTATGAGTTAGGGTGATGAACTCTCTCCTGCCACGCTGCCCCCTTGCTGGGACGGGAATCCTCCCTCTGTCCAGAAGATCCGTGCTGTCTCCCCCCACCCGTCAGTCACTTAGCGCTGGGCAGGCAACCAGAAGGTCCACGGCCACGAGGCATCACTCCAGAAGGCACAGGGCGTGACGACCACGGCGTGGACACACAGGCTCCGGGGTGTGGCTGCTGACGTCCCTCAGACTTCTCTGGGACCGCCCTGATGTGGGCTCAGGAGGTCCCAGGGGTGGCACGAGCCAGTGGTCAGAGGGATAAGCCACGAGCCACTGACCAAGCGGAGCCGTCGTGTGGGTGCAGAGGTGGCAGGAAGGAGCCCCATGTTTATCTGCAGCCAGAAAACTGGGATTTGAGTCTCGGGTCTGCACTCACTCACTGCGGGGTCAGGGCAGGTCACTTAGCCTCTGACGTCAGTTCCCTTATCTCCCAAACAGAGCTATTCCTCTGAGTATCCTGATGATTACATGCAATAATAATTTTATGAAATTTAATAACATGTTAAATTCGCAGAGCAAGTGGAACACAATCTACATCTGTGGTTCACTAACAATCTGTGATTCATGGGCCAAGGAGGTTTCGGTGACTTCGGGGCTCCCTTTCACTGTGGCTGCGTTGTTCTTCTACCTGCCCGTGTGTCTATGACATAAGCCTCTCAAGAAATGAACACGATACATTCTCATCATTATGGCAAATACTCACTTTGATTTTTCCAAGAGAGCCATAATTTAAAATATTTGGTCCTGTTATTCCCATAAAAGTACAAATACCCAAAATTCCAGCATCTTGGCCTCCAAACACTGTCTCCCAGACTGGCGTTTGAAGCCAGATGCAGAACAAAATCCCTTTATCAGAACAAACATGACATTCCTTGCCTTGGAAACTATTTCTACTGCGATTATTTTTGTCTTCACAGCACCTAGTACATATATAGCCCCCAAGAAGGACTTATTGAGTCACAGCAAGCTTTTGTGCAACCAGAAAAAAAAAAAACTGAAGGCTGAGCACCCAGAGAATCAGGAAGGTCCGAAGGAACAGATGGGCTGTCGGGTCAAAGACTCGGGTCAGAGTTCAGCAACAGGCAGGTGTGGGCTGGGCACAGGGTGAAGCTGAGAAAACGGTGCTGCGTGAGGTGGTCCACGTCCTTCCCTCTGGGAGAAACGTGGGCTCTGCGTTTGGGCCCCAGGAGCACCAGGGCCAAAAGACAGAAGGCGACTGACGTGTGGGAAGTGCCAGGCACAGGAGCTGTGACATGGGGGTAACTATTAGTAGCTGGTTCAGTGTTCTGTGGGGTACGTACGAAGCCATGGGCAGCGGCCGCCACCAAGGCTCACACCCTGTTTCAGGTAAAAAGGTGATGAGAACGCTGGAACTAGATGCTAATGCCAGCATCTGGGTGCTCCCCAGAGGTCCTTTAAAGAAGTGACTGAAGAGCCGAGTTGCACTTCCTGCCGGCAGCGCGGGGGCAATGGCTCTGACAGACACCAAGACCATGACCAGACATTTCTGCATGAAAGAGCCACAGGAGTTGAGCTTCTCCAAGGGGCCAAACTCTGAGTCATTTCTAACACTCCCGGCGCAAGACGTGGGCCACAGGGTGTCAAATGACCATGACAGATCGTCACAAAAACATGCGGAGGTGTGAAGGCAGTGCACCGCGTTTTCTCTGGTGACCTCAAAATGTCAACTCTTTCTTCCCAGCTCTGATCTGAGGGTAAACTTTCTTACATCCCCAATTCCTGGCAGAAATCGTGGTGCTGCCCTGAGTCCCAGCCACACAATCTCAATATTTCACTTCTTCTGCTCACATGTCGGGCCCTGACTTACCCTAATTTTAAAGTCTCAAGAACGAGATTGAGGCCGGGCACAGTGGCTCATGCCTGTAATCCTAGCATTCTGGGAGGCCGAGGCGGGAGGATTGCTTGAGGTCAGGAGTTCAAGACCAGCCTGAGCAAGAGCAAGACCCCGTCTCTACTAAAAATAGAAAGAAATGATCTGGACAGCTAAAAATATACGTAGAAAAAATTAGCCGGGCATGGTGGCACATGCCTGTAGTCCCAGCTACTTGGGAGGCTGAGGCAGAAGGATCACTTGAGCCCAGGAGTTTGAGGTTGCTGTGAGCTAGGCTGATGCCATGGCACTCTAGCCCGGGCAACAGAGCGAGACTCTGCCTCGAAAACAAAATTAAAAAAAAAAAAAGAACGAGATTGAAACCCAGCCCTGAGAAGTGGCGATTGCTGCTGCCATCTTCTCTAGGCTTTCCCGCTAAGGAAGCATCCAACAGAACAGCAGTGGTGGGATAAGCCCCTTAGGGGGTGGTGCTGTCCCTGAACCCCCTTCCTTAGTTTATGAGCCACAGAAGTTGGCCTAGGGTCCTCAAAGGATTCCTCAGGACAGGACGGGACAGGACCCATAATGAGATGCGTGAGATGACCCCCCTGGATACAGGGTCACCCCGGAGACTAACCACAGGGAAAAGATCCGAGGTGGTTTCATAGGCCATTGTCAACATGTTGTTTTTGAGACCCAGAATGTTAATTTCCAGTCTGTCTGCGGCGGCTCCTGGAGCTCAAGAAACCAGTGAATGTTTCTCAATGAGACCACAGGTGAGTGAGCTAACAGGATCCCTGCGCACAAGAAGAAAAGCCGCAGGTGAGAGGCCAGACCTGTGCTGTCCTGCTGAACTGGATTCCCGGAACTCTCAGAAAATCTGTCCTGTCCCAATGAGCTAATGAAACCTAAACATGGGTTTCTTCTTGATCTAACCTTATATTATTAAATTAATGTAAGTAAAATTCTACTTGGGAAAAAAGGGGAAGTTATGGGTTATAAGGATTCTTTCAAAGTCATCTGCTTAAAATGAGGAAAAAAGAGACGGGTGTTTCTGCCATAACGTCGCAAATACATTCCAGTAAAAGCTCACAGTCTGCAAAATCTTGCACTCCAAAAACCAAATTCACAAGGAAAACAGGGTTCCAGCCAGACCATTCAAAATCCAAGCAGCTCTGTGATCAGAAGACTAAAAAAAAAAAAAAAAAAAAAAATATATAGTTCTAAAGAAAAGACATTAGCATGGTTAAAACATGTTAAATTGCTAAAAAAAAAAAATAATTTTAAAATACAGCTGTAATTATAGGATTTGACTTAAAAAGAAAAAAAGTGAAGGCAGATAATGGAAGGGGATGAAGGCTGAGTTGTGGGGGCCGGGGCACAACGGGAAAGGAACTTGGCAATGAAATGGCCTGTGGCCACGCAGAGCCTGGAGGGACGGGAGGGACGAAGGCCACATAGCTTCTGTGTTCCCTGTGCGGCCAGGTGCTGGTACCTGGTCCCACACACCGTCAATGGACTGGCAACAGCTGCAAAGGAACCGATGCTGTTTCTCTGTCATGATAATACGATCCTGTATTTGCCAACCACGGATGGGCGAACGCGCAACAGCAAAACACATGTGACACAGACCAGCCTTTTAGACGTCTCCACGGCAGCACTTCCCAGAACGGGTGATTAAGCACTTACATATGTGGAGAGGCTGTGCTGACACAGCGCAGGGAATACCCAGGAAAACAAGAGTCACATGACCCGCAAGCTGGGCACTCGGTGAGGGCACCACATGAGTAAATCAACATGAGATCGTCGCCAGAAGAGAGAGACGCGTGTGGCTTCATCATGCCAGCTGCTGTACCTAGAACTTCCATCCAGTGACTTGGGAGGTGGTTTTATGGCATCGTTAGGACCAATAATTTGAGGATTAAAGCTGCTTGGATTCCTAATCCGCCTCTCCTGGGAAATCTTAGCTGAGTTAGTCCACGCTCCATGTGTCTGTCTTCTATAAAATAGAGGTAATAATAATAGTACTTGCCTCTCGTGTTGAGGAATAGCTGAAACAACGCATGTAGGCACTCAGCACGATGCCAGTACTGCATGGAGCCGATACCCGCAGCCCCTCTGCCGCAGACCGAAGCACCTTGTGGGCCGGGAATCAACAGAGCTTTTCACCTTTGCCCTTGGGTGCCGGGCACACAGCGGGCACTTCTAAGCAGCGCGAGCCAGTGGTCGGAGGGATAAGCCAGGAGCTGGGAGGCAGGGGGAGGCCACGAGCCACTGACCAAGCGGAGTCGTCGCATGGGTGCAGAGGTGGCAGGAAGGAGCCCCGTGTTCATCTGCAGCCAGAAAACTGGGATTTGAGTCTCGGGTCTGCACTCACTCACTGCGGGGTCAGGGCAGGTCACTTAGCCTCTGACGTTAGCTTCCGTCTCTCCAAAACAGAGCTATTCCTCTGAGTCTACTGATGGTTACAGGCAATGACAATTTCATGAAATTTAATAACATGTTAAAGAAAAATTCACACAGTAAGTGGAACAGAGTCTACATGTATGGTTCCCTAACAATCTGTGACTCTCGGGCTGCTGAAAGAACGAATTCTGACGGGACAGACACAGCCTTTGAGAATCGCCAAGGACAATTCTTTGTTTACGCCTTTTGCTCTTCACAGTACCATGAGGGTAGCAGAGCCCGCAGCGGGACCTGCAGTTTCCTTATGGGGACACAGAGACTCAGAGGCGGCAGGCCTCGCGCCTGAGGCCACGCAGCTGGGTAGCATGACCACCGGGACGAGCGTGCCAGCCTGCGAGCCCTGTGCCCCTGGCCTTGACCACGGCTGCATCAGTGGCCGCAGAACCCTGGGCCGGCGACGGGCCGGATGAACCCACTCACTTCCTGCCCTAAGATATTAAACACAGTTTCTAATTCTGACACTTTGTGTTTCTTGATCACAAAAGCCCATTAACTCAACACACCTACAAAATACTTATATGTGAGACAGATGTGGCTATTTTTAAGCTGCGTTTTAAACCACTACGTGTGGGGAGATGTATTTTTGGACACTGACTTTAATTGTGCACCTGTGAATCACGCTGCACGTGGCGCTGCTGCCGGAAGGTACGAACCACAAAACGGGGGTCCCGACCGGGTCGTGACTTCCCTGTGGGTGGCTGTGCGTCAGAGCCCACTCACGCACCCTGCAAGCAACCTTCCATCTGCTGGGTGGACACCTGGCAGCCCAAGAGGGGTGGGAGTCCAGCGGCCGGGCATGGCAGGCCCAGATTTCGCTATTAAAGCAGCAGCTTCACCCTCTACAAACAGGTATGGAGATTGACTTGTGGGAGGACATCAGAGTAAATATTTAACACCACCGAAGGAAAAAATATCCCCATAAACACAAGTAGCACCGATCTGACTATTTTCACCCTGACCAAAGGCAGGAAGACACATTCCCGAGGGAAGCTTGGTTTCTCCCTGGGGCAAGCCTCCCACGGGGGAAGGATACAGGAGCCCAGAAAGATGACCAGGAATGAGGATGACCCAGCGGCTTCTCCCTGCGGGAGGACTCACCTGTCCACCCAGGGGTCTCCTGCGTGGCCCAGCAAAGGCAGGTCGGTGACGCCATCTGCACTTCGGCCAGGCTCTGGGCACGTCCCCTGTGCACCTGCCCTATGCAGGTGCTGTTCTGGCACCAGGGACGGGCGCACAGGAGAGACAAGGCCCATCTAACACGGGGCTCACCTTCCAGGAGGGGGCAGGTGATACCCAGGGAAATAAGCAAAGGAGCGTCCAGAGACGGACAGCACCATGCAGGGATTAAGAGGCCCCTATTTCCCAGGGCCAAAGGATTGTATTCAAAGAGCTAATGGAAGCTACGAGAGGCTTTCCACAGAGGACCGAGATGATCCAGTGAATGTTTTAAAATTATAAACCACCTAATCCCACCACTCAGCGAACCCTGTGAGCACTTAGTACTCTCAGTTTTCTGATGAGGCAACTGAGCCTCAGAGATGTGAGATAACAGTTCCAAAGGCCCCAAATCTACAAATGTCCAGGCCAAGGCTTGAACTCGGCATGCCTGGCTATGACATCTCACGGACACACTGTGTCTGTCACTCTGCCTGAGGAATTCCTAACTGGAGGGACACAAACACCACCCCAGGCCCCACCTCCACGGGGCCTTAACACAAACACTTCCTCTTTTTAAAGGATAACTTGAGGTCTAGAGAAAGCATCCAAGGTGTCAGATGGCAGCCACCCTACTTAACGCACAAAACGGTCCACAAAGGCCAGTTTGCACCCAGCCCTGCTCGAGCCTGACGGTTACTGACTCAGAGGACTGGAGCCCATTCCGGGGTGCTGGAGGCAGCTGCTGTTCAAACTTTGAGAGTTCAATGTGCTCATCCTTCCATAACACACAAGAGATTTTTTACATTTTCTAGTTGTACACACCCAAATGTTTCTTAATAGTTTTTTTTAAGTAGTATTTATAAACCAACCTTTGGATTTCATTATAGTTCTGGAAATTTTCTACCTGAATTCCTCTGAACTGAAAAGTGGTGAAGGTTGAGGAGTTGGAAAGTCTATTGGATGTGGTCAATTCCAGAGGGAAGAGGGGAGGGCGGTGAGCAGAGCATGGGGTCAGAGCTTGGCCCAGAAGCCCCCTGCGCCCCTGAACTCCCTGGGAAGGGGCCTCGTCCACTCTCGTCCGGCTCCCAGCACAGCGGCTGCCCCATCATGTTTGCAGCAACTGCTGGGCAATGAGGGTCCCCTCTGCCACTCAGAAGGCTTGAGTGCAGCCTGGACGGCCCCCGGCTGGGACAGAAGGGCCACCTCCCTGCCTATACAGAGACAGTGCATGTGCCACACAGTTCCAGAGTAGCTGGGGAAGAAAACTGAAACACAGCACCATTAGAGAACCACATGGGAAAGGACAGATGAAATACTACATGGAGCAGGGCTGGGTCAGCAGAAGGAAGAGGAGGTGGGGACAGAAGGCAGAATAACGCCCCTCCCCAAAGACGGCCACTTCCTCATCCCCAGAACCTGTGCGTACATCATGTTACTGGACAAAGAGGAATGAACGTTGCAGATGGAATTACACTTGCTCCAGGTAGGGAGATGGTCCTAGGTTACCCGATGTAACCTCAAGGACCCTCAAAAGTGGGAGAAGGAATTGAAAGAACCAGAGAGCTGGTGACATGGGGGGGACTCAACCTGCCATTGCTGGCTCGAGGAAGGAAAGAACCACAGGCAAGGAGTGGGGCGGCCTCTAGAAGCTGGAAAGAGATGGAAACAGATTCTCCCTGGAGCCTCCAGAAAGGAGCCTAGCCCTGCTGACACCTCCATTAGCCCACGGAGACTTCTAAACCCCAGAACCTTAAGAGAATAAATCTGTGTTGTTGAAAAGGCCAAGTGTATGACAAGTTGTCACAGCAGCAGTGGGAAACTCACACATGGATCAGACAGGGTTGACACTGCTTAGGCACGGTGGGCGGAAGGGGGCTGCAGGTGGGGGGGGCAGTCTGTAGTCGGGACTTGCGTGGTGTGTCGTGTGCAGGGAGGAGCTCACCTTCCTGGAGCAAGACCTTCGGTTTGGGACTGACAGAGGACAGACCCGACAGCAGCAAGGGCCAGGGTCATGGTGGCTCTAGAGCCTCAGGGACAGAGGCCAGGCATTATGTGCACAGTCCCAGGAGCCACTAAGGGTCTGACCTGGGGGACCCAACGGAAGGAGCCTCAGGACAGCCTAGAGGAGGTGTGTGTGGCAGAGAGGAGACGCACTGGCAGGGAGGCAAGGAACACAGAGGCCAGTGTGCCACGCCTCTGCCCCAACTATGCCCACAGGCGTTCCTGGTTCTGCTCCTGCCTTTCCAGACCAACGGTATGTGGAGGG
Source organism: Lemur catta (assembly GCF_020740605.2). Classification (NCBI taxonomy): domain Eukaryota; kingdom Metazoa; phylum Chordata; class Mammalia; order Primates; family Lemuridae; genus Lemur; species Lemur catta. The sequence continues at coordinate 6,602,713 of NC_059141.1, read as the reverse complement.
GACAAGCTCAAGAAGCAGAGGTGGCAGACCCACCATGGTACACGTGGGCTCACTGTTACCATGACCTTTGGAGAGGACACTTCCTTGCTGAGTCTCAGCACTCTCTCTGTAAAGCCAGGATTGCTCAGCAACGCCCTCCCTTGCTATGAGAATCAGGGCTAATGCATCTTAAATCCTGTGCACGGAGCCTGGCCCACGCTCCAGGAACCACGGCCATGTCCGAGCAACGGGCAACGCAGCCAGAGCCCTCCTGAGCTGGTACCTGGATGTTGAGTCTCCCCCGATGCGCTCCCAGGCCGTAGCGCTTCGCCGTGGAGGCGTGGAGCTGGAAGTCTGTGATTTTTAGGGTTTCCAGACCAAGCGGTGGGCAACCTGGAAAGGACAATGCTTGTTAGAAACAAGGACAGATGCTGACAGAAATGAGTTTCTGATTTTCTAATTCTGGCCACGTGCCTCTCCGTTCTGCCCTGACCTGCACGCACCCCCGAGGCCCCACCCTGCAGGATCCAGCTGTTAACATTAGGCCGATTTTCTTTCTGGTCAGTATCTGCCTTATGGGTGTTTCTGTGCTGACATTCCGTCTCCATTGCTGCCCATGCTACTGTCTGAGGCTGTTTCCAATTAAGGATCCTTCCACAACGTGACTCAGTCAGGGAGCGTCATTGGTTAGAAATTTCCAAACAATCCCATGGTTGACCTCTGCGAATTAATCAGAACTTGTTGATTTTGCTTCAGCAACTCTGGCCTTTGTGTTGTGTATGCTAATGAGCAGAGCAATATGAATAGAAAAGAATCTATCGTCTTCTGTTTTCTGCAAAACTGATAAACACTGAGAACAGCTCTAAACTCGGTTTCCCCTGAACTGAAACGCCAGCGCCTGGCTGGCCCTTGATGGTCCTGGCCCGGCCCCTCGTCCCCTCCCCGCAGATGACAGCGCTCACAGCAGCAGGCCAGGACCCCTGGGCTGCTGCTCTCACCCCCCACCCCTGCCACGGGGCTGGACGCTCTCGAAGGGATGCTACCTCCTCAACACCTGACCTTGGAGAAGGAAACAAAAACTGTGAGTAGAAGTGAACAGAATCTATTTCTACTGGAAGTATCAGAATCCCTCAACATAACGGAGGTAAATTTACACAGTCGTGTGGGTCACTGCTGACCCCCAGAGATCCAAGGACACCCCAGGGGATGTGGGGTATCTCTCCATCCAGGACAAACCCTCTCCCAAGGGCAAAGGCTCTGCTGGTCTCGGGCGGCAGGAGGAGCCTGGGTGAGAAGGTCTGACCAGGTGCTACAGTCACAGGGATTCAGACCTGCCAGGGCCGAGGTGCCACCTAGTTCTTCCCGAGTTCTCACAAGAGGAAACTGAGGCCCCAGGCCCGAGACGAGCCGCCCGAGGTGCCCCTGTCCGCCGCAGGGCTGGACGTGGGATCTGGCCTCAAAATCTCAGCTCCAGGCTGGCAGATGCTGCCGTGCTGCCCCCTTGGCCCTGCAGACATCTGCCGGGAGGCACCTGGGCTGGGAAATGTGTATCAGCCACTGTGCTGTGCACGGTCAGGCAGAGGAGCACACACAGGGAGGTGACGGAGCCACTGCCACAGCTGACACTGCAGGACAGCAGCCAGCTTCAGATGGCGCCGTGAGCAGTGGTGTTCCAGCCCGCTCTGTAAGAGGGGCCCTGCAGAGAGTGACTGACACCCAGCAAAGGGGGGCTGTGCAGCAAGTCAGGGGCCACGTGAGCAAAGGCCATGCAGTGAAGGGGGTGCAGGGAGTGGGGGCTCCAGTGAATGGGAGACTATGCAGCAAAGGGGTCCGTGCAGTAACCACTCAAGGCTGACCCCACAGAGGGTGACCTGGTTACCACACCCCCTTCCCTCACTAGGTTTTGTCCTTGCCCCTTCTGGGCCTGGAGGACACATGAGTCTGACCCACATGATGGCAATTCCTGAGTCCCAAATGTTAACTAACTCTCCATCCTGCTTACCAGAAAGTGACTTCAAGCGTCTGACAACCAAGCAGGTTATTTACTCAGAAATCCTGCTGCCTGCCTCCAACAGCCACGCCTCGTCACTGAGCCTTCTTGTGCCATGGCAGCAGCAGCCCCACCTGGCCCCTCTCGTGGTCCAGCATCCCCCACAGCTCGGCCCTGGTCCAGGTTCCAAGCTGACCCTCATAGCCCTCCAAGAGGGCTGGGCACCTGGGCCCACGCCCCTGCTCCCCGACCCCGGGACAGAGGGCACCTTTCCCAGGTGTGGCTTACCCCTCTGGACACTCAGACCAGTGGTCAGGGGCACCCACCAGAGGCCCTGGTAGGGATCCAGGGCAAGGTCTGAAGGTCAAGGTCACTGACTCAGCATCCTTTCTGGGGGACTGGACCCCAGGATGCTCTACAGCCTGCCCCTGGGAGCCTGGGCTTCAACTCTGGGCTCTGGGGCTCCCTGAGCTGCGGCTGCTGCCCCACTGTCCCCATCCTCACACACCTCTCCCCCTCCATCCTTGCTCTTCTCCTTGTCACCTTGTCTCAGCCTGTCCTGCCTGAGACACTATCAGCATCTTTAGGAATCACCAGCCTGTGCTGGGAGATCCCACCGACTGGCCCGGCCCCACGCCTGCTGGGCAGCGAGCTCTGCGGGGCGAGTCCTCCAGTCCTGGGGACAGGTGTCCTTCACTTTTGCTCTGCCAGCTTTGGCTTCAGGCCCCAAGGGACTGGGAGTTTCAGACTCTGTCAGAGAACAAGGCACTGGTCCTGTTCCTCCACACCTGGGTGCTCAGCAGAGATCCACGACATTCCCACATGACCAAGCGTCAGAAACCCAGAAGGCAGCTGCTGTCACTTGGATGAGCCGATATCCCAGCCATGTGGAAAGTGTCCCTGTCCACCAGGTCCTTCCTTCTCAGCAGATGACACGGCAGGGGGTGCGTTCCCTGTATTCACCCAACTAAGCGACCTCCATGTACGTCACTTATATGGTCAGGGAGACGCGGACAGATGCACAGCCGGCCTGCCAGACAGACCGGCAGACACATACGTATTATTTACTAGCTCAATAAAGCAACAGTAATTGCTATTCAAAGCATTTCTTCCAGGAAAAGAAAACATCTCATATGTATATGAATATATTAATTCAAAAAAGGATCTACCTGAATAAAATTACATAGTCATCAAATTTGCTTTTCTGCTGTTACACGGACGCTCTGCTGCATCCTCTCACAGACACACAAGAAGTGAAGAGAAAGTGCCCACAAGCGAGGTGTCTCGTGGGCACACGCCCAACAGCAACTCACAAGTCCGGTGCCTGCCCCTCCAAGGACTTGGCCGTCACGTGCACGTGGCGAGGGTGGAGGTTCCCCCAGCCGCAGCGCTGGCAGCCGCCACATCTGACCGACAGCCAGTCTGGTCCACTCCTGCGATGATGTCATAGCAAAGCCGGAAGACCCACCCTCTCCACCGCCCAGATAAGGCCATTGGTGGGGGCCCAGATAAACACATGGGGCTCGGCCTGCCCGCACATGTGGGCAGTGAACCGACACTGACACTGGGATTTTTCCCCCATTAGAAGATGCTATCTTTAGAGTTTTGTTTTGTTTGCACGCCTTCTTCACAGTCCACGCCATTTACAGAGAAGCTAGACACGCAGCCACGCAGAGAAAACACAATGTCCTTGAAAGGCAAAGACCAAGTTAGTGACCCACGAGGGTTAGTGACGGCCCTTTGGTGGTAAGAAACCAACTGAGGCCAGCTCAGGCAGGAAGGGGACTCCCTGGAGGGCAGGCAGGAAGCTCACAGGAGGCCCAGAGGCCAGGACACTGGACAGGTGCAGGCAGACAGGCCCACAGAGCTCCACCACACCCTGTGAGGAACGACTGACCCCAGTGGCACTTTCCAGCCCACACCACGCTTCTCAGAGCCCCCGCTCAACCTCTCGTTTGCCTCCAGAGAGGGCCTGACTCGCCTGTCACCTGTCTGCCCACTGGAAACCGCGGTGCCCTCAGCAAAGCAAGGCAAATAGATGCAGGGACACCAAGTTCACAACCCCCACGGTGCCTGGGGCGGGTCACCTGTGCCAGCAAAGCCCTTTCATCGGGGCCTCTTTGGCTGCGCCCTGAGACACCCAGCAAAGGACAGCAGGAGCCACCAGCTCCCACTCCCTCGGGCCAGTGTGCCTGGTCCCCAAAGTCTGAGCCATGCTCTGGCCTTTGGACTCCAGCCACGATGGGGGACCTCAGGTAACACTATAGTCGCAAAAGCAGTTTCTCCGAGGCAATAAGCAGCCAGACAAAACCCACAGCACGAACAAACCAGCTTCAAGGAACCTCCACATCTTCAAAACCAGAAACTGGAAGGGCAGAGATGGCAGAAAGGAGACAAACGCTCTCTCCCCGTGACAGTCCTGAGCTCGTCCGTGACTGCCAGGAGATTCCCACTGGCGTGACAACCAGCCCAGCGTGAGACTTCGCATCGGCCACTTGTGCATCCCAAGGGCTCAGGGAAAAGAAAGTGGAATCTGGAATCCACTACCAGCTAAACCAGCTGTCAGCAGCCGAGGTAGTTAAGGGCATTTTCAGACACTGGAGGACTCAGAAAATCTACCCCTCCCACATAACCGAAGGCCCTTGCTGAAAGAGCTGCGGGAATAATGTCCCTGAGACACACAGACTCAAAGGCACATAAACACCGGGCACCGCAAGAGACTCAGACTCTGCACAGTTCTTCCCCCAAAATAAGCCCGAAGACTCTGTGCACCAAAGAACCCCAAAAGCAACACAAAGTGAGGATGAGAAGTTACAATTCCTTCGGTTTTAAGTTCTCAAAGAAACATCTGGTCCCAGTCCCAGGACCTGTGATCACAATGCCACCTCCCATGGCTGGGGCTTTTCTCTGCCCTTCAGACACCACCACTGAGGACGACTGGAGTGCCGCTTTGGTGACCAAGCAGTGGAGGAGAAATACATGCTTCCGAGCTTAACTTAAATATCTGTAATCAGAAAGTGAAAGAAAAAAATCTTTGTTGGAACTGTATATTTCTATCACAGCGTCAATCAATGAGATAATGACTAGGTTTAAACAGCGCTTGAAATAATGCGGAACTTGCTGCAGCTCCTCACCCCCCGCAGCGTTCTGCGAGGTCTGGAGGCTGCGGGGCAGCGGCTCAGGCAAGAATTGCTCGGAAAGGGCTGGACTCTGCAGCCGCAGCCTGGGGACCAGGATGAGCTCCCCACACCTCCGACAAACACAAACGACAAATCCTTTACCATCAAACCAAATTTCTGTTGCTGCTAGGAAGAAAAAGGCTCTAATCCCAAGAAGCACGTGGGTGAGGAGAACACAGAAAAAGTGTGAAAAGAACACTTCAGGAAAATATTAATTAGAGATCAGAGATGTGTCACAATCTGGATGGAGGAAAGGAGAGTGACAGTCATTAGAGATGAATCTGCTTTTCTCCTGGAGAGTGCTCGGCTCTCTAAGAACACGTAAGAACATGCCGTGCCGAGCGCAGCAGCATCCCCCAGCCCCAGACTCTGTTCCCCAGGAGGTGAAGAAGAGACCCCCTGCCTGGTTCTACCTCCATCCCACCCACACACACCTCATCAGCTCTGTCCCTTGCTAGTGGTCTCTGCATTGCAGCCACTTTACAAAACAGTCATTAGCCCACTGGCATAGATTCATCATTCCTCCTCCTCCTCCTCATCACCACCATGGATTATCATACACGCACATCAACTCTCGAACAAACTGCAAGCATCCATTGCCTTTAACATCACGGAGGTCTTTGTGACCCGGAAGTTACACGGCACAGTCAGGGTACAGCACGTATGTTAGGATTCTGAATCTGGGGCATCTTTCCCAACACCCCACCCCCATTATCTCAAATCTGTCATGGGTGTCGTATCAGGACAATTGCTTTAAAAGTGTAGTGGCTTGGGGAGCGATAGGGCTGACTTGCAAGCAACCACCATGAGCCAGACCCTCTGGAGACATCCTGCCATTTACCCTTCACAATGACCATGAGAGATGGACGTTTTCATCCCCAATTTACAGACGAACAAACTGAGATGCAAGGAGGCCGGACAGGGTTAAACAGCTACTAAGTGTCCGTGTTAGAATCTGAAAATCAAGTGTGACATAAAATCCCAAGCATGGTCCTTATGCCATCTCCGTGTCACTCGACAGCTCAAGAGTACAACACAAATGTCAAGTCGCTTGGTGGTGTCTGGGGTCACACCGGGAAAGAGCTGGAGCCGGAACAGGCATCACCCACTGGCGGAGCACAGCTCAGCGTCCGGGGCCCTGTGGCCTGCTGTGATCGGCTCAAGACACCGCGGGCACTGCCAGGAGCCGCCCAGGAGCAGGCTCATAGGCCTCCTGAACTTTGCTTTCATTGTTGCCTATAAACAAAATAGCTTTGACGTGCGGAATTCTTTCCTTCCCCTTTCTGAACTTGACATTCCCTTTGGTCAATGAAGTGTGGAGGCAGCTTCCTGGAGCGCTGAGGATGTGTTTGCAGGGGGCTCTGCCTGCCCCAGACGCCTCTGGCTCCCCAGAAGGGCAGGGCCTCTCCCTGGGAGATTTCTCTCTTGGGAAATCTCTGCACTAGTCTCAGCCTCACATGGTCACCCTTGGAAAGCTCTTTAACACCAGCCACATCAGAGATGACCCTTCAGGCCCTCACCACTGGGCTCCTCCAGGCAGCAGCCTGCACCCTGAGCATCAGAATCTCCCGGGCAGCTTAAAGACAAGCATGTCCTCCCCGGACAAAGCAGGGACAAAGACAAGCAGACCCCTCCCTGGAGACTCTGATCAACAGGACAGAAAGGGGCCCTGCCACTGGTCTGAAGCTCCCAGGTGATTCTTCTGAGACCACCAGTGCTTCAGAGAGTCCCTCACAACCTGGCTGGGTCTCTTGCCTGTGAGGCTACACGACCTCAGGAATTTCCTTTCTTAGGCCCCAGTGGAAACTCTCCAGGAATTGGGTCTCAGCCCAGGGCGGCTCATGTCTGGAGTCAAAGCCTCCTTCGGCCTCAAAATCTCTGACCATTCATCTCCTTAAACATCCAGATCAGTGTCTGCTTCATCTGAAACCGAGCCTTCCACCTGCACCACCGCCCCTGGCATCCCACCCACCCTGCCTGGAGTCCAGCCTCCCAGAAAGAGTTCACACTGTCAATGCCGCAGTTAAACTGTCTCCTGCAGAGGTTGTAAGCCTCAAGGGCAGTGATGAGTTTTTGGCCTTGAATTCCCAATGCCCACCAATGTTTCCCAAAATAGTGGATGGATATGCACTGTGACCCAACATAGCTGATAACCCAATGTCTGCATAATCACAGAAAACTAATATTTTGTTCTTTATACATTGCTTATAAAGCCCCCAAAAGGAAGTATTGGTTCAAAAGGGCATTTCTCAAACCTCAATCACTTGCTTTTTATCATCTTCATGAATTTTTCTACATCCATGTACCTACCACCTGCACTAGTATTTACTTCATATTTTTGTTTAAATCAAATTATTTTACTGAAACTTTTGTTAGTGTAAAAGGAAAACTTATTGCTAGAAGATAACATAGGAAAATACCTTTGGAAACTTGAGGTAGGAAAAAAAATTTAACAGGAAACGAAAAGTAATAACCACAACATAAAATACTGATGATCGGTTTATATTAAACTTAAGAGCATATTATTCAAAAGACAGCATTGCTAGAGGGAAAGGTGAGCCAAGGAGAGGGAGAAGATATTTGCTGTGCATATATCCAGCACAGGACAAGTCCAGAGCATTTTTAAGAAAAGCAAACAAACAAAAAACCCTCCTATAAACCAATAGGAGAAATAATGGCAAAAGACCTAAGCAGGTATTCACAAAAGAAGTTATCCTAATGGCAAGTAAGCATTAGTCACTAATTATCAGTAAAATGCAAATTAAGACCACAATGAGATATCAGTATACATCCACCAGTCTGAATAAAATTAAAGACTGACAATATCAAATGCTGATGAGGAAGTGAAGCAACTGAAACTCTCATTTGCCGCTAGTATGAGTGTTAATTGGTACAATCAATTTGGAAAAATCTCTAGCAGCACTTCTTAAATACTCATACCCTATGATCCAGCAGTTCTTCTGGGTCTACACCCAACAGAAATGCATTCATGCATACACCAAAAGACACATACAGGAATGATTCTAACGACCCTACTTGCAATAGCCAAAAACTGAAAACAACCCAAATGCTCATCAATATGAGAATGAATAAATAGCTTGTGGTATAGTTAAGCAATAACACACTATAAATCAATAGAGGACACTACAGCATACCACACTATATACAACAATGTGCATGAATTTCAAAAATATAATATTGAGCACAAGAAGTCAGACACAAAAGAGTATACAGAGTATGATCCCATGAATTTTATTAACTTCAAAACCAGGCAAAAGTAGTCTCTGACGGAGTTTATCTTTGAGAAGGAGCAGGGGTAGTAGTTACTGGCTGGGAGCAGGAGGGAGGCTCGAAATTGACACCTTAGAAGAGCAAAAATATGTAAAAGCCAAAAGACTGCTAGAAACCGGGCACTGGCCTGTACTAGGGGATCCGCATGTCGACCTGGCCAACATTTATAGATCGAGGAAAGGCTAGACTGCCCGTCCCAGAGAAGATCTGGCTGGATCTTGCCTCATTCAAAGAAGAGGAGAGAACACACACTAATGTGTAGTCTCTGAGGAACAAAAATGCCACAAAAAGAACATAAAAAGAGGCACACCATCCAAAAGAGTCGGAGAAATAATGTAACTTTGAAAGAGATTTGATGTAATAGTCAGGAAACTATTTTATCCAGAAATTGTTCATCCAAGAGATGTGGCTTCCACTTGCCATAAAAAACAATGCTAAAGTGAAAAAAAAATGGATAAATACAAAATACTTAAAATAAGCCCAAATATCAAGAAAGCTAAAAATGCAAAGATGGAATTAAAACCCACAAGGAAAAATCTATTCTTTTTGAACTGGGGTCTTTGTCGATGGAGTATAGAAAAATAAATTAAAAATCCCAGCACTTTGGGAGGCAGAGGCAGGAGGATCGTTTGAGCCCAGAAGTTTGAAGCACTCACAGCCTCTCAGAACCAAAGCGCTGTGCAGAGGAATCAGTATGACGTGAGAGAGGAGGGGACGGGGACTAGGAAAGCAAAAGAGAGGTAATCAGGGAAGGCTTCCTGGGAGCAGCATTTGCAGAACACTTAAGTTCTAAGGCAGGGATGGCAAACTACAGCCCCTGTGAGGGCCAAAGCCAGCCCACCACCTGCTTTTGGATGATCCATGACATAAAAGTCAATTTTACATATTTTAAGGATGATACTTTAAATGGCTATGTAAGTACTTACATAATATCCTTGATTTTGCCTCTTAACCAATAAAGCATAAAATATTTATAATCTGATCCTTTAAAGAAGTTTGCCAATCCCTGTTCTAAAGCACAAAAAAATCACAAGATAGCAAATCAAAATCATAGCTGACATTTGCTGAGAGTTTACTATGTGCTGTGTGTGCTATACTCTGCAGACATTATTTAATCTCCACAATATGCCTATAAAGAGGATATTATCCCTACATTACAGAGGAGGAAACTGAGTCACAGAGAAGTGAGTAACTCATCCAGAGTCTCGGCAGCCAGTGAGTATAGAATCTGATGTCACAGCTGCCCTCTCAGTCACTAACTTAGAAGCCCGTCCAATTCCCTGCAGAGAGAACGTGTGAGCAGAGATCAAAGCACAGGACACGTGTGAGAAACAAGCCCCCACCTGGCTGAGAAAAAGGGGAAGCCAATGCCAGAAATGGGCCAGATCATGGTGGGAATTGCTAAGTAGGAAATAGTCTGCAATCAAAGCATGGTAAATAACAAGGGCATATGGTAATTTCACTACAAGGCTGTTATAGCAGCAAAAGATTAGAAACAACCTAAATGTGGGTCATTAGGTGGTTAAATTATAAAACGTCATGGAATCTTTTGGAAAAACAAGGCTAGTCTTTATCTTCATTGTATTGGTCAGCTATTGCTGTGTAACAAACAGCCCCAGGCTCTTAATAGCACACAATCAGCATTTACTTCTCAGGCGTCTGTAGATCAGCTGGGCTCAGCTGGGTGGCCCTGGGCTGCAGGTTGGGCCCTGTCTGTTCCACTCATGGCTCAGCCCCCTTGGACCAGTGGTCCAGGGGTGCACATTCTTCTCACGGAGATGGCCGAGGCCCACAAGGCAAATGAAACAAGCAAACCTCAGCTCAGAACGAGCACATGGTCCCCTCACCTTAGTCTGTTGGCCTAAACAAGGCACATGGACCAGCCCAAAGCCAAGGGACTTTTATGTTTTGAAAAAGGAACTGAAAAGTTATTAACACATGGCAAAGGGTGAGGACATGGGGAAAGGTGAAGAATTAGAGCAATGACTCAACCAACTTCATAAACTGTCATAGAACAACATCCAGAATGTATCTTGGATACTTGCCACAGCGGACGCTGTTCCTTACTCACAATGACAGCCACGGACATATTCTCTCCCTTAGAGTGGACGTTCCCCAAGGGGGACTTCCACATTAGAGACAACGTTTATAATGCCATCCACTCACACAACACGATGTGGTTAACATCTGCACTGACCACCACCTTGACCGTGACGCAGCTGGCATCTGCAGCACCCCAACATTCTGCCACATGTCCCTTGAGGCCCCCTAGTGCAACCCCAAGAGGTGCTAAGAGACGGATGGACTCAGGGTCCTGAAAACGCCCCAGTGCACACCTGAGGCCCCACTTGCTCAGCCCTGACCGCAGGCCTCTGCCCCTCACTGCTACACCACCCTGCCACCGCGTGCACCGCCACCACGGCCATCATCCACACATCAGAGATCCGCCAGTTGCTTTTGTCCTTAATTGTCCTCAACCCCTCCTTTTTTTCTTTAATAGAAGAAGTTTCACAGGCTAAAAATGACATCTAGAGCATTCAGTGAATCAGAGCCACATTGGCTGCCTTTGAGAACAGCGACCCTAACCCGACAGAGCTGCAAGGCCAAGGTCAGGGGACAGCCTGAGTGGGCTGGTGCAGGGTGGGGTATGTGGAGAGGATGTATCTGTGGCAGAAAAGGAATCAAGTTCAGATGCCAGTGTGTGTGTGTATAGAAATGGCCCTTCCAAAATCCTTCTGAAAATCCTTCCCAGAATTTCAATAACATCCAATTCTGGTAATGAAGAACTAATATAATTCAAACCAACCCTCTGCGGAAGCTACTAAAAAAATCTGGACAAAATATGTTTTCAGATATGTGTGAAAGCATTTAAGAATGAACAAGACAATGAAGAACTACCAGGCCCAGAGCTGATGGCAGCAAGAACCCAGAGAGGCGAGGCCAACACTCAAAGCCGCCTTAGCCAAGTGGCATTTGTGATCCTAAAGAAACAGCTGGTCCCGTGTCAGCCTGCTCGGGCAAGAGCACAAAAAGTCAACGTCCAAGGCCACTCCAGGTGGGCAGTCCCATTGCCCCCATTCAGGTGAGCCGCCAAAGCACCACACCATCAGGGTGAATCAGCAGCAACACAGCCCGGCACCGCGCCTCGTGCATACACTCTCCTAAATATACGGAATCCTCTCGATGGGTACAGTACACGCCTGCCCACTCTAAGATGGAATGTACTTTACACTGGGTGAGTGACGGCAGAAGTTCACTGTTGTTGACTCTGCTTGTGTCTTAGCAGGTACTTTAGTCATCTCTGTGATTCCTCTGATGGCGAACTCTTGGTTAGAAGCACAGCTTCATGCATTACCTTGTGTCTAAGGAAACATGCAGTTCCCTCTGTGACAACCAGCTCTGTTACACGGCTTACGGGCTCGCATGTCAGCAGGAAATGAGTCCTGCCTCTGCAAATGCAAATTTGTGAAACGCACTGTTTATTTTGAGCAGCTCATATTGCAAAGCAAAAAAGTCTAGAATGAGAAAATCTTGGGTTCAAATCCCTGTTGTGCCACTTACAAGCTGCATAATCCTAGGCAAATTGCCCCGTTACCAAGTCATTTTCCTCATCTGTAAGATATGGATGACAATAATAATAACACCTACTATGCCACAATGATAATACCCACTCAGAGGGGCCCTGAGAGATGTCAAATATTGGGCCAAGTGCCTGGCAACTACAGAAGTGCTCAATAAGTGGCTGCTATTACTAATATTAGCAGAAATATGATCCTGGACACCACAGTTTAGAATAATAAAGATACAATAATAGTAATAGCCATAGCTAGCGGGCTCAGAGCTTACTCATGAGTCTAGAACTAATACCTTTGAACATTCTAAGGTAGGTAAGTAAAGGCCCAATATGTTCACGTGACTGTAAGACACCAGGCCTAGCACTGCATATTTTGGAAGCAGAAGACTTGATCTCTGAGCTCCGAGGCTTCAGGGCCAGGATGAGAAATAAGAAATGCACACCCAAGGCTGTGGGCAGCTAAGTGGTTCCACAAGAAAGGAAACAATGTTGTCTTCGAGGAGGGAGAGGTGGGGAAAGCAACCCAGAGCTCCAGGAAATTCAGAAATGACTTTAGTCGAATCAATCGGGAAAACCTGGCTGTGGGATCTGATGTGCTACAGACGCTGCCGGGAAGTTCTCAGCCCGCACGACGGGTAAGAATAGACAGCAGCCCCCTGCAGCCCCACGCCAGGGAATCTGTAGTCGGGCTGCTGCACCAGGGCCTGCGCCCTCCCACCCTCCCCGGACAGGTGAGAGGACCGGGGCAGGGGCTCTCTGGGAGCCTCACTTACTCTCTCTGACATCTTCATGGGCCACAGGGACATTGTGATCATCGTTGGCAGCCTTCTCAGAGCTCTTGGTTCTCATGCCTTTTCTGTTGTTTTTTTTACCTAAAAGGGAGAGAGAGAGATGCCTTTACTTCCACATAAGTCAGGGAAGGCTCAGGTTGCCGAGAACTCAACCATCCTCTCCTGCACAGCAGCCATCTCCCCCTCTGCTCCCCTGACCCCAACATGGTGCCTTGGACTCCGAGGGGTCTCTGATTAAAGGGAAGGAAGCACGTTATTATAAACACCTAGGACAATAAACACGCCTAATGAAAACAGTGTACACCTGTGCAAGCTGTCACCACGGTGAGATTGCAGAATGCTGTGCGCAGTACATTTGACCCTGACTGAGGCCCAGGGATAGCATATATAATTGCTGGGACAGGAAGCGGAAGTCCAGAGCTAGCATTTCGCGCCATGCTGGGCTTCTGCCACCCCACCCTCCCGGGCCCTGGCGTGGTCCCTGTGTGCGATGATGCTGCCCCTAGTGGGAAAGCCTCCTTGCGGTGGCCTGGGAGGCCCGTCTGCCACACTCCTGCTGACCTCCCAGCTGCTTCTCACCCTGAGCTCCCCTCTCTCTGCTCCAGCAACACTGGCCTCCTCTCAGCCTTCAGTCATGCTTCCTCCCCACCACAGAGTTGCACGTGCTGCTCCTCTTCCCGGAGTGCCCGTCCCTTCACTCCCGAGCTAAGTAGCTCCTGCAGATCTTGTAAATCTGAGCTCTGGCACCACCTCCTTAAACTGGTTTTCCTGACCTCCCCACCAGAACCAAATCCTCCTTTGATGGGCTCTAATAGCACCTGTCTTGGGCCAAGGTGCCTCTAAGCAGAGCCTGATGCAGGGGTTTGGGTGCACATGACGCATCGAGGGAAGGAGGGAGAGAGGGAGGTGAGGAGCACGGGGTCAGGCAAGGAGCTCAGCAAGGCTGCGGTCTTGGCGTGAGTCTGGCTCGGCAGATCTGGGGGGAGCTCTGGGGCAGCAACTGCACACAGAGTTGCTCCCACTTGAAACGAAGGGCTGCCGTCTCTACTGCACTTGGCCTCTGGCTACAAACTGACCAACAGGGGAATGGGAGATGCAGCCTCCCTAGGGCACTTTTGCAGAGGTGGGAGCAGCTGTGAGCCACCCATGGCTGAGACTCCCCGCAGCTGGAAGACAGGTGTACCTGCGGGAAGGAACACCTGGGCAGGGCGTCGGCAGCCCCCCCGGCAGCTCTGCACGCCTGTCCTGCAGCACAGTGGCATCGGGAAGTGTCTGTTCATGAGGGCAGGGACTGGCTTTGCTCACGGCTCTGTCTCCAGAGCCGGGGACCTCAGAGGTGCGATGAAGGAATGAACAAACGAACAGACCACCAGCAAGGCAGGGATGACCAAACAGACAAAAACAAGAGGTGGGCAGGTCTGTGGAGAAAAACACTTAGTTTGGATTTTAAAAAGCAAGTTGAAATACCAAAAACAGCTAGTAGATTGTGCCAATTAAATCATTTCAGATTAATCTATGGTCACCGCCCCCCAAAAAAGTATACTTATTAAGAAAACCTTAAATCTTCAAGAAATTCAAAGGGTATATTGGGCTCAGCCAAGAGAAATCCTCTTTTTGTTATGTTCTGAGGTGATGCCTGCTGGAAATACCTTTCATTTTTCACGTAAGCTGAAAAAAAACCCACAAAATTAAGTGCCCTGATTAGGGTCTTCAAGCCGATAAAGCAAAAACTTTCATAAAAGCCAGAGGAGAAAGGCTGACCCAGAGACCTGGACACGTCACATCAGCCTTGATGCCATGTCGGCGTGTGGCCCATTCCGGTGGGCGGGAACGTCACGGCTGGCAGGAAAACCATCGGAGAAGGCCACCTCCAAAAGAGTCTGTAAAAACCGTGGTTGTTTGGCAAAATAGGTGGCATAACTTTTGATAATGCTGAGTCTAATTTGGCAGAAAGATAAGATGTTTTACAAAAAAAAAAAAATTATAGAATACATGAGGAAAAAGCCAAAGTTCTGGGAAAGAATGTTGCATTCCAGCCCTCCCCAGCAGTCAGCATTCATGGCAAGCCTTCTCTGTCAGGGCAGCCTCTCCGGAGCCTCCAGAGGGACAAGCAGGGAGAGTGAGAGTCAGAGAGCATGGCCCGGGTAGCACCCCAACACCACGGCCCAGGCAGCACCCCAACACCACACCCCAGGTAGCACCCCGACACCACGGGCCAGGTAGCACCCCGACACCACGGGCCAGGCAGCACCCCGACACCACACCCCAGGCAGCACCCCGACACCACAGCCCAGGTAGCACCCCGACACCACACCCCAGGTAGCACCCCAACACTACACCATATGCAGATCCAGGCCATGAGAAAACCCAGCTCTGCGACCCCCAGTAAAGGTCCAGATGTCTGGCAAATGTCCTGCTACCCAGGAGAGTTTGATCCCCCCAGGGGGCAACATGTGGAGAACAGACTTCCCCAAGGATGGGACAAATGGCACCTGACCTGTAGTGTCACTGAACAAAGACGGCTTTTATCTTCTCACTGTGAATACTGCCATCGAGCCCACATGCCACAAAGCACTGCTCCAGCTGCTGGAAGAGTGACAGCTGATGTGTGCAGCGTGATTCACAATTTACAAGGCATTTCCACATCGGTTCTAACATCCAGTCTTGGCAAGGACCCCCTGAGGGCAGGAAGTTCCTCATGAGGATCATTTACAGGTACACGGGGGCTCAGACGGGAGAAGAGACCTGCCAAGGTCACCGACAGAGCCAGGAGGCGACAGAGCTGCAGAATGCCTCCAAATCTGGGCCCTTCCCAGACTGCACAGAGCACCCCCCTTTGCAGCCCCTTCCTCTCTTCCGACAGGAAAGGCAGCATATGGTTGCACAGATGAAAGGAGAAAGTTAAGAGGCAGGAGCGATGGGGGAGCCGGAACCAAATCAACGTCTCCGTCTGGGCCGTGTGACAAAACAGAATTCCTTAAAAGTGGCAAACTGAATGCAGGCCACGTGTTCTATTCTGGTCCCCGGTGGTAAATATAATTCTTGGTTAATAGAAAACTATTTTTTCCCTTCTCTATACAAAGACCTTACAGTAGCACCCCCCAGAAGCTGAAAAACATGGTTTGCTGCATTTTTGCATTTTCCCCAGGAAATTCCAGTCAAGCAGGCCGTACATTCCCGCTTTTGAAGGATCTGCCCAGGGCTCTGAGGTCCTTGCCTGCTTCTGGTTAAGGAACTCACATCAGGAGGAAGAAACAACCAAACGTGTTCTCGGGAGCTCCCCAGAAATGCAGCCTCACGGCCTCAGGACAGACGATAACCACAGCTTCCTACTCACCGCAGACACGCGAGGATCTCCTGGGACCCTCACGCAGGGAGAGCCAGGGGGACTCCGCAGGTGAAATCAGTTAGAAACGCCTGCTTCATGCAACGTTAGCACGGAAAGGGCCACCACATGGGCAGGAACCACCTGTGCCCTCATCCAATTCTAAGGACAGTCACCTCCCAGAGGAGCAAGGATCCAGGGCGACCGGGTGGATCAATTAAGCAATCAATCAATCAAGATGCCCCCCACCAGCCCTCTCCACTGTGTCTTCTCTGGGCAGCCAGCCTGGTCAGCCCTCGCCTGCTCTGGGCCAGACGTTGCTGCGGAGGACACAGCCTCCATCAGACCTAGGGCCTGAGGGACCAGCGGGGTCAGCTAGTACCACGGTGCCTTAGTGGCCACCACTCCCACTCTCAGCACAGCCAGCAGCCACTTTCCTGTTTTGCACCCAAATAGAGTCCTTTGCCTGGAAGAGACACCTGGTAGCAAGGCAGGTGGGCATGTGCCTGCACCGTGCAAGGCCCCATTTGTATCTGCCCATCCCAGCTGGGGTTCCACTTGGAAACAGAGCCCGAGACAAGAAGGCCTTGGGCACAGCACTGTATCTGAGAGAGGATTTCACGTAGCAGCAGTGAAGAGGCAAAGGGAGAGAGAAAGGGGAAAGAAAACACCAACAACCTAGGCTGCGGTGTCTGGCAGGCCCACGGGGACTTGACCAGGCTGTGGCATCCGAGGAACTGGGCAGAAGGTGCCTGTGAGCTGCCCCTCCAGAGGGTGGGAGGCTGGGCACTGACCCACCCCACCGCACACCTGCCTGGGACACTTGGGTTACCGTTGTTCCCACACCACAGTGAGGAAGTGGGGCTTGGAGAAGTCACACGTGCCTGTGAATGGCAGAGCCAGACTTTGACCCCAGCTCTCTCTGAATCCTGAACAAACTTCATGTGGATCATCTACACATGCCTTGCAAAGATCAGGTATTCCACACAAATCTCTGACATCAGAGCCTTGAATTAACATTTGAAGGTGTTTTGTGCCATGCCAACCATCCCATGATGCCCAATGAGCAGCCAGCTGGCTGCCAGCCACATGTGGACCCAGCCCTTCCACATGGCCATCCAAAGAAACCGTAATTTCGTGAGTCTTGTGATCCCAGACCAGCAGCTGCAGTAGCCGGGCCCCGAGAGGGTTACAGAGGGCGAAGCCATTGCTAGTAGCACCAAGCCCGAGAGCTCAGGCTCCCTGGCCCCCCAGGGACATCCAGAGGAGACCCCCACCTCAAAAATCCAAGCTCCAGAGGCCAGGCTGCGTTGTCCCAGCACTAAAGGCATCAACCCCCGTGAGAGCCGCAGGCACAGGCACTTGGGGCACAGTGGCTATTTTTAAGAACCACAGCGTCCAAGCCAGCTTCCCCACATGTGGGTGTGTCCTCCTTTATTATCCATGCACGAGCCCTGGTTTCTAGAGCCGTGGGCACAGTCAGGAGGGAACGTGCCAGAATTAGTAGTTGACTTTGGAAAGCATTCTGGAAAGGGAGGTGGCGTCTTAGAAAGCCTCTTGCTAATGTACAGGAAACGACGTCCTTTCCCTTGGAATTTTCTAGGGAGTCTACCTGGATAAAACACTTTGGATTTAACTCTTAAAGTGACCATATAATCTGGCATTAAGGATTTCGTGTTAACTGTTTAGGTGTACTAATAGCATTGTGAATGTTTTTAAAAATACATATTGAAATATTTACAAACACATTCTCCTAATCCTCACACTCCAGCTTTGCCCAAGAGAAGACATTTCCATCCAAAAGCCAAACACTGCAAAACGCTCTGAAAAGAGATGAAGCAAAGCTTAAATGTGAAGCCCTTTCCACCAACTGGTTTGCAGCACACACAACAGAAAGGGCTTTGTTTACAACTAAATATGCTCAAATAACAACTCTTTGGTGATTTTCCCCCACCACTGGAGCAGAACACTGTACAAAATGCAAACTCAATGATTCTGGGCACAGACATACAAACAAACGTGGCTTGATGCCAACCCTGCAAATTCCGTGGGCTCAGGACTCAGGCCGGGATGCGGGTTTGGGCATATTCTAACAGTGGTGCATTCTTGCCATGCTTGAAGAAAGCGATGAACAAAGCACCAAGAGGAACCCAAATTTAAAGGCCACATATCCAAGCCTACTTCTAACCCAATGTGCAATGAAGGCAGAAGGAACAAAAAATCTTCAAATCACTTATTCGAACCAATAATTCAGTTTATTATTTTGTTTGTTTGTTACTGCCAAGTGGGAGGGAAAAGGTGAGTTATAAAGCTATAGTTTAATCTCAGTTCTATTTTCTTCTCCAAAAAGAGCATGGCTACAAACTAAGGTCATAAATGTGGAGATCGTACGAAAAGTAAGCACACCCCAAATCTACCTGCATGCCCAAAATGTGGCCCCTTACCTGATCCTTAACCCTAGCATAATAAAAACTGGAGACCTGAGACTCACTCCTGGGCCCCAGTCACTCCAACTGCAGGGATCTAGAAACTGTGGAATTCAACTAGAAACAGCTGAAAAAATGGAATTAGAGAGAAACAAGTTGTCAGGTTCATATGAGGAAGAGCATTCTAGCAATCGGCACTGTTCATCCAATGAACGGTGAGAGCCCCTCCACGGAAATGTGTGAACAGAGGTCAGGCAGCTCACTGTGAGAAGCTTGCCATGAACAAGAACTTGCCCTCAGATTTAGCCACCACTTAACATGGGAAAAAATAATTTTCTCCTAGTGCAGTTTCACTGCACAGAACTATCACTGACTTCCCTAATGAAGGTCATTCGTAAGTGTCTCCCCTACGTCTCCACTTGGGGTCCAGAGTGGTGGGTTCCTCTGACCAAACACCCAAAAAAAAAAAAAGACAGTTAAAAGTATAAGAAAAATGTCACACTTGGCTTGTCGCAATTCATTAGAAAGGTGGCTGAACAGCGGCAGGCCTGGAGGCAGAGGCAGTTCCCCCACTGAGGCCTCTGATCTGAGTCTCTAGAATTTCCAAGGGCCTGTTATCCCTTTGGGGCTTGTTGATCCATGCGAATGCCAGGGCTGGGCAGCCCATTTCCTGCAGGGGAAGTGGCTATTCACCGGGAATCAATAGGCTTCCTCGCTCCACAGCCCTGTTTCTACCTGCAAGATGATGTTCCAAAAGCAAACAACCTTTTTCTTGCAAATGAGGTTGCACCCTGATTTCTCCTTCAGAGACCCCAGTCCAAGGCTGGCAAGTGCTGATGCTCAAAGGACTAAGGAGAGTCACCTCCCCATTGTACCATCTAAGTCTGCAGACACATCAGCCTGTGGACACTGCTGAGGCCAGGCCATGACTTTCTGAGCTGTTTTCTGTAGGGAAAGAAAGCTATCTTGGGAACGATGGCTGGCCACCAGTCAGAGTCCCCAGAACAATGAAGCCCCGGGAAGCATAGCCCAAGCCCCAAGACCAAGTGAGCTCCCCTCCGTACTCATCTCATTAACACCCCACACTTCCGTGCAACCCTAACTGCTAGGAGTTCCATGAGGGCGGGGAGCAGGGCTGTCTTTCGCTCTCTATCCTAGGACTTCACCCAGACACTGGTGCTAAGCAGGCTCGTGGTAACCACCTGTGGAGCAAATGAAGGTTCACAGGACCAGCACAACCATAAGCTGGCAGGCACCCCGGAAGCTGCTGGTGAAAGGCCTTCATAGCAATTGACAAAGTGAAGCTCTAGACTTCCTGTTCACAGCTGCCACAGTTGTGGTTCAGGAAGCTGAGCCATGAGCCCTCAACCTGGGTGTTAGGCATGGTCTTCACACCCCAATCTGGGGCTTCTCCCACTTTTCCTCCTGCCACCACCCCAGTGACGACCAGAACCCAACACATGCATCTACTACCCACCCCACCCTGCCATGCCCAGTGCTGGGTTAAACCCAGACTAGACCCTACAAAACAAGAATACATGCATATTTGGTTCAAACGACCTAGCCAAAAAGGCCTCGAGGTGAGAAACACAGGAGAAAGGCTTTCAAATCTCCCAAGCCAGCAAGTGACACTCCACAAGTTACTTAAACTGTCTGAGCCTCAGGTTCCTCATCAGAAATACAAGAACACCCACCCTCCAGAGCCACTGAAAGGAGTAAATGAGATGATTGAACATAAAGCTCCTAACAGTCACAGTGACATCCTACAAATACAAGTGTCTCTTCCCACTCCCACTCCTGTGGTTGAACCACTGTGGCCTTTATACACCTTAATCCCCATAACTCCTCCTGAAACACTGGAAATTCTGGCTGGTTCTGTTCAGGGCTGTTTTACAACTCACACAAATGCCTGTAGATTCCAAGTTGCCCACAGATTGAAACACGACAAGGCCTCCGCGCATGTGCAAATCGGGTACGCAGATGGGCCCACCCTTTCAAGAGTTCTGGGTCCCCAGCCCACCACCTTCCTGCCTGCTGACTGTCATGAGTGGTTTATCCAAACAAAGATGATGCCTTCTGTGCCCAGAGCTCTGTCATGGTGGTACATAAAAAAAATCTCCTTTCCGGAAAGCCACTGCAAGGCAGGAGAATTTGGCCACAGTCCTGCTCGCTCCCCTCCCCTCTCTTGCAATACTAGACCTGCAGCCCCCTGCAATTGGAGCAAAGAACACTTGGAACAACTAATAGAAAGGCACACTTCCCAAGGTGTGTAACAAACCCAGCAGAAGTAGTTTCCCCAGGACAGGCCTGGCAGAGACTGAGGATGGATTTGAGAAGGGCGTCAGGATGGATAGAAGTCAGCCCTTTCTGCAGCTCTGGGGTCCGGGCTGCAGCAGAGACCAGGCATGGGCTCCCCATCCAGCCCAGCCATCCAGCCCAGCCATCCAGCCCAGCGGGGCAGAGGATTCCAGGGACACGCTGAAGGGGGAGGAGGAGCTGCGGGGACACAGGTTGGGTAAAGGCCCACTCAGAGCTCTCCCCAGAAGGTTATCTGCCAAAACAGGCCAGCCATTCACATCACCAAGTCGAAAATTCACTCTCAAGAAAGCGCCGCAAGAAAACTGAAGAAGTGTGTAGAAAAGGAAAAAGTTTTCTGCAGAGAGCTCCTTTCCCCAGGAGATTTCAAGCTGGGGCAGAGGGACCCGGCTCCCTTGGCAGCTTCCCAACCGCACGGCTCCCTCTCTACCGGGCAGATAGAGCCAGAGCTGGGAAGCGGGTCAAGGTCAAGTTCTGCGGAGCTGGGAGGGGCCGGCGGGAAGCGCAGGTGCTGTCTCTGCGGAGGCCGTGGCAGTGATGGTCGGTTCGCGGGCTCACTCGTCCCAGACACTCAGGCCGGGAAGCCAGCTGTCCCCTTGAGGCACGCAACCACGGGCGTCGCCTCGGGCCGCCCTGCGCAGAAAGTTACCTGGTGGAGGCATCTCCAGAGCCAGCTTTTCTCTCTTGGGAGCTTTCTTGGGCTTGGTGGCCCTCTTGGGCGGCTTGGGCTCCGGAGGGCGCGGCTCCCGCTCCTCCGCCCCGGCCCCGGCGGGCAGCGGCGGTGAGAAGGGCTCAGGCTCGGGCTCGCGGCTCCAGATCTCCTGCACGTAGTAGTCGGGGTCCTCGAGGGCTGCGCCCTGGGCTCCGACCCCAGACAGGGCCACCGCCAGGAGCGCCAGGGCCAGCGCCGGCGCGGCGGCCCCCCGGCGGGCCATGCCCGCTCCGCCCCGCGCCCCGGGCAGGGTCACGGGCACCAGGAGCGCCGGGCGGACGGCGGCGCGGGACAGGGGCGCGGGACACAGCAGCGCGGCTCGCCGGGCGCGGGAGGCGGCCGGCCAGCGGCGCGTGTGACCGGCCCGCGGGCTGGGCTGGGCTGGGCAGGGCCGGGCCGGGCCTGGGCGGGGAGGGGCCCGCAGAGGCGCGGGGCGGGCGCAGGGGGGCCGGCCCCGCCCTTCCTCGTCCCTCCCTTTCCCCTCAGACCCCGCCGGGGCAGCCCCGGAGGCAGGTGTTGGGGGCCCCTCCACCGAAGGACTGTCTCCAGCCCTCCTCTGCCTTCTGACCCCCGAGACTGGCCGTCCTGCTGCCCTGCTGGGCGCGGCTTCCCCAGAGACTTTAAGGAGTTTCAATCTTAGAAGGAAACTTTGAGGCCTGCTGTGCATTTCTTCGTTTTACAGGTGTAGAAACATGTCCCCAAGATCCTAAGGCAAGTTAGAGTCCGAAACCACCCCCAGGCAGCACCGCAGATGCACGTTCCCCACTGGCCACGATCCCCTTTCAGGAACTGTGGATGAGGAATTC
This sequence comes from Lemur catta, assembly GCF_020740605.2. Classification (NCBI taxonomy): domain Eukaryota; kingdom Metazoa; phylum Chordata; class Mammalia; order Primates; family Lemuridae; genus Lemur; species Lemur catta. The sequence goes on along the minus strand of NC_059141.1, from coordinate 6,580,324 downwards.
CTGAGGTCCCCAGGGCTCCTTGGAGTAAAGTTTCCAGGGGGCCGGGCCTAGTGCCCCTGGAAGACCCGTGCTCCCATCTGGGGCTGTGATTCTGTTGCACCTTGGGAGAGAGTGGATTTAGCCCAAGGGCTGCCATCCCAGGACTCACAAGAGGGCTGGTGGTTCATCAAAGAGCAGGTTCTCGGCCAGAGACCGTCCAGCTCACTACCTTTTGAGAAAGTACCTCTCACCCTCAGTCACCTTTGTGTGGGTCCTTTATGTGGTGCCCAAGCCCTGTGGCTTCTAGTCTCCATGCTGGGATGTCGGGGAACCAGGGACTGCACTGGTTTCTATTGCTGCTGTAACAAATTACGGCAAACTTAGTGGCTTCAAACACCTATTTATCATCCCACGGCTCTGCAGGTTAGAAGATGCAGGTGTCACTGGGCTGAAATCAAGGGATCAGCGGAGCTGGGTTTCTTGGGGGACCCTCTGGAGAAGAATCAACTTCCAAGCTCACTCAGGGTACTGGCTGAGTTCAGTTCCTTGCAGTTGTAGGAGTGGGGTGCAGTTTACTTATTAAAAATCAGCTGAGGCCAGTATTTCCTCCTGTTGGCCACCTGCATCCTTCCAGTGCTTTCCCCGGGCTCCTGGAGGCCTCTCTCTGCCCCTTGCATGCAGGCCTTAGGCCTCAGAGCCAGTACTGGCATTCAGAGTCCCTCTCACGACTTCAAATCTGTTCCCCTCCTGCCACGTCTTTCCTCCTTTCAGCTCAAGAAAGTTCTCTACTTCTAAGACCTCGTGTGATTAGATGGGCCCACCCAGATAATCCAGAATAATCATCCCCTCTTAAGGTGATGACTTTAATTACATCTACAAAGTCCATGTTGCCACCTAACCTAACTTATTCACAGGTTCTAGGGATTTGGGCATAGACAACTTCGTGGGGCTGCTATGCCTACCGCAGGGACAGACTGACACTCAAACCCTGGGTTGGCCTGTCCCCTTCACAGTCTCTTTGGGCCTGTGGTGTGATCCCAGGATGCCACTGAGCTACATCCGGGCACCAGGGCAAGGACTCCCCATTTCCCTGGGAGTGAGGGAGTCACTTCTGAGCGCCACCGTGGGCAGGGCTTGGTCCAGGACAGCTGCCATTCTTAGCCTCATTTTTGTCTCTCTGTCCTCGTGCAGACCATCCTTTAGGACCAATCTTCTAGGCTCCCAGTGACCACAGTGAGAGGAGGAGGCTGCAGGCTGAGGCAGGTTCCATCTGGGAGGACTAGGAGGACTTGGACCTGCCTATCAAATCCCCAGGACATCCCAGATCCCAGAGCCAGCAGAGGTCTCTGGAGAGAGAGGAGGGAAGGGCCCCTTTCCCCGCCCCCCCACTCTGCAAGCAAGTCTGAGCTGGGCTGCTCCCCGACCCCTCTGAATCCCCGCCCACCGTCCTCCATGATCTGTCCCCAGGGCTCACTGGCAGGGACTGTTTCATCTGAAGCCAGGCACTCCAGACAGCAGCACGGGCTCCACTGGCAAGACAGAAAGCAGCTCCAGCAGCGAGCTGCACACCAGTGTTCCAGCCAGCTGTGTGACGCACCAACAAGAGGCTCGCCTGAGGTCCAGGACAGCAGGGGCTGCAAAGATTGTCCAGGGCAGGGCATGCCCTGCACCACCTCCATCAGAGCCCATGGAGACTGCCAAACCTGCAGACAGCCAGCCAGGCCCCACCCAGACCTACAGAATCTCCTGAGGTGTGGGTTCAATCATTCACTCATCTGAGAAGCTTCTCAAGTAATTCTGACAGTTAATATTTAAGACTAATCTTCTCCCTTCCATGTTACAGAGGAGCCTGAGGCCCAGCCTAACTCCAGGACACACAGCAAACCGGTGATGGCCGGGACAAATCCTTGCTCTTCGGCCTTTATCCAGTATTTAAAGTCAGGCAGCATCAATCTTGGTAGTCCCAAACCCATTAGTTCTGAAAATACTTCCTCCTTTCCGGGCACCTCTTTGGCAAACAACATAACATACAGGTGCACTGAGTGTCTGGTAAGTATCTAGAATGTCCCACCCAAACGTGGTTCTCAGCACATCCCGAGAATCAGGAAATGAGCCCCACTCATTACTGTTCTCCCTATTAATGCTTGTTTGTTTGTTTTCCTGGAAGAGACACATAATTAAAGCAAGCAGAACAAATAGAACAAGAATTGATTGCACTGACGCCAATTCTCCCAAAACAGCAGCCAATGGCACGGTTCCTGGAGTGTCCTTTGTCTACCTCAGACTCCCTCTCTCTGGGGCTGCTCTCCTGGAAATGTGCACAGTCCTAGTTGATGAGGTTTAGGAGGATGGGGTGGCAAAGCTGGCCTCATTCTCTTGGTCTGCAAACCTCATCCTGCTTTCCAACTCCTGCCTACCTGCCCTGGAGGGTCCCAAGTTCCTTAGCTTCTAGCTGCAGACTTGCCTGTGACCTTTGCCTGCTCCTTCACCTTCTAATATATCTAACAGATCAATGAGTCCTGTGGCTCTTGTAGCGCATATTCTTGAATTTGCTTCTTCCTGGGTTCCGGCAGGCAGTCCCAGCCTCGCCCATCGCTCAGAGCCCTGTGGCAGATTATTGGAACACTTGCTTAGCAGCTCTCCCTGCCCCTGGCCTCTGACCTGAAGTCCACCCTGACTCAAGGCTACCAGCTGTTCTCCCTGAAACACCTATCTGCAGTGCTGCTGCCCTCCTGAAGAATCCGCAATGCTCACAATCTCCTGGTCCATCCCTCTGGGTGAGAGTCCAGGGTCACCTACTCACCCAGACAGTTCTCTTCACACACCAATGGGCAGCAGCCATAAGGTGTGGTCTCCTGCACAGCATTTATGAGCCCTTTATAAACAAGTGATTATTATAATCCTCTAATTTTGCATCCTACGCAGAAACCAGCAGAGTATAAGAAAGGCAGAAACTTCTCAATAACTCCTTTTACATGACTCATCTTGGCTAAGGTCTTTCCTGGCATCAGCCAAAGAGTATTGCGTTCTGGGTCCCTTTTGTTCTCAACCTAATAATTTGTCTATTTAACTCATGTCTGGAACCCTAAGGAAGGGCTGTTAGTGTCTCCCCAGAGTGTAGACACTGTGGGGAGAAAGGGAACGTGCCAACTCTGCTTGGATGTTAGGAGAGTGATGTGGAACCAGATGCTCCAGCTGGTGAGACGCTGGAGCCAACTGGGCAACCAAAATGGCAGCTCGGGATCCCTCCTGCAGTCTGAGTTCTCCAAACAGCATTCCTTAAAGTCAACCCATTGTTTGCTTCCGCTGACAACCTGCTAAGTGCACTTCTACTGAGCAGGGTACGCCAATGTTTGTCCATTCATTCGGCCCTTAGACTGAGGATTCTGTTAAGCCAACTTCTGTTATACAACATAAATCTGTGCTTGTCAAATAATCCTCAAACACCTTACATGGCCAATAATTTTTCAAATATTTATGAGCCCCACAGAGGAGATTTATGTTAAGCTGCCTGACAAGGAACAATAGAGCGTACAGGTCCAGAGAACATTCTTTGGAAGCAAATATTGTCAAGACATCAATACTTTCACAGCATTTTTCATAAGGGACTTTCACACCTGCTCATTTCCCTAATTATCCCCGAGACTTTTACAATTCCAGAGAGAATAAAAATGGGAATTTTTTTGAAAGATCATTAATTTGAAAAATTAGCTGCTATATAAAGAGAAATACATACTCAGGCACAGCCATTACTAAAAATACAGTCGAGATGGATGCACAGGGAGAGAGATACTAAGTTGTTATGGCAACTGCGATTATAATTACAAAGCTGGAGGGTTTTTCCCTGCTCGTTACTACGTTGAGATGTGATGATTTAAATGGCAGTGTCCTTTGTAATGTCCTCAACCTCATTACTGCATAATTACCCGTTTCATATTTAATTTTCAGCATGTTTGTTCTTACTCCCATGCCCTGTAGATGTGGGATGTTTTGATAAGCCGTACGCTCAGTTCACGGGTCCGTCTTACAACTCAATTCCTCTGCTCACTGTTGCCTCTACTCTGTGATTTCATTTTCAATGTGACCTTTGGGACACTTGCTTTGGCACGAGATGTTCCATTTGTAAACAGCAAGGTGCGGCTGTGAAAGCTGTTAAGGACCCGCAAAAGGATGCGCAGGAGACACTGAACTCAGCACAGCCAGAGCCTGCAGAGTGGCCTGGAGACCCAGCACTTCTTGGCCACCGACGGTGTGCAGGGTAATTTACAGAAGTGATCACGGCTGCCCTTCGTGGTGCTGGTTTCTCTGTTCACCCCTCCTCCGATCTCCAGCCCCCTCGGCTCTCCTCTGAATCCTAAAGGCTGACCCTCATGGATTGGGTTTCCTTGTCCTCTAGTTTCTGATGGGATTGGCCAATGGGAGGTGCCAGCAGGAGATGGGAAGATGAGGAGAGAGAGATGTCTGGGTGTTTATTCCCCTGCCCCCCAATCCTTCCATGCCCTCCACCCATTTTGGCCCCAGGGCTCCTGGTGGTGGCTGCTCTCCGTGCTGCCCTGAGACCTTCAACTCCAGCTCTGCAGGCCGAGGGAGCAATGACTTCCTGCCCACCTGCACCTGCAGTCACTACTCTGGTGCCTCAATATCACCTGTTTGCCCCCTCATCCCTGCCCATACCTCTGCACCTCACTTAATTCACGTGTCATCTGAGTGTGCCTCTGTTTCCTGCTGGGTCCCTGACTGATACAATCGTCCCAAAGCCCTGTGAGGGAGGAATCATTCCTCCATCTTACAGCAGAGGAAACTAGAAGCAGCAAAGTCACTTGCTGCAGGTCATCCAATTAACAATTGATTGAGCTGGTTGAACCTCCAACTGTTTGGCTCCAAAACTTCTGCCTCCAGCGTGGTCGTCAAGGCCAAAGGGAGTGCTGGGCCAGTGTACAGCCCAAGACACACTTCGCAGAGTGACAGTCAGTGCATAGCGGGGACACCTGGTGATGGTCATGGTGGGTGGCTTCAGCCCCCAGCAAATCTCAAGCCCCTCCTTCCAGCAAGATTGCCTAGGACCTAGATCCTCCAAATTTAGAAATTCTGGAGCTTCTCCTGTGGTCACTTAACACATGAAGTCTAAAAAAGAAACAATAATGTGTGTGGAGTTGCCTTGTGCGTGACGAGGAACTCAATGTGAGAAGCCAAGCAGCAGAGCCTGGGCCCCGCCACCACTGCCACACGCGCGGGGCTGCCACACCCTGGCCAGAATCAGAGGACAGGGTTTGGAAGGCCTGAGCTCAAGTATAACCTTTCTAAGTCTTTCTGTTGGGGTACAGGGTGCTCTGAAATAGCAATGCATCGTGCAGTTAGTCCACACGCTCCTGGCGGCCCCAAGGCTGAAAAACACCTCCCGCACCTGTAGTCCATTGCCAGGCAACCAGATCCCAGAGCAGGGGTCCCACTGACGTTTCTGCAAGAGACCGTCTCTGCCTTCTCCCCACCTCACAAAGGCACTGAACTTGAGAAGATAGAAACTAAAAATATAATAAAGTAGTATGAACCTAAGGACTTTAAAATATAATAAATTCCTAGAAAAAATAACCTTCCTTGACAAATTAATCTATAAACAGATTAATTATAGCTACAAATAAATTATATGCAGTAAAAATTCCAGTTGGATTTTTTTTAGGAACTTAATAAACTTACTGCAAATTTATAAGGAATAAAAATGTCCTCAAATAGCTATAATAGTCTACTTTCCCAGCTAGGGATTAAGGCACATTACAAAGCCATATTAGAGAAAGAAAAGAAAAAGAAAGAAAGGGAGAGAGGGAAGAAGAGAGAGTAGGGGGTAGGGAGGAAGAGTGGAAGGAAGGGAGGGAGGGAGGAAGGAAAGAAGAAGGAAAGAAGAAAGAAAGAAGAAAGAAAGATCTTAGGCACAAAAATAGATGATCATCCAATGTAATGAAAGAGAGAACTCAGGTGCAGACTTACATGCGGTAATTCGGGAACGGTACACAATAGGAGAATGTCACGTATCAAAACGGATTCTTTCCTATATGGCCTCAGGAAACCAGGATCTCCATATGGAAAAAACTGAAACTGGCCTCTTACCACACACACAGGTGGACTCCAAATGGATTAAAGAACTAAATGTAAAAAGTGAAACCTTAGCAATAATAGAAGATAGAGGAAAATATCTTTGTAGCCTAGAGATAAGGAAAACTTCTTAAATAAAACCTCAGAAGCACAAACCATAGGCAAAAACGAGAAGAATTAGTGAAGTTACTTTTATCAAGATAAAGGATTTATGTTGCACACAGGACTCACTGGACAAAATGAACAGGCAAGTAACATATTGGGAGATGACACCAGTAATGTCTAAATCCAACAAAGAATTAATACCCATCTTATGTAAGGAAGAGAAAGAAGAGCCCTAATAAAAAAAATGAGCAAAAGATGTGAACAGGCTATTTACAGAATAGAAAACTCAAAAGGCTAATCATGTATAAAGAGATGCTCAAAGTCAAGTAATCAGAGAAATACAAATTTAAATGAAAAGGTATCATTGGACAACTATTATCTGGGCAAAAATCAGAAAGTTTTTGGTGACAAGGTGGAGTCATAGGGACCCCCCACACTGTTGGTGAGAAGTCAGACAGGTACTGCCCACCTGGCAAGCAGACACACACCCCTTGATGTGTTTCCCAAACACGCGTCTGCCATCCCCGACAGCTCATTATTTGTATGAGAAGATGTTAAAGATTATGAACCCAGTGGAAAAGAAAAGTTTAGCTGAGAAGCATTTTTTTCTATTAAAATGCTTGTGCCAATAGAAAAAATTATTTTAACTCAGGACACAAGTCACTGAAACAATTTCTACCTGCTGCCATTTGAGTATGTGAGACTTTGATCAACCAGCTGAACTGATTTTTTTCCTTTTCCACTGAACTGATTAAACCAGTCCATTTTTATGGCACCACTTTCTAGAGTTAACCCAAATTAATTATCTGTTAAAGCTGATTAACCTTTTATTCTTCCAGAACTTTACTTTTGGGGAGTAAGAGGCATAAAGAATAAGTAAACAAATGCAGTATATTAAAAGCCATTTGTAATGTCTTTTTGCCCTCCAGGGACTATGTTATATAAATACCCCTAGCAGTAAGAAAAATAGATTCCTAATTCTCAAGCTATAATTACCTAAGATCATAACACTGAACACATACCAAAAGGTGAGGCACAGTAGTTTATTAAATCCAGTTGAATTACATCTACCCTTAGGGGCACACTCACGAAACACAATTTAAAAAAAAAAATTCCTGGCATCATTCCTTCACACCTGGGCTCCCTGACAACTCCCTCCAAGTTGTAAATCATGTGCTGAGACCCAGCGTGCGCTAGTGAGGCTGAGGCAATGAAGATGAGGAGCTCCCGGGAGCAGCAAACACCTCCACCCACGCACGTTTTCCTTCCGTGTGCAAATGAAGGTAAGTTGTCACATCAGGTGATAAATTCAGTAGCTAAGAAATGGTTCTACTCCTAAAAAGATTAACTTTCAAGGTCAAAGACCTGATGCTCTTGTGTATCCAACCAAAGTAACCACTGTCACAACCTGGATAAAATTCTTAAATCTTTTTCAAACCTAAGCTTCCCAACTTCAGTGGGTAAAACAGAAAGTGTTTTTGTCCATATCTGGGGTGAAGGCTGCTAACCATGAAAGGGAATATTTTAATATACAAACAGCCTCCAAACGCAGTTATCTGAACCTGGAGTGGCCCAAGTGGGCACATGGCATGCACAGGCAGGTTGCCCAGGGCAGTCAGACGAACGTGGTTCTGAGGGCCTCGCACCCTGACAAGACCCTCACTGTCGATGGAGCCTGGAGCAGGGACTGACGGCACCACCCTGCCTCAGTTTACACAGCTGTACAGTGAGGGAATCATGTCCTGACCTAATGCAGAATCACGGTGAGAATGTAATAAAATAATGCACAGAACAGCTTAGAATAAATCTTGGTACGTAGTGTCTTAGCCCATTTGGGCTGCTCTAACAGAATACCATGGACTGGGTGGCCTATACAAAAAACAGGAATTTATGTCTTGCAGGCTGGAAGTCCAAGATCAAGAGGCCGGCAGATTCGGAGTCTGGCGAGGGCCTGTTTCATAGATGGCACCTTCTCACTGTGTCCTCACCTGGCGGACACACCTGGTGGAAGAGGCAAACACGCTCCCTTGGGCCTCTCTGTAAGGGCACTAATCCCATTTATGAGGGCTCCTCCCTCATGACCTAGTCACCTCCCAAAAGGCCTCACCTCCTAATACCATTACCTTGGGAGTGAGGATTGCAACATACGAATTTTGGGGGAACATAAACATTCCGACCGTAACACATAGCTAGTACTCAGTAAAGGTTCTTAGCTGCTGTTATTAGTTATTATTATCTTGTCCCGTGGTGTGAGGTGCAAGTTCATTACTGCCTAAAGGAGCGAGGCCACCTCCCCACCATGCCCTGTCATTCTTTTCTTGTCACCCCGGCTTTTGCAGACCTAGTTGCTGCTATGTGGGGTGCTCTCCTGCTCTTCCTCTCACAGCCAACCCCCACTTGCATGCCAAGGCCGAGCTCTAATGCCTTTTCCTGGGGAAGTCCTCCCAGACTACAGGGGTGAGGCCCTGTGTCCCTGACCTCTGAGCTCCCACAGCTCCCTGAATGGCTGCCACACCCTCAGGACCTGTGTGTAGATGGGGGACCTGGGAGTGATCCCTGCTACCAGATGACCTCCTCCAGGGTCCCTCATCTGGCACAATTCTTGGCATGGGGCAAGTGTTCAGAGCCAGCACAGGGCATCTCTCTTGCGTGCAGAAGGTGCTCAGTAAGTCCAGCTGGCTGGATAGCTGGACGAAGAGACCATAAGAGCAGAATCCAAAGTGTGATTCCTCTCGGCACCCTCCTCAAGGCCTCTCCCAGTGCTCTGCACAGAGTCCGTGCTCCATAAACAGCTGTGCTGCGAACCTGACTTTCAAAGTCGCATCCTCGCCCGGACTGCATGTCCTCCACATGCCCTTCCCCGTCTCCTGGCTCAGCTGAAATCCGGGGACCCCGCCTGTCCTGTCCCAGCACCTTTGTCGTCACCACCCAGTCCTCAGGTTCCTCGTTCTCATCGGGGAGGTCCTCCCAGGGGTGGGGGAAGAGGACCCGCTATTCCTGCGGGACCAGGCTACGGCTTCCCCGTCTGGTGCTCAGGGAACCCAAGGCTGGGGCACCGAGGGGCTTTGTAACCTGCAGAGAGCCTTCCCCGCTTGGCACAGCCCCTTGAAATTTTACAGCAGGTCTCGTTCTCGTTCTCAAAGGAGGAAACGCTGGAGCCAAACCAATTAATATTTTAAACAGCCGGGAGGTGGAAATGAAGCCAGAGTTGCCAGGCAGAAACGGATTTACTGGGAGGAGCTCCCAGCCCCTGGCGTGGGGCTGCCCGGCCGGACGTGAGGCCTCCCACCCACACGGGCCCCCCCGCGAGTTCACCCCGCCGCAGCCCAGGCAGCTCTCGGCCCCCTCTTTGGAGAAAAAAAGTAGATGAGCCTTAGGAAATAAAACGAAAATAGCATGACGATGGAAATCAGTACACAATATTTTCACTTTCAAATGAAACCTTCCCAGTTATTACTTACATACATAAAATCACTTTCATCCTTCCCATCTCAGCTTAAATGTCACTTCCTCAGAGACCCCTTTCTGGAAAATTCTATCTCAAAAAGGACTTACCGTTTTTCCCTCATTTCCTGGCTCTGCATCCTATTCTCGCCATCAGAAAGGCTAAATTGTATTATTACCATCCCACTGTCGGCTTCCTGTGTGTTTTATTCACGAAGGTGTGACCATGTCTGGCACAACCCTCTGCAGGGACAAGTGCTCAGTAAGGGCCAACACAGGGCTCTCCCAAACTCTGCCCTTAACCTGTGTTTCCAAACTCACCCCCACTTCTGTTATTCATGAACCCCTTCTCTGGCCAAGCTGAGCACCCCCCACCCCGCATTCCCACATCCGGCTATCCTGCCTTCCCAGCAGTGCTGTCCCCTCTGCTGCCACCTGTCCCACCCTGCCTCCTAGGTGCTCAGCCTCCTCCTCTCCCCCAGCCTCTGTGACTGTCCCACCCCGCCTACCCCCTGGAGGGCCACTGCATCCCAGTGAGGGATCAGCCTCCCATGCACTGTGAAGATGGGTCCCCAAGGGTCATCCTGTGGCAGGCACTGGGCAAGGCAGGTGGCAGGTGTGCCGGGAAGTGAGCAGAGACCAGGACAGAGTGGGGCTCTGCAGCCTCATTATTAGGCACTGGCATTGCAAACACACAGAGCTCCGCTCAGCAAGGCCATTTCCAGCGTGGGCCTTTCAGCAAACGGCAAGAGGGAAAGAAAAGGAGAGAACGAACACTGGATGCAGCCCGGGAGCCGGGCCATTTGCAGGCACCTGCTTACAGATGTACAGACCTTTCCAGAGCAGCTGGACAGCCCTGCTTGAATTCTGTGCTGGGATAGTGCGACCTTGTGACAAAGCTGTGGTCCCAGAGGGTAGAGCAGGCAGACGGAGCCCTGGGCAGGGAGCCTCTCTGTTCTGGGGATGCCACTCCCTGTGCCTGAGTCTTTCAGGGCCTCAGTTGCCCCATCCGCCAACTCGGGGGCAGCAGGTAGCCCTGAGCCGCCTCCTCCCATTGTGGCCCCTGACTTTCTGGTGCTCGGTGACTGCGCCCTGACGCTGTCAGTCCAAGGCAGAGGATGCTGGTGATCGAGGGGTCCCCTACCCAACACACAAAGTTCCAGGCTTCCCTCTGGCCCCCTGGGCCCACCTTGGCTGCACATTCCCGGCTCCTTCTTCCTCCCACCCAACCGCGGCCTCCTCAAATTGCTTCAGACGGGCATGAGCACCCCCCGCGCTCCCGCCAGCCATGTCCTCCCTTTCCCCAGCTTCCTGCCTCCCACCCCAACCTCACCCCGGTCCTCCTCCGTCCTGCGTCCAGGCCACTCACCCAGAAGCGGGGCCTCCTCTATCACCCTCAGTGGACGAGCCCAAGCCCTAGGGTGCTTCCCCGGTGCAGTGAGGGTGACGTCCCTGGCCCAGGACCGACTCTGGGGGTCGGCGTGGCCGGGCTGAGCTCACTTCCTCCACGTGAACCCCAGTCCAGACCGCAGGTCTCCTCCTTTCATTGCAGAAGTCTTCAGAAACGTGACAGAGGGACAACACGGGCAGACACGTGCCAACCTCGTATGTAACCGTATTGAGCCTCAGTTTCCTGATCTATAAAATGGGACACTAATGCCCACCTAGAAGAGAGATGGAACAAAGATGCGTCACAGAAAGGAAACACTACGCTGAGGTCAGGGCAGACACTGAGTCCAGCAGGCAGATTCTTCCTCCCCACCCACAGCAGCCTCCTCGCACCGTTGGATGTGGCACCTTCCTTCTTCCAGACAGCTCCGGGGCCTTGGTGGGCCTGCCAAATCCCTGCTCCCCAAACACCCCTGCTATAAATCATGTCAGCCTCACTTAGCTGCCTCTGAGCTTCTGGGCATGTGTGCATGATATTGGAATAAAGTTGAAATTAAATCCAGAAGCTGCAACGCTTCATAAAAATCAAACTGCAAATTCCTCACGGTGGAATGCCAAGCCAAAAAAGTAATCAGAAATAAATACATTTTGCCCCATGTGCACTGAACACCCCCAAACTTGGCTCCAGAAGATCTGGGAGCCTTCCAAAGGTAAGAAATCTCCTCAGGAAACCTCCCACGTGGCCTCAGGGTTCGAGCCATTCTCGTGCATTTTCTAGGCGAGAGAAGCAGGGTACCAGCCCATCGAGGACCAGAGGACAGAAAGCCACCCCAACTGGGGCCGGGGCAAGAGATGAGGGAGGACGTCTCTGCTGCTTCCCACATGCTGCCTCCCTGCGATCCCCACTCGTGTCTTCTCCAGGTGCAACTCCAGCTGCCCAGCGGCTGTGTGTTGGACGCCTGCCAGCCGTCTGGAGTTCACCTAAAGGATTTATGAGTTTCTGCCCCTGCAAGTTCCGTGCAATGAAGTCCAGGCTGAGAAGCACCTGCAGGAAACACCAGGCAAGGTGTGTGAGTGTGTTTTCTAAATAGCCCAGTTTCCAGCAGGGCTCCCGTCAGCATGGCGTGTTTACGAGAGGCTGCCCGGGCAGCGGTGGGCGTACCTGCTCCTGCCACCAGGCTGATTTGCTCACGTAATTAACATTCAGGCCGAAACCGGAGAGGGCGTTTCAAATCACAATGACTATTTTTAGAGACCTCTTAATGGAAAACTCTCTTCCTTTCAAACCACACAGCTTTCTGTAATTAGAAGAGAGACTATTATTCAAGTCAGATTTTACTTTCTCTCAAATTTCTGTGCTCTATTCGATGTTATCACAAAGACGCATTTGCTTGCAGACAACACGCAGGGAAGCTGCACCACTGGGGGCCTGAGCAGGGCACTCACAGCATCCTCACCCACCCTCATGCAGCGGGGGAGGATGGGGTCACCCCCACAAGCCCCCTACCCCGTCCCCGAGGCCCACCCTGACTCTGCTGAAGACCACTGGGGTGAGGTGGACCAGTCTATGCAGTTTTCGCTTAGAAACTGGCTACAGGTTCCCCAAGAGCACTGACATTTTTGGAGGATGATTTAAAAATGTGTCTTCCCTTGTTCCCATTCTAGAATCACAGATACCTCCCATAGGTGCATTCGTGTGCCCAGCAAGTGGTGAGCATCTCCTTGGTGCCAAGAGAGGGACTGGACCCCACAAAGGGACACACCCCCATGTACTCCAGAGGCATCGTCTCTGCCTTCATGGAGCTTGTATTCTAGTGTGGGGGGTGAAGGGGTGGTATCAGATAAATAAAGCAATACATCAACAAAACATGCACGGCTCTTGATAAACACTTAAGAAAGAAAAGGGAAGGAGGCAAACAGGAGGAAGGGAGGGAGGGAGAGAGGGAGGAAGGGAAAAAGGAAAGGAGAGAAGAAATAAGAAAGGAAGGGGGAGGGAGAGGGAGGACGGGCCCTGTGGAGACATTAAACAGTGGAGGGACATGACAAGGGCCATCTCTAGGATCGGGGTGGAGAGTGTGGGTGTGGGTAGACCAGGCTGGGGCCCCTCTGCCACCCAGCAAGGGATGGTAGTGATTTGGGGTGCAGCAGGGATCACGGGGAAGGGAAGAAGGGGCAGACTGCAGATTCCAGCCAGCCATCAGGGGAGAACCAGTAGGACTTGCTGGAGGGACGGCAGGGAGGGAAGGAGGCAGGAGGACAGGGTGGGGCTGGGGAGTTGAGGGGCGGTGGAGAGGTTCCTTCTGTTGCAGAAAGACTAGGGAGGGAGAGGCTTAAATTCCAAAGGCCGCAGCTTGAGCAGCAGCTTTTAACAAGAAACTCTCCTCTAAGGCCAAGTGCAGAGACCATCCTGTTTGCAGATGAGTCGGGTCACCTGTGGTCCTGTGGTGTCTTCACTGTGTCACTCGCTCGATCCGCAAACACTGGCAGAACAAATACAACAGCCAGACCCTGGGCAGGTCTAGGGGAGCCGCGCAGGCTTAAGGACTCAACCTGCAGCCTCACAGGGGAGAGACATGCAAATGAGGACCACACTCCCAGAAGGTCAAGGCCAGGAAGGCCACATGGAGGGTGGGGGAAAGGCAGCAGGGGAGGGGCCACGGGTCCATCTGCTTGGGGCACTGATGACTGCACAGGGACCAGACAACTGAGTGGAACCTTCCAGATCAGCTGGTGTTGGGCAGAACCTGCCTACACGTTCGATGTGACGGAGGGCACAGACAGCCGTGAGGTTACTACCCGCCCAAGGGCAGTGGGAAACTTCCGCAGTGATGCAGATGTTCCACACCACGGTTTGGGTGCGGCTTATACATTTGTTCAAACTCAGCAAACTGAACACAGCATCTAATTTGCTGTATGTAAATTTTACTACTCGTACATTACACCTTTAATTTTAAAAAAGATTTAAAATGGTAAACACAAAAAAAGCCAGGATATTCATAGTTAATGCTCCCTACGTTTAAGTGAACATTTTGTAATAACCTAACATATTGGCTTTACCTTTCAAGAGGCAACGCTGCCGTTTCGAAGCTGCGGTTTCAAGCTTTCGGCTGGGCTCGGGCCCATCCTGCGATCAACCTTAGTTAGGCACGGTGGTTCCCACACAAGAGAACGCAAGAGCAGGATTTGTGCATCGCAGGCACACGGGACCCTGGCCTCCTCCACCCTGAGGTTCCACGTCCAGAAAAGGTTTCGGGGAGCCGCCTACTGCCACGTCCCACCTGTAACAGGCCTTCTGGGCCTGCAGGTAGGACCTGCCCTTGGCAAGATCCTTCTGCCTCCTGAATTCTATGTTTCTGTGAATTCAGATTGCAGTCCACACTAGGCTTTTTTTTTTTTAAAGAATATCTTTTGCCAAAATCTGTGTTGAGTAAAGTAATTAGCTGGTGCCATGCCCAGAACAGCAGAGCAGCGCTGTAATTCATGTTCCACGTGGTGACATCTGACGCTCAGAGGCCCGTGTACCAGCCCCGGGTCCCTCTCCTCTGCCCTTCATTCCCTCCTAAATGCCTCGATCCAGCCCGCTCGAATCCGATGATGCTTAATTGCTGGAACAGCCAAAGCCTCCAGAATATTTCTCTTCCCGTTGCATAGCACTAAATCTCTGTTGACATATCCCCAAATGCAGAGGTTGATAGTCAGCCGTCGGAGTCTAAAATATGACTCGAACAGAAAGCTACTGAAAGCTCCCTAAGGGAGATCTTTCAACAAGTCTTTCTAGTTTCATAAAATAAACCAAAGACGGCAGGCAGGAGTGACTCCAACTGTGTTTCTCTCCCCGCAACATCCTTTGCAAGAAGAGACAATGGAGGGACAATTTGGAGCTTCTTCAACATCCAGGGATGGTGTCAGGCATGTGGTCACCCACGAAGGTCACCATGAGGGCCTTCACCTCAATCCCACACACAAGACTTCGTCCCTCCAGGCCAGTGCACATGGAAACAAAGGTGCCTCCAAGAGAGGTGCCCCCAGCTTCCATATCTCAGGCCGGCCGGGGACACAGTGACCTCCCCACATCTGTAGGTGCAGCCAGTGCGAGGAGCAGGCACCGAGCTTCAATCCATGGGCTGGTGGGACCACCACGGGCCCGCTGTTGCAGACAG
The DNA here is from genome assembly GCF_020740605.2 of Lemur catta. Classification (NCBI taxonomy): domain Eukaryota; kingdom Metazoa; phylum Chordata; class Mammalia; order Primates; family Lemuridae; genus Lemur; species Lemur catta. The sequence goes on along the minus strand of NC_059141.1, from coordinate 6,565,160 downwards.
AGGCCTAGAACGCCTGGACGAGCCTCGACAGCCACGTCCCCACCGAGCCCAGCCCCACGCGTCGGCACCCTGCCTCCTCTCCCAGTTCAGCCTGTGTTCACTCTTCCGGGCCAGACAGGTCCTTGCCCTGAGCATCTGCACTCCTGGCTGGGCCCGTTTCATCCTCGCCCCTCTGAAGACTGGGGATAAATTCTGTGCATTCATGGCCTTGGATGTAGGATTCTCCTTCTAATCAATGATCAAGACCATGACCTCTACCCTGACAGAGCCCTTTGATGTCCTATCAACATTAATCGCATCTAACATCACTCCCCCATCGCGTAGATTCCGGAGGCTACACCATTGGCCCCTGTTTCCGGGACCAGCCCGCAGGTCCCACCTTTTCTCCCTCCCACCAGCAAGGGCTCAGCAGCCTCCCTGCAGTGCCCCCCGGACACCAGCCCAGTGTGGTGCAGAATCCTAAGTCACTAGCATTTGTGAAAATGAGTTAGACCGTAACAGATGTGGAAAACAGGTATAAACACAGTTTCCCATCCAACTGCACCCAGCTCTCTGACTCATCGCTGACTCTGTGTCCATTTCCTGGGGCTGCAGCAACAAAGTGCCACAAACTGGGTGGCAAGACAAATCTATTCCCTCACAGTCCTGGAAGCCAGAGTCTGAAATCCCGATGTCAGCAGAGCCATGCTCCCTCCAAAGCTCTAGAGCAGGATCCATTCTTGTCTCTTCCAGTCTCGTAGCCCCAGGTATTCCTTGGCTCATGGGAGCATCCCTCCACTCCGCCTGTACTTGGCAGGGCCATCCTACCTCTGTCTCTGAGTCCCTGCGTCTCCACATTGTGCTCTCCTCATGTGTCTGTGTCTGTGTCCAAATTTCCCTCTTCTCATAAGGAGAGCGGTCACATTGGATTAAGGCCAACTCTAATGACCTTATCTTACCTGGATTAAATCTGCAAAGACTCTATTTCCAAATAAGGTCATGTTCACAGAGTTAGAACACATCTTTTTTTGGGGGGACACAATTTGACCAATATTTCTCTGGATAGATCTAGTTTGGTGACTCTTTCATTCACTAATTCATGCAACAAGCATTTCTTGAGCACGATCGTGTTCCATGAGCCATGCTAGATGCTAGGGACTTCTGCCCTCCAGAACTCATGGTCCAGGGGACAAGTCAGCAGGCAGCTGCCACGAAGTGTAATACAAGCACACTCAGGGTCACGGCAGCGCTTAGTGTGGCTCTTATCCCAGTCTGTGGGCACCAGTGAAGCTTCTCAGAGGAAACAATGATGGAGATGAGAACGGGGCTGAATACTATTTAGTCAGGCAGAGACCAGGAACAGAAAGAGTTCCAAGAACCCAGAGACGAGAGAAGCTGAGAGCCTTTAGGAAACCTCAGATGACTCAGCAAGGTTGAAACAGACAAGTAGCGAGAGATGAGGCTGGAGAGACACACGGGTAGCAACTCCAGAAAGTCACATCAGGCACTCACATGTCATCATGAAGTCAAGGCTCCATTCAGCTCTGGTAACAGGTGCCATTTACCGAACAGCCACCATGAGCAAGTGGCTCTGCCTGCACCGTCTCCTGTGTCCCCAACCCCACTTTGCCAAGCCTGCATGGGAGCGGGGCTCATGTCCACTGCACAGTTGAGGAAATTGGCACTTGTGGCATTTACATTTCTTGCCCCAGGTCACAGGAGGGGCAGCGGAGGCTGGACTCTGAGATTCTGCTCCAAAGCCGGGCCACAGTCCCGCATCTGCAGCCTGACCCTTCCAAGACATTGCCCCATGGGAAAAGAAGGGCAAATGCAGGTATCCACAATGAGACAGTGGCCAGGGCTTCTTTTCCTCTGTGACACCCTCTTGGGCACTCACCCCGGAGCCCACCAATTTAGGAAGCACTGCCAGGCATAGGAGCAGGAACTCAAACACCCACCTGCATCCACCCCAGCCGGAGAAAAGCTCTGCAAGACAGTCAACCAACTTCACACGGGGCCCTCAGCAGCAATCCACTTCTGTCACTTAGACTTCCACGACCTATTAATGTATTTTACAAAAACAACCCCAATCCCATCAACAGTCTAGTTATTTTTATCTCTCTGCACTCAAACAATAGATTCAGCTGTTTTGTTGTTTTCATTTGCCAACTGGTTATCCAGGGTCACCAAGGAATCGCCAGGCCTTGTTGGTTCATCTGTAGCCACAGCAGCACCCAAGACACCACAGGGCCAGTCCACACGGGACGGTCCCTGCCAGAAGAGTGCTTGGTGACGGACACGGACCCCTGGGCTCTACCCTAGAGGGCTGAAGGGCTCTGAACTGGCACAGTTCTTATTCTAGTAGGCTGTCGGGCTCTCTGCCTCGATTTGATTAATGAGCCTGGAGTTTGGCAGCGGCACTCTTGGAAGAGTCTGGATTGCTTGTGTGTATACATAAAATAAAAGATGCACTTGGGGGTATCTTTAGCTAAACATGGCTGATAGCTATGTTTATTAAGATAGGAGCAATCAAACCTTGGCTGTTTTAAGTTATACACAGATATGCCAGAGAAGTGCTGCCTTATCCAAATTCGGAGTCTCAGGATAAACTAAAAAAAAAAAAAAAAAACAAAACAGACCTTACACTCCAATTAGCGTGCACTGAATGGCACAGCTAGAATACCTTTCCCCTCACCCCTCACCTGTCATCTTTCCCTAAGGATCGTCCGGGGAGCATCGGCACTGGGGCGACAGCGTTATAAACCTGTCTACGCACGCGGAGCTTGGCGTGTGCGCACTTGCCCCCTTACCCCCACGAAGGGAATTAAAGGTGGCGAACGAAGCTACATAATAGAATTTGAATACATAGATAGGAAATCAGGGCAACTGAGATAGAAAATGAGGAATAAAAATAGAGAACAGAAAACAGAGAGCAGAGAGCAAGTGGGAGTGAGGAAGGAAAGACGGGGAGGAGGAGGAGCGAGAAAGAAAGAAGAGGAAGCGGGGACCAGGTGTTTCCATGGTGACCAGCAACTCCGGTCGCGGAGATAAGGCTCGGGAAGATGCCTGGCCTGACTGTTTAGCCGGCTGGGCTGCCGTGGGCGTCGTCCTTCCAAACCCAGCACAGGAGGCACTGGCTCCCGTGCTCTGGCAGCCGGAAGCCGCCCCCAGCCCATGTACCCACCAGGAACCGTGCCCGATGGGCCAGGGCGAGCCCCGAGTCAGACAGGGCCCATCGCATTCCCTCCCCTGGGATTTGGGTCCACCCTGAGGGGCAGGCAGCCGGTCAGCCTGCAGCTGGGCCTGTGGGATGGAGCCTGCGAGCTGGGGGAGGGGGAGCTCCCACCCACCCTGGGCTGAGGGCTGGGACAGCGAGGGTGGTCAAATTAAAGGTCAAGACAGCTCTTGCCACGGACATCTGTGGATCCATGAGGCTAGTCATGGCTGCCCACGTCTTAGTCAACGTCTAAGCGGCGTTGGGCACTTTGACTATGACGCCGTCCGTCCTGGGTTCTGGAATGCCTCCCCTCCTCGCGCCCCTCCCACTGCCCTGCCCAGACCCTCTCTGCCTTTTCCTCCCTTACTGAGACTGGGTCTGGCCCCTTTCTCTCCTGTCTTCCCCTGTCCCCCTCTAGGGGACCCGCCCATTCCCCTGGCTTTAAATGCCATTCATGCAGAGGAGCCCCCGTGGCCCAGCAGCCCCAGCCCTAGGTCTGCGTGTCCACTGGTCTCCTTGACGCCTCCACTTGGATGTTGCATCAGCGTCCCCAGCTTAAGTCCAAAAGTGAAGCCTTGATTCTCTCCGTCAAGGACACCGACTTACCCCTGATGGTCACTTAAGCCAGAAACCCGCACTCGGCCTTCATGGCCCCAGTGCAGCATCCATCAGCTCATCTTGTCAACTCAGCTTCCAAGATGTACCAGGAATCCATTTCCTTCCTCATTCTCTAAGGCCACTACCCTCCTTTGGGCCCCACTGAATCCAACCTGAATTTGCCCAACAGCCTCCTGACGAGGCCCCCTTTCCCCTCTTGCTCCCTGACGATTTGTTCTCCACAGGCAGCCAGAGACCAGTTCGCAGCAGCTGAACCTGCTTTAACCTTTCTGTGGTTCCCCTCACACTAGGAAGAAAAGGCAAACTCCTCACCGAGAGATTTGAGGCGGGACCTGCTCTGGCCCTGTGTCCTCCAGAAGCTCCTCTGGTCCCTTCCCCGCCCCCCACAAGCTTCTTCCAGTTTCTCAAACATGCAGAATGTTTAGTCTTTCCTGCCCCAGGGCCTTTGCACTCACTGCTCCTCTGCCTGAATGTCCTTGGCCCTGGCCTTCATACACTTGCTTCTTGCTCATCCATCTCTGCCATCCCCGCAGGCAGACCCCACCCCCACCCAAGATGAGCCCCAGCTGCTGTTCTCCATCTGCACCACCTGCTGCTTGCCTCCTGCCCCTTAGCACAACTGGTAGTTTTTTATTAGTTTGTTGCCTTGTAGTGTGTGTACTTTCCCTGCTGGCCTGTAGCTCCCTGAGGACAGGACTGTGTCTGATTTACCCACACGCTATCCTCAGAGTCTGTCCATACTGCGCATTGTATTGTTTCGAAAGCTAAGCAGCAGGAAGACAATGGGAGACCAAGAAAATGTCCCACAGACACTCCAGTTCCTGGTCCCGGCGTCTGGGAAGCCAGCATCACCTGCTGGCCTTGCACAGGTTTCTGCTCTTGACAACAGCACCTGTTCCCTGGACCTGACTCTCTGTTCCCTCTGGGAAACAAGCCGCCAGCTTCGGAAGCTTGTGGACTCCAGGGCACTTGGCATCAGGCTTGCTCTCTTCTCAGGCTTGGGGTTCGACGCTGTACTTTATGCTCTGGGAGAGGTCGGGTAGGGAAATACTTGTACAAACCCGAATTACTGCAGGAGGGGAGACCATCTCAGCCACCCATCACTCCCAGACCTAGAGCATCGTGTCGCCCGCTGTTGAGCTTGAATTGCATCGCAGGGGTTAGGGACAAAATGCCACTGTGAGTGTGACCAGAGGTGGCTGGTGATGGGGGAGCAGGGGGTGGGATCTGTGGAGTCGGGGCCACAGGTCCTTGGGGAGAGAGGCGGCACTGGATAAGGCTCTGGATTGTTCTGGGCTTCTGCGTCCAGGTCTACAAGATCAAGACAGCCGGCGCCATCAAGTCACTCAGCTCGATGTCCCCACCCCGCCCCCATACACATACCCCGCCTGAGTGTGGCAGTGACGGCTCGTTCCCTGGGAGTCCCGCGGGTGTTTCTGCTCACTGCAGTTGGCTGTCTGTCTTGGCTGCTTCAGGCTCTCTCTTCTGAGTGGCAACTGAAACCCCCGTCCAACTTTCCGTGTGTGTCTGATCTCACTTAACTCAGAAGCTCCCCCAGGGCAGACCCTGGGCCCTCCTCCCTCCCTCAGCTCAGAGGCTGGCAAACAGCAGGTGTCAAATTAATGTCAGTTGGTTTGATCTGGCTAAATCACCTCAAGGGTCTCTTCCAGCCCTCTGGCTCCAGCTGCCTCCACCATTTGATCTTCATCCTGCACCAGGTGGTCGCTGGGTGGAGTGGGCAGGGGGACAAGGAGAGATGGGGGCAGGGGGAGGCCTGGATCGGGGTAGGGGTGGGGGGCTGGGCCTGGTGCCCTTGGAATCAAGTGAGGCTGGGCGGAGGCACAGACAGTCAGAAGGCTTGAGGCGGACAGGGAGAGAGTAGGAGATGAAAATAGATGTATACAATCAGCAGATGCCAAAATATGCAGAATGTTCCTGAGCCTCCCTGGAACATCTCTCTAGAGAAGCCCATAGAAAAAAATCCTTTCTTCCACTTCTAATTAAGGATCCGCTTTGATGTGCTCAGGCACAGGAAGGAAAGTTACAATGACTAACATTTTTAATGTCATTAAAAATAATTAAATTACATAGTCATTTCTTACACCCAGCCTGGACTTTTTTCAACACTCTCTTTCAAAATGAAACATTGCAAAGACATCAGGGAGCTGGAGAGAGCCTGTGGACAGAACCTTCATTTCAGCTGCCGCTCTTGACAGAGGATTGTAACGGGCTTCACAATCCATTTGAAGTTTCTTGCTATTTCATACGCATAATAACAGACATAATGCCTCAGACTTTAATGGCACCTTCCTACCTAACAGCCACATGTGCTCTCACAAACATTCTCTTTTTGTGTGTTGAAGAGGGGAGAAGTATCACTAGTGCCGTTACAGAAGTAGCAATCTGATGATGGTGCACAAGCACTGATAGTCGGCAAACGCTGCCACACTCTGGGCGCTGAGCTCTTCGTACATCCTCACTTACACCCTTGGCCAGCTTTTCAGGTCTGAGCAAGGATTCAAACCCAGGCAGTCTGACAAAGGGCACATATGCTTCAACACATATGCTATATGACTTATTCCACAAAGATTTATTGAGCATCTACTATGTGCCAGGCACGATTCTGGCTGCCGGGGACACAGTGGCGAATGAGAGAGACAGACCTCTGTATTGGAGGGGATGACATTATAACAGGAACACATAATAAATGGGCCACAAAGAAAATAAAACAAGATGATGGCGTCAAGACAGTAGGGCAGATGGCGAAAGAGTTTATGCCTCCTAAGGAGTTGATGCCAAGAGGGACCTGTTCACACACACACACACACACACAAAAATACAGAACAGAGCATTCCAGGCAGAAGGAAACACAGCGATCTAAATATGCTCATATTACTTAGCTCACAAATTTCACTCCTGAATATCTGTTATAAGACAACAATTGCTAATATAACAATAAATATTCACCGTATATTTATAATAATGAAAACAAACAGAAATGACCTAAAATCCAACAGGAGAAAATGTCAAGGAATTACGACGCATGTGCTTGCTGAATTATTAGGCAGCCATGAAAAATAGTTTGGCAGGCTTTGATTCTGGCTAGGAGGTGCACCCTACTCTGTCTCTCCCACTGATCACAACTCAAAACCCAGGACAAATATATAAAACAACTGTCAGAGTACTGTGAAAAATAAATAATAACAGGTGGAGTGGGACGAGAAACCAAAGGTTGAAGCAATACAGATATGGGAGTGCGTACCCTGGGCTTCCTCCACCCCATGCTTTCTGGTTTAGACACTGACAGCTAATCCTGGAACTGCACGGCGGACGTGCCGGCTGGAAACCAGAAGGGCAGCCCCTGAAGCACAGAGTCGATGGGGGGGGTCACCCCCATTTTGTTTCCTGGGCAAGCCCCGTCAGGAATTTGGGATCCTTTAGCAATAGTGGTCATGGTAGCCACACAAGCATGTGCAATCCTGAGCAAATTCTTTCCTGTGCATAGAGGAACTTGGAAAATAGGTCGCTGTGGTCCAAAGAGTGAGGTGGGAGGATGTCTGTGATTCTCTCTCTCTTGTGCTAAAATGGACCCAGTCACGGGGAAGTTAAAACCCCCAGATTTCCAGCTAGAGCAGCAGGAAAGAGACCCTGCAAGCTGGGAAGTGTGGAGGAAATCTGGGTGAGGAGGAGACTGGAGACAGAGTCTCTAGCTCATTCTGCATCGGAAGCCCCAGGCTCCTCTCTGTGCTGTGTGTGTGTGTGAGACTGACACGAAGCAGCAGACACAGGCTTTGAGAACTTGCCTGCACTAGGACCGAGTCCCAACTGGGACCCTGGGTGGTGCCCACGCATGACGTAGCCAAATAGCACTGCAGAGGCTTTGAAAACTGAACTAGCATTGAAACTGTGTTCAGGGTTGTGGTCTAACGCTAAGCAGGTTGACTGCCGCTGAAACAAAATAATCAACACGTGCCAGAGGATTTAACCAGCACCCATAGCCTCACAACATGGTATTCAGTGTAGCCAGGATGTAACCCACAATTACTCAGCACACAAAGAACAAGATAAATCCCGACAACTCCTGAGGGAAAAGGCGATCAACACCCCCCCAACCACAAGATGACCCGGGTGTCGGAATTATCAAAGATTTTGAAGCAGATACCACAACTGTTAATAAACGCCATAAAGTAAGAGTGAAGCTTCTTGAAACAAACAGAAAGTTAAAAGTCCTCAGTAATGAAACGTAAGAGAAACAATAAAAGAGAACCAAGTGGAAATTTTAAAACTGAAAAATGCAAATAGCACAATGATTTTTATCACTAGAGGGGCACAATAACAGAATGGAAACGACAAAGGAAAGAATTAGTTAATTTGAAGATAGAGCAATAGAAATTATCCAATGACAAAGAAAAAAAGGTTGAAAATAAATGAAAAGAACCCCAGAGTTCTGTGGAACAATCCCAAAAGCCTAACATTCATGCCACTGGAGACCCAGAAAGAATGTGATGCAAAACACATTTAACTAAATAATGTCTTAAAACTTCCCAAATTCTGTGAAAGATATAAATTTACAGAATCAAGACACTCAACAAACCTCAAGCAAATAAACTCAAAGAAAACCGTGCCAGGGAATACTATCATCCAACTGCTAAAGGCCAAAGATAAAGAAAAAAACTTACAGTCTGTCACAGAATAATACTGCATCACATACAAAGCAGACACATTGGAATGATGGCAAATTTCTCATCCGAAACCATGGAGACCAGAAGACAGTTGAAAATTATTTTTACCAAAGACATGATTCCTAGATCTAGCAAAAATACCCCTCAGGAAGGGAGGTGAAATGAAGACATGCTCAGATGAAGGGAACCCAAGAGAATGTATCACCAGTAGTACATACATTTAAAAATAAATTTTAAAAATAAGAACAATACAAAATTATTTTACAAAGGGCTTGTAATAACTCTGAAAAATTCCTACAACCTAATGTTTGAGAAATCAGGAGACAAAATTTTAAAAACAGTATGATCGTAGCTATGCCCAAAAATACCATTCACAGAGAAAGAGCTAGATGGAAGTAAAATAAAGTATTATGAGTGACCTCTTTTGGTGAAAAGACTATTGGTGTTTTTTTTCCTTCATTTTAATTTTCTGTATTTCCAAAATTTCAGTGACTGATTGTTACGGTTTGAATGTGTCCCCAAGCTCATGTGTTGGGAACTTAATCTCCGATGCCACAGCAGTGAGAGTTGGGACCTGTAAAGTCCTGAGGGCTCTGCCCCCTGCAGGGGTTAATGCCGTGTCTCAGGTAGGCCAGTTACCGTGGGCTGGCACTCCTGTAAAAGGATGTGTTCAGCCCCTTCCCCGCTTCCCCTCTCCCATGCACTCCTTTGCCCTATTTCTGCCGTGGGATGACCCAGCAAGAAGGCCTTGCCCAATGCTTCCACCTTGACATTGAACTTCCCAGCCCCCAGAACTGTGAGAAATTACTTTCTTGTCCTTATACATTACCCAGTTTGTGGCATGCGGTCATAGCAACACAAAACAGCCAGTAATCAACCATTTTTATAATATTAAAAGGTTACTTCTAAAGGCACTGGTAAGTTGTGAAAAGGGTAAAATAAATCTCTCCATTTTAGTACAAGAAAAAGAACATGTTTAACCTTGAAGATAGAAAGAGGAGGTGTGAGAGTGCCCACCAGGTGAAGAAAGTGGCCAATTATTTCAGCTTTCCCTCATGTTCATGAGTTTCCAATTATTTAAAATAATTGAGAGGTTTTTTTTTAAAAAAAAAAAAAAAAAAAAACCTAAAGGCCAGGCACAGTGGCTCACGCCCATAATCCAAGCACTTTGGGAGGCTGAGGAGGGAGGATCACTTGAGCCCAGGAGCCCAGCCTGAGCAACATAAGCAAGATTCCATCTCTAAAAACAATTAAAAATTAGCGAGGTGTGGTGGTGCACACCTGTAGTCCCAGCTACTCAGGAGGCTGAGGTAGGAGAATGGCTTGAGTCCAGGAGTTCAAGGCTTCAGTGAACCATGATCACATCACTGCACTCCAGTCTGGGCAAGAGTGTGAGACTGTATCTCAAAAAAAAAAAAAAAAAAAAAAACCCAAAAAACAAAAAAAAAACCACTTAAATCTCAAGATTAGATTTTGCCTGCCTGACAGTTCTTAATTTTGTTTGCGTAGAGAGAAACGGCAGAAGCAGATTTAAAAGCTTAAGGGCTGCTCTACACAGAAGACAGGAACGGGCAGCCCGCCCATCCCGGGAGGCAAGGTGTGAAGACCACTTCCAAGGAGCAGGAGCTCAGGCTGCAGACTGTGGACTCAGTGACAGGCGCCCTGTGTGCTGAGTAATTCAGGGGACCTGCAGGCTGCTGAGGGAGACAGCCATGGATGCCACCATCAGCCGGAGTGAAGAAGGGAATGACAGATATTTAGGAAGGTAAAAAGAATCCCAGGAGATGTGACAGTTTAAAATTAAGCTTGGCAGTTCCCCGGTGGCTTTCCACTGTAAAGAGGAAAGCAAATTCCTGGCTTACACTTCTCCCGGGAGCCGCGCAAGGGGAGAACCGAGATCTGAAAACTGTAGTGTGTGATGCCCGAAGCCTTCCCCATTTGCTCAGCAATTTTCTGCCAAGAAAAGGCGGCATCTCCACCCCTCCCCATCGTCCCTGCACAGCCCCTGGAACCTTTTCCCTGTAGGTCGGAATGTCTGTTGTGCCACTCCAGGGTCTCTCCCCCTGAGCACCGCTGACATCTGGGGGCAGCTGGATCTTTGTTCTGTGGGCCGCCCTGGGCATTGAGGGATGGTTAGCAGCACCTCTGCCTCTGCCCACTAGACACCAGGAGCACCCATGCCCCGCAGTTAACCAAAAAGTTATCTCCAGACATTGCCGACTGTCCCCTGGGTGCAAAATCACCCCACTTGAGAACCATTGTTCTAGCCCTTTTGGAAACCTCATGGTTGGTGGTTTCTGAAGAGGTAGGAGGTGGGTCCAGTTGTTTTAACCATAGATACGGCCGCTGAGCCTGGCAGAGCCTAGGGAATAGGGAAAAAATAATAATAGTAAGGTTCAAGAACTTTTTAAAATTTAAAAAGGGTAAAAAATTTTTTCTGGATATAATGCAGTTTTGCCCTTTTAATAACTGTATAGCTGTCCCTGGTGGAGAGCTGTTTTAGGTGCTCATTCATTCATTCAAGCAGCTCTCAGGCACTGGGTTTGCACTCACTCCAGGGTAGCCAGCCCCACAGCCTGTACCTGCAGCGAGTCCCCCAGGGTCGAGTAAGCAAATGCAGAACTTCATTGCACTTTGTCTCACTGAGTCTCACAGCATTTCTGGGAGCTGACATTAAATGCCCCAAAGAAAAGGGGGATCAGAAAGGTGAGAGAACTTTCCCAAGTGGGTGGGAGTGAGGCTGGGGGGAAGTTCTTTGTGGAGTAGCACCAGCTGCCCAATGAGGAAGGAAGAGGAGAGCTCCATTTTACAGCCCCAGAAAATAATTGATTTGGACCAGAGTCACCATTGGGTGAAACACTATTGGGAGACAGGATATTTACACAATGCCAGTGTATCGCCCATAGATAACTAATTGCAAAGGGAAAAGTGGCCTTAGCCTGAAGATATCTCGCTGTCAATGCTTTCACCAAGGGATCAGATCACCCACGGTGGCACCACTTGATGCCTGCAACGAAAGTCCCCACCCTCACCTAGGAAATGTTTCGCCAAAGAAATCTAATCCTAACCAAGCCTCTAAACCTCACTCCCAGTTCAGAGGAAATAAAGGGGTAGAAAACCATACAAAACAGCCACAAGGGCACAATAGGACAAATCAAGAAAGCCGGGATTCTAAAGGCCAATTGGCCCACACGCTTTACAAAGTCAATGTCATGGAAAAGAAAAAGAAAACGTGGAGGGACCATTTCTGGATTTAAAAAGATTCAGAGACCTAACTATCAAATGCAATGTGTGTGTCTGAATTAGATTCTGGCCTTTAAAACATAGATATGAAACATCCTTAGGACAGATGAGGAAATTTGAAAATAAACTGGATATTGTATGGGTCAAGTGACTGCTATTGTTTTAAGTGTAATAATCGTTTTGTGGTTATAGAACTAAAAAGTAGAAAAACTGTTTTTCTCCCTCTACTCTCATGCACACTTCACTTCTGACACCAAATGTGTGTTTCCCACTCCAAGCAGGTCTCCAAACCTCCAGGTGCCAACTGGGTGTCCTACAACCCAGTATGACGCTGGCCTCCTGGAGCTGGTGCAGAACCCCAGGTGAAGGGCTCCGTCCCACGGGACCGCCTCCTCGTCAGGAGCCAGTTGGGGACAGTGGGTGCCTGGGTTACGCATGATTCTGTCCAACTTGGCTGCAACTCAGAGGTCCCCAGGACTCTCTCCTGGGATTCAACAATTTACTGTGACAGCTCGCAGAACTCCAAGGAACACTCACTGGTTTGCTGGTTTATTATAAGGGATATGACAAAGGACACACACCAACAGCCAGGTGAAGAGGTACACAGGGTGAGGACAGGAAGGGCCCCGAGTGTGGAAGCTTCTGCCCCACGTAGTTGGGGTGCACTACCCTCCCGGCACATGGACGTGCTCAACAACCTGGAAGCCTCCTCATTCTGGCACAGTCGATTATAAACTCCATCCCCAACCCCTTCCCCTCCCCGCAGGATGGTGAGGGAAGGTTGGGCTGAAAGTTCTAATCACAACTTGGTCTTTCTGGTGACCAGCCCCTATCCAGAAGCCCAGCAAGAGTTGCCTCACTAGAACCAAAGATGCTCCTGTCACCCAGGAGATGTCGTGGAATTTAGGATCTCTGCATCAGGAACCAGGGTCAGAGACCAAATATTAGAACCAAAGACACTCCTAGCACAACCTATTCCTCAGGAAATTCCAAGGGTTTTAGGAGCTCAGTACCAGAAACTGGGGACAGAGACTAAATATATATATATTTTTTATTATGTCACAATAAGAAAAGGTCTTTGTTCTTAGGAGGTAAGTGCTAACGGATTATGATTTAGGGATGAAGCGTCATAATAATTGTAACTTATTTTCAAGTGATTTTTATATATGTATGTATATATATGCCCTCAAGAAGCCCGCCACCCACAGAGCGAAGACAGAAAGATGTGGCTCTGGACCCAATTTAAGCCTAAATCTGATGCTTTTTCCACTGTTTCATGCATAAACTTCTAGCAGAGAGAAGTTCAGGAAATAATCCACTGGTTATCTTTTTCAATTAAAACCCAGAGAAGTCAGGCTTGAATGCTTGCCTAGTTCTTCGGCAAGTTTCCAGACCTCATTAAGGAGTGGAGATTATTAGAAAGAATCTCACACTCATTAATTTTGTTTCCCAGTGAATCAAAGATCCTCCTTGTCAGCCTTTGCTAAATCTGCAAAACACGTCCGCATCTGGATGGCTGATTAGTGTACACGGAGAGCTGGTGGCTTCAACCGCAATTTCACATAATAGAGTGAATTTAATTGAAATGTATAAATTTTAAAACACCCTAATTTGTAAACATTCTCTTGGAAATCTTTTGCCTCTGCCAAAATATTTGTGAGCTGCACACATCCAGCAAAATTGGCATCTCCTGTCTGTCCCGTGTGTGTTACGAGGTGGAGCTTGATGTTCCTGCGACACTGTGGGCTTCCCCACCCCACCCCACGTACTGCGCCGTGTTTTTATATTCCGTTTACCTGTCTAGTTTTCCCTCTAGGCTATAGGAGTCATTCATTCATTCAACAAACATTATTAACAACGTACTGAGTGTCAAGGCTCTGTTCTAGAAACTAGAGATATAGCAGTGAACAAACGCATGAAGCTTCCAGATGCAACCATAACAAACTGAAGTAACTTAGTAAAAATTAGGCTCTAAGATCTATACATTAAGCAAAAATGTCCTATTTCATTGATTCCTGATGAAATCTCATTAATATATACATGCATATAATGCTTAAAAAAATATAGCAGGACCTCAGAGCTGGAAGGGTCCCCAGAGATCTGCCTCCCATGCCCACCGTCCTTTAGAGAAGCTACCCAAGCCGTCTCACGGCAGACACGAGAGTGCCAGAGGGCAAGGCCAGCAGTGCCTGTGCTGTGTCTGGAACATTCCACTGGCCAAAGACAGTCATCAGCCAACCCCAAACCAAGGGGCAGTGAAGAACTGGAAACAGTAACCCAATCTTCTGATACCCGGTCTCGCCGTGGGGATGCTGTTTCCTCCACCTTCCACGGTCTTCCTCTGCCAGCTCTATTGTCCTTAAGCTTTGACTTGGACATGGCCTCCTGGGAGGAGTCCTCTACAGCTCGGCTTCCCTCCCAGGCTGCCCCCATGCCCTGGGCACACCTCTACCATGGCACCTGGCACAGTTTATTGGAATCATCTGTTCACATGTCAGTCTCTCTCCCTTCACCTGAACTCCTGTGACAGACATCACCAGTTGCCTCCCAAGTCTCATTTCTCTCCTTCTTTAGAAGTCAGAGAACATCAGTTTTGTCCAGGGCAGTGGACAAAATGGCAGTGCATCCTATTAAAAATATTCACCTTCCTAAATTGTCCTTTAATTAAGCTGCAAAGCTTTCTTAAAGGGGGTGGACCCACTACCCTGGCTGCCTTTTGTTTTTGCCCTTTGCTCTTCCTCTTCTTTCCTTCCTGGACCATGAATATGATATCTGGAGATGCAGCAGCCATACTGCAACCATGAGGACTAAAGTCATAAGTTAAACATGGCATAGAAGAAAGATAAAAAAAAGATAGATGGAATCCCCAGTGGCTTCTGAGCTGCTGTATCAGCCCTATACTGCCTGGCTCCAAACCTAATGTTATATGAAGAAAACCCCTTCACCTCCTTAAGTCACTGCTAGTCAGGTTTCCTGGGAATCCCATGCAAAGGCACTCTAATGGCGCCTCACAGACCTTCTCATTCTCGCATCTCACACCAAGGACGGGTCCCAGCACATAAACAGGAACACGGTTAACACTTATCTGTGGATGGGCAGCTCTGGCAGCCTTCTCACCTCAGTCTCACCGCTACTCCCTTTCAATTTCCAGCTCCAGCCACACTCCACAGGCACATCCTCATGTCCCCGAGCTCCAGCTCACCTCCAGGCTTTTGCAGAGGTTGCTCCCTTTACAGGAAGGACTGTTTCTCCTTTCTCCTTACCTCCCTTGTGGCCACCTTGAGGTTCTTTCTCAGGCAGTCTCCTGTGCCCCACCCTCCAATGATACGGGACCAGCAAAATGCCCCTGTGCCTCAATGTTCTCATCCATAAAATGGGCATGATAACAGCATCTGCCTCATGGGGTTGTTGTGAGAATTGAATTAGTCATTCTTACAAACAATCAGAAGAACAAAAACTTGCACTGGGCTACCATGTGCCAGACACCGTTCTAAATGCCTCACTCACCATTAACAGTTCATCTTCCCCCTGACCGAGGGTACTAATGTCATTCTCACTTTGCATACGAGGAGACTGAAGCGCCTTGCCCAAGGTCACACAGCCGATGAGTGGCAGAGCAGGGCCGATGCTGAGCAGGCCGGCTCTGGCGTCCATGCACTTACCTGTTGCTCTGTTTGGCCTTGGGGCTCCCAGCAGCTCCTGGTTCATTAGCTCCCAATAACTGTCAAGGACCATTCTCGTCATCTGGTCACTTGCCACTCTCGATGTATTTGCTCATGTTCTCACTAAGCACCGAGCTTTACCCGCAGGGGAGTACAAATGGTCACATTCATAACCCCACCCAACATTGTCGTGGTTTTAGTTCCCACCTACATTTAGCAAGATATGAAATCTTGTTTCCCTGGATCTCCCCTCTTGGGACTTTTCTCTAGAAATCCCCCAGGATGGGGGAAGGTACCAGCCACTTCCGTTCTTTTTGTGTACCCAAGATCCACACCCCCTGCGGAGGCTGCCCCAGCCTGCCCGTGAACATCCAATGTTGTGTCGGCACATAGCACAGAGCGTCTGCCAGGCGGCGGTCAGGGCGTGGCTTGGTGCATCTGCCAAGCCCCCTGGCCATGGCACGGACGACCCCACACATACGCACCTGCCACCCTGCCTCCTACGCGGCCTGCACGGACCACGGATTCATGCCTGGGAATTGGTTTATTGAGTGCCGGGCAAGGGGGGACATCAGAGAGCTTTGATTCAGCACTCAGATTGCCTGTGGACACCTGGCCTGGCCAGCCCGGCCTGCTGGTTCCAAACCTGTCCAGGAACTCTGTGAAGAGAGCCAGAGTGGATGAACCCTGGTGAAGCAGACAACCTACATTTTAAAATGCAGATTTTAGATGAATGCAATTTAAAATTCTTGGATTTTATTCTATGTAAATTCTATTTCAGCTGAATAAATAAATACGTATGGTCACAACACGCTTGTCTTAAAACATGGCCCTTAGCCAGGCATGGTGGCACTTGCCTGTAGTCCCAGCTACTCAGGAGGCTGAGGCAGGAGGGTCACTTGAGTCCAGGAGTTTGAGGCTTCAGTGAGCTATGATCGTGCCACTACACTCCAGCCTGGGCAACAGACTCTGTCTCAAAACAAAAATAAAAACAAAAACAAAATCAATAACCAAAACACGGCCTTGACACTGCTCCATCAAATAGTGGTTTCTCTGTCCCCTCCCCATGATCCTGTGACTGTGTTGACCAACAGGGCATGGTGGAAATGTACCTGTGTGACTTCTGAGGCAAGGTCAGAAGTTCTGTTCTCTTGGGACCCTCACACTTGGAGGCCGGCACCATGCCACGTGGAGAGGCTATGCCTGGCTGTTCCTGCCACCGGCCCAGCTGAGGTCCCAGGCACTGCCAGACACAAGTGTAGGAGCCTTCGGATGACTCCAACTCATGGCCATGTAGCCCCCAGTCTCTGAGTCTTCCCAGACATCAGAAAATAGAAATAAGCCATTCCCACTGGCTTCTGTCCAGGTCCTTGTCCACAAAATCTGTGAGCATAAAGAAAATAGTTGTTTTATACCACTAAGTTTGGGGTGGTTTCCTACATATCAGTAGTAACTGGAACCTGGGGCTGCCCCAGAGGCACCGAGAAGCCACCTGTGAAGCAGGGACACTCCCACAGGTAGCCTATAGCTGGTCCCTCCGCTGGACAGGAGGCAGGGCCAGTGAATCCTGGAGAGGTCAGCAGGTTTGAAGGCAGAAGACATCTGTGTCCTTGTCAGAAGGTGAGAGAAAGGTGCTGTCACAGGTGACCAGGTGGGGCAGGCAGTGCCAGGACAGGTGATGGCTCAGAACGCAGGCTGGACTGGCTTTGGGTGACCACAGGGAGGGAGCTGAGACGCCAGTGGGCTGGGGCGCTGGCGGAGTACAGGGAGGGTGTGTTCTGGGGGTTCATGAGGCCAGAGCCCCAGGCCATGCAGGGAGGGTGCTGGCGCCCCAGCAAGTTGTCCCCTGGAGTGAAGGAGGCTGCCACGGCTTCTGGGAGCTGGGGGCTTCCTGGTCAGCACAGTGATGGTTTTGTGGGTCAGAGCCCCAGAGTCTCTAACAAAACGGAAGTTGCAGAACAGCAACAGAATTTGAGCAGAGACAAGGTAAACCGAGGACCTGGTGAATAGCAGGGCTGGGAGGAAGAAAGCTGGGAAGGCTCCCTGGCAGAGGCCTCATTTGCTCCAGCATTGAGTGGGTGCTCTGGCCGGAGTCCTCCTTGTTGCTTCTCCTGCCTCCCCCTCCCCCACTACCACTATGCCCACTGGGAAGGTTCCTCTGTCTTCTCCAAGCCTGTTTTCAAATGGCTTCTTGCAAGTGACCTGCTGCTCCATATCACCTGCTTTGGTGATGGCCCAGAGAGGCAAGCAGCCCTGGCTGGGGGGAGTGTGTGCACCCGTGCACATACACAGCCTGTCCCCTGCCATCCTGGGTCACAGCCAAGGACCTCATCTGTGAACCCCAGAGAGAGGTGAGAAGTCTGGGAACACACAGCCCTGACCGAATCAGGCCCCTCCAGGTAGGGCCTCCGTGGCCTGCCCAGGGCCCTGCTGGGGCGGGTGGGACAGATGCTCCCCACCTTCCAGCCCAGGCGCCTGCTGCACGCGCAGCTGCCCTGCCCGTCCTTGGCCACCTTTCCTGAGAAGCCCAGCTCCTCTGCAGAGCCTGCCCCTCAGCTCCTCTTTTGCACGCAGACAGCAGCCTGGCTTCTTCTCGAACCTGTTAATGAAACACACTGAGAAGGTCACTCACTGTGAAACAGCGTGATGGCTTTATCGGCTTCCTCGGGAAAACTCATGCTCGAGCGCGCACACAGGCCCTGTGAGGTGACCCCAGACCCTTGCACTCCGCCCGGAGCCTGCTCCCAAGTTGCTCTTTGAGGCCTTTGTCCCCTCCCCACAGCACCATCTGAACTTGAGGCCGAGGTGCTGTCCTCGGACTAAAAACATTCTGGGGTGTGCGGCTTCCAGCAGCCCCGTGGCTCTGGCTTAGTTTATCTTGGGCCTGAAACAGTCCAGAGGAACGCGGTCCTCTCTCTGCCAGGGACCGGCCTGCAGGAGGCCGGGCGAGGGCCGGTACCCCCGCGGCCCTGGGGCAGCTCAGACTGAATCCCAGACGCCGCTTCAAAGCAGCCCGGGCCCCCACCGCCATCGGGAGCTCACAGCACCCACAACCAAAAGATAAGGAGCCCAGAGGCAGGTTGACGGCTACTCAGACTTCCGGTTAGGGAGTCAGGGCTTGAAAATGCAAGACATGCCTGAAAGCTGCCATGTGCTTTTAATTTCCCTGTTATGGTAAGAGCAGGGGAAGAAAAGACAGCCAGTGAGTGCATCCAGTGAATCACTAAGGGAATGCTCCCAAACCAGTTCGCAGTGGCATTTCCTGACATTAATTTTAATTGGATAGTTTAATGTTAGATTATCACAACCCTTTCCCATCGACAGAAAATGAGTAGCCCCGAAAGTCTCCAGAGCTCGGCAATGAGCTGGTAAACCTTTCGCCTTCCCAGCAGCAGACCAGACGGCAGGCAGACAACCTACCCAGCCCAGACTTGCCATAATGTCCCGATTATGGCCCAGGCTTCTGAGTGTCCAGCCATATCCATGGGGACAACTTCAGCCCAGGTAACCCCAACAGAGCATATGTACTCATCAGACTCCTCCATCAAGGGGGGTCCTGAAAACTTATGGAAGGGACAGACGACCACCGCCACCGACTGGCAGAGACCCCAGTGGCAGAGGCGGGGCAGTGAGAGCCTCAGCTGCCTGTTTGCTGATGGCGTAGGAGACAGGGAGGTGAGAACACCTGATCTATGTGGCCAAACCCAATTCAAAACCTCTGGACACTGAGGCTCAGTAAGCTGCAGGGACGGGGTTGCAGGGCCCCTTCTCCCGTCCCTGTTTCTCTTTCCACCTTCCTGCACCTGCTGCGGAGACCTGTGCCTCCTGTCGGCTGTGTGCCTGATGAAGTTTGTTTCAAGTTCCCCTTGGTCTCGACGCTCGGCCTTCTCCTTCCATCAGGCCGCAGAGAGGTGAGCCCTGCACCACCTAAAACTAGAAGCAGCAACTGAGGTTGTCTTGAGTCAAAATCCTAAGGCAGCACAGCACAGCCAGGAAGCTCCCGGTTGCTCTGCTCTGTGCACACTCTCCCATCTCCGCCCAGCCCTGGCATTCGTCATCAAGCTCCTTACCTTCGCGTCCTCTTTCCCCTCCGTGGGGGTTGGGGGCATGTGCAGAATGAGGCCAGGCAAGTGGCCTGTCACAGAGCCCAGTGCTCAGAACACACCCAATCCTGTAACTGTTAGCTATGAATGCTCTCGCACAGAGAGGGAGCTATAAAGGTAGCCGTAACTCACAAAAAGGGCGACCCATCTCAGGAAGAGCTGAATTTTCAATGAAGAAAGCCTTAAACTGGCAGCACTTCCAGCTGCTGGGGCTTCAAGCAGAGGCAGCCACACTGTGGGTGGAAACAGGGAGCTGAGGGTTCCACCCCAGACAAAGCCCTTTCAGGAGGGGACTGCCAGGTGGGGCCTCGGAGACCACATGACATTCGCCCATTCCAGCTCCGGGCTCAGGGCACAGGTCTGCATAGAAACCCTAGCTCTGATGGTGCGAAGCTCTGCCCTGGCTAAAATGGCCAGAAACTGGGGAGAGAACCCACAGGGGGGGCCTCAACAGCTCCAGCAGGGAGCCAAAGATCTGCTCACCCCACCTCATATCTTGCCTGCTCCCCTCAGAGTAGTTGGCAAGTGCCCCAGTTTGGTGCCCAAGACTTAGAAGCTTGTGTAGAGGATGGAGCCCAGGCCTAAAAGTTGAGAAGAAAAGAGCCAAGGTAAGGTTGGGGCCAGGAAGGGACTCTGAGCAAAGATCCGGGTGGAGATACAAGCAGCATCACCATCATCACCACCATCACCATCATCACCATCATCATTATCACCATAGTCACCATCACCAGCATGATCATCACCATCATCACCACCATCACCACCACCATCATCATTATACCATCATCACCACCATCACCATCATCATTGTCATCATCATCATCATCATCATCATCTCTTATTATTGAACTTTTAATAGAGGTTAGGCTCTGTCCTTTATAGTCATTATTTAATTTAATCTCCCCATTCTACAGATGAGGAAACTGAGGCTCAGAGACTACAAATAACCTCCCAAAGCCACCAGGCAGTAAGGGAAGTCCAGGACTCCAGACCGTGTTGTGAACTATTATGCCTTACTGTCTCCTCAAGATCAGTCAGTAATAACAGAGGCAGATGGGTCAGGAACTGGGTGATTACAGAAGATTCTAGAAGTATCTGCAGCTCTTCTTGGCCACATGCCAGCTTCCTGCAGTGTGGGTGGGTCGGGCTGGTGCAGAGGTTCTGTCTCTGGGCAATGCCACACAGAAGAGATATTACCCACGTTTTGTGTGTTTCCCTGGGAAAATGAGGCCATCTTGAGCCCTTCCTCAGCACAGACCAAAGGGAAATGCAATTCCAATAAGCCTTGGAAAGGAATGGAGGTCTTGACCGGAATGTCTTGTCTCATGGGAGAATGACATCATAGAACATTCAAGATTTCTGTAAGATGTTCTCCACGCTCTCCTCAAGCCTCCCACCAGCATGTTCTTTTCCATGCTCCCATTCTCTCTTGCTTCCTCTCTCCCCCTACTCCCACCCCTGGGCCTCGGGTCCCACTGCCCCCTTCCAGTGTCCGGCCCACACTCTCCTGCCTCCCTAACCTTTCTCTGTCTCTGTCAGTAGCGATCAACTCCCTTCCCTTGTCTTTCTTCTGCTTCTAGACCCTTCACCTCACCCATCAGGTGTCTTAGTCCTTTTGTGTTGCTATAAAGGAAACACCTGAGGCTGGGGATTTTACAAAGAAAAGAGGTTTATTTGGCTTAAGGTTCTGTACGAGAAGCATGGCACTGCCATCTGCTTCTGGGAGGGCTTCAAGGAGCTTCCAGTCATAGCAGACGGGGAAGGGGAGCAGGTGGCACCTGGCGAGAGAGGAAGCGAGAGAGAGGAGGAGGTGTCAGGCTCTTTTCAACAACCAGCTCTCTCACTCATTGCCTCGCGGAGAGCACCAAGCCATTCATGGGGGATCCACCCCCAGGACCCAGACACCTCCCACCAGGCCCCACCTCCAACACTGGGGATCAAACTCCAACAGGAGATTTGGAGGGGACAAACATCCAACTCTGTCACCAGGGCAGACAAAGGCTGCTCCCCAGAAGGCTGGGATGGGGACGGCTCTCAAATACCCCATGCTTTTCTTATCCCCTCTCAATCAGATGAGGAAACTGAGGCTCAGAGAGGTCAATGACAGCTAGAAGGAGGCAAAGTTAGGATCTTTGCAAATTCTGAGCTCACAGCAGTTCCCCTTCTTTGGGCCTCAGCCTTCCTGAAAAAATAAGGGCAAGTCCAGGTGACCCAAATTTCCTCTGATATAACTTAGGCTTAGGGGGTGGTGCTGGCATGTGAAGAAAGGAACCTCAACGTGTGTCCTACCCCTGACTCCACCGCCTCCCAGCTGTGGATCTCAGGAAAGTCACGATGCCCTGGGAGCCTGGTGCTTCCTTCTGTCTAGGGAGCATTGAGGAAGAAGGCACTGAGAAACCTTCCAGATGTTCTGCAACTTCAAGATCCTCCACCCCCAAACTTCTATCAGCTGACATGCATCTCCAGCTCTCGGTCTTGTTAGAAAAGCAAAAAACAAGACAAAACAAAATAAAACTAAATTAGAATTCTGGGGTTGTGGAGAGACACAGAAAAAGCAAAAAACAAGACAAAACAAAATAAAACTAAATTAGAATTCTGGGGTTGTGGACTCTGAGCTCGTTGTTCACTTCTAGGAACCAAAGATCCTTCCTTAAGAAAGAACTCCCTTTTCCAAGGAAGTCTCTTGATAATTCCCTGAAGCTAAGATTCAAGAGTTTTCTCTTCTGAGCATCCTGACTGCTTGTCTGAGAAGGGAAACAAGCTTTTTTGAAAGAAAAAGCCTCAGGCAACATTCTTTATTATTCAGGGCCCTGTTTTGAACATGCAGGTTTTGATCGTTCTAAACTTAAAGCCCAGATTTCAGAGGAAATGAGGGAAGATCCAGCTCAAGCCAGGAGCCAAATGCCAACGCCACCTACACCCTGCCGCGATCAACTGTGGACCTGCAAGAACCGAGAACGCCCGTGTCTATTTCTGAAGCTGGGTGGGGAGAGCCCGCGGGGAGGACGAAGGGGGCCTTGCCTTCCTCTGGAATAGAATTAAGATTTAATTGTTCCTAGCTCAAAGAGGCATAAACACAAACACACCACCAAGAAAATGAATTTCCAGAAAAAGCCAGTTCTGACAAGAGGTTTCTCCCTCCCTCTCTCTCTGTCTCCCCCTCGTCAATGTTTCTCACACTTTTGTGGGCACCTGCGTGACTCACTTGGAGATCCTTTTAAAATGTATATTCTGATTCAGCAGGTCTGGGAGGGGCCCGAGGTGCTGCTTCCTAACCAGCTCCTGGGTGATACGGGCACATTAAGTAGGTGATACATTAAGTAGCAAGGGCTCAGCCAATAAAAGAAAGTTCACATGTCACAAAGCAAGCAGGCTGGAGGTGGACAGGTGCAGGGTGGCTGGCAGCTCAGCCGTGTCAAGGTGCGGGATCAGTGTCTGTGATTCTCCTGGTTATGCAATGGCTCCCAAGAGCACGTCTGGTCCATGACAGAAGAGGACAGGGACTCTGTCCCTTTTACAAGAGAGGGAAAAATTTCTCCAGAAGTGTCTCAGAAGATGTCCCCTCATAGCTCATTGGCTAATCCTCTGTCACGTGGCCACCTGAAACTATGAGGGAGCCTGGGAGAGGGTGCACCTGGCAAAGGGGGCAGGGTTACCATGACGATGCCTTCAGCAAGAAAGAAAGGGTAACGGCTGCTGCTGACCCACCAGCAAGTCTGCCACAGCCACCTTGCAGATACCTGAGGCCACCCCTACATGCTCTGGTCTGCTGGTGGCCAGTAGAAAGAGAAACGGGTCACGCCAGTCTTTCAACATGGAGTGGATGGTGTCCACTCTCATCTAGGAATGCATGTGGGACACAGCCCAGGTGGCCCTCACTGGGGACACAGGTGACCTGGGGACACAGGTGACCTGGGGACACAGGTGGGACCCAGCCTAGGTGCTTCCACAGCCCAGCCACAGCTCCAGCCCTGCCCGGCCCTCTGATCAGACAAACTGGAGCCAGTGCAAGTGGCACAGCCAGCTCTCCCCTCGCCCCCTTCTCGGGAGCAAACACATCATGTTTGCTGGTATCCTGGATACCACGCAGACACATAAAGCCGAGAAGGGCATCTGCCGAGCCAACTGTGAACGGCACCAATTAAACTCATCCTCAGACCCACAGAGCCTGACTGCTGGGAACCAAGGTATCATTTTTTCCAGAAGCAATGGGCTGCCCTCAGTAGCAAGGGTTACCATGGCGATGTTTTCTACCTGGGCATGCTTCGGGTAAGGTTGGAGACAGGACTCACATAGTTAAGCCAAACCAGAGAAGCAGCACAGAGCCAGGCCCTGCAGGCCGAAGCCTCTACCCCCAAACCAGAATCCTCCACACGTCCCGCTGTGAAGCCCCCTGAGCTCTCGATGGGCTGGCAAACCCTCCCGCGCTGCCTGCACCCAGCTCACCAGGAGACGGCTGCCCACTGTGGGGCGAGGAGGATGCAAGGTCCGCAGCCTGATGCCCCTTATTCCCTGGAGGTGCTGCCCACTCTGGCCTCCGCACCCCTTCTGTCCCCGTGCCCTGGCTGATGAGCCTTGTCCTGAGGAGCAAGAAGAATCCCTGGATCCACCCTGGAATCCACCCTGGCCAGAGCGGGCCCCAGCCTGGGACTCACCCACAGCTCTCTGATGACTTTGTGCTTCTCTCATCTACCCTCTGTGCACTACCCTCACAGCCCCCGTGAGCTTATTTCCCTCATTTCCAAGTTCTTGGGGGACACCTCGACCTCCTCCTGACAGGCACCCACTCCTCTCTCAACTTCCAGCACTTAAAAATAACGCTAAATTTTTGGAAGGGAAAAAACCAGCGCATCTTTCCAGAATCATGGAGTAGATGGTGACGCCAGCACTGGTGGGCACAGCACCGGTGGGGTCCGCAGAGCCCAGGACAAGCCTGGTGCTTCTTCCCGGGGCATCTGTTGTCTCCACACAGAGTGAATGTGCTTCCTATGGCTGCCATCACAAAGCACCGCTAACTGGGTCACTGAAAACAACAAAAATGTACCGTCTCACAGCTCTGAGGTCTGGAAGTCTGAAATGTGGGTAGAGGTAGGACCGCGTTCCCTCTGAAGTCCCCGGGCGGGGACGCTTCCTTGCCTCTCCCTTGGCTCCGTGGTCTCCGGCTTCCTTGGCGTTCCTTAGCTCACAGCTGGGCACTCCGTCTTCTGCTGACACGTGGCATTCTGCCCTGGTGTCTGTCTCTGTCCCCTCTCTTATAAGGACACCACCATACTGGATTAAGAGCACACAGTATTCAGGTTTGACCTCATCTAAATTAAGTAATTACATCTGCAGCAACCCTATTGCATAAAAGGTCACATGCTGAGGTACTGGGGGTTAGGACATCAAAATATTTTTTTTGAAAGACATGACTGGACCCATAACAGTGAGTAATTCAAAGCCACTGCTTTTGTGTTTGACCCGGCATGGTATCCACGAGCTAGGATGGGAGCCCCTCGCTCCCGGCTGCTGCCCCGCGGCCCCCGAAGGCCTTCCCGCTCGTCTGCCTTCAGAGTGTTTTAGGAAAGAGCTCAAAAGCCACGGTCTGGGGCCAGAAGACCTGTTCCCCCTCGTGCCTGGGACGGCCGTCTGCCCTCTCTGAACCTCATCCGAGAGGAGGATACGGGGAAAGGCGTCAACCTAGAACTGGTGGGCACTGCGGCTCACAGGTGCAAGTGTGCCGGATCGTTACGATTGTGAAAGGATTTGAAATAGGCAGAAGGATTCCTGGGGGTCCTGTCTCAGGCAACCCTCAGGGTTCTCTGATTCTCTGGGGGCCTGCACTGTTCATCGTCTTTGAGTAACATGACGGTTCTGTAAGTTATAGGAAACTTAGAGTAACGCACATGACTTGCCCACAGACGTGCAAATGTGTTTCGTGCGGTGGCGTGCGGGTGTTTACTGCCCTGTGGGAGTGACCAGCTTTGCATCTACAGTCATGCGCCACATGACAGCGTTTCAGTCGACAGACCACATATACGACTGTGGTCCCCTGAGATTATCATGCTGTATTTTTACAGTCCAGTGTTGTGTTTAGACACACGACTACTTGCCATTGTGTTCTGGTTGCCTACAGCGCTCAGGACAGCAGCGTGCCATGGGGATTGTAGCCTGGGGGCAAGAGGTGCACAGGCTAAGTGTGTGGCAGGCTCTACGCCCAGTCTGTGCGAGTACACTCTCTCGCGTTTGCTTGATGATGAAATTGCGTTAACGACACATTTTTCAGAACGTATCCCCGTTGTAGAGCGAGGCATGGCTGCACTTCTCGATTCATTTCGGCTTTCCTGATTGCCTGTATGTGTGTGTTCTTTGAATGTTTCTTTGAACTGGTTGTAGTACACTATTGGTTCCCTTATTAAATAATGAGTTAAATAAACTTAACATGTGTTCATTTTATATTTTATCACAGTCATGATTTTACCTTTTAAAAAATGATCTTTTGAGCAAGGGCAACAGGGAAAAGCATTTGAATGTACAAATTCATGAAAAGTTAAAAAAATGTACAGCCACCAATAGCAGCAGCAACAATAGGAATGTCAGAATTCAATACCTCGAGGAAATCTCTGGTGCCTCGAATGAAATCTACGAGGGGTTTGCCAGCCATGCAGGACGTGGGTGACCAGCCAGAGGCAAGGCCGCAGGTGACCAGCAGGCTGCAGAGAGGCCAGAGCCCCTGGGCTCCACAGAGGGCTGCGTTTCAGCCCCTGAAGTGCAGAGTGATGAGGTTAGGTCTGAAAAATAACAGAGTCATAAAAGCACACACACCGCTGGCTGTCCAGTTGGCCACAACCATGTCAACTGGCTGAGACGTGGCTGAGCCCTGGTGGGCAGAGGTCCAGGGCCCAGGCCACGGTGGGGCTGTGTGGTGCAACGAAGCCACCTGCACAGACAAACACAGCCCACCTTGGGCCTAGAGGGACCCACCGTCCTGGTCCTTGTCCCAGATGGAGGACACACAGCTGCTGCTGCCCGTGGAGTAGGAGAGTCTGAGCAGTGGGCGGCTCAGAGGCATTCCTGTCTCCAGAGCTGAGGCTGGGCAGGTCCTTGGTGGCTTCCTAAGGAAAGAGCCCACAGCCGTGGGCATCTGCTGCTGCTTCCACCTCGGGCCATCCTTCAATGCTTGGGACAGGATGTGCCTGCCCTGCAAGGTTAAATGTCAGGAACTCCTGTCCAAGATGTGCAAAGGCCCTGGGCTTGAGGCTGGCCTGGGTTTGAGTCCCAGCTCTCTTTTTGCCTGTTTCATGGCCTCACAAGAGACCCTCAGCGTCCTCGGTTTAGGAAAGGACAATGAGAACAGCACGTGGACTTGACGAGTCGGGGGACCTGAGAATGTGGGAGACAAGCTGAAAACAGCGCCTGGGGTGGAGAAGACTCAGCCGAGGCGTGGGTGTCCCCTGCTCCCTGGCAGAGTGGGAGGCAGAGGTCTTCCTGGGCTCTCACAGCTCTGGCCAAGATTCGGCCAATTTCTGTGAGTCAAAAGACCCAAGTTCTACTTCCGGCTCTGACACAAACTCACTTCTTCTCTGTGGGTCCTTAAAACAAGGGGTTCTGGACCCGGTATGGAGTCCTAGCATACAAGCCTGCCATTTTTTAGAAACTGAGTTGCTTTTGTAGGAAATGACTCCAAAGTTTCAGCAAAACGCCGTTCCTACTCTTTCCCTCTTGACTCTCGCCAAGTAGACGCTTTGCTGTTGGAGGAGAATTTCCGGGTGGGGAAGAGCAAACCTGAGGGTGGGTCCCCAGAGTTATTTGCAGAATTTTCTATAACCCTCCACTGCCCTTTGGACACAGAATCCTGGCTGCATTTCCCACACTCTGTTTCCAAAGAGCAGAAGCAGCAGCGCTTCTTGCCCTCACTGAGACACCGGCCGTTCTCGGGCAGCTGGAGCTGGCGCATGGGCTCCGCGGGGCAGGTGCGGGGCCTCAGCCGGCCCAGGGGAGCCGGCCAGCAGCAGGTTGGCGTGAGCAGCGTGGCCTGTTATTCCAAGCGATGGAATTCTCTGGCCTTGGAAGCTCATCTCCTCCTTCCTGCCGAATGATTAAAATGCTAAGTGAAAAACATTGCTGAAATCAAAGGAGCCAGGACAAAACGCGTCCTTAAATAACTCCTTGGGCTGCAACTCTAATATCTCTGCACCCTGAACTGGTAGCAGCATCAACTTCAGCAAAAGCCCAGGAGTGCAATTTTTCCCCTACAAAGACCACACTCTTTCTGAGGGTCATTTCTGCCTTTGATGACTATTCCAAGCATGCAAGGAGAGGTAATATTTTCTTTCTAAAAATGATGCTTCCAGACTTTGAGCTATGAAGATGCATATGAAGAATGAACAATATGCTGCTGATGTGAAAATATGGAAGCACAAAACAGACATCTTTAGACATGCCCAGGAGGTCCCTGGCAAGAGCTTTCCAAGTGTGTTTTGAATCATTCCGTTAACTGTAACCCACATGGCAGTGGGGTCTCCCTGCCTCTGAGGACTTGGATAAAGTCTGCATTGACCCTTTTTTTTTTTTAAGGCAGAGTCTCCCTCTGTTGCCCAGGCTAGAGTGCCGTGGCGTCAGCCTAGCTCACAGCAACCTCAAACTCCTGGGCTCAAGCAATCCTCCTGCCTCAGCCTCCCGAGTAGCTGGGACTATAGGCATGTACCACCATGCCCTGCTAACTTTATATATATATATATATATATATATATATATATATATATATATATATATATATATATATTAGTTGTTTGGATAATTTATTTCCATTTTTAGTAGAGATGGGGTCTCGCTCTTGCTCAGGCTGGTCTCGAACTCCTGAGCTCAGACGATCCACCCACCTCGGCCTCCCAGAATGCTAGGATTCCAGGTGTGAGCCATCACGTGCCCGGCCGAGCTTTTCCATCTTCCCCACGTCTCACTGGGTCCTCTCCCCCTCCACGCTTTCTCCCTCTGCCTCATCCCTGCCTCTTGAATTGCCCTCAGGGATTCCAAATTCTCCTCTATTATGCAGAGCATAACTGTCAGTAGATGACCAAGCAGGAGGGACTGGTTTCAGGGCAGCCTTGGCAGAGAGAGAAGAGGGAAGGGACTTGTCCCTGTGGGTGCTGCAGGTGCAGGGCTGAGCTCAGGTGGGAGGCTCACAGGCCCAGGTCCTACCAACTCTGCTGTAGGTGCCGGGCAGAGCCGAGACCACTTGGCCCCCTGCATGCACTGGGGGAGGGGAGGGACTCAGGCACACAGGTCCTGGGCACACTGAGCACACAAACATTTTCCCATCTCCAGCATTCAGGTTTTCCAGAACTAAGTTGGTGCATGGGCACTGGGAGATGGGAACATCTCTTTGAGTCATAAAAGAGAAGATGGGAGAGAGCCCAACACAAAGGAATGCCTTGAAGGACAGACTTCACCATCAACAAGCAAAGTAATTTTCCAAGCACCACTGAAACTGTGGAGGAGACAAATCCTGGAAAGTTCCTGGGCGTAAGCAACAACAAATGGAAGCTAATTTTACAAGCCCCACTGCTATTCAAGGAAGGGGTTTACAATGGCCTGTGCATGTTCTTTATTCTTCACGCTGCTGCTGTCAGACTCCAAACACTCCAGAGTCCGCCCACTCCCTGTGCAGCACCGCTCCCCCTCTGTCCTCCCCAGCACACCTGCAGCAGCCCCGTTAGGCCTCACCTACATTCCCATGGCTTCCTCCTGGCTGCCTGCCTGCCTCTGCTCTTTCATCTTCCAACCCACTCTCTGCAGCCAGCGGGATCGTTTTAACCCATATTTATAACCATGTCATTCTTCCGCTTAAAACTCTTTGGAGGATGCCCACTGCCTCAAGATAAAGCTCATTTCCCTTAGGGGAGCAGGGGCACCTGCTCAGTTATTCAGATTGTGCACTGCACAAGTTTAGGGGTGCTCCTAGACACATCTGTACTCCAAACCCCTGAATGTAACATGGAGAGACCTTCAAGGTCCTCGGGTCTGCCAATCTCTCTGGACTTACCTGTCCCCATCTTTGGCAGGCACTTTCTGTCCAGACACTCAGAATCCCCAATCCATGTGGCTATGTTCCTTCCGCCTGGAACTCCTCCCACCTCCCTTCTGCACCCAGGTATTTCCCATTCGCCCTTCACAGCTCAATGTGGCCTCGCATCCTCTGGGAGGTGGCCCTGCCCCTCACCCACGGTCCCCAGCCCCTGTGCTGCTGCTGGTGCTCTAGCATCCACGCCGGAACACAGATCACCTGCGTTTTCACTGTCCTGTGGGCTCCCTGAGGACAGCCGAGTCTCAGGAGACGTGAGGTGAGGCTGGCATTGTCCCTGGTGGAGGGGTGGAGCTGGAAGCAGAGGCACAGGTGGCTTCACCTCAGCCAGAAGGGAGGCCTTGAGGGAAATGCTGCAGTGAGCCAGAGGGAAACTGAGGCCAGGACCAGAGCCCTGAGGCAGACAGACCTAAGAGCCAGGTGGGCATGGGAAAACTGAAAGATGTCAGATCACCGTTGAGAACATGCACCGTGCCTGTCCCCTCCCTCTCCAGCTCTGCATCTCTCATCTCAACCCGGCCTTTCCTGGGCCACAGCCACCGTGCCCTGCTCACCTCAAGACCCAGCAGACAGCAAGACGCAGGCCACTTCCGCCAAGGACAAGTGCCTGGGAGGGGCCTGGGTGGCAGGGGCAACGTGGCAGGCCCGACGCAAACAGCACCACCGGCCCGTGGGAAGTGGCACAGGCCTAGGGTCTGACCCAGCAGATCCTTATAAAGCAATATTCATGGGGCAAAAGAACCAAGGCTAAGAGTGCCCTTTTGTCCCCTGAAAGTCAGGCACAAAGGCCCCGCTCGGCCGGGGACACAGCATCCTCCCCTAAGACCCATGGGCACTGCAGTGGCCGTCTCAGAGCGAGCCTCCGAGTTCCCCTCCGAGAGCTGATGAGACTGAGTAATCACAGAGGGGGCGAGCACAGTCAGCCACCGGAACCTCTCGTTCCGCGAGAAAGATCAAAATCCTCCAGATGGGTCTTCGCTATAAGAGGTCAGATAACTGGATTCTCTCTAAAGGGAGAGCTCTTCCCTCTGTAGCCACACAGCAGATACTCACTTGGGAGCTCAGGCCAGGGTGGGCCGTGACGACCGGGGGCAGCGCAGGGGTGGGGGGGGGGACTGCGCCACAGAGAACTGGCCGGGACCGTGTGACAACCTCGTGCTTGACGAAGCCAGGCTCTTGGTTTTTGGATTCCTGAAAAATAAAATTGCTGAGTTAAAAGCTTTTTGTTCTACACTGGGTTTCTAAATCCTGGGCTTGTTTTTTTTTTTCTTGAAATGAGAAACAGACCACAACGGAGGCATTTTGTTATGTATATTAAAGGCAGACGGGTCCAGAGAAAACAAAGGCAAAAGCAGACGTGACACAGGCGTGTGCACCGCATCCTAATGCACATGCATCGGCTCGTGCAGGACTCCGTCAAGCAGGGGAGGACGTGCCCGGCTCTGTCTCCACTGGGGGGACACGGCTCTGCCTGATCTTTCCCCAAACATGGTCCCTGTTACTCGCTCCCGCCCTCCCGCCCCCTCCTTTCTGTGTGAATCCACCGGTTCTTGCCTCTTGGTGTTTGATTACTCACCAGTTGGAGGGGGAAAAATTGATATTTAAACATGCCACAAGTACGTAGAGGAATAGACTGACGCAGGGATGTGGAGTTAGAAACACCCAGGTTCAAGTGCCTTTGCCGTTTGCTGCTGGGCAGGTGACTTGACCTCTCTAGCTTCAATTCTCTTATCTATGAAATGGAAACAAGGGTGTAAGAATTAAATGAGACGATGCTCTGCAGGAACTTGAAGAGTGTCTGACTAAATCTCTATCATGACAGTTTATGAATTGAATGTGCTAAGTGATCACTTATCCCCGAGGACTCAGTTTCCATGTATGTAACAAAATATCACATGTACCCTATAAATACATACAAATATTATGAATCAATTTTTTAAAAATTCAAGCAACATAAAAAGAACCAAAACATCTTAAAAGTTAAGAGGGGAGAAGAATATAAAAACAGCAAAAACTTGAGGTTCTTCTATTTTGTTGTGGGAACAGAGCCAAGGAGCCGGGCCGGAAGGCTGTGGGGTTTGCCTGTTAAAGGCCTTGTCTGCTGCTGGGGCCTGCTGGGGTCTACAGCGTGACCAGCTAAGCCCCGGGTTCCCACCATCCAGCCTCTTCTGTCTTCTCGACGGCTAACGCCCATTTGTCAAAGTTCCAGGTTACGTTGCCATAATCCTAGACAGGGAGACAATCAGTGCTCTAAACGGTGGTTCCCAGCCTTGAGCATTTCAGGAAGCAGTCCTTTTAATTTTAAGTTAATTCAGGGACCATGATTCCATTATAAAAAGCCAGTTTCAACAGCAAAAAATATAGAACAGCATAATCTCTGTGTAACAGTTACTTCTTTAAACTAAATACACTCAGCTTTATGAAAAACTCATTGCATTTTCTTTGTTTTTCACATTTTGCCTTAGACCAGGGAAAACCTGATTCTTTCCTCATTTTTTCCACATAGACCAATGTTTGGAAATTACTTCTTTAAAGTCCATAACGGGAAAAAATTAAAAAGCTGTTATGCTAACACATAGGCACGCGGATTCCCAGCGTCCTGGGGTTGGTGGAAGGACCCGGAGAAAAGGAAGAGATTGGAGAGCTCCGCCCTTCTGCAGGGCTCACTCCAACCCTGTGTGAACGTTCGGCCTCCCTGGCTCAGGCCAGCCTTGGACACGGACAGGGACCACTCCTGTACCTTCCTTTGTTTCCAAGCTCGTCTCTCCCAGGTGGTCTAGACTGTGAGCTCCTCTATAGCGACCAGCGTTTTGCTGTTTTGCCGTATTTCTCCTCCCAAGCCAGGACGAGGCTTTCACACCTTTCCCCAAGACCAGCCCTCTCCGGGGCCTACCTCTGCTGCCCGCGCGGGTGCCGTGCCCACCTGGCCTCCCTGCCTTTGCTCCTGCCATCCCCCCGCCCCAAAGCCCTCCGCCTTTCCAGGTGGTTTGCAGCCCTCCTGGGGCCCCTCCCCAGGAAGCCCCCGGGAACCACCTGTCCTCTGAGTGCCTGTAGCCCACTTAGCCCCACTGGCTTCTCAGCGACCTGCAGCAGTTCCCAATCCATCACAAGTGTGCCCCCTGGGCTAGAGCTAACACGACGATGTCACACGCCATCACAGATGTGACAGCTTTCCGTCCTCCAGGAGAAAGAGCGCACTGCTCCCCGAGGAGGGCTCTTAGCCAGGCCCAGGCTCCATTCCCCTCCCCCAGGAGGACCTCGGCCTCTTAGACAAGAGCAGGGTGACTGCAGCTTCAGACTAGAGCTCGGCTCGGCCTCTGCACAGGATGGGAGAACCAGGCTGGGGCCCCGGCCGCCCTGCCCTCCCCTGCTGGGAGGCTGCTTGGTTATTTTCATCCAAGCCTCTCCCTGGTGCATTTGTTCTGCAAGCTCTCTGGTCACACTCCAAGCCACTGCCTTTGCTGTGCTGTCTGTAAACATGACAGTCTCGGGGCTATATTAAGATTTTATGAGTCTGTAAAACAGATTAAGAGATTCAGTGTGAAATTCTTCTCCTCTTTAAAACTCCTCTTTCCCCTCAGCTGCCATCAGTTGCACCAACCCGGGCCTCACTGGCTTCCTGTCCTGCCTGGGGACTGCTGTGATTTGGAAGTTAAAGTAAACTCGGCTTTTTCAAACCCAGTGGGGATGAGCTTGCCCCGCCCCAGTGTCACTGATGGGCTGGTTACCGAGCCCACTTCTCCTGGTGCACAGGCCCTGAGGGGGCTTTCGAAGTGGTGTGTCTTTCCCTTCCCCACTCAAGCATGGCTCCAAATACAAGCCACTCGAGTGAGAATGTGAGAGGGTGACCAACTGGCCTGGTTTTGTCTAGGACATTCCCAGTTTTAGCACCGAAAGTCCCACATCCAGAACCCCTCAGTCCTGGGCAAACCGGGGCAGCTGGTCGCCCTAGCACAAGAGCTTCTTGCAGAATCATCAAATGTTAGAGGCAGGAGAATCCTCTGAGCAATGGATCCAAAGATTTTCAAATGATTTAGAGCCTCAGAATCCTGTTTGCAAATGAAAACGTGTAAGCAAAGCAATAGTAAACACACACCTGGAGCTCCTCCGGTGGACAGCAGCCTGCAGGCCTTGCAGGAAGGGTGAGGCCCTGGCCTGGGACACCTGGGCTCCTCTGACATCATCCAACTCCCAAGAAGATGGGCGGCTCCAACTCGCCCCAAACCAAAGCCCTTTGCAGCAGAGGAACTTTGCAGCCACTTTGACTAATGATCACAGGTGAGAAACTGCAGCCCTGGGGGGAAGGGCTCAAACTAGGGCTCAAACTAGAACTCTTCTTCCTTAATTTCCACCAGAGACAGTGAGAGGCACCAGCCCCTGCCCTCTGGCAGCTCCTCCTTCCTCCCCCTACACATTTGCTTTCTAAATTCAGAAAAATCACGGGAGCCCCAAACTCAACCTCAGAGACACCACCCCCTAAAACCCTCAGGGCATGTGCTGGAGGGCATGTGGTCCCCTCCCTGGAGGCTGGATTGCCCAGAGTGAGAGGCGGCCCCTGCTCCCGATGGGTGTGGACTTGGAGGGGAGGAAAAGGAACAAGGGTAGGGGCAGGAGGCCAAAGGACAGGAGAAGAAGCCCCAGACTAGCCGGATTTGGAGCCCTGGCACTGTCACCACCAACTCACAGCTCAGAGCCAGGCTCCGAGGCCCAGTTCAGTGGGGCCACTCGGTTTTGGAGCCGGATGCGTCCCAGGCCTCCGACTTCAGGCCTCCTTCTCTGCCTGGGGAGGATCACAGGCACCTGGGCCGCGGCTACTGGGTCAGGGATTCTGGCCTTTGCGGCCTGGTCTGAACAGATGGAAGGAAATGCTGGGAGCCGCGGGGTCACGGGGAGCCACAGGGTCAAGGGAGCCACAGGTTCCAGGTCTATGCCAGGCCTCCCGGGCTGTGTCGCTCAGATTAGTATCAACCTCGGGAAAGGCCCTGGGTGTTTGCGGGCTTCTGCCCACACCTGGTACATGGTTCGTCGCGCTCTCAGTAAAGAGCTCAGCGCTGTGGAGGGTCTGTTCTCCTTGCACATAAGAAGGGGCCAGGCGCCAGCTCACCCGGGGTCTGGACACTTGTGTGCTCAGAACCCTGGATTCTGTTCCCAGCCAACCCCAAAGAGCCCAATTGGAAAGCCCATTCAGATACCCAGAGTTTGAGGAAAGGGCAGGCCCACCCAGCTGGTTATGATTCTGCCACGAACCCCCCAGCCCTGGAGGCGAGGCCTGGGATGGTCAGGCTCTCCATCAAGAGCAGGTTTCCAGGGAAACGTGAATCAAGAGCTGGAAGGGCCTTCTCAGTCCACCTGCCAGCTCACATCGGGCAAGGGGCTCCGCCCCCCTCCCACCTGGAGGCACGTTCTCCCAGGTGGACCAGCAGAAGATGGCTCGCTGTGCACAGAGCACATGACCTCCGTTCCTCACTCGTGCCAACAGGTGGGCAAGAGCTCCGTGGAAGGATGAGGCAGAGTCCCAGAAAATCAAGTTCTGCCCAAAGTGACCCAGCAAGTTTTTAGGGAGGTACGGCTGCAGCTCTCAGACTCCCCCAGGACATCTGCAGGGCCGCTCTGGGCTCCCCCGTCCCCAGGCAGCAGGCGGCCACTGCTCAGAGCAGGCCACAGTCCCCCTCGGCACCCTCTGCTGGTGCAAGTCACTCTTACAGCCTTCATTGTATCGTCACAAGCCTGTGCCTCGAGTTTTAGCATAGTCCCCTGTGTTTGGAGAGGGGGAAACAAGCGTGAGCGGCCCGAGGACCCGCAGGCCTCAGCACCTGCATTGACCCCAGTGACACGACTCCTGCAGCCGCCTGTCTCCAGCAAGCCTCCCCCCCTTTCCCTTTCTAATCTGAAGGCAGCCCCTACAGTGACAGAGTCCAGGTGTCACCCATCACCCCAGGAGGTCATGGACCCAGGGGTTCATACCCAATTAATGACTCAAGCAGGGAAGGGAGGAATGTGCCCCCTGCCTACGCCCCACACCCACAGCCAACTGGGGGCTCCTTACTGCTCCAGCTTCCTTTCCAAGAAGGTCCAGGCTTCCGTCCTTCCACACTATTCAGACACCTCCTGAGTCCACGGGTCATTTTAGGGCTTTGCCACTTGCACGGAAATCAGCATCAGAAATGCAAGTCAGCAACGAGACCGAAGAAAGCCCTAGAAGCAAGGATCCAAGATGGGCTTGGAGGCCCTGCCAGGGGCTGGCCACCAGGCCACGTCTGTCCCGCTCTGGGCCCATTTCCTCCTCTGTTGATGGATAGACCAGATCTCCTCCAGCTCTGTGTGCCCGGCCATCTTTTTGTAATTAATATTTCAACTGATTATATAAGTCAGAGGAAACCAAGCAGAATGGGGATGATGAAAACAAAAAGAGTTTGCCCTGGAATTCACACAGTGCACACACCCTAGGATCGTTCCAGAATAAAAAGCCTTTTGAAATATGGTCAGATGCAGCAGGGGCCAGCCCTTGCTGTTTAAGCAGAGAGGGAAACATGAGCTGCTTCCAGGGGTTTTTGATGAAACAAATGGGCTGCCTCGGATGGGTGGGGTGGGGTGGGGCCTGCGCAGGACCCTGGGCGCAAGCCCTGGCCGGGGGGTTGTGCCCCACAAAGGAGCCTTGTGTGCTCAAGGGCTCAGGGTCCGGTTTCCTGTGCTGCGACCCAAACAGAGGACAGCATGTCTGCCCCGGGACCTCAGCCTCCCTCTGCCCACCATGCCCGGGCGGAGTGCCCACTG
This sequence comes from Lemur catta, assembly GCF_020740605.2. Lineage (NCBI taxonomy): Eukaryota > Metazoa > Chordata > Mammalia > Primates > Lemuridae > Lemur > Lemur catta. The sequence goes on along the minus strand of NC_059141.1, from coordinate 6,528,819 downwards.
CCTGTGCCCAGCCATCAGGGACAGCCGTGGGGGAGGCTTCATGGCTCCTGGGAGCTCTCAAGGGGCTTGCATATCACTGGGCACTTCTGGAATGATCCAGACCTGTGTATAATTTCAGGGTTTCCTTACTTTTCCAAAGTCTGGGACTGAAACTCAACCTCTAAGCATTTAAAAGGAACAACAAGAAAACTCAGTCCTCTCTCCTTCCACAGCACATTTGGGACCAGAGCTTCACAGATTAAAATCTCCTTCAAAGAAAACGCAGCGTAATGCGCTGGATGGAGAAGCCATCGATCCGGGAGGGGCCGAGTGTTGCTGGCTCTGCCCTGGCCGACAAAGCCAGCGCAGCTGGTTTCTGACCGGACAGTGGGTCAGCCCGGGCTCTGGCTGCCCCCTCCCGACCTCAGCAGATGGGGGCCACTGAAATTTAAGATAGAAAAAAAGAGTGTTCCACAGTTTTAAAAAATGTCATAGATTTGTATCTATACATATCTTCCAGATTGCATATTAGGCCTTCTTCTAAACACGTCTCAAGTATTAACTCATCCAGTCCCATTTTGCAGATAGCAAAACTGAGGTGTGGAGAAACCAAGGTCACAATGCTACTAAAAGGCAGAGCCAGGTGTTGAGGCCAGCCATCGAGGTAGGACGAGGGGCTGGAGCAGAGGGGGCTGGCAGGGCTGCCAGGTGGGCGCAGTAGGCCTGGCGCTGGTTAAGAGCCCCAGGCACTGCAGTGGCCAAGTGAGCTGGCCCTAGACGCCCTCTCACAAACCACCCCCTCCCCCAGCCAGAGCCCCCAGATGCCCAGGCCCCCAGAGACAGGACAGCCAGGACCAGCTACTGGAACAGGTCAGGGTCTTGTGGGAAGGGAAGGGGGACCTGGAGGACTTGGAGGACTCCAGAGAGTTTCTGACAGGAGAAGACTGGGTCCTGGCCGGGGTCAGTGGGGAGCAGTCAGCACTCAGGCGTCCTCGGGGCTCCTCCCGGGAAGCTCCAAGTCCCAGGCGGAGCGGGGCCATCTCCAGCACATTCCCAGGTGCGGCCTGCCCTCTGCTGGCCGTGCCGGGGAACAGCAAGCCCAGTCAGCCTCCGCAGGCAAAGGTGGTCTTTGTCGGCTTCCCGGACGCCCCTTTTAAGCCCAAGCTGGTAAACTGGGCGTCACAATCCACAGCGTCAGCAGGAGGGCGCTGCTTGTACGTTTGCCATTCATTCTAACCGCGTATCTGAACCGAGAACCTTTCATTTATGTTCTGCCTGTCAATGAAGTCACTGCATGAATTGTGTAAAGTGTGTGCGTGTGTATTTTTGTCACAGCTGGGGGCAGGGAGAAGAGTGCTCAGGGGCAGGGGTAAAAGCGCTGGGCTCTGGGTCACCCCGACCCCAGTCTGTTGAGGTCCACTCAGGTTCACGTGGAAAATACAAACGTGGCGCTACTTTAGAAATTAGCTCCCCTTCCCCTCCGACCAGCAGGTGGTTAACAGGCAAGGTTTGATGCAGGCTGTGGCTCAGGTGCCAGAGGCAAAGGCAAGTGTGGAATTTTTACCCTCGAGACCTCCAGCCCCTAAAACGTTTGACTTGGGGCTTCCATGAAACACTCGGCAATGAGGGACAGTCTTTGCTTGTTTAATGGAGAGATGATGTTTCCCCTCTGCTAGCTTCATTGAGTCACACTAGGTATTTTTCAAAGCTCTTTAGCATTTACTACAAACATACTCTCTGCCTCCACAGGATAGTTGTAGAGGATCAGAGACCAGCTGATTTGCACCTTTTAATGACCCAAACTCAACCACAGATGAAGTCCCAGCCTCCTGCCAGTCTTCCAGTTCCCAGCTGAGCATCTGCAGCAGAAAGTGTAATTTTGCTTTCCCTTGGCCAGGACCCTGGGCTCACACCCGCCGTGGGCCGGCGTCTACAGCAAGAATGAATCTCCCAGGCCACAAAGCAGGTGGTAAATCAGGGATTTCTCTATAACTGGACTTAATTTGGGAATCCAGCCTCCGTCCACCACTTAATAGCGGACATCATCTGGTCACCTCTGGCTGTGCTTTGGTGATGCCTCAGGTGCTCCTCAGCTCCAGGTACACGCTCTCCCCCCGTGGTCTGGTCCACTCCTGAGGGTAAAATGCATCCACCTGCAGCTGTCTCCCGTTCTCCCCGCAGCCCAGACCTCCCCTGCGCTCCAGTCTCGTGCAGCTAAGACGGAAATGCCGCTTCCTCCCATGCCTGCCCTCTGAGCCTGTCCTGTCTCTGTGACTCAGCCCAAACGGAGGTACCACTTCCTGTCCTCTTTCCCTCACACCTAAATCCCATCGTCAGCACAACTTCTGGCCACATCCCAAATTGATCCCAAACGTGGCCTCTCCCACCGTCACCACCACTGCCTTGCTCGTGCAGTACCGCCTCTCGCTGGAGGATTCCAGAACTGCAATCCCACACTGAGCCACTGGCCACACGTCGCTATTTAAATTTTAATTTATTAAAATAAAGTGAAATTTAAGACCGAGTCCCTCAGCCACACTAGCCAGATTCAAAGCGTTCAGGGGCCCCAGGACTAGCAGCGTCGTCGGCGTGGAAGGTTAAACATGCCTTTCCCAAAAAGAAAAAGGCTTGCCGCCTCGACTAATCAGAGTGCAGTAACTACGCACCAAGCCTCAGAGATGCTGCAGTTCTGTTAAGCTTCCCAAACCCTATCCCCGACTTCCACGTGTTGGGGCACTGACCTCCATTCTTTGGAGTCTGTGCTTCCTGGGCAGCTGTTCTCAAACTTGGCACTTGGATAAACTCTTTTTAAACCAGATTCTGACCCTTTTGATTATTTTAGGCAGACACTTTCCGCCCACAACTATCCCTGCTCACTTCCCTGCCCCGGCCTCTGTCTCAGCAACCGCCAGGCCATTGCCGCTCCATGGTCCCACCTCCCTGCTTATCCAGGGAGACCTCGCCCATCTCCCCCACCCAGGCCTGAGCTCCCGCAGGCCTCTGCTGTCCCCTGCAGCCACCTGCTCCTCTGCCAGCACCTCATGGGGAGGCTGGGGACACAGATGGCCCCTGCTGAAAAAGAATGTCCTCCCTGCACCCTGCAGGGCCCTACCTGGGGCCTCAGCCTAGAAGACACTCACACACACACACACACACACACACACACTCACACACACTCACATACTTACACACACTGTCACAGGTTTAACTCTTTTCCCCTCCTCCCCCTCTGGCCCGAGAGTTTTATTCTAGAAGACGGGCAATACCTGAGGGACGGCTCTACCTGGTCATGTGTGTTTTTAAACATTGACTGCAGTATATTAAGTATTGATGATGAATTTGATTTCTGAATGATAAATGACTTGAAACTTCTTTTTAAGCAGTGGAACCTCTCAAAAGAGATACAGGCGAAAGTTCTCCCGGGGAAGGGACGTCGTGCGTCAACCCCACACCTCTCTCACGTTGCCGGCAACACGCCGGCGAGGGCGGACCTGCCGCATGGGACAGTGCAAATGCCCACTCCCTCCCCTTTGCTTCTGGACTCAGCGGCTCCTCCGGGCCGACCTCAGGCTGCTCACCAGGGGGGGCCGGTCCCCCGGGGATGGCCACACTGGAGGCACGGAGGGGCGCTTCGTCATCGCCACTGGGACAGGTGGGCAAATCTTTGTGTGCTATTTTTAAATGTTTTAATAAGTGCTCTCTGACTCTCAGCCCAGGAAGCAGCCGGCACCCCCAGGGGAAGGAAGGCGGGTGTCTTGTGCACCCCATCGCCACCCCCTCCCCCACCCTGCATCTGGACACTCTGGAGCCACGGTGGTGCACATGGAGGTGGGTCCTGCAGGTGCTGCACCGGCAGGGGCCCCGGGAGGAGGCTGCGGACCCCCACGCCCCTCTGCCCTGCTGCTCTGCACTCAGTGGAGCTGTCCCTAAGCTCTTGTTCCTCAGAGACACCCAGGGCCAGACCTTCCTCCAGGTGTGGGGCTGGAGCGTGGCAGGCAACAAGCCACGGGCGCTCGCTCTGTGATTTTGAGGGACCAGGCTTGTGCCGCCAGCCAGCCGTGGGGGTCTGCAGGGAGACCTGGGGGTGGGAGCCTCCAGACTCCGCATGGCCCCCACTTTCGTGCTAGTCTGGCGTCCTGGCCCACCAGGCCTGCCAGAGGGACTGGGACTGCCAGAGCTTTCCGGAATGCGAGACTCCCAGTGCTCAAATCACAGAAGTCCTGGGTAAACCAAAATGAGTTGGTCACCCTAAGGCCATCCCAGCCCCTGTGTGGAAGCAGTCAACCCAGCTGTATTAACCCCCAAGGGGCGTAGCCTCCTCGGGGAATAATGCCTTTAATTCTCTCCCTGTCCCAGAGATTTATCTCGTTCACTCTCTGTATGGCTGTGCCTGGATTCAGCGTACTCTACTGTGGCAGGAATGAATACGCTTTTGATTCTTGTAAGCCCAGCATTACTTATAAATGCCTAATTTGGGAGCAGCGGTGCTCTAATTTAGCTCCCTGAAGTGCAAGGTCGCTGCAGAGAGTGCAGGGCAGTGAGGCCCTGGGACTTTCCTGCTGGGTTTTTGGCAAGCTTTGAACTGTGCTGCTTTTGAGTCCACCCAGCCTTGTCATCTTTCATGGGTTTTCTTGTTTCCTTCTGTTTCTGGCCCTTTGCTGAAGCCCTTGGGGAAGCTGGTGTGCTAGGTGCTAGATCAGGAGCCCACGTTTCCTGCTGGAGTTCTGCTGCATGTGTCTCCCCGCTGCTCCTGACCCTCCAGTTTGCTTAGTCACCAGGGAAGTTACTGCTGATGAAGGAAAAAAACGTTGCATCTTTCTGAATCTTTGTTCATTCCTAGACCAAGGCTCTTGAAGTTAAATGCCAGGAATTTACCACCTTTAGATTTTGTTTTATTTGTGACTTGTCCCTGTACAACATGGTCCTCCTAACTAGCACCCCGTTTAAAGGATTTTGTGGGGCTGGAAGGAACCATCAGTTAATTTTTCACATGTCGCCCTGCTGGGGTGGCAGAGGTGGGTTCTGACCCGTCTGCCTTCCTGGTCAACTAGATGGGGTGTGTCTTCTCCTCCGAAGGCATAGACCGAAGGCATCGGCGCCCTGTTCCTCGCCTTTCCTAACACTATCTCTGAGACTTTCAGTGGCCTCCCACTGTGGGTGTGGCTTCTGCCCCATCCCTTGACCCCATATGACTTGCTTTGGCCAATGGGATGTTAGCAAATGTGATGCAAGCAGAGGCTGCAAAAAGCACTTGCACTTTTCCCTCACTCTCTCGCTCCTTGTCACTAGCCGTGAGAGCATGCCCAGGACAGCCTGCTGGGGCGAGTCCTATGGAGGAGAGCCAGCATACCCCAGTTGTCCCACTGCACCCATCCCAGACCAGCCAACCTGCAGCCGAGTGGCAGACATGTGAGTGAGCCCAGCCAAGGCCAGAAGAACTGCCCAGCAGAGCCCAGCCTAAGTCACTGGCCCACAGACTCATGGGTCAGCATTAATGGTGTGACATTGTTAATAGCGTGGCATTGAGGTTTGGGGGTTGTTTGTTATGCAGTGTTATTGTGGCAGTTGATGGATTCACACTAACTCCACACAGCTGCCAGAGGGAGCTTTCCATTTCTGTGATGTCCTAGGACCCAGCATGGTTCTAGGTGCAGTTCGAGGCAGAAGGTGCCAATGGGAAGAACCTGGTGTCAGGCAGACCAGAATGTGGACCTGCAGTCTGCCACCTGGAAGCAGTGTGACCATGGGCAAGTTGGTTCACTCCTCTTGTATTCAGTCATCTCATCTCTAAAATGGGGATAGTCCTGACATCGCTACCCCTCATGCAACAGTTTGGATATTTGACTCTTCCAAACCTCACATTGAAACTTGATCCCCAGTGTTGGAGGTGGGGCCCAATGGGAGGTGCTTGGGTTGTAGGGGTAGAGCCCTCACATGAACCATGTGCTGCCCATGATGAAGGAGTGATCTGAAATTCAGTGAACTGGAAGATAGATCAATATAGAAAAATTCAGACTGAGATACAGAAGAAAAAAAGATAGAAAATGCAGAAAAGAGCATAAAGGAACTTATGTGTAATTGCAGCCCCAAAGAGTGAGAAAAGACACACTGGGGAAAAGAAATATTTGAAGAACTAATAGCTGACATTTTCCAAAACTGAGGGAAGACATCAATGCATAGATTTAAAAGCACTCCATACTCTAAGCAAGAGAAGTACAAATCATACCTTGTTATAGTTTAACTGGTGAAAACCAAAGACAAACAGGAAATCTTGAAAACAGCCAGAGAGAAAAGACACAGAACCTCCAGTGGAGCAGCAATAAGGCTACAATTGACTTTTCAATAGAATGATGTGTTCAAAGGGCTGGAAGGAAGTAACAGCAGCCTGGAATCCTATATGCAGTGATAGCAGCCTGCAAAAATGAAGAGGAAATGTAGGTCTTTAAGGACAGCACATCAGAGAGACCCAGGCTGAAATAAACGCCAGTGGGAATTCTTCAAAGGCAAAGGAACCCAGATGAAAAAACTAGGTATACATGAGAAAGAGTAAATATAAAAAATTTATATTTATAAACAAATATTAACTGTACAAAACATCAAAAATGATGCCTTATGGGATACAGAATATAGGAGGGGTTAAAATGCTCGATGTCACAACAACAGAAGAGTGGGAAAAACAAAGTGTTCTCAGGCGTTAACGTTGTGTGGAATAAATAAAAGTCCTAAATTATATTGGACAGTAATAAGGGGCACATACTGTAATATTCAAGGTAATTACAACACAAATAAAAGAATGTTCAAGTGCCAATTTTATACAGAACCCCAAACCCAAACCCAGCACAGCACAGCTAATCTCTCCGTGCTGTAGGGGTGGGGGCCGGGGAGGAAGGAGAAAGGGAAGAAAAGAGAGGAGCGAGCAGAGAGGACTCAAAGGCAAATGGGACAGGGACAGGGAAGGGGAAGGTCGGGTCTGTCCCATTAGACCGGGGCCAAGCAGGATACATACCTGGTGCCAACGTGGCAATCCCAGACCTCCGCGTGTCTCACACAGCGCAGGGATCTCTGGGAAAGCCCCCTGGGCCTGCCGAACCCCTCCCTCCCCGTCTAGGGACGGGACTGGGGGGCAGAGCCGCCTAGGTAGGGCTAAGGGGCCGCAGAGGCAAGGGACACCGAGGTGGGGGCCGGAGCCAGGGTGTGCCCGGAAGAGAGGGGGGAGTCAGGGAGGAGACAGTGCTGAGCAGCAGAGAAGGCAGAGGCAGGGGAAGGACGGGGAAGACGGAGCCCTGGTGGGTCTGCCCGTAGGACCTCCATCCTGCCCAGGCTCCCTCATTGCCGACACCCCACTTCCAAGCCCCCTGGGGCCGGCGATGGCTCCCTCAGGGCCCTCCTCCGCCACCCACAGTCCCGGGCGGGGTCGCAAGGCCACAGCGGGGTCGCCTCGGGAACAGGCTGTTTGTGGGGGTCCAGGGAGAGGGCTGGGAAGGGGAGATAGTCCCAGGGTGGAAGGGCTGGGTGGGGGCGAGGTGGGGTGTCTGGACCATGCGGCCGGGTGTGTCCCGGCTCAGTCTCCCGCAGAGACGGAGCCCTGGACCCGGAGTCAGGCGGCGTCCACGGAGCTGGGCTTAGAGGACAGCGCTCGTCAGCGTCCCTTTCCTTGTCGCCTGATCGTGCGTGGCTTGTGCGGCTGCTGGGCCACGGAAAAAGCCCGGGGACCACGGAGCAGGTGGGCTCGCCTCTGGGGGCTGCCCCACCCGCCCCTTCCCCGCCTCTGAGCGCCTTCACAGCCGCGCTCCTGACTGGCCGAGCTGGACCTAGTCCGCCCGCCCCGGACGCGCTCTTGCTGGAGTCACCCGCCTCGGCCTCGGCCTCCGGAGCCCCCGGCCCGGCGAGAGGTGGGCCCGCGGGCGGTGCGGACAGGAAGGCAGGCGCCAGGGGCCTCCCGGCTGCAGTGCCCGCGGTGGCCACCAGGGGTCAGCGCAGGGCCGCCTTGCGGCGCGTCCCGGCCACCGCGAGCGGGCCCGCGACCCCGGGGTGTGGGCAGGCGCCGGGCCCAGCCCTTCTCCCCGCACGTCATCTGCAAAACGCCGGAAGAATTTAAGCAGCTTGGGGAAAGCGGCGGGTTTTCCAAAGGCCGTAAAGAGATAGGCAGATCCTAAAGGGTCCCTTGAAATCCTCCAGACCCCGTTCAGAGGTGGGGGAAACTGAGGCTCGGAGAGGTTAAATCGCTTGGCTAAGGTCGTCGGGCTCTTTCCCTGGCCCCCAGTCCAGTTCTGTCGCCAGGCGCCTGCCACCTCGGTCGGTCTCAGGAACATCGCTTCACTGCTGGGTGTCTGGGGGTGAGCATGGGGGAATCCAGGCAGCCGTCATGGGGGAGGCGGCGGCACTAGGACTTGTCCTTGGGGTGGGGTAAGAGCCTGACCCAGCTGCAAGCGTAGGGGTAGGCGAAGGCAGGAGGCAGAGGACTTGGAGCCTAGCAGGGCACAGGGGCACGTGCTTTCTTAGGGGAAGCGGAGGGGAGAGGGGACAGGAAGAGTGCCCATAGCCAGGGCCTTGCAGGCTGCCCGGGTCTCTGCCTGTAGAATTGCGGGCTGGCTCGGCTTAGGAATTTTCCTGAATTCCATTATGTTGAAAGTGCAGAACATGGCAGGACTTCTCCGGATTATCTCATGTGGAGGTGGGAGTGAGCCAACGGTCTCCATGGCCAAGCCGTGTGCTCCAGCCGCCCTCCGTGGTCTGGAGGCCACGCCGGGGCGGAGAGCGGCCTCGCCCCATTCCTCCACCGTGACTCGAACCCGCAGCGGCCGGAGCTGCCGGCCCCTTGCTGACCTCAGAACTGGCTGTCTCCAGGGCAGCTTGGGGAACGCCTCGGTCTGGGGGTTGGAAGCGTCCAGGGACCACTGCCCTCTGCTCAGTCTCCCCCAAATCAGGGGTTCCTCCCCAGGGCCAGCAGCACACCCAGCCCAGCTGCCTGAGCCCAGGAGGTGCCCACACGGAGGGGGCCGTGAAGGGGCAGTCGAGGCTGGGGTGGAGGTCCTACCCCAGCAGCCCCTGGAAGGCTGTGCACAGTGGGATGCAGGGCAGGGGGAGACCCTGCTGTCCTGTCACTTCTGCTGTTTCTAGGAGGGAAGGACCCTGAAGCTTCTGTCTGGCTGGGACCACCTCAACCCTCACCACCTGCATGGGCCTTACCTGGCCTCCGGCCCCAGACTCTGTCCGGAAGTCACCCAGTCCACACAGCTCCGCCGGCCTCCTTGGAAACCCTTTCCAGGGACTCCGAGTTGAGAAGCTGAGGTCAGGACCCCGGCCCAGAGATCACCGAGATCAAGCAGCAACTCTGCGCCTCACTAGGTAGGGGCCTGGGCCCTTCCGAGCCTCAGTTCTCCCTCCTTTATAACGGTGGAAACGAACACAGATAAAAGCTCCCGAGGTCGTCCTGAGGGTCAAACGAGACACACGTGGATGCCCTTAGCACAGGGCCTGGCGCTCACCATGTGTTCAGTAATTGTTGGCGCCTTGTGACTGTTTTCATCACTTACCATAGATGGCCTTTTCTCCGGCCTCCCCAGTGGCCAATTGTGTCCATGTCCCCTAAACAATCCGGCTAATGCTCGGGGCACGCCCAGCTTGGCTCTCCTGGCTTTTGGCTATTTGGCGAAATGCCCTCCAGGTGATTTTTGTATTTACCACAAGTCAATTACGTTTGTTGCCAAGACTTTTTTATGCCATCTGTTCTTGATATTATGAATGCATGATTTAATTAAATATTAGACTATCTAGCAGTTTTCAAACTGTTTTTAGTTTTAAGACTCCTTTACACTCTTAAGAATTACTGAAGATCCCAATTAGCTTTTGTTCATGTGGTTTAAATCTATTGTCATTTACCATATTAGAAATAGAGACTTTTAAAGCACAGGAATGCACCAGCACACATTGCATTAGCTGTCAGAGGGCCGGGGCCTCTGGAAATCTGTACTTGTGCATTCCTGAGAAAATGAGAGTGTCAGAGCGAATGACATCTTAGTATGGTCATGAAAATAGTTTGGGGCCGGGCACGGTGGCTCACGCCTGTAATCCGAGCACTCCATTGGTGAGGTGACTCTGGTCTCAGGGGACTCCTCACTGCAGCTGGCCCACCACAGCCCCCCCCCCCGAAGGCTGCCTTCCAGTGGGAGGCTCAGACGACCTGCGCTGGCCAGCCCAGGGCAGGGGAACACCCGTGCCAGCAGGAGTCAGCTCAGGGGGCCTTTTGGCAGAACAAGGTCATGTTCATTTCCCCTTGTTTCCCCTAGAAGCCCCAGTCACCACCTGGACCCTCGATGGGCAGGTCTGCAGGAAGCCCTGGCCCAGACGACCCCAGACACTATCGCCCTTTGCTGAGGGCATTTGAAATGGGGCTGAAGGGAGGGAGGGGGTCTGGACCCTCAGAATGCAGACAGGCTGCTGGGGACAGGACCCCAGGTTTTCCATGCGATGTGAATTCAGGAGAAGGCAGGTCTGTGGCCTGGCCTCACCTCATCTTGTCCTGTCCTACCTACTCCAGGAACAAGGCCCTGCCTGGGCAGGTGGATGCCCCATCCCAGAATAGATGCGTCCAGAAGCTCGGCCCTCTGCCAGGCAGCCACCTGCCCACGTGGACCTGCTTGGCCCTCTATGGTAGGGCTGCAGGGGACCGGCAAGGGGGTGCCCACGCCACCCCTTGCTTGGGATGCAGCTCATTGGACCACCGTGCTGTGGCTGGCTGGATAACGGCCTCCAAAGATGTCCACGCTGTAATCCCCAGAACCTGCACGTATGTTCCCTTCCCTGGTAAAAGGGCTTTTGCAGATATCATCTTGATGTGGGAGATGACCCCGGATTATCTGGGGGGCCTGGTGTCACCACGAGGGTCCTTGCAAGAGGCAGGAGGGGAGAGTCAGAGAAGGCCATGTGGCCTTAAAAGCAGAGGGAGACAGTCAGAGAGAGACTTGAAGGTGCCACACGTGGAAGATGGAGAGAAGGACCACGAGCCACAAAAGCAAAGCCTCTGGGAGCTGGGAAAGGTGAGGAACATCCTCCCCTGGAGCTTCCAGAAGGAACCAGCCCTGCTCACGACCTGACTTCAGCCCAGGGAGACTGATGTCAGCCTTCTGACCTCCAGAACTGTGAGGTAATGAACTTGTGCTCCTTAAGCCATGAAGTTTGGGGAAATTTGTGAAAGCAGCTGCCAGAAACCCCCAGAGCTCCCAGGGCAGGTGGGGGCTCCGGCTGCCTTGGCGTCTACCCGCAGGACCTGTTCCCTCCCGCCGGGAGCCTTGCCAGGTGACGTTCTGGGAAAGTCCTTTTCATCAAAGCCACTTCTTCCCGCCAGGCTCCAGGAGACCTGCTGGCTCAGGGCAGAGGGGCTGCTGGAGGGAGGATTCCTGGGGCAACAGGAAAATACCCGCCCGCGTGCAACACCGCTCTCCCCACCGCGTGACGCCCGGAATTTCTCCCCTGAGCATGGCCTTTGCTGTTTCCTGAGTAGGGTCATTCCGAGGGGGAGGTACACGTTCCTCCAGAATCCCTCCAGAGGGCCGGCTCCTCCGCGGGGAGTGGGGGGAGTTTCAGGAGGGCTCCGGGAGCGGGAGCTGTGCCCACAGCCTGCCCCACGGACGCGCCCCATCCGCCCTCCTCCGCACAGGCTCGCTCCCCACAGGGCAAAGCCGTTCCTGGCCCTGTGGTGAAAAGGGGTCTCGCCACTTCCAGGCCTGGACTCCACCAGCCCCACCTCCAACACGCTCCTGTGGGAAGCAGTGCTGGGGAGAGAGTCCCCCAAAGGGTCTTCCCAGAATCTGGGGACCAAGCCAGGTCCACACCGTGTCCAGGATGGCCCAGGCTTCCAGAGCCCCCAGTCTGAGACAATCGCTCTGTACAGGCTGAACTGCGTCCCCCAAATTCACGTGTTGAAATCCCACCCCCCCACCTCCCCCCCGTACCTCAGCCCGCGACTGTTTGGGGAGAGGCCTTTGCAGAGGTGACGTTAAAATGAGGCCATCAGGGTGCTAGAAAGGAAGAGGCACCGGGGCGTGCGTGTGCACAGAGGAGCGGCCGAGGGAGGACACGGGGAGAGGACAGCCATCAGCCAGGAAAGGACAGAGGCCCCTGCAGAAAACAACCCCCTGGCGCCTTCATCTCGGCCCCCTGGCCCCCAGACCTGAGGAAACAAATCTCCGCTGCAGAGCCACCTAGGCTGCGGTGTCCCGTCACGGTGCCCCAGCCTCAGCCTTGCCCTAGCCTGAGTGGCAGCCAGGGGACAGAGTGCCCAGTGATAATGACATGCACCCAGACACGACAGGGGCCAGGCCGGCCACAGGAATGAGGCCTGCAGTCCCAACTTTCAAATTCAAAGGTCTGAAGACAGCACTAGGCCTGCCTACCCCCACCCCCGCCCCGACTCACACGCACAGTGGGACTCACAGGGAGTCCCTGGTAACGTCTGAGCCCCTCTGTCTGCTCTTGACTTTTCTTCTGCCTGTTACGTGCACGATCACAGCTCACTTCTCACGGGCCACCATGTCGTTAAGTCCCCTTCAACAGAGTGTGCACGACTCATGCAGGTAGGACACCGGACTTCTGTGACTCATCCACGCACACGTCCTACAGGTACCAGCCATGTGGGTCCGTCTTTAATTATGTTAAATATTAATAAAGGTACAGCATAACTGCAATTCACTTAACATACCGACTAAGGGAGTACAATTTAATACAATCTGATATACAGCTTTTGAGAACACAAATTCATTTCAATACCAGGTCGTGAGAAATGCTCCATTTTGCTTTGGTTTTGAATGACAGGCTTGAGAACCGCCGCCCGGAACGGTGCCTGTGCCGCCTGTCACCAAGAGCCGGGCCTCCACTAAGAGAAAGCCAAGGCAACAGGTGTGCCCTCTGCAGAAAGGCCCCCGAGAGGAAACCGTCCGATGGCCTTGGTTGGCACAAAGGAGGGGCCTGCGTATATAAAAACGATCCGCATAATAAACCAAATAATATTGGAAATCATACCTCAGTCGTACTTCTGTAAGAAGCAGAATTACTCTACATGTTGTTCACATGCATAGGAGGGCGTGAGAGAAACCCCTTGCTGTAGGAATGGTTGGTGTGGCAGAGTGAAATACGTACTGGAAATGACAAGGTAACTGGCAGAGAAATTAATCTATAAAAGGGCTGTGTCCAGAGCGGAGGCGCGTCGGCACATGGCTGAAGGGAACCCACTCAGAGGATGCACCCGCACACGCACACTCTGACGGCAAATAAATACACTCACACACTGCAGTGACAGCTCCCTAAAGCGTCCTTGTGCTCAGGCCAGATTTCCCTGCTGGCTGCTGCGCCCAGTGCCGGCTGCAGAGAAAGGCCGGGATTGTCCCTGCAAGTGGGAGCTCAGGACACACAGCTCCTTCAGAGGCAGAAATACCCGCGGCCATGCCAGTGCTGAGGGCCTCACACGGGCTGTGTGTCCCGCCTCCACCGGCAGGAAGACAACGGCACTGGGGTTGGAGGGCTGACCAAATGCAGACCCCCCAGCCACTGAAGCCCAGTCTGTCTCCCTCGTGCAGGTCCCACTGGGGTGTGGGCTGCACTTTCTGACTTTGGTGGACGAGAGCTTGGCCTGAGGACTGTGGTCACCAGGAAGCTTCTCTTGACAAGACTCGGGTGCAGAGCTTCCTCCGGGTCCCACCTGGGGCTGTGTGCCACTCATGCTTGTCAACCTTCCCCAGGACTGCCAAGAAATGACAAGCTCTTCAGCCCATCCATCCGTACGCCAAGCCACCAAGTGGCCTGGAACGTTCCATTAAGAGCATGGCTCCTGGCAATCTCGTTCCAAATCTCAACATAGCATGCTCAGCCTGAGTTCAGTTCGTGTGTTGTGTTTCCGAATCAGTACACATGTATCTTGTAGTTAAGAACGGTGACCACACATGGTGGACAGTGCGGATAATAAACTCACTCCAGTGGGAAGGGGAGAGACAGAGCCTGCAGTTCTCCGATGACCTCAGACACAGGATGAGTGCTTGAGTTACCTAGATTTTTCCCCGAAATGTTCAATTCCTTGAGGTTGCACATTCTTGCATTAAGAGCAAAAATTTCCCTTCAATTATAAACTCAATTTCTTGAGAAAATGTCTAAGGAGGCAGAAAAGAGAGCTTGGGCTAGTCAAATGCAGAAAGTGGTTTGTTTTAGATGCATTAAACCTAAGTCAAGTCTACAAGGACAGAGGGGAGGAGGTCAGAGAGGTGAAGGTGCTGCCAAAAACTGGCTTATTTTTTTTCTCTTGGAAACAGTGAAGATAACGTGGCTTATATCTGAATAGATTGCAGGGCTTCCCTTTGGAGCAAAAGGGAAAGACATGGAAGAACCTCTATTCTTGAAAGAACTGCCGTTCCCTGTCCTGACGAGGTTAGCAGTCATGACAAAATAGTGTTCTGAAAGTGAATATGACGTGATTGCACCTGTGAACGGCCACCGCACTCCAGCCTGGGCAACAGGGCGAGACCTCATCTCTAGAAAAAACCAAAAAAGTGAATGTGAAGTGTAAGTTCTGCCCAGGCCCTGGTGGGCTTCGTCGGATCCCAGACTCAGGCTCTCCCAAGGTGGAGGTGGCAGGGCCGGGCTGCCTTCCCCGGGCGTCCTTTCCACACCCGTGCGGTGCCAGCCCGCCTCGCCCCGACCTCCAGGCCTCTCCAAGCGGAGCTGAATCCTTGAGGCAGCGGCTCCCACTGGCCTGAGAGGGAGGAGCGCTGGGAGGGCGCTCGCTGTTCAACAGACCGCCACAAGGGAAACTCTGAAATGGTTCTCATCGGTGTGTCCCCAGGGAGGGAGAGGGAGTCCCAGGGTTTTCCACGCCATGAGTGAAATGGTTCCCCACGAAGAGAGGTTTTAAAATCCTGGCAATGGCGGCACTGGTTGGCCCAGCGCGAGCACGGCAGCTCTCACGTCTTCCAGGCGAACGCCTCGTCGGCAAGGACCTGCGCCAGCCGTGCGTTGAAAGGCCCGTAGAAGTCCCGCAGGATCTTCCGCGTGACCAGCCACATGGGCCCCAGGTTCCGGTCCTCCGGCCGCCGTGCGTTAGAGGCCGGGCTCTTGGTCATCAAGGCCTCCTGCTTGTCACTCAAGGGCCCTGCAATGAGAGGGGAATCTGTGAGGCAGGGGCATGGCGGGCCGTAAAAGGGACTCCGTGAGAGTCCCAGCTACGCTTCGTGTGCAGACAGGAGTTGCCTTGAAGAAGAATAACGTGTTTGGAGCACTGAGGGAGGGCGGTGGAAGTACCACTATGAGACAGCAAAGAAATTCTGTGGCTGGCGTTGGACGCCCACCCTCGGGGAGCCCGGCTGGTATTTTGTGACATGCAGCATTCACCTGAGGCTCTCCTTGAGGATTCGCTTCTACCTGCCCTGCTTTCCCCGGCCGTCAGCCTGTCCCCGGGTGACTGTGCCCCCTGCCAGGCAGAGTCCGTGGGCTCAGGATTTTGTGCTAATCAGCCCACTGGAAATTCCGCCCCAGTCATTTCTACTCCAGGCAAAGGGCCCCATGCCTGGCCATACTGCACCCCAAGTGTCTTGGTGTGAAGTGGCTGTAGGGAGGCTGGTGGAGAGGAGGCCACCTGTGCCCAGAGATCGCACTGGCTGTACCTCCACCTGCAGCAAAGATACCAGTGAGGAGAGACCCTGGAACAAGCCAGAGGGCACTGCCACCTCCACACTCCAGCCCTCTGTTCCACGGTCTCACCAGCTCAACCCACCCAGTCGCTGCTCAGGCCTCTTTACCCTGAGGCTCTTAGGATGTGGCCAAAGTCCTCAGCCCATACGTAGGAAAAGCCTGTCCCAGTGTCCCAGGGTTGTGTGAGATACAGAATTAGCCTTACTGTCATCTTAGGGGACAAAAGACAAGCTCAAAGTGGTACAAAGTCAACATGTGGCCAAATCAAAGAGAAATGGGCCTAGGCCTTATAGGCCTTAGAAGGGGAAGAAACAGTCACACCTCATCACATGACCAGCTCTCCAAGAAAAAGGAGAAATAAGACCAAACGATTAAAGGGTTCCCAGTCTCAGTGGGAGGAAATATATTTCAAGAAAGATTCAATTAACAAAATTTCTAGGCAGGATCATTAGACAGGGCTGCAGGAGGTGTCCTGGGAAGGAACTCAGCTCATTCCAACCCTCCTCCAGCCCCAGCACACGGCCAGCACTGCCTGCCTGTGTGCACACCTCTGCCAGCCACTGCCACTGCCAGCACTGTGGGCTGTTGTCACCAAGTGCCTCTTGGGACTGTGGGGGCTGGAATCCCGAGGCTGAGGGCAGGCACCCCCTCTCCAGAGGCCTAGCAGCCAAAACCCACCCAAATGGCTTTGACCCCAGGGATCCCCAACAACACCTGAGACGATGCAACGGCCTGTCTGTTCCCTGATCCAGCCACCCACCGACACCACGTCGGTCCTTCAAAGCTCAGCTCTCACACCCTTTCCTTCCACAGAGGCTTCCCTGACCCTTTCCGCAGCCTGGGTCTCAAATCATCAGCATGTACCTTTAGTGACAGTGTCACTCTGTCAGGTGAGCTGTGGCTTCCTCCTCTCCCTTCCCTAGACCACAAACGCTCAGAGGGGGGCCACCTTCCTGTGCACCCAGGGAGTCCCTCACCGGAATCCCACGCACAGCGACCTGTGTGCAGCTGGTGCTCCCTAATGGCACTGAACAGGCCTCCCCGCTCTGCCCGCCCCTCCCAGCTCGCCGAGTCTGCGTTTGGCGCAGAGCTCCCAGCAGAGCCGCGTCCACGGAGCTCACGCTCTGCCCATGGGTCTGAGGATGACGCTCGTACCTAGGTTCAGAAACTGGAAGACCTTGTGCATGGTGTACTTGACGTTGGATGCGTGATCTTCCAGGCGCAGGATGAGAAACTGTTCCTTGTTAAAAACGGTGAGCCAGTCCAGGAGGTACACCGCATACAGCCCGACCTGCAGCCGCACCTGGGACCACAGACAGGCGTTACTGGAGGAATAATTCCAACACCCGAAGGCGCTTCCCACAAGTGCTGCAGTATTTTGTTATAAACCACCACGTAATGGCTGTCCCATCCAGCCCCCGACTGGCATTCAGCACCCCCTCCCCGCCCCAGCAGGCTCCACCTAGTGTCCCCACCCTGTCTACCAGGAGGCACCTGGCAGAGAAGGGCGGCCAGGCAAACCGATCACTGGGCCGGCCAGGGCTGGGCCACGCTCCCGTCCACAGCCTTCCTCCTCCTGTCCCTCCCTCAGTCAAGGGCGCCGGCCTCAGACGAGCCTTGGAGGCCGTCCCTGCCCCAAATGAGGCCCCTGTGACGGCTGGACAGCACTCTCCTTTGCTTCCTCCTGATTTTCCTCAGACGTTTCCTCAAAGATTCAGCCCCTGAGGAGGCCTGTGCCCTTCACCCCCAGGTGACAAATCTGCATCGCCGGTTCCCTGCTAAAGTGGATGAGGTCCCTCAGCCAGCTCTTTGCGTTTGCCCTCAGACATTCTCCTGATGATGCTACAAACTTTCACTTACAGTTGGATCACGCCCTTCACTAATGCTCAGGAGTGTCCTTTCTTTGCCTGCATTTATAAATACTGGCTGATTACACGAGAGCGTCGATGCTGGCCAAAGCCACCTCGGGGCATGAATCCCTGCCTGTGCTGCTGTCACCCTCGGTGATGCTCTCAGGGGGCTCTATGGCCACCATCACGGGGGAGGGACACAAGCATCTTGGGCAAAGTGTATTTTTGTGTGGCTTTGCCCGCACAGCAGGACGGCCCGGGCCCTGAGCCCCGAGTGGGAGCAAGTCAGGTGGGGCCTGAGGAACAGTAAGGGCAGCCCACCTGCCCGCAAGGTGGTTCCCTGAAGGTGGTGGCAGGTCTGGGCTGGCCCAGGTTAGAGGAGGAAAGAGCCCCGGGGTTGTGGTTTCTTCCAGCACTGAACACAATGCTGCGCACAGAGTGGGCACCAGTGTGTGCTGAAGGACACGAATCACATCTCAACCGTGACTCGGGCTCTTCCCCCCACAGGCCCCGCATGGGTGACCCTCCCCCAGGCACAAACCACAACAAGCCAGAGCACGAGCTTAAGGGCCGCACACTGCTCAGGGCGTGTGAGCCAGAACACGTGCACGTCCGGATTTCCCCCCTCATGCCCCAGGCCTCCCCCACTCCATCCACAAGTCCCTTCCTGTCTTCCTCTCACCGTTTCCAGAAAGTTCCAATGCTCTCCTACCCTCTGCTAGGACCCTGACTCAGCCACCAGTCTCTTATCACACCTTCCGTCCCACCACTGTCCTGTCTCTAGGAGACAGCCCGCTGCCCCGGTCCCATCCCCTCGGTCGGCAGCCCCAGGCGTCTTTCTGAAGTGCAGACCTGCCATAATCGTAGATGGGATTCCGGACCCACTGCCCCCAAATATGGCACTGTGGCATTTGAGGAAACAGCAGAAGCAGGAAGGTCACTCTCACCTCCCCACTTCCCCCAAGGCAGGACATAAAACCCTCATGTGGGAGGTGCCCTCCCTACACCCGGAGGAAGAGAATGTCTTAGCAGCGACACAGAGAAGAGTCTGAGCAGCCCAGCTCCGCTCCCTACAAGTTATTGCCAGCAGATCTCAATCCCACCTCTCTGCACGACTGTCCTCTTCATCAAGACCAAGCACAGAAACGCACAGGTTTCCCTGTTTCTTCGGGTGTTTGCTTCTTTATGAAGGCTGCGTGCCGTGTCAAACTTATATGAAATAAATTGTAGGCTTTTCTCTTGTTAGTCTGTCTTTTTTATAGGTGCCTCAGCCATGAACTCAGCAATGGGCGAGAAAAGAGATTTCTTTTCAAGGCCCTCCCGTGGGGTCCCACTTCTCTCGTGACGAGGTCTAGACTCACCCCGAGGCTCACCACATCCCCGGGGACGCAGCCCCCTGGTCAGGCACCCAAGCCCCTCCCCCATGCCCCGTCTCCCGCACACGCGCCCCCGGGCTCTGCGTGGCAGCTGGTCCCGGTGCTGGCCGCCCGGCCTCTGCACACACTGCTCTTGTTCCCTGACCCGCTCATCCTCTAGGACTCAGCACAGACGTCGCCCTCCTGGGGACCCGCCTGATGCCCTGTTCTCGGGCGTCCCCTGCCCCCTGCCCAGCCTCATCCACTCTCCCTGCTGGCTGTGCTGGACGGCAAGGACCATGCTCGTGCTGGCACTGCTGCGGCCCCACGACCCAGCACCACGCACAGAACACTGTGGGACAGATGAACACAGGGCTGTGCGACAGAACCATCCATCTCTAATACCTGTAACAGCCCAGCAAAGCAGCGCCATTCTCCCGTTTTATGACAAAGCAACTGGTCTCAGAGAGGCCAAGACAACTGCCCAGAGTCACACAGCCAGTGAACGCCCCAGCTGGGGACTGAACCCACCCCACTGTCTGGATCCGGACTCCGCTCCTGCCCAGCACCGCAGCTGGGTTCTGCGGTTCTCTCTGTCCCTGCCATACCTTCTCTGCTGAACCACAGAGTCCAGCAGCATGGCCTGGAGTCCCACCTGCTGCCTCTGCACACTGCCTTCCAGATACCATGGCCTCGGTGACAAGGAAGGGGGAGCAAAGCCTCCTGACCTGAGCCCCACCGCCCCGGATGCTCCGGGACTGCACAGTGGGTCTGCTCGTGCCTTGCCACGTGGCAAGTGGGGCAGAGCCAGGCTCGTAATGGCAGCAGCAGCTTGGCTGCGGAAGGAGGCGTCGTCCAGCTGCACAAGCCCTGTGACGAGGCCCTTATGACAAGATAATCAGACAACCCGACAACCCAACACAGGGAGCCCAGCCTGGAAAACCAGCCCCCAGCTAAAAGGTGCTGAATTCACCATTAATATTTGCATTAAAAAAGGCTAGGAATTTACAGATACAGTCCTAAAGGGAAAGCAAAGGTAGTGGGAACAACAGAAAATATTTTTTAATTGAGATTCTGTCAAAGAAGCCTTGAAAGTCACTGGTGAGTAATTTTTTAAACCAACAAAACAATCCACCACCGCTAGAGAGGATGCTCTTAAGATAATTTGAGAGCTGGGTGTCCTCATGTCTGCCGATACTAATTGCTGGGTGTGTTTTTAGAGCCTCACTAAATGGTAATCTTCCTAAATGCACCCTCATTCTCCCGCTGAGGGAGGAGACAGGAGGTGGGGGTGACCAGCAGGGAGGAAGGCAGGGAGCCAGCCAAAGCGCCATCGTTTTCGGTTTTTACATCCGTGAATAATGGGGAACAGCATTTGCACATTAAAAAGCTTCTGTGCTAAACCCCAACCCACAACGCCACTTGCATGATAACACGCCGGGCGGTACGCACGGGCATGGCGTTGTTGAGGGTGTTGTTGTAGACGCAGGCGCGCAGGGAGTAATCGAGCATGCAGTTCTCAAACAGCTGCAGCGCTTCGGTCACTTTCTCGTGGAAGTCGTCTGCCGATTTATTCGAACTTGCAAAGTAGAGATAGTCTGAGTACAACCTGTGAATAAAATAAAGGGATATTTTTACCACCCATGAATGTGCAATCGCGCCATTTGGATGACAATGAAAATCCATGCACAATGACATTATCTAGTTTTGCTCATTAAAGCACTTTCTCCTCCTTTCCTTGCAGTTGGGCATCTCCCTGTCCCCGCAGCCCCGCCCCTCACATGGCCTTCCACGCTCTCTGGGCTGGACATGTCTACACCGGCCCCAAACAAATGACCAGCAGTTTTTATGTTGCTCTTTCTGGTCCTCTCCGGCACTGGCTCTGTTTTCACAGTAACAGTGAAGCTTCAAAACACCAGATCACAAACATCGTACAGTAGCAAAGGGAGGCCATGAAAATTTTATGCACCTTCCTGTTCCTCTCTCCTCTACTGGAGGGAACAAAAACAAGAGCATCTGTTGCTCTCGTGGTGTTACAATTCCATGTGAAATCCCTGGCCCTTCTCACAGATGTTCCTGACGCTTAAAAAAAACTATGAAACATGTCTTTCTAGATCGGTGGGGGCCAATGTAAAAGCAGCCCCACATGGGCACGTGGACACCTGCAGCCTTACGTGTTTCCCCACAGACTCGCACCTGTTCACACAGACACCACCACACGGATGTAAGCTTGTTGCCGCACACGAACCGCCAGTCTTCCTTCACAAGACTCCAGGCGCCTCTGCATCCTCTTCTCAACTAGGCCTTGACTTTGGGGCTTCCATGCCCATCTCTGCATCCTCCCACTTTAGCAAGAACCCCGCTGGGGAGTGACATGTATCGGAGGCTACTGCTTCAGACTGAGCCCCACACCAGGCCCGGCAGACCAGGCCAAACCAAACCAGAGCGAGTCGCTCAACCCTATCAGGAAAGTCACTCTGAAAGGACCAGTCCATTCTTTGTCCCCTGTTTACACAGCCTACCTCCTCCGCTTGGCCAACAGGAACACCGTCCCACTGCAAGCATGGATACCGCCCCATTCGTGAATTGTGCAAATAAAAAGCTAATCAGATCTTTAACCTAAATTTGTTAAAATCTGCACTGCTAAGTTGGTTTAGCCAGAATCCCCCACCCCTGACAACTAATGTTCCACATCTGATGGGTTCCCGTTGTCCACCATCCCCAGGTGGTGTCTGGTCACCTGGCCTGTCTTCAGCAAGAATCCCGTTAGGTCGTTAGGTCGGTTTAGCCAGAATCTCCCGCAACCCACTTACCCTTGAGGTTTCCCTTAGTAATTTTTCCACCCACCAGCCCCTCACCCTGCTCCTCAGCTACAAAATCCTCACTTTTTCCCTTGTTGCGTTTGGAGTTGAGCCCAATCTCTCTCCTTGGCCGCACACTCCATCGCAGCAGTTCCTATACCCATCGTAATAGTCTCAGATAAAGTCTGCATTGCTGTTTTAACAAATGTCAGAATAGGTTTTTCTTTAACAGAACTTCCAATTTGTGAGTTTCCTACTCTTTCTTCTCCCTGTTTCTGCTTGCAGAGAGAGTATTTCCTTTTTTTGTTTTTTTTTTAAAAAACCTTTGTGCATTTAGACATTTCTCCCTAATCTCTCTTCTTGCACATACACCTGCTTGTGACCCCACAGCTGTGCTCCGTGCCCCCCCCACACACAGCCCCCAGCTGCATCGGCTGCACCTCCTGCCGGGGTGAAACTGGGCTCGTGGAAATCAAGGCGCCGGCACCCCCAAGGAGTCAGACTTCTCTCTTCTCTCAGCTCTGCACTTCCTGTCCCCTCACCTCCCACCTGGCTCCCCTCTTTCCAGTGACTCTATGTACCCACATACGTGGGGGTTTTAACAACTTTGAGATCTGCCAGTCGTACCCAGCACTTCTGTCCCCGAGACTCAGCCACACACTGTCCTGCAGGAACTGTGCACCCTATTGCACGGGGCTGCAAATGTTCCTTTCCCACTGT
This sequence comes from Lemur catta, assembly GCF_020740605.2. Lineage (NCBI taxonomy): Eukaryota > Metazoa > Chordata > Mammalia > Primates > Lemuridae > Lemur > Lemur catta. The sequence goes on along the minus strand of NC_059141.1, from coordinate 6,506,439 downwards.
CCTCTCCTCTCATCACAGTCATAATACTGGGAGCGTCCCTTCTTAGGGACAGGCCAGATCTTATCCACCTCTGTGTCCCCCCTGCCCTTGGCACATACAATGTCTTTACCACGGCCCTTTAGAATTTATCCACGGCCAGCGTCCACAGAGGACGCCTCCTAGAAGTCTTGAGATGTTCAGGATCCGCCCAGATTGCCTAGAACCCAAACACACGCCAGAACAGGACTGCTTTGTCTATCTCAGTCTGGTCGGCCACTGTCCCAAAGGACTTGCCCAAAGACAAGTCACCACAGATGCTCAGCAGCTCAAGGGTGGGCTCCCCCAGACCCAGGCCCCTCTGAGTACACTCCCCGTGACCCACCACATTCCCCTTTACTGGTGCCCCCAACACCGCCTGTGTTGTTTTCCATCTTTGAAATTGGAAGATGCATCAAGACTGAAACATGGTACCAGTCACGGCAGGGTCAGTCATGGTTAGAATAACCTAAATGGCTGATCAATAAATGGCCAAGTGAGACGTGCATGAACCCTCAAGAGCAGCTCGGCTGTGTGCACTGAGGGGTTCCCCACAGCACTTTGGTGGGGTGTCCTATCAGTCCTAGCAGTGTGATGGCTCAGCCCAAGACGCTGCATCAGTGAGAAGTAACAGATGCTTATGAAACTGTCATCAAATCCTATATTTAATAAATCCAAGCCCAGAGTTCTTTCCAAAGATGCATGCAGAACTCTCCAAATTGCTTGGTGGAACTGGAATTCTATCACATAAATTACCTCATAAAAACACAATCATTGGCTCAAGGTTTCCATACTGAGATTTTTGAGATTTTTCTTTATAGTAGTAATATTTCTAATAGATATCTGGCTTATACATAAAGCACCTAAGCCTGCCTCAATTTTAAATACAAAGTCACTTTATGAAGAATCTGCTAATTCTACACAATTCTGTATACATAAAGGAATAATCCCTGCAAGAAAACTGGGACATGTCCAGTGTCCCAACCAGGGGAGCTCACTCCTACCAGGTGAGACTGCTGACTTGCATCGGTCTGGGGTGCGCTGACATGAACTCACAGCCCCACTTCCTGTGAGCCACGTTCATAGCCTTTCAGAGCTGGGCCAGGTTCCTTCCTCAGCAGCATGAAAAGAGACATCTTTGCCTCCTCGGTCACCTCCAAGTATCGTGGATCTGGCCACAGAATCGGTGGTGAGCTCTGGGATTCCCTGGAGCCCCACCACCAGGATCATGCAGGGAAGTCCTTCATGCCCTGGCCTGTCACAAACACCCGAACAGGAACGGAGTTGCCATAACACATGGCCACCACCTCCCACATGCATTCCGTTGTTGGCTGAACAGTGGCCACCAAAAAGATATGTCTAAGGCTTAATCTTTGGTACCTGTGAATGTGATATTAAGTAGGGTCTTTGCAGATGTAATTAAGTCCAGGATCTTGAGATAAGATCATCCTGATTTAGGGCGGGTCCTAAATCCAGAGGCTGGTGTCCTTACAAAAACAGGAGGGGACACAGACACACGAGAACACCATATGCAGACAGAGCCGGAGACTGGAGTGATGCATCTGCCACCCAAGGTACACCAGGGATTGCTGGAAGCCACAGGCAGCCAGGAGAGAGGCCTGGGACAGAGTCGCCCTCCGGGCCACCAGAGGGAACCAACCCCGCACACATCTCACTTTCAGATTTCTGGCCTCCGAAATAAATTTGCTTTAAGCAGCTAAGTTTGTAGTAATTTATTACAACAGCCCTAGGAACCAACACAGATTCTAAACCCCAATTCCAAGGAAGACTAAGGAGCTACTTTTGTTGACAACTCTCTGGGATCCCGGAACAGTGGCCCAGGTGTGCAGGACTGCGGCCGTGTGGCCAGGTTTCCCGCAAGGAAACAAGAGGGAGGAGCACTGTGTGGGTGGGAGCATCAGGCTAAGGCCCCCTAAGAACGTGTTCAATAAGCAACGCTGTACCTTCCCCCACAGCTACTCTCTGGGGAAAAAGCAACTCAATAACCTTGGATGAGTGAAAGCCACTTGGATGGGTTAAAGCCACTTGGAAAACATTGAGAGAGGACAGCAAATGCATCAAGAATAAGTATCCGACGGACCTCCAAAAGCTGGAGCTGGCACACAAGGTAGCAGCTGGTATGCAGAGACAAACCTCAATGCCCACCTTATGGTGCGTCAGATCAACTGTGTGATGATGAAGTCGGGGAATGAGACCAACGTGGAGAACACAAGAGCTCGTGACAAATCATCACAGAACTTCAGGGACGCTCATGCCACCTCAGGATGCATTAACAGAGGCATGGCATCAAGAACACGGGAGGGTAGAGCAAAGTGACCGGCAGCTCAGGGCCTGCAAGGACGCTTGCCTTCACTGCTGGGCGCCAAGTGGTGAAGGGAAAGGAGCTGGTCCCCCTGGAGACGCAAAGACTCAGCGGGAAGACCTTTCCCACAGCCCTGAAGGACAGACCAGTGGGTAGAAGGTTCAGGAAGAAAGACTGGTTTCATACAGGGAGAAATTTCTCCAGTCAGGGCGGTGCAGTGGCCGGCCCGGGCCGTGGGAGCAGCCAGGGGTGGAGGGGAGGGGGACTCCGGGGTAGCACAGGGTCTGGGGCCTGACACCCTCCCAGCCCTGAGCTGCAGGGCTGCCCAGGCCGCTCCTGCTGAACCTCATTTTCTTACTCTCAAACCACCCTGAACAGATGGGTGTTACATTTGGCCAGGACGGTTTCCAACGGCGATTCCAAATATAAGTCCAGATCCGTTCCAGGCCTTCTGTGCTGTGGTTATTTTAGAGGCTGCTGGTGTGGCCTGTGGGGTGCTGCTCGGCCCCTTCCTGGGGCACGCAGGGGTCCTGGGCCCCCTGAGGGGCAGTGGGACGGGTGAGTGTGTTGAGGGGAGGAGGCTCCCTCAACCAGGCGCCTCTGAAAGTGACCACATCTCTCCCCGCAGGCACAAAGGGGTGGCCAGCAGTGAGCCTCAAGGCTCTGCCATGTGAAATCTGGTTACCCCAAGAACACGGCTGAATTCACTCGATGACATTTACAGGGTGCTGCTCTGAGCCAATGTGCACAGAGGTCGGCACGCCGGTCACTGTCAGAGCAGGAGAAGTGACTACACCATGGGCACCTCCTCCAGGCCAGGCTCTGTGACTGCTCTCCAGGTTCAACTCCTGCAGTTTCCCCAGTTTCCATCCCTGGCATGGAGGCTGGCGGTCACAGAGGGCGGCCAGCACCAGGCCCCGTGCTGGGTACCGCATGTGTGCTCGGGTTGTGTCTCCACAGCCCCGCATGGGATGCATGGACCCCATCTCACGGGGCAGAGGACTGACATGCAGAGAGCTTAAAGAGTTTGCCCACGGGCACACAGCCCAGGAGCGCCAGGGCTGGCACCCAAACAAACCCAGGGCTGCCTGACCCCAGAGCCCACTGGCGCGGCAGGTGTGCCCCTGCCCCCTAGTTTAGAGGAGACAAATCGGTGGCTATGGCGGCGGGGGCGGGGGGGGGGCTCGCCATTTGCACCGACAGTTTTTGGGTTTTGTTTGTTTTGATGTTATTGTTTTAGGTGTGCAGCGACTTGGAAGCAACGGTCAATCCTGTCACAGAACTTCTTAATGAGTCACAGCAGACTGGCGAACAATTACAAAGTGTAATAGAGCAGCGCACAAATGCTTAGGACAAATGCGAGGAGCTTCGCTGCCACGGTCAGGAAGCGCAAACGTGTTTATAACCTCGAGTGGGCACCTAGAAAAGTGACAGCAACAGCAAACAGATGTTCAGGCGCCCACCACAAAGCCAGGACACGCCGTGCGGTCTTCCATCACTTAGCGGACACGCACTGGTTACTGTGATAGCGCACCAGCGATGAGCGGTTTTGGTTCTTACGTGGTGACTTGCTTATTAACTGGCCTGCCCGCCACGTGCAGGACGCTGAAGGTGCTAGCGCCAGTGTCACTAGTTTGCGGAAACTTCTCTTTACAATGGGTTTTGCCTCTTTTTGTTCGTATTATTTTTATATTGATATAATCCACATACCGTAAAATTCACCCCTTTAAAGTGAACAATTCAGTAGTTTTTAGTAGATGCACAAAGTTGTGCAACCATCACCGCTCCCTCCTTCCGGAACACTTTCATCACAACAGTAAGCTGGCTGTTGGTTTTCACATGTCAGTTCCCAGAGGGGCCCATGTCAGAAGTCACTAAGATCACCAAGCTTAAAAGGCACATGAAATCACAAGCTTCGGTCTCAGGTTCAATTAGACAAGGGCAGACACTCGATGGCCGTGGCTGTGACATTTCCTCCAGTCACTGCTCCGTGCACGGACTTCTCAGAGAGCCGTGCTTTGAGAAAAGGTTCAGCCGATGCGGAAGTTGTGGGCAGCTGGGAGCAGGTCCCGCTGCTGGCCCGGCTCTCTAGGGACACCAGCCACACCTCCCGGAGCTCTCTGAGTTCCCCTGTCAGCTTCTCAATAACACTCACATGAACAGTCACACTTCTTCAGCCAGGAGTCCCCGAGAAGGGACACAGTCACGTCCTCCAATTCACAGTCCTGTGGCCACAGGAGAGTCATGATAAATGTGGTTACAAAAATGAAACCAGAGCCCCTGGCCTCGTTATTCTCCATTTGCCGGCATCCAAATTTAAATCACTGATCAATAACTTCCCGACCTCTGATGTGGGGCCGTCAATACTGATGATACGTATTTTTCCTACCAGGAAAACAAGGTCATTTGATGTAGCTGGGAAGGAGCCCTTTTGTCCCACTGAATCACAGACCAGCGACATCTCACCACGAGGCTCAAGGAGACGGGACCGGCCGGGCGCGCTGACTCAGGGAGACAGGCAGGGACATGCAGGGTCCGCTCAGGCCGAGCACAGCACGGACGCTGTGGGGGCCCATCTTCCACCAGACGAGAACATCCACGTTTGGAAACATCCAAGTGAATGCAAAGCTTCCTGTTTGCTGGGGCCACCTGGGCAGGCGTCTTTGCTTTCCCACCAGGCCCCAGGTTCCTGAGCACAAGACAGGTTCCCAGTCCACCTACCAGAGCTTCCAATCCCAAGGCCTTGGTAAATTTCTCGGACTGGAAGGCAGAACCTCTCGGAGGCAACACCACGCAACCTCGACAGCTCCGAGCCCCTCTTGGTTCACAAAGCACTTGCTCGTGATTCCCAGTGATCCCGATGGCAAATGTCTCTACAGGTGAGACAATCAAGGCACACTGAGGATGGCCAGCTACCCCTGGTTACAAAGCCAGGCCTCGGCCCCAGGGTGTGGGACCCTCGATGCAGAATGACGGCCACTGCACCCCAGGGCTGGCCTGGGCCCGACATTGGCCTCTCCCTCTCCTTCGGCAGAGCAGACCTCACTGAGCGGCCAGGTCCCCAAGCTCTGCCTGGTGGCCCCAGGGTCCATCCTGAGGCACAGAGCTCACCTTATAATCTACAGACCCAGAAACAAGGAGGCCCTTTTCCCCTAGGGCGTTCCTCCCGCACGAACCGCCCTTTCCAAACAATCCGTGTGGGAATACACAGTACTGCCAATGGCTTTGCAAACCTTTCCCAAAAAAATAAAGTGTTAAACACGTGGGAGTTTTCAGCTTGATGGTTTTCTCCTACCAATAACAAGACGTGGACCCTCACCAGGTGGGGGGACCTGAGTGGTCTACAGAGAAAACCTCCACTAGGCCCAGGCTGTCCTGGCCTGGGTGCTGCCTGCTCCCTGCCCGGCTGCGGTCTGAGGCCGACCCCTGGCCCTCGGGTGGCTCAACAGCTCGACCTGATGAAAGTGACCCCATCCCCTGCTCTGGCCCATGTCAAGGTGTGCCAACCTAAGCAGGCAGCTTCTGAGATGCAAAATGCCTGAGTTTCCTAGGAAATTACCAGGCAGCTTCACTAAAGACACCACTACAGTCTTCCTCAAGACTTGTAACTTCTGCAGGTAGTTACAATACGACTCCTTGCAATTCTTCACTTTCCAGTCTTTGGAAAAGCAAAGAGAGTGAGAGCTGGAGGGGGAGGAAGGAGGAGAAATTCATTTGTGGCCGTTGTCACAACCTTTATACTCCGACAGCCTTTCTTCCCATTCCATCCCTGACCCACAGAGGACTTCTCCGGATTTCCCTCTGGGATAGTTTATACTAACACTAAAGCCCTCAATGCTGAGGAGCAGCCTGCTTTTTAATCCTCGTGCAAATCTGTCGTAGAGAAAATATCGCGTGACATTTCCAGTGCCAGACTGTCCTCTCCTGCCTGAGAACATGTCGACAGCTTTCAACTGGTGCTTCCAGGGGCTTGGAGAAGTCGCGCTGTTTGAAGAAGGGTTTTCAGCGCAGCCGCAGCCCAAAGCAGCAGGAGAGATTCTGCCTCAAGTCAAAGGTCTACGGCAATTCCAGAGCATAAATGCAGCTCAGCTCCCTCTGGGAGTGCTGGTTCTTGCCTGGGGGTGGGCCTCTTGCTCTCTCTGATGCTGAGGGAAGCAGACGAGGTGAGCCCAGGCTTAGGCACCCAGAGACTAGGGTCCTTACTGCATACAGAGCTTTGCAAAACCGGGGTGTTATCCCACCGATGAGTCACAGCCCACTCCCTCCCAGGAACTGCGTGCGGCTGAAAGACCCGTCTCCCAGGCGGACCTCATGCAGCCTCGGGTGGATGGACGGGAGCTCCCTCACCTGGGACAACCCTGAAGGGCCCCCACAGCTCCAGAGCTCCCCAGAGGGCAGGCTGAGACCTCCCTTACCACACAGCACAACCCACGCCTCCTCTGCCTGCCCTGCCCCCACCACCCCACCCAGGGCTTATCCTCAAAATCGTTCCCCGTACACCTCCAGCCCACAGCTGGCCATCCCTAGCTGTGCACGCCAGGAACCAACCTTGACCGGTGAGATGCTTGGCTCCTGGGTCAGACCTGCGTGGGATCAAATCCCAGCCGGCAACTTACTAACCCTGTGACTCTGGGTAGGTGATCTAACCCCACCGAGCCCACCTGCCTCACTGTGAACACATCATGGCAGCCCCCTCACCTGCTTGCAAAGCTCCAATAGGGCAATGCCTGAAAAGGGCTTAGCACGGAGCCAGGCCAGAGCCAGAGCACAATTAACACCAGATTATTTCACTGAGGCCTGTCCCCACCCCTCAACTAGACAGAGGCTGCATGCTAACAACGGGCTGGATTCTGCTCTCCTGTGTACGTACAGCATCTAGCACATCAAGGGGGTCCAATAAATACAGCCATGTGTCACTTAACAACGGGGATATGTTCTGAGAAACGCTTTCTTAGGCAACGTCCTTGCGCAAACAGCACTGAGTGCACTTACACAAGCCTAGATGGTGTAGCCCACCGCACACCTGGGTGGTACGGTACACCCTGCCGCCCCAGGCCACACACCTGTGCACCTGCATGTGACCACACGGAACGCTGCAGGCAGCTGTGACACAATGCTAAGTGTTTGTGGATCTAAACAGAAAAGGTACAGCAAAAATACGGTGTTCTAATCCTATGGGACCACTCTCACATATGTGGTCCATGGTTGACTAAACCTTCATTGTGCAGTGCATGGCTGTATTTAGTGAGTGAATAAATGAGTGATCAGTTTGGTTATTATTATTAGCTACTACTAATACATAATAATAGTAGCTAATTTATAATATTTTCCATTTGTCTAGCACTGTTTAAAGACATTACTACATATATTGAGTCATTTAATTCTCACAGCCTTTCAGATAGGATTATTTTCCCCCATTTTACTGATGAGGAAATGAAGCACAGAGAGGTTAAGCTACTTGTCCCAGGTCACAGAGCCAGTGAGTAGCAGAGCTGGAGTTCCAATGCAGACCACGGGGACCCCAGAGGCTTTGCCACTGTCACTATGACCCTGGCACACCCCCCATATACTCCGTGGGCGGCGGCAGCTCACCACCTTCGTGCCCCGCCACGCACCCTGCAGACGGAGCGCAATCAATAACACCAGGACTCCCGGCCAAACGTTTGGCCCCATCATGGCCCCGTGTCCCAGTGAGCAACTGCACAGAAATGGATGCATTTCATTAAAAGCCTCGTTTCCTTCCCAGTTTATTGGCATAAATGGATGAATTATTTAACCAGTCCAGGGTTGTTAAAAAATCAGCTTATATAAGCAGATGAAGAAAACAACTACCCAGGTTCCAAAGCTCGAGGGGTTCCAGTCGAAATCGAGCTCTAACTCTTCACCGAGCTGAGCGCCCTCCCCCTGGACTCACGATCATGAACGTGAAAACCCACCATCCCTGCGGTGGTCGTTTCTGGGCACTGCACTGAGACTCCACACAGAATTAAAACCAAAAGACAGACGCTGTAAAATCCTTAACAGATGGTGCATGACCCCCCTCCAAACGTCCCTGGACTAAACGAGGAATGCCACCAGGCTGGAGGGGCCAGCAGCAGGTCTCACGTCTAACGGGGGCTATAACGGCCTCGGGACTAAGAGGCCAACTCTGCCCGCTACCCCTGGCGAGGAGGCAGGAGGCTGATGTGAGATGCGTTTGAAAAGCATAGTCTTTACCACTTACAAATGGGATTAAATAAAGGAAAATACTGCTTCTAAGTGGCGGCTTTTTTTTAAATTAACTAGGCCAATTTAGTGTAGGAACGCATCAATTTACTCTTAAATTGTTGTGCTTTCCTACAGAGAGAAACTTGGAATGTGAATTCTTGGCTAGCCTCTCCCACCATATGAACCATTCCATCCACTTCTTTCCATTATTCCTGTTTTCCTCCAGAAAAAAAATGGACTTAACTGTTTATATCCTTCTCTGGAAACTTAAAAGTGATTTGACTTTGGCTACAATTCCAACATTTTCAAACGCTCAACCTTCGATCAATTATAGAAATAAAGGGTAAGCATGAACCTAAAACTAGAAATCAAAGTGGGTCTTTTTCCCCTTCAAGCCAATTGGTAGAAGGAAAAGAACAATTTGGCCCAATCCAACTGGCCGTGCGCAACCCCGGGGATCTCCCACTCGCAGACGAGCGAGGCCGCGGAACCACCATGTGGGCCAGTGGCCCAGGACCCAGACCAAGGGAACTTTGGCCAGGAGTGTTTGTTTCTTCAAGAGCGACCCAAACACAGCAACGTTTATTCCCTTTCTGGCTGGGATGGGTAATGAGCCAGTCATTTCAAACACGCCATGAATCAAGGGTTTCAGAAACGAAGGAATTCCTATTGTTACATATTTTTATAAATGTTTAAGTGATGAAACAGCTACTGCTGTCAGTAACCCACACAAAATGTGCACATAAATACACACTCCCTCTGCACAGGGGCTGCATGAAGCTGGAAGCTACTGTTCTCTGTCTGGCAGCCCCAGTGTCAACGTGGAGAATGGGGGTGGCCCACAAGGATCCCCAATTCTTGGTATTCACACCCTGTAGTCTCTTCCACTTGAGTGTGGCTAGACCTAGTGACGTGCTTCTAACAGAATATGGCAATGGTGATAGGATGTCATGCCTGTGACTAGGTTACAAAAGATGGTGGCTTTCAGTCTCCTAGGAGACTCTCCCCCTCGCCAGCATGGATGAAGCCAGCAGCCATGATGGACAGACCTCGTGACAAGGTATTGAGGGCAGCCTCTCACCAAAAGCCAGCGAGACCTGAGACCCTCGTGCCAACAGCTCTTGAGCCCACAACTGTGTGAGCTTGGAGGCAGATCCCTCCCCACTCAAGCCTTTGGATGAGACCCCAGCCCTGGCTGGCACCTAGACTGCAGCCTGTGAGAGCCCTGAAGTAGAAGACGCCCCAGGTTCCTAACCTCCAGAAGCTGTTTTAAGCTGCTAAGTTTTGGCGTAACTTGTCAGCAGTAGATAACGCAGCAGGCAATGAAAGCACTGGGTTGGTGCCCTGAAGCATGCTGCTGCCACTGCGTCCTGCCCTTCTCCTCCTCAGCACCAGGACATTTGTCAGGACAAAGCCAAAGTCCTGATTCTCTGATAAAGTGCCACTCCCAGAGAGCAGGCACCTGTCACCACCATCGTTCCCGGCTGTACATATGCTCAGCACCCAGCACAGGGCCCGGCACACGGCAGGGGCTCGTGAACAGCTGAACTGATGGACTATTTCTGCTAGATTGAGGACCAGGAGGCAAGAAACTTTCACTCTCAGTTCCTAGTATAAATAGAGCATTTGTTCTTAAAAAAAGGGAAGATCAAGTACTGGCCCATGAGCCTCCTTCCAGACGGCGACTCCGGCCGGGTTCTGAGAGACGCGGCAGGCAGGTCTCGTTCTGGCGGAGCTGTCTTGCACCGGGACGGCGCTGCTGTCCTCCCTGTTCAAGGCCTCACCTTTACGGTGCTGGTTCCTCAGAGGTAGAACCAGAACCCCAGGAAGAAAGAGGCACACTCAGGAAAGCTGGCTCTACCTCCAAGAGGACCAGTGCTTTTTATTTTTGTACCCACTGTTCTCTCTGCTCAGAATGCTTCTTCCCCTTGACCCACCTTCCGTGTTTACTCAGTGAACTCTTATTCATCCTTCAAAACCCAGTTGGCATCAACTCCTCCAGTTTAAGCCTTTCTGGACCTCCCCATTCCTACCCCCCTCCCTCCCATTCTGCTCTTGCTGAATCTGCAGGACCATGACAAACCACGGCCACGACTGTCTGACCAGCCCAGGAGCTCCTGTCTTCCCAGGGCCCAGAGCAGGACTGGCACACGCTGAACCCAGTCCCGACAGACTGTTCCACACAGCTACAACACGCTGCTATTTCACTCTCTCTCAGCGCCCTGCAGTTCAGCGTGACCTTCCCAGAATGAGGGACTAGGGAGAAGCGAAGGAAAATGTTCAGTGAGCAGAGAGCACACTCTTGAGAGAATGTTCCCACCCTGGGAGCGGCAGCTGGGTGGCGGTGGGGAGGGAGGCAGAGCAGCTGTGAAAACACCTCTGCGGGCGGCGAGGGGTCAGCTCCATCAGCAGCCTCCAAGGCTGGCAGTTGTGTCATCATGAGATCCAGGCTGGTGTGTCAACTGCTCTCAGACCAAGGGAGACCAGTCCACCATGAGGAAAAGGGCCAAGTCCCTGCCTCCAAAGCGTGTAGGACATGTAGGAGCAGGAGGACGTGGCAAGGGACGGGAAGGTCAGTGGCTGCCTCGGAACCAGAGCGATGGATTCCTGAGGCTGGAAGACACGCAGAGAGCAGAGAGTGAAACCACACCCGGCATCTGCGGGACGGTGTGGCACCAGGAGAGCTACCACGCGCTCGAGCTCAGGGGGCTGAGGCTGGGGCTGAGCCAGCTCTCCTCTGACCGGGGCACACTCAGAGCAGCAGGCTCCATGCAGAGGACTCCACGAGAGGGAGGGGGATCAGCCCAGAAGTGTGGCCAGGGCCGACTCTAAAGCACGTCCTGTGGGGGCAGCAATGCTAAGCGAAAGAAGCAAGAGGTAAGACTGTGTATTCACACACACACACACACTCACACACCTGCACAGAAAAGAAGTCTGGAAGGAAATACACCAAAATATCAATAGCAATTATCTGAGTGGGAGATTACAGGTATTTTTGAAAATAGTTTTCCTTTATAGTTTTCTAACATATTTCCCAAAACATCCACAACAAACATGCCTTATCGTTACAATTGGCAGAGGTCTGGGGCCAGGACTGCGCCCTCTGAGGAAGGAATCAGAGGTGCGTGAGTGTCCGGGGCCGCTGGAACAAGTCGCCGCACGCTGGCGGGGCACAGCAACAGCCTGTTCTCGCACAGTCTGGCAGCTACGAGCCTGGAGTCCAGGTGGGGGCACGGCTGGTTCCTTCCAGGGATTCTGAGGGAGAATCTGTCCCAGGGCCCTCTCCTAGCTTCTGGGGGCTGCCGGCAATTCCTGGCACTCCTTGGCTTGTGACAGCATCACTCCAATCCCTTCATGTGGCATGCTCCCCTGTGTCTTAGGGTGGGGACCAGGGTCTACCCTAACCCAACATGACCTCATTTCAATTTCTGTGCATCTGCAAAGATCCTCTATCCAAATAAGGTCACAGTCACACATGCTGGGGATCGGGACTTCAGCACAGCATGCTGGGGGGCACAATTCAACCCATAACAAGACACAGTTAGCCCAAAGGAAAATAAGATACGAAGGACTGTGGCCCCTGTCTGTAAATATCCGGTGGGCTGTCCCACTGTGGAAGGGTTAGACTTGGTCTGTGTGGCTTTAAGATAAGAAATTGGAGCAAAAAGTGGATGCTCCCAAAAGACAGACTTGGTTTCAAAATAGGAAGAAGAGAGCTGTCCTGAACCAGTTTGGTCACCTTGGTGGGAAACTCCCTGTCTCAGGACCTGAGAGCAGACTGCTCCCCTGCCACTGCCCCCCGACATGGTGGAACTTGTAGGGAGCACTGGACTAAATACTTGTGAGATTCTGCGATCCACACAGCATCGTCAATGACACAAGCATTGCCCAGCACTGGCCAGGCCACCCCGTGCTGTCTGTTCAGACCTGTAGCTTCCCTCATCCACACTGGGCAACCCTGATCTCAAAGGCAGAGCAGGTCTGTCCATCACTGTCCTTCCTTTCGGTCTTCCAAGGAAAGCTGGAGACCACACACTCAGGGCTGTCAAGAGTAAAGGCATCAACCGGTCGGGAGACAGGGAATCCAGGAGTGAAACCACACGGGGAACCCTGCCCCCCGGTGCTGAGGGTGCTGCCCAAGCCCTGAGAGCACCCAGGGAACCATCCCGTGTCCCCAGGCCAAGCCCGCCAGAGGCTGAAGGGCCACAGACCAGGGTCAGGATGGCTAAGAAAACAGTCTACAATTTGTTTAAACACAGAGAGGATTGCTCCAAGAATAATATTTACATAAGAAAAAGCAGTAACATTGCAAGTTAAGTTTATTTTTTTTTTTAAAAGAGGCAAAATCTTGTTTGTGATGAGAAGGAAACACAGTTCTTCAAAAGCGCCTTTCCTTTCCACCCCAGATACAACACGTGGAACCGCTCACCTCTCCACGGGGTCCCTGAGCATGACGATCAGTTTGGCGTCTGGCTGAAAGGCGTGGATGAAGTCTTGGGTCAGAAACGGGGGCTCTCCGTCCGTGCTATTGTCGTAGAAGAATGTCCAGGCATTGTTATCCCACATCGTGGAAGCGCTGGCCTCCCCTAGAAGAGGAAACAGCGAGTGAGCCCTGCTGGCCCCGGTGCCTTCGTCCTAAACAGCCGTGATGGGCGAGGGGATCAGCCATCGCTGGCAGATGGGACTCCCCTGCCACCGTGCCACCCCCTGATCCTCGAAAGCTCTGTCTGGAAATGCAGGCGACCCACGCAACATTGAGTGTCCCCTCGAGCTCTTCTCTCCAAGGCGAGCAAAAAATAAAACCTTTACCAGCGTCTGGCCCCCAGTTTCACAATGTTCAGCTTTCCTCACAGTGCGTAGCTCCGTGGCATTTCAAGGGCCCACTGAGAACGCACTAGTTTCCTTCAAAAAGCATCAGGGATAAAGGAGTAGCTCGGGGAAGCTAACCCTTGTTAGGAAACTGGTGCAATTTGCACCTGTCTTTCCTTGAAACCGTAATGGCCAGTCCTGACGCACATTCTAGACGGAAGGAGAGAGAGGAGGAGAGAGAGGAGGGCTTTGCCAGAGGCTCACGGGACCGCAGCCTCGGGCTCTGTCTCCTGTACGGCCACTGCTCTGCACACAGCTGGTGCTCACTCAGTGCTGCCTCGGTGAACAGGAACTGGGTCCTTGCCCCTAATTTAATCATGGCCCTCATGACCGAAGGGTGAAAATGGTCAACACACGTTCCAGGACAGAGGTGAGGCCAAGACACAGGCATTTCAACAACACAGACTCTCAGATTATTGAACCAATTCCTTGCTTTATTTTTTTAGGACAGTCTTCAGAGATTTAGAAAGATAAATCAATCAGTTCTACCCTCAATTTCCTGGCGTTTTGTCTAGGACTATAGGACACATCGCAAAGTCATTTACTCGGGGAAAATCTGAGCCCAAAGACCGAGTCTCTTCGGTGGAGACCAGCGCATCGCACAAAGCGGATGCGAGCAGGGCCCTGTTAGTCCTGCTGGATGTGGAATCACGTCCAGCGAACACCTCTGTTCTGGACTTTTTTTTTTTTTCTTATTTTTTTTAGGAGATAATACCCAGGATCACACAAAAGACAAATCAATCAGAAGTCCTCAGAAAATTCTACTCACAATGAATAAAGGAACATACAGGACAAGTGAACTATCTACCTAAACTGGCATAAATTCTGTCAAATCTCAAAAACGAACTGGTTCTAGAACCACAGAATCATTTGTCCATCTACCTATCTTCCTTCCATCCATGCACCATCCATCCATGCATCCAGAAAGCATTCATTTGGTGTCTAATGTGTGCTCCACATTGTGCCAGGCACTGGGACATACGAGGGAAACAGCACGGCCCCTCCCCTCTCAGATTTTACAACCCGAGGGGAGACAGACAACTCCAGAAGCAATCAGCACCATGAGGGGGGCCCTGGGAGCAGAGGCAGGTGCCTTGCAACATGTCAAAAGCCCCAGCCCCAAGGTCAGCCCTCAAGTTCAGGCCACATGAGTCCTGAACCTCTGGTGTAAATCTAGCTTTAGCACAGACTGCTGAGGAAAGGCCCTCTCTGACCTAGGGGCCCAAGATGATGAAAGATCCTCATGTCTTTGCCCAGGATCTACCCAGAGGAGCTGAGGTAGGTTAGAATCACATTTCAGCACTGGGAGTAGCCGGGAACCAACCTGGTTCAATTCAACAATCCCATTTTACAGATGTACAGACTGAGTCCAGAAACAAGAAGAATGACTTGTTGTACGGCACGGAGCTGGCTGGTGACACAGGCAGGGCTAGATGGCGGCTACTCGTCTGCCTCTCCACCCTGCCTGTCGCACCAAGAGGCTATCATAAAATTCACCAAACTCTGCTTTAAGTAAATAGCAGCATAGTAATTTTATTTTTTGTCCTTTTTTAAATCTAGAAGTAAGTAAAATTAGAAAACTAAACTAAGACTTTCCTTTTTATTCACTATCTTAGTCTCCATTTCCTGGCCCAAGGATGCATATTTTCAGCTCTTTCATAAGAGGATGAGATTTTCCCAGAGGCATACAGTATGGGAGTCACAGTGAAATATACATTAGACTTGTGATTCGGGGAGTTTGGACCCCAAGTTTGCAAAAGATTTGCTAATAGCCAACTCATACTGGAGGTGACTCTCAGTGACCTGATTTAGAAAAAAGAGAATAAATAAATCAGGGCATAGGCATATAAGCCTGTCCCCTTGGACATGAAAGTTATAAGTTAAAAGTCATCTTTCAAATGGCTGATTACAATTCTTCTTAGTAGCTAACAGATTCATTTAATTTGGAGAACCAAAACATAACAGATCTAGGAAAATTAAAAAACAGATCACTGCCTCAGGTAAACAATTTAAGCAAAATATGTGATTAAATTTCTCTCTTACAAAAAGCATAAGTGGATAAATGTCTCTTCAGCTGAATCCAATAAAAAGAGTTATGTCAGATGAGTAAGTCTAAAGATGTAATATATAGCATGAGAACTACAGTTACTAACGTATTTTACACTGGAAATGTGCCAAAAGAGTAGAGTTCAGGTACTGCCAAAAAAAAAAGGTAAGTGGGAGGACATGGATATGCTAATTTGCTTGACTACAGCAATCATTTCACTTTGTGTATCTATATCAAAACATCACGCTGTATACCTTAAATATACACAATAAAAAATTTTTTTAAAGGGTGAATGTTTATTTATAAAATATGCTTGTAAATATTTAAAACAAATGATTATTAATCAAACAACCTCATTTTGAATGCCCAAAGGCATCGGGTTGACAAGGGCTAGGCTTTAAAGCAGCAATTAGTCCTAGGGCTGTGTCTATTTCAAGAGAAGCTGCCACTGTATAGTCCCAGCAGCCGAGGATTACAAAAGCCCCACGTAGTAAATCAATGACTAATCAGTTAACTGCATTTATGATTCCCCAACCAGACCTACTCAGATTGGCAGATCAGGAAAAGAAGTCAAATATGCCTGCTTAAGTTAAATTTAAAAATGGCAACTTTTAAAAAGCCATCAGCTGTCCTTGAGTCTCCAGGGAATTAGAAAGTCAACTAAACAATTTCTGCTTTATAATAATTGTACAAGTGAGGCAAATGTTTTACATAGGGATAAGAGTGATGGCCAGGTGGGGAAGTGGAGGCTTATCAGAAGTCTGCAGCTACCATGCGAATGTTCTGCAGGTGAAGCGAAGTTGGACCTGGTCCAGAGCATGAGTTGGGACCCCGAGGAGGGTGCCAGCCCTCCCGAGAGCCACGCAGAAGCCTTACCGATAATGATTTTATTCATCTTGCCCTCCTCCTTCGCAGAGCTGGCCTGCAGTCCTTGATGGATCTGGTGTGCAGCCAGGTCGAAGAGGTCCAGATAATCCTCCACAGGGTAGCGGTCTCGCAGCCCATCTCTCAGGCGAACAATTCCTATGAGAACCAAGCAGCAGGAATCACTGAGGACAAAGTTGCCACTCTTGGGGTGGTGGCCTCCTGGAGAGTTACCAGAGAGAGATGGAAAGACCCAGGAGGCCCAGCTGCAGCAGCAAAAGGCTCAGCCAGGTAAGCTGCAGGAAGGGCAAGTGGGGATGGGGCCCTCTGAGGACTAGCTGGTCTCTTTCAATCCACACAAGCTATATGCAGTGAAAGACACCACCACTAAGCTTGGCAGTGGCAACTTAAAGGATAGCACTCATATTCAAGAGCTACTGTCTGCTTGGAAGGCCAGACAGTTTGGGGCTGGTCAACATGTGCTCCGGGTGGGACTCTAAAATGGCTGGACAGTAAGGACATCCAGGATGCATGCATTCTGTCAAACAGGAAAAGGGGGAAAAGGGCAGGCCACACGGGCACAGGCAGCAACCTACAAAGTGCCTCATCAGGGCCCAACTAGCATCCTTCTGATGTTTCCTCCCCTGACTATTGGATCAAGCAGACTGTCCATCTGTCCAAACAATAAGGAGAATTGATCATCCCCTGGACAGATACGGATTCTGGCATCAGCCACACACAGCCTAAATTCGCCCAATGCCTCAAAAATGAAAAAATTTCACTTGCAAACATTGTAAAGACACACTGCCCAACACCACAGCTACTAAAGTCCACAGAAACTGAAAAGAGAACATCCACGGCAAAATAACAAGAGGTTCAAGGTGACACTAACGACCGGTTTCCAGAGGCACACCTCTGTTCTTCCCTCCTCCCTGCCAATGGAAAGCTGGTTTCCATTAAGGGGAAATCACCATGAGCCATCAGGGGAGAACGCCCACCCTGCTGTAGGGGAGTGTGCTCAGACACATCCGGCAAATGCACACGGACACGAAACCTTGGCTCCTACAGCGGCCGCTGCTAAACCACAAAAGAAACATTTACACTTTCCTGCACTCCAGGATGAACATCAACAGGATGAAATCAAACATTTGTCAAGAAGCACATTAAGAGTTGGTTTAAGGAAAGCTTCTCTCCTAGGCAACTTGGGCCCTTTACGTGGAAAAATGTTCTGGTGGCTGCTTGGAGTATGGCTGACACAGGCATGTATCACCCCTTAGCTCCAGTGACCAAACGTCTCCTGGCAGAAGGAAAAAGGTCAGAGAGAGGAAACAGTGACCTGAGGGCTGCAGGGTGCCTGGGGCCGGGCCGGAGCAGGGAGGGACAGGCAGTTTCTCAAGGTCAGCCCTAGGGCAAGGGCTGCTGAGCGCAGGTCTCCAGACTTATCTCCCTGTAGTTTTCATATGGCACCCATGGGGCAGACGGGGCAGGTCAGAGAAGCTGAGGCCGGAAGCAGCGGGTCTCCTCCAGGTGTGGAGGCTGCAGCCTGAACAGCAGAGCTGGGGGCCAGGACCCCAGGCCACATGTTTCCAGCTCTGCCACCTGCCTGCTCATGGCTGGGGTCACGTGCCCAGGCTCTCGGGACAAGAAGAGCTGCCAGTTGTGCACCCATCCGTCCCCTTGCCCTGCACACAGCTGGCACTCAATCAGTGTTCACTGGGTGGTTGGAAACCAGGTGCCAGCCCCTGTCCGATCTTTCCACATCAGTGTCCTCTCACCTCCCCAGCCCTGCTTCCCTGGGACCCCCAGCCCTACGAGTGCCGAGGGAACGAATGAATCAGAGAACAAGTGACGAAACGAACGGATCGAGCCGGGAGCACTCGGACCAGCACTCACCAAACCGCTTCCGGGTCCACCAGTGCGGCTCCTTGATGGCGGAGAACTTGACCTCGGGGTGCAGCCGCAGGCGGTCGTAGAGGTCGGTGGTCCCGCACTTCGGCTGCCCGATGATGTAGAATCGCGGCAGGCAGCGCAGGCGGAAGTGCTTGCCGTGCGCATGCGCCAGGTGGCCCCAGAAGGCCTTGCGCAGCGCGTCGAAGGTGGAGCGGAAGCGCTTGGAGTAGAGCACGTAGGAGTTGGTCAGGTAGGGGTCGGTGGTGTTCCGCCCCGAGAACTCCTCGTACCAGCAGGGGCTCTGACTGTTGGGGAGGAACTTATTGGGGATGACTGAAAACATCTGCGATGAAAAAGAGACATGCAAAAAAATTAGCAAAGACACGTTCCAACCACAGTGTGAACATGCCCTAATACTGACTGCAGTGTTCAAATGTGAACTGTTATTTGACGATTTAAAAATAAAATAAAGCAAAACTTGGTAGACAGCCAATGACTGTGCTTTCCTTTTCCCAAAATTTAAAAAAAAAAAAAAATGGGGGGGATGAAGATAAAAGTGTAATCAAAATCCATTCTACCATAATTTACCTTCCCTATATTTATACACACATGGCAATCTAATTAAATGAAACAGTTGGAATCTTCTTACTAGTCGTATATTTAAATTGCCACTAGAGACAAAAATGCTGATTAGGACAGAATAGAAACAGGAAATCAAATTGAACCCAACTTTTAAATCCCAAATAATAATGATCTACAAAAGCAACTTTAACCACCATGACCACATTTCAAGCAAGAAGTTCTGGAATGCAATGATGAGAGGCGGTAGCCCTTAAACATTTTTAGCTGCGCCATCCAGGACAGCAGACTTCCTCCTTGGTGTTCCATAGCATAAGCAGACAGTGCTGTCTCCCTACATTCCGATCCATAAGGCTGTCAAATTCTTCTTGATATATCTGAGAAATTTTCAGTCGTTTTTATTCTGTGTTCCCAAAGATAGTGATACAAAAGGAAGCATTTCTAAAAAATCTGTGTTCCCAAAGATGGTGATAGAAAAGGAAGCCATTTTAAGAATCAGACAATCCATCAAGATTAGCACAAGTCTACTCACATGCAACTCCTGCTTCTTGAGGTCTTCTAAGTCTGGGAGCCGTCTGGTTGTGAACTCGATCCTGGCTGTGATGCTGTTGATAATTAATTTAATGCTTGGATAGTCCTTCACGTATGAAATGTTATTTACAGAGGGTTGGTGATGGTGCTCTTTCATGTCGCTTGGGTTTTCGCTGTCCATCAAGCTGGGGTTGCTGGGCAAGCCTCCATAATGGAAAGGCGATGAGATCAGAAGCTCTTGGTGGGCCCCAGAAAGGATGTAAGAAGCCATCACCAAGGTCATTATTATTAGTCCAAAAATGAGGCTACATCGCTTCCCCTTCTTAAACCGCAAAAACCCACCCCAGCTCTCGTTCCCTTCAGTCCTCACTTCGAGAACAGCAAGCAAGTTCATCTGCTTACTGTCCACATGAAACAGAATTTTGTTTTCTCCTCTGCACGTGGGGCACGCCTGGTGACCGTGATGGGAGCCTCCTCGGCAGCCCACCTGCTGTTTGTGTGCGTCCTCGGGTAACAACTGTATGCAGCAATTAATGCAGTGTCTCATGGTAGTGCCCGGGACTGCTGGCTTACTGAGCTGTGGGTGAGCCCCCCAGGGATTCGGATGCCTACAAGCCGTGCTGGAAAACTTTAAGGATGTCTTGTGATTACATAAGATGGTTGGAAGGCACAAGCAACAGAAACAAATGTAACAATGAGCAGAGCACTAGAGAATGAGGAAGGACATTCTTTGCTTCAGCTCTGAAAGACAACAAAAGGAAGTGATCTCCAATTGTCATGTTCTACAAGAGCCACTGCAACCACAGAGAAGCTCACAAGTTCAGGAGCAATTCTGCCTGCCCTTCAGGTTTTTCCCATGGCACAAAAAAAAGTAGAAGAATTATCGCCGGAGAACATGGAAACACACATGAGATTAGAAGATATCATGGTCTTCTCTTTGACAGATGAATTGGCATGCCATCCATGGAGACACCTGTAAAGGTCTCCACTTTTACATCCTGAGTTCCTTTGGAATGTTTCCTCTTCATGGGGAGCAAACTCTTAAAAATCTTAGATTTCCTAAACAAAAAGAAAGTAAGTTTTATTACATTATGTGGTACTAGCAATAACCCAGGGATCATCTTCCAAGGAGAAATAGATGGTCACTTTCTCTTTTGCACTTGTAAGTTTCAGCAAAGCCTGCCTGGTCACAAGCAAGTCATAGGAAATCATACAGGATAAAAGGAGAGGCTTCAGGTCCTTGTGCTTGGATTTGGGGCGCAATCTCCACCACCAAATGTGGCCCCCAAAACACGAGCACCACCAGCTCCACGACAAGCCACACATCCTCTAACACCCCTGCCTTGATACATCTAAGTTATCAGATTCCCGAATCCCAGGATTTTGCAATCATTCTCAGATTCACACACAGTCAATGACTATGAATTTGAGGGATGAATTGAAATATCAGTGCTTTTCAGTCATGAAAAATCTAAAGAATACTAAGGAGGAAGGCGAGGATGGCAGCAGGCAGAGAAAACATGTTTTTTTCCCTCCCAGTAGCATCAGTAGTCTCTTACCTAGAACTAACCTTTAGTATCGGATTAGGAAGCAAAAGTTAATGAAAATTTAGCAATAATGAATGATTCTCTCCTTCACAGAGTGTATCATATAAAAAACCATTTGACTTTACATTATTAAGCAATTAAATCCAAGATATGGTATTCCTCTGAGTAACAGAGCACTTCAGACCCCAAAATAATTTTTCACTTTCATCATTCTGGGGAAGATATGATTCTTAAAAATCCATTAATAGAATCCTGTGGTTATAAAATGTATTGTCCAAATGACACTGCTTTGTAGATATCACAAAAAGAGCCTCGGATGGGCAAAAAAGGAGAACTACTTAGTTTCTGGCAGTGGTAGAACACCACTAACTGGCTGTGTGACCTTGAGCAAGCCACATAACCTCTCTGAGCCTTGGTTTCCTCACCAGCAAAATTAGGATAATAAGAGTACCTCCCTACTAAGTCTGTAAGAAGTACTGAATTCATTAATACATGTAAAGAGCTTGCATAATGCCTGACACTTATTTAGCATCTCGTAAAATGTAGATAACATTGATAATAGCATCATGGATGACTATTACCATTATGATTTTTAATTGGTCAGTGAATATCAAGAATATTTGAAACAGGATCAAACATAGGATAGCCTATACCACATTATTATTCCTCAGTGATTTGGAATTACCCAAATGCAGTAGACTCACCTGCAACTCTTCATACACACCCCTCAAACAATCCTTACCGTCCTCAGAAAGGTGGTATTAACTAACCCTACATTAGGGCCTCCATGTATTGGCTGAAGGGTTGAACAATCAGAACTCACCAGAAGAAATGTTCACTTTCCTTGGACTGAAAAGCCTATGTTTTTCTCAAAATATGGTGGCCAAGAAATAGCCAAGCAGTGTTTCCAGAAACGTTTTCCACCCACAAAATGTTTGGCTTGCTGTAAGTGCTCCATGCTTAAATTATTTGAAGAAAAGGTGGGATGGACAAAGCACACAGAATTCTTTACAGAGGGGCTTTTCAGGGATTATAAGATGCTAATAAAGCCCTGTCAATCCACGAGACAGGAATATAAGACACAAAGTTGGCAAAACATAATTGGCCAAGGCATCGCACTAAGGTCTCAAGGAACCAGACTGGGAAAGGCTGGTCAGAGCACGCTATGAGTCCAGCAGAGGCCCTAGGGGAGCTGGGACAGGAGCAGAGAAGGGGGCGCGGGAGGGGAGGGCTCTGGGAATCCAGGCCACACAGCCCAGGCCCTTCCCCCCACCTCCCCAAGGGCAGCTGCAGGGACACTCAAGGCTCAAACCTCCCCTTCAAGCTTGCTCAACCACCCCTGCCCCATCCCTTGGTATAAACAATTCTTTCAAACCAAAGAAACAAAAGGGCAAGATCCCCTACTTGGAAACTCCATCACTAAGGCCAAGAAAACATTTTTTCGCATGTCGAAGACAAGGCCGAGCCAGGGTTAAAAATGAGACTCCAACCAGCGGCTCAGTGGGGAGGGAGTTCGCACCCTGTGTCTTTCTGCTGCAGAAGGTCTAATTAGATTCTTTGAAAAAAGCAAAACAAAACATGGACCCTGAAGCTCCAAGACAAGAATGTCCATAATCCGGACACAACAGAATGTGCAAAACGTTCCTAAACAAGAGCAAAGTTATCTTACTGGAAGCAAAGTAAATAAATAAGCCTGGAGAGTCTCGGAGCTGACAGTCCCAAAAGAGAAGAGATGAAGTCGGGGCTTAGCATGGAGTCGGCCAGAGCCCCTGTCTGCCAGGCAGCTGCCCCTCCCACCAGACCAGCCTCTCTGACTCTCCCTTCCTAAACAAAAAGAACTGGGGAGACAATGCAAGATGCCGCAGAGCCTTAGGAAAACACTCAGAGACAGTGTTTTCTCATCTCCCACCGTTCATTCATTCCTTCGTTCAACAATACTTTTTGAAGGCTGACTGTGTGTGTGCTGGGCATGTCCCAGTTGGGGAAGCGGGGCTGAAGCCAATGTAAGATGGGGCTGTGATATAAAAAAAAATGTATCCATGTATATTTGGTCTTCATCCTCAGTTACTGGCACACAGCTTCTAAAATCCTGAGAATTTCCTGAGTGATGGGATGAGAGGAGCATCTTTTGTTATTCACAACAAGCCCCTTTCAACCACACCTGAGTCTATGCTACGGAGGTGACTGGTGGTGGCCCCCAGATAGCTTCAAGAGGGGGGCTGGTCACTAGAAAGACCAAACCTTGATTAGAATCTTGAAACTTTCAGTGTCCTCCTCAACTCCAGGTGGGGGAGGGGCTGGAGGTTAAGCCAGTCACCTGTGGCCACTGCTGTAATCAGTCCCCTGAGGACAGGGTCTTGGAGCTTCCGCCTTGGTGGACACACGGAGGTCCTAGGAGGGCAGCATGCAGGGAGGGCGTTTAAGTAAAGCACTTTCCTGACTTCTGTGGGCCATTCTAGTTAATAATCGAACCTAAGGAGGGGGTGGTGGGAAACCCCTGCCTTTGTAGCCAATTTGGACAGAGTGGGGGTAACCTGGGGAGCTGATCCTTGTGACTGGCATCAGATGTGAAGGAGTCTTTTGGGACTGAGCCCTCAAAGCCGTGGGGTCTGATGCTAGTGTCAGACTTGAATTGACTGGTGGGAAAGTCAGTTGGTGCCTGGAAAGTGGGAGAATTTGTTGGTGCTGGAAAGCACCCCTGGGGGTGCTTCTTTAAGAAAAAATATAAAACTATCTTACAAGTTGTACCAAAACATAGAGCCACTATGGTATATAAAACACACCTCGGTAAAGTTGGGCAAAAAGAACCACCTTGTGACCAGGTGAACAGCTCATGGGTACCCGAGGGCCAGCACATCACGCTCCAGACAAGCCCTCCCCTGACCGGCCAGGCTGGTGCAGGGGTGACCGAGAGACGGGGGCCTCTCCCCACTGGAGCTTCTGTTGCACCGGGGTTGGGGGATGCAGGCAAAAGGCCACAGAGAAGTCCCAAAGGATAAGATAATCTCAGATACTGATAAAGGCCATGAAGAAAAGAAAAAGGGGGAAAGCAGTAAAACCATCAGAACAGGGCTTCCCACGCAGCAGTGCGGTGCTGGGGTTGGCGCATCCTTAGCTGTCAGGGGCTGTCGCGTGCACTGTAGGACGTTTAGCACATCCCCGGCCTCCATGTCCAGATGCCAGTAGCACCTCTCCCCTGAGATCTGACAACCAAAAATGTCTCCAGACATGGTAAATGTCCCCTGGGGGCAAAATCCATCACCCCTGGTGAGAACTAGTACCTTAGAGGAAGGGGAAACTGGGTGAACAGGGCAGACCTCATTTCACAGGGGACATTCGGGCGGAAACCTGAACAACCAGAAGGCAGCCAGTCGCTGGAGACCAGGGGAGGGAAGGCCGTGTGGAGGGGAGGGGGGGGTCACAGGCTGTGAGGATGCTGGGAGCGCAGACCCTGGGACCGTGGCATTGGGGGGCTGGGGGGGGCAGAGCAGGGTAGGAACCTCATGGAAGAGGAGGCTCTGTAGGGTCTAGAAGGCCAGTCAGGGGCCACACTACATATTCTTCTACGTTCTTTCAAAAGGATCTTTATGACATGTATACCGATGGAATAACATAACTCAGTGAAGAAAAATCACACTAATGTGACTGTATTGAAAGGCAAATGGACTGCTCTTATGTTCCTTAATTGGTCGTTTCCATATGCCACAAATTATCCCAAGAACAGTCATTCGGAAACCTAACACTCAAGTTGTTCTTCCTTCGAAAATAAGTAATGAATGCCCCTTGCATTTCACTTGTCTGGAATGTCCACATTTTGGTGCCAGTCAACTGAGATTAGACAGGACCCTTGGAACTTCCATTCATGTGTTAAACCAAAACACTCAGGTATACACTTCAGTTAGACTGCTCCCCAGCCCGGGCTCAATTCTGAGCCCTAAACACAGAGCATAACTGTGGGAACCTGGTACCTCTGTGAGAGATCAGATAGCTGGTCCCAAAATAGAAAGTGTTCAATTACCCAGCCCTTGCTTGCATGGCCCCTATTAACCTATGCACCCCAAGCATCATTAGCAAGCCATTTATAACAAAATTGTAATTGAGAGACCCAGAAATACCACTTTAGATTAAGTAATTGAATGCCCCCTTGGTGTAGGATCGATAAAGGGCATCCAATTTCACCCTAGGAAAAACTTATTAAATTATTGTAGCTATAAGCTGATATAGCAGAAGAAAGATATATGAAACTTCAAAAGAATCTGGATGGATTTAAATAAATAGCTTCATTTAGGTAGAACATTTACATCTGCCCTCTGGGGAGAGAGAGAAAAAAATAGCTAATTACATATTTTACTTTTATGTTTTAAGGGAAAAAATTCAATGGGTCTTAATTAACCTTTACTAAAACACAATGCCTTTTTCTGATTAGCATGTCTAACTGCTGACATTTCTCTTTGGGCTACGTATATGGAAATACATTTTTTTCAAGGACTATTAATCAACAAGTGGAGGAACGAACATTTTTCACATTTAGCTCAAAGATATAAGATTGTTGCTGAGACTGAGAAGAAAACTAAGAAGACTGGAGAGTTCTGTACAAACAACAAATTATTAGTTCCAATTTTCTACCTGGAGTTTGACACTTTTGATCACATCACAGTCTATAACTAGAATAAAACTACACCCCCACCCCCCACCCCCGATTACCACTCACTGGCCCATTGCATAGTGGAAAAGACAGCAGTCACACGGGTCCAGGTTCCAAATTTATGTCCAGCTAGTGACCACAAGTCACTTAAGTTACCTGGGCCTCTGTATTCTCAAAAGAAGTCCCTGTTGGCAACAGATGACATACAGCATTGGAGTTAAGCACCTGAACGCTGAAGCCAGGTTGCCCAGGTTTGACCTTGAACCAGACATTAAACCTCTCTTCTCCCTTTCCTTGGCTATAACTTAGGAATAAGCACAGGACCTATATCATAGCACTGCTGTGCATTAACTGAACTAATTCATGTGAGGTGCTTAAAAGAGTGTCTGGCCCATAGTCAGCGCTCCATAAATGTTAGCTGGTATTTATATATATAGTCCTGGCCCACGGCAAGTATTTGTTAACGAGTAATTTCTTACTCGTCATGATAGATTGCATTATGGGTTCCAATTTAGTATTCCTCCCTGTAGTCATGCTTTTTGTCACATGAATGACGCTGTAGATCCTTCAGCAAAAGAAATGGAATATTTCTCCACCTTTCGGTTTGAGTTGGGTGACTAGCTTTGGCCATCGTGAAGAGGCAGAAGTGACCACGTGCCAGTCCCAATGCCATGGGTGTCCTCTTGCCCTCACGCACCCTCGACATGGCCATGGGAAGGACGGGGCTGGGCCAGGAGGTGGATGGGAAACAGGGGGTGCAGAGACACCTGGCTGAGCCCGCCCGGAGCGGCCGATGCCCAGCTGACCCCCAGCCAGTTCCACAGACACAGGAGAAATAATAAAGGGTTATTGTTTTAAGTCACTGAGTTTGGGCGTGGTTCATTATGTGACAAAGGCTAATCGATATTTTACCCTGTTCTACAGGGTCTGAACAGTTACTCAGTTAAACCAGTATAACCCTAGGTTTGCGAGTTCCCCACAGTGTGTCCCTAGGAGTTAAGAGAACCACGAGCTATTCAGGCCAAAGCAATCCATCCAAAGATCCAAAGATCCAAAGATCCAGCTGAATCAATCGAATCAAAGTCTTCTCCTTAAAGAATCCCTTGGCTAACACCAGCAACAGATATGTCAACACAATGCTGGAAACCCAGATGGCAGCTATTCCCAAATCAAGACACAACCGCCCCAAATGTCACATGCCAGGTTATTTTCTGGCACAATGTGTGTTATGACAAGCACGGCTGTCTTGTTTTAGTTACCCAGCCCCACTCCCCCCACCTCCTGCTGAAGAGGCCTTCCTCCCTGCCTCTTTTTGGAGTTCCTACAATTTCTTCCTTGCTTCCTCTCCCTGAGCAAGGCCTTCCTGTAATCTGATCCTGGTGTTTTCCTTGCCAGATTTCATCTTTCCTGATGCCTGGGACACTTCATCCGTGCTTTGTCTAAAACAGGTGTTCTTAAACCATGATCTGCAGGGTCTTCCTGGCTGGCCTGCTATGAGTGCATACAAAACCCAGGCAAGTCTTTTAAGTTATTTTTAAAGCACACTTGACTGTCTCTTAAGTTCGTCATCAACATTATTTTGGTTAATAACAACTACCTTGCAGGCTTTATATATAGCACAGAAGGTACATTCTTAAGTTACTATTTCATTCCATAAACCACATCCAAAAGAAACAGGCATTTTCCTGAGATTAAATCTCTGCAATATACAGCTAGTTCCTCTCGCATCCCAAGCCCACTGCTTGGTAGAAACATGGGATATAGCAACAAAAATGGTTCCAAGCAGTCAAAATAAGACATTACATGCGGCTTTGGAGCCAGGCAGATCTGCAATCAATCGGACTCAACACTGTACCAGCTTTGTGATCTCAGGCAATAAACTCAATCACTGTGTGACTTGGTTTCCTCATCTGCAAAATGGGAATAAAACTATCTAGTTGTCAAGCATGAATGTGAAGAGGAAGGAGATAATATGCATAAGTACTTACCACAGCATTGGACACACAGCAAGCCTCAGTGAATGAAACGTGCCCTGCATTACGGCTGGAGAGGCCCTCGGGTCTTACTCTGGGGCTACGTGCTTTCAGTGTACATAGAATTCTAGGCACAGGTGTCCAACGTTTTTGTCTGCAACTCATGTGAGGTAATGAATGGGAAGAGCAGGTGGCAGCTCAAGGCAGGCTCACAGGTGCAGGAAGTAACACCCAGGTTTTACAGTAGAAACAAGATATGAAAGGCAGAGAGCCCACCCCGATCATTCAGGCACCTTAGCAAGCAGAGCCGGTAGCTCCGGAGAGCTTGGTACAGCTGCGGGTCGACTCTGGAAAAGCGTAGCCCCTTCCGAATGGCCATGCCAGTCCAGAACTTACTTCACTGCTTAACAGGGAGGGCCAATTTTCCAGAAATGTGCCCATCCCCAAGGTTTGGGGTAAACCAGCTGCTTCCTTATAGATGAGAGGTGAGAGACAGGAGGAGACTCACGGGGGATCCCTGGGGATTTCTACTGCGGAGTCTTTCACAGTATGAAACATTCGAACACCTCAATGATGGGCACCGTCAGAGCCCAGGTCAAAACCATCAATCAAGCAGTGCAAACCTGCAGCTACCTGCTCATCCAGCCTGCCTTTTACAGAGAGGAAACTGAGGCACAATGTGGTTCTGTACCTCCTGTCAATGGAAAGGAAGCCAAACTTGTAAAATGATATAAAGAAGTTTATTCTGAGCCAAATTTGAGGACCATGGCCCAGAGCCACGCCCAAGAAGTCTTGAGCAAGTGGACTGGCTGTGGCTGGGTGACAGTTTGGCTTTATACATTTCAGGGAGACAGAAATTACACATAAAGTCATAAATCAATACATGGAAGGCATACATTGGTTTGGCCCAAAAAGGTGGGACATCTTGAAGCGTGAGCTTACAGGTTATAGGTGGTCTTAATTTTGATTTGATTTGTAATTGGTTAAAGAAATGAAGTTTGTCTAAAGGCTTAGAATGTTGTCAATTAAGATAAGGAAGTCTGTTAATCAGAGACAAGCCACCAGATATATTCCCAGAGGCAGTGGTTTGTTATGTAAACTGAGGACCTGCGGGATTATCTTGTACAGCCTCAGGCCTGTTAATGAGCATAAAGGAAGTCTAGGAGAAGGGAGGGGGCATGATGAGGAATGTGACCTCCCTACTCACGGCCAGTAACTCAGCTTTAGGGTATTTCTGGGGTCCCCTTGGCCAAGAGGGGCTCCATTCAGTCAGCTGGGGAAGAGCTTAAGATTTTAGTTCACGCTCCCAGTGATGCACAGCTCATCATGGAAGGGTAGGGCAAGAGATCCAGGGGGCCGATGCACGGTCTTCCCCTGCCCCGACACAGGGGAGCCCATGCTGACCTCCGCCCCGCCACCCTGCCTGGCCTCAGGCGGCCCAGCAGCTCTCCCAGGCCCCGGGTATTCTTCCTGCGTTTGATCCCGTCAGGAATCCCTTCCTAAAGAGCAGATTTGCAGTGTCACACAAAGATGCAGGACAGGAAGGTGATAGGAGAATGCCAGGAGGAGGATGATGGGATGAAACTCAGCTACCTTCTTCAATCTCCTTCAATCTCCTTTGAGCACCTCGTCAGCCTGGGGCACTGAGTCCAAAACTGCCTGGATTCATCACTCAGCCTTGTCTCCTCCAGCCAGGAAGCAAGATGGGCAACAGGTACAGCACCAGCACAGAGACAAGGGACCAGGGAACAGGTGTGCAGAGGCTGGCCTGGTGCCAAGTGTGGGGGCAGGGAGAAAGAAGGACAGAAAGCGAGGGGAGGGGTGAGGAGCAGGGGAGCTCACCCTTGCAGCTGAGACCACAGAGAGGAATAGAAATGGCCCCATGCACAAAAGACAGCCCCTGTTTCATTCTTGCACAGCAAAGGGCCAAGCCTGAGCTCTGCACGACTGCACACACTGTGGGCCAGGCACTAGGTGGTGGCTTCCATGACAGTTTGCATTTTGAAACTTCAGAGCAGCAAAGAGGCATGTCCCAGCAAGGCAGGGAGCTACTGGGTGAGGCCCCTGAGCTGAGATTCCCCCAACGTGCCCTCAGGCCAGACTTGACCACTGACCTGGCTGGTAACCCTGGGCAAAGTCACTTCGCCTCTCTGGGCCTCAGTTTCTCCGTAGGGAAAATATGGATTTGGAACTCCCCTTTCAGCCCTAACACTCAAGGGTGTGTGATTTGAAGTTGATTTCTCCCTAATAAAGACCCATTACCATCATCTGTTATGTCTTCCAGGGCTGCTCAGAGCCAATGGTTTTGCAGCAAGCATTGAATAGTGGGTGCAATACCTGATTTATTAGCTGGATAATTAATCCAAAAGATGCACGGTGTTTTCTCCTGATTAGTGGTCTGTACACGTTAGTACATGTTTATTAAACACCTACTTTGTGCTGGGTCTGCGTTTGCTGGGGCTCCAAATACAAAAAAATGCACAGCCCAGGTTCTCTGGAAATGTCCCACCTAACTTCAGAACAAAAGCTCCAGAGGCACCAGAAAAACATCCCCCCCTCAGCACTGGATATCCTACTGCAAGGACAGCCCCAAAGCCCACCAGCCCCGGAGAATCTGCAGAGGAGCCAGCTCTGCTCCAGGAAGCCTGAAAACATCCTAACAACAGCAGATTCACTGAACCAGAGTCTGCGTTGTGGGAGGCAGGAAGGCGAACGGGGTCTTTTTCGCATTCTCTGTGGGAGCTCCCTCTCCACTAGGGCAACCCGCCCCAGCTCCCTTACGCAACGCCCAAGATATGGGCCAGACACAGCCAGATGTCCCAGTCTCTCTGAAATGCACAAAATAATTAGGTTTTCTCAGCAAAGGGGCAGGGTGGACAAGAGACTTCACATTTATTCATGCTGCAGTTATCACCCAATGATTCCAATGAGCATAAAAGATTTTAAAGGTCTTCATGACACAATCGATAATTTTTTTCTGAAACCAAGTGGTGAGAAAAACTATTTCAGAGTGCTCATTTTATTATTTCCAGTAGTAAAACAAATCGGTGGAGATACTAGATTTCCTGCTCAAGCTTGTGTATCTACTGACTCTGCTTTTCCAACAAGGTAGAACCCACTCCAGGGGAGCATGTGTGCTTTGCCATGAAACCCGCCTACCCAAGTGGCACGAGGGAACAAAGCAATGCTGGTCACCTAACCGTAAAACATTTCCAGGCAGCACCAGGACTAAGTGACCCCAGAGATGGGGAAAGACGAAGGAAATGAACGCTAGTCCCGTGTCTGCCACATGCAGAGAACCGGGCCAGGTCTCTTCTTGCTGGTACTCTCTGAGGTCAGCACTGAGAACCTCGAAGTTGTGTGTGGGAAACTGAGGCACATCAGGTTTAAAAACACGCCCCAAGTCACAGGAGGCCGGTGGCAAGGCCAAAATCCAACCACAGGTCAGTTTGGCTACAAAGCCTGTGACTCTTCTCCTGCACCAGGCAAGTGAAGCTGTTACCAGCAGCTCTGGAGGAACCTGCTCAGACCCCAGGGCTGGCAGAGCAGACAGGCCAGGAGGTGAACCAGACTGTTCGCTCCCCCAAAAGACAGGGTCAGTGGTGCTTAACCCTGAATGGCACGGTGCCTTGCGCAGGGTGGGTGCACAGAAACATAGTTTTAAATTCACGAGTAAAGGAATAAAGGAACAAACTCCGGAAAGGATAAGGCATTTCCAACAAATATTCAGAACAGGGCTCTTGCTACTTAGTAACAACAAGATCGACACCAGCTAACATTCAGTGAGGGCTCCCTTGTGTCCACACACCAGGCCGGGGTTTACATGGATTATCCTGTTTAAATATCACGATAATCTAAGAGGAAAGTACAATTATTATCCACATTTCGGGGAAACTGTGGCCCAGAGAATGTAATGCTGTACACCTGCTCCCCACAGGACTGGCCGTGTACAGGAGAGACAGCACACCTGGGGTGGGCTAGGCTGGGCTCCAGCCACACCTTTCAACTACCCACGTGACGGCAGGCAACCCCCCCCCATTCACCACTTAGACCCTCATCCTCCTCTCAAAGTAGACATGGAAGGCTCAGCATCACCATGTGCGTCCGATGATCTCAGGGACCCACGGTATTTAATAAACCATTTATTATTCTTTTGGCATCATTTTGAGGGCTCAAACATCTGAAACATCAAACCCTAACTACCAGGAAAAAGTGACACACTTCAGACTGGGGTCATTTTGGCTCTTGCACTGCTAGACCACAAAGATGAGTGGTACATTCCACTTACCTTCCAACAATCTTTCCTTAACACAAATGAGACAATGAATGAAAGCAGCAGCCCACAGCCAACGCACAGACTATCCATCAGGGCGAAAGGGACAGGGCAGCTCTGTGCAGCCCTCGGGTCCTCGGAGCCCCCCTGCCTGCTCCGGCCCGACTTCGGAAAGAGCAGAAAGGCTGCGGAACAGTGGAAGACGCCCAGCCCAGATGTCCCTCGGGGCGGGTGGAGAAGAAAGGTCTCGCATAGACACACAGCTCACACATTCAAAACCAACTGCGAATAACGATTTTGCAGATGCACAACGGCACCCTAGAATGAATAAATTAGAGGCAGCACAATTGAAAGGGGAGCAGCTGCGCGCTCCCCACCAGATGGCCTTGCTGATCCGAATAGTTTTAAACATTGTTTTATTTCCAAAGATAAGCAAAATAAGAATCTAGTTAACCCTTGGACAAGAAGAACCGCCTGAAAACACTTCATTGGGATTTACTTCTTTTTGATGGAAAGATCAAGTGACCTAACTAAATGCCAACGTCCTCTGAAGGGTTTTAGAATAAGGTGAAGTAGGATTTCTCCACGTATCAGCTGCGGTCAGTTAACGTCACTGTCTGCCCCCGACAGACCCAGCCCTCACGCGGTGTGGCAAGAGGTGAGAATACCTCCAGCACCCGACCCAGCCTGGGGGTGGGGACCCCAGGGGTGTGCAGAGGTGTGTCAGGACTGCACAGGCAAGGTGGGCCGGGCTGCAGGGCTGCGTGCAGAGCACCAAGTGGGAGGCTACCTCTAAGCTTCAGTTTCTCCCCTCATTTCTCAAGTTATCTTTGAATTAGTGACATCTTTCCTCCAGATATACAGTAATGCTCAATTGTTGGTAAAAACAAAATCCAATTCCTATTTAACTCCAAATGACACACCTGGAAGTGAGCCCGGGAAGGACATTTTCCCTGCCTTCCCTGCCACGGTGACAGGAAACCCGGAGCAGACCAGAGAATTCCCTGGGGTGGGCACACACCTTTATAAACACTCAGAGACCAAAAGAACGCCGGGTCCGAGAGCAAAAGGGACAACATGACCCTGGAGGACACAGGTTTGTGACTGTTCACCGATGCTCAAAGAGCCTTGACAGAGGCGGCCCAGGATCTTGTCCACACAGCTACCGGGCGGTGCAGGAACGGGCACGTATCCCTGTGACAAGAGGAACATGGTGGGGACCCCGGGGCACATGTGCACGTGCACGCGCACACACACACACACACACACACACACACGTCTGATTTGCACCCACCCCTCACTGGCTGTGTGTGTCCTTGGGCAAATGGCTTCACACGTCTGTGCCTCACTTTGTGCAGCTGCACACGGAGACAACGTGCCTACTGCACACGGCACCATGGGGTTAGATGGGACCATCCGCGCAACGTGCTTCCACGGTGCCCGCCAACAGGCAGCCACGACCACCAGCACCGTCCTCAGTCCTCTCTCTCTTCTCCCTTCTGTCTCTGCAGCAGGACCTCAGCTCAGTGGTAGGGACTTTGGCCTGGGGTATGAAGACCAGCCACGTCTGGACCAGTGGCCGAGCACTGAAGGCGGGAAGAAGGGAAGGCATGAGGCTGTGGCTCCCAAGGTCTGAACCGGACAGCCTGGAGTGGCTGGGCCGGGCGATGAAGACGCCAGTCCCCCCAGGACACCTGGAAGCAAGAGCTGCTTTTAGGAGGAGAAACGAATTGAAAAGTGGTCGTTTCAGACCCTCCTTCTCCTTTTTAACCTCCTTTAGATTTTTAGAAAACAGACCCAGTTTCTGACAGCCCCGCTCAAATCTGGAATCTGTAAAATAGGTCAAACAAGTATTTATTTATAGACGTATCACCCAAGACACTGACCATGGATACACTCAGTCTATCAAAAAGGAATTTTTCTTTCCTCCATTAAGTAGAGACACACTAAAAGTGTTGGTGGGGTATGATTTAAAAAAAAACAAAAAAGCTCTCCAAATTTCAGTATTTGAAGCGGCAAAGGTGAAAATTCAATAAATATTATAACAAAGGTATGTTCTCCAAGAATGTTTCCCCGAGCACAGCTGAGACACGCCTTAAACGGCTGCTGTTTTGCTCATCTTGTCCAGGAACCGGCGGCTGCTAGGTCGGAGGGAAAGGCGGCAGGGAAAGGCTCCTTGCACCGCGAGGTAGAGCAGAGGGGAATGGGGGGCTGTGAAAAAGCAGACAAAATCAGACAGCTGAGCTTCAAGAGCTGTTTTGTGTCCTCAGTTCTACGTAAACAAGCTAATAAAAAAAAACTTGTTCAAAAAATAAGTGGATCTTGGCTCAGGCACAACCCTCTCCCACAAAGCAAATGATCTCTGGTATGAGAAATTAGTAACCTCTTTGAATTAACCACAGAAGAGTGGAATCTTTTTCATAAAGATCTGGAAAGCATTCAGGCCTCATTATGAAGGTTGGGACTTGTTTGCAGAGAGAAGATTTCCTCCCAGGCTAAAAAAAAAAGTCTCAAATTTAAAAAAAATTGACTTAAAAAAAGTCCTCATGGCTGACTTCCTATCAAGAACTGTTCTAGTCTCTGTTTCAGAAAAATAAATATTTGGTCAAAGCACGCAGTTGCTCAGCCCTCAAGTCAGCTCAGAGTCAGGACGAATTTCCCTCGACATAATCCGAGTGCCTACGTGATGCCTTCCCCATCCTTCCACAGGCAGCACGCGAGCACTGGACTTGGGGTCCACGGGGAGTTAGGGTGAGCAGAGCAGGCACATCCTGGCTCTGCGGGGCTGATAGCGCAGTGGACGCTGAAAGATAATGCAACAACTGCACCCACTCGGTGACTTTAGGCAGGTCCCCCAACCTCTGAGCCCCTCCTCAGTTGCTGGGTGTAAATGGGGACATTTGACCCTCCCTTGCAGTATCATCTTCACTCCCTGTCTTCATCCCACTGTCCCTGTTTCTGTGTGTCCATCCCTCTGCCTTCCCCAGCCTTCCTGGCTGACTCCCAATTTCCCTAACACCGCTGGCCCTGCTAGATCCTGCTAGATCTTGCTAGATCACTCCTGCTCCCCCGTTAGACCTCAGCCTAGGGGCCCCTTCCTGAACCCCCAGACCATGCCGGGCCCCGCTCTTCTTCCTCCAGCCCCTCCCACTCTCCACCTCTGTGTGTGTCTGACGAGCGTCTGCCTCGACCACCAGACCGTCAGCTCTGTGAAGGCAAGACAGTCTCTTTTGTTGACTTTTACAAAAATTTCCTGGTGGAGGAAAATTAGAAAGAAAGGCAAGTAACACGTATAAAAATGTAGCACAGTCATAAACAGAGAACTCCCAATAATTTTCTTTCTTTTTTTTTTTTTTGGTATTTAAAATTTGGCAGGTTTTAAAATTCTGCCTCTCTGGGACTAGTCTCTGTGTCACTGAAAACCCATTTCTCTGCGTCTCTCGGGCATCTTGCTGTCACTGGACTCTGCTACAGGGCTGCTCCGAGGGCTGGCCCTGGCTCCATTGGCCTTAGGGTTCCTGACACCCACAGAGAGCCACTCCCCGCCTCCCCACGGTCTGCCGGGAGCAGAAACGGGTGATTCGGTGATTCCAGGGCCTCCTCACGGTATCTCATTCCTGCCAACCTCAACAGCACCTTCCCGCGTTTTCCAAATTAGCTTTCACGCTTAACAAAACACACCAAAATGATATGTCTTAGTAAATTATACGATTCTCATCTGTGGCCGGAAGTTTAGTTTTTTCTGTTTTGTTTTGTTTTATTTTGACCCATTCTCAGTTCTCATAACCATTTCAGGCAAATTTGTGAATTCACTCAGTTGACATAATTTTTCAGCACATGCCACAAAATCCCAGGTACTCAGCTCAGGACAAAAGAAGGGGGGGAAAAATCCCTCCTCCCTTTGGATCATTTTCATTCCTTTCCTGTAAAGGAAATTTGGAAATGTTTCAAAAACATCAAGTATTCAGAGTCAACTAAAAACCCAAGTTTCCTTTCTTGGTTTTTTTCTCTTTTTTATTTTTTTTTTATTTTTTGGTCTCTTAGCTACTGTCCCCCTCTTCTGCACTCCAGAAAAAAAATACCATTTACCTATGTAATTAAATGAGCACCTCCATTTAATTAATTTGAGAAAGTTACTGGTTTTCATGGATGGTGGACTAGTTTTTGGGTTAAAAAAATTATTCATCACATTATAGAGTGTTAGCTGGAAGCGTTCTGAGCATCAGCCCGCTGGGGAAGAAACGGGATGAAAGAGGCCGATGCTTCTCGAACCTCTTTGGCTACACATGAGGTCTGGGACGGCACAACCGCTAGGACAAGTTGTGTCGCTGCTTCTGCATCTATTTTGGGACTTAACCCACTTCTCCTCTTATGAAACTGGCTGGAAAAAAAAAACAAGTTTACACTGTCACAAAGCAATTTGCGATGATCTTTTTCTAAATGTTCCTAAACTGAGATTATTTTCACCTTCCGATGACAACCCAGTTGATGACATCACTGGAAAATCTTTGGTTGACTCCATTTTTCTGAGGCTTTCACACCCAAAACCTTGCATAAAAATGAACAATTATGAACAAATCCCAAAGATGCTTTTGCCTAGGAATGGCCAAAAGTGTTCACTCCACAATTTAAAAAAGAGAGACATTTCCTCTTGGGCAGGGAGCCACCCTGACCGGGGCTGCCAAGTGCCTCGTTCTCTGGGCTATCGTCTCCCTGTTCCCCCCACGACCAACCCCAACCCAGCCACAGCTTTTGGAGGCCGTGCAAGGCCTTCTGGTGTGAGCGGGACTGTGTCGGCACGCACTGCAGGCTCAGCCTCCTCCTTTCGTCCCGTTCACCCTGGTCCACGAGGCTCTGGCCCGCCCCAGAGGTGCTTTGCAGCTGGTGCAGAGGAGCCGTTTGCACAGTCCAGAGTCACTGGCTGGACTTAGAGCTGCGCTGGGCGCCCAGCCCCCGACCCAAGTGACAAGACAACGGCACCCCAGACTCCGAATCCTACACGTATGCCAAGCACACCAGGACACCCACAAACAGCACGCTTTAAACCCCCTTCAAATTATCTTCGAAGATCACAAAGAAAAGATTAGGGACATTTTTCAGAGGTAGCATGAAGCTCTTAGATATTTATCTCCTGTGGATAGTTTCTGGCCAGTCACATGATCCATTGACATCACTGGCACCTTCTGGACTTACTCTGGGCACACTTCTGTCCTGCTCCCTACGACTTACGACCCAGCTGGGCATGGAAGCTGCCAGAACTGAACCTCAGATCGAAAAGGAGGCCCTTGAGAGACTCTCTTGTTTAAAGCCCTCATTTCCCAGATAAGGATCAGGGTCGAGCAATCTGTCCCAAATTAGGATTGACTTTCACATCCGATAAACAGGCAGTTGGAGAATTTTACGTGCTTATACCTCGAAGCCTGAGCCATCGAGTGCTTTGGGGAAACGCAGTTAGAAGCAGAAGTTAGTATCATTTCCTCCAAGTAGAGCCAGGTTTTCAAATTTCATTAAAGGCTATGTCTAAGCAAGTAAAGTGAAAATGATACAGTGAGGCAAGTATCCAGATACTTAATGTCAAAACTCCCAGAACCTTTGCTCAATTAGTGAAATAACTGAAGCAAAAAATGACCATATGGCTAATTCCAGGACTAGCTGCCTCAAGTTCGCACCTCTCTGGGGGGCAGAGGCAGAGCCAAGGGGATGGAGGAGCCCAGCCCCCACACTGCAGTGGTTTATCTGCTGACCCCTCAGGAGCAGAGTGGTGGGCACAAGGACACGGGTCATTGAGGCAGCCAGGGTTCTTGTCAGGGCTCCAGGGCCTGACACTAAGCCCGGCTCCGTTCCTCATCTGAAAAGTGGGCTCGACAGTGATAACACCTCGTCTAATGGCCCAAAGGGGAGATGGAGATCCTCCACGGAAAGTGTGGAGCAAGGAGGTGGCAGCCCGTGAGGGCTGCACAGGTGGGAGCCCTCCTAATTATGGTAACCGTCACCACACTATCACTGTACTGCCACCTGCTCTCTGGTTCGCGTTTAGCTGACCGGCATGGCAGTGTCTGGTCTGGTCTGTGTCACACACACAGCTCTATGTTTCATTCTGGTCTCTTCTAGAAGGCTGGCTTGCTGAAATGCATCAGAAATGAACGACTTTACTGTCTGCTGCAATAACTACTCCTTCCTATTCAAATCCGGATAAAGACAATCAAAACGCATGCATTTTAATGTCTTCGATGTCTGTTGTAAAAAGCATCACTATGCTCTTATTCAAAATTCTGCTTTCATCACCTGCCTTAATGTCCTTGCTCTTAAATTTTAAAAGCATATACCAGAAAGACAGAGGAAACAGTTGTTTTAAAAGAACTTGTCTCGTGAATAACAACTGTAAAATGTTCTATTTTAATATGAAACACAAATTCAAACAATAAAAACGGAATCATTTTTACTTTAGAATGCTCAGCCTTATGGTATTTTGGGCCCCAAGTGCATAAAGAAATCACAGGAGATCATGCAAACTAGGAAGAAAGTACCAGAACACGCCTGAGCATGTCTCTCTCTGGGCTGAACTAAGGTCAGACGTGAACGGGACAGGACCAGGCAGGGTAAGAACTTGCCTCTCAGAGTGAAGAGGGTGGTCGCTTGTCGCTGCACAGACACCCACGGGCTCAGCGTTGCTCCCCAGGGGTCTGTCCCACGGGGGCGGTGTCTGTGCCGCGGGACTCACTAGGCTAAGTCTCAAACTCCCACAAACCAACATCCCATTGGAGTTCCTACATCCTGTAACACTCCAGAATTCAGAGAAAATCGGGTTCAACTGAATTCTGCAGGTTCAGCTCCAGTACAAAGCAATGCCACACAGACCATAAATACAGCCAGGAGATGCAAGAGTCTTGAGGTCTCCACTATTGGGGGCCTCCCTCCCCATCGGTGCTGTGTGGCAGGGATGGAAATGGGCAGAGGCAACCCCGGAAGGAATAACATTGCAGGATCATCGGGCTGTGCCTTGGCGGGGAAGGGGAGTCCAGGGTCTCTATCAAGTCTCAAGGTCATCAAGGTCAGTGAGCACCGAGGGACAACACAGCAGGGGAACCACCAATCGTCAGGGCAGCGTGCAGGGGCTGGGGCAGCTGCAGAGAGCTGGGGAGTCAGAGTTTATGGTGTCAGGTTTTAAATGTTTGAGTCACTGACTTTAAACAGGAGACCCACAAAGCAGGACCAGTGCTCCTCCATGAGCTCCTGCCAAGGGACACTGGGCACAGAGGCCAGACTGAGGCCTGGCCTTGCCAGCCAGCCAGCCCATCCTTCAAGGAGGGAACATAGATTTCTCTCGCACTTAACATCCCCTGTCCCCTAGGCCCGACCAAACCAGGATTTTCACGTTAGGCGGCACGGCGTTACATGTGGCTTGTAATAAAGCTAAAGAAGTCACCCCAAGATGGGGGTGCCTCTGAATCTAAGGTCCAGATGTGCCTTCCTTTAGCTGAAGGACTTTGGACTGGGGCCCCACCCAGGATGGTTGTGTTCATGCTTTGTAAAGAGAAAAACTCCATAGAAATGAAAAGATTTCTCTTTGCAATGTATAACAGTTATAGTGTTGTCCAAGGAAGTTTCTGGAAAAAAAAGAAAAACCTGCACTTAGAGATTTAGAATAAAGCATAACATAGTTCTGAGGTTCCTGACCACTCCCAAGCCACGAGCCCTCTGGGAATCTCTCCCGAGAGAAACACACATGCCACCTAGTGGGGGTGTACTGCGGGGAGGTCAGCATGAGGGCCATATTTGACCCTCAGATGAAGACAGCAGGCTCCAAATCAACCCATTTGCCAAAGATCATGAAACCCCTACTATGTGTCAGACCCCAGGGTAGAGCAGTGAACCCCTTGCCTGGCTGGAGTTCGCAGGCTGCCGGGGGCGACACCCAGAGTCCGGAGAAGAAGACAGATCACGTGTCTGTCCGATGGGCTGCGGCTTCAACCGGGAACTGCACGAGAGGGTCTGCTGACGCTCTCAGGTACTTACCTGCAGGTCCCCGCCTGCTGCAGCCTCCACAGCACTCCCTCTGGGACTCCCACTGCTCCTCCAGAAGCAGCAGGGCCAAGGCAGGAGGAAGAACTAAAACCCCGTTGGCTTTCTGGGCCACATTCCTGTAGCTTAGTATTTGTAGGCGCTCACTACCCCACCGGGGTAGAAAATTGAACTGAATTGAAATTGAAAGGCAGAGTTCTCACCCTCAACAGCGGCCGGCCGTGTCCCACTCACGGGAGACTCTGGCTGAGACACGCTCAGGTCTTCCTTCCTGGCTTGGCACATTAAGGAAAATACTCATTTCTAAACACACCACCTGGAGGGAAGTGGCAGTTTTCCTCTTTGGGCAAAGTACCCAAGGAGCTGGACGGGCTGGCCAGGGCCCACCAGAGCCCTCGCGGGTGGCCGGGAGGCCATCTGCAGGGCCAGGTGTGCACAAAGCAGGAAAGCCTGCTAAATGTTCATCAGAAGTTCCTGATCTGTATCTGGATTTCATAAAACTTACAGGTAGGAGAGGAACTATGTGTCCAAGCTGCTCCAAACTTTCTTAAAAGTTTTCTAATAACTGAATTATCTGTGTTTTAAAAACTTAAATTAGTTAAAATTAAATTAGATTTAAAATTTCAGGTCCTTGGTCATCCCAGTCCATTTCAAGTGCCCGTGTGGCCACAGTGGCCGGGGCTGCCGGGTCGGCTGCCGGGTCGGATGGCACAGGGATGGAGCACGCCCAGCTCTGCAGAACGTTCTCCTGCTCAGGGCTGCCGGGGCTGGGAGCACCTTGAGCACAAGGTCTGTCCCTTGTTTCCTCCATTCGCTTCCCGACCCAGCCTCCCAGCAGAAGGCACTTGGAAGTCACCGCTGCCCCAAATTGATGTGAGGCTCACCTAAGATGCCTGCTAAAAACAGCTTCCAGGCCCTGGCCCAGATTCCCTGAATCTACCGGGGGCAGGGGCAGCCGGGGAACAGTAACCCGGGTGACTGAAGCTCAGCTACAGATTTTCCTTCTGTCCGAGTCTCCCTTATCCAGCCACCGCTGCTGTTGTGAGCTGGGAATTGGCAGGGCCAAGGCAGGCACACCCCGCTGTGGGGCTCTGCGGCTCAGGGGCAGGACGGAGCCCTCTTCTCCAGCCTCCTGCCTGGAACAGAGAGCCCAGCACCCCTGCGCTCAGAATGCTTATGAACCCACCGGGATGCACGTAATGCCAGCTGCCTCTTCCCACCACTCCGGACCCCATCCCCTAGTCACAGTGAACAGCAGCTCTGGGGCAGGAAAAGTTCTTTCCCCACCTAGAACATGGGATGGAAAGGCCCAGCTGGTCTGTGCAGAACGGGTTGGTTCCAAGACTAGGTTGATCTGCAAATAAAGATCTTTCTTGACTGAGCCACTAAATGGTGGCAGCCCCAGGGCTCTCCCAGGAGAGAGAACCTCAGGCCGCTACCAGGTCAGCCACGCTCATCTCAAACTCCAGCCTGGAGGCTTTAATTCACTGCAAGCAGACACCCAAAGGCAAGGCGACTAAAATGCTGGATTCTGGGCTCTTCTCAGAGAACAACCAACCCCCAGCCCCAAGTTCAGACAGAGACTGACTTCCAGTGCAACGTGACCATGGGGTGCAGAGCCCCAGTAGGGAGAGGGGCATCTTTCTGGGACATCATAGGGGCCTTCTCTCTTCAGGTCCTAGTTCAACCCGAAGAAGAGTCCGGGTTATCCCCTGGGGTCTTTTCCTTTTGGGAACTTGGGCAGGGGACAAAGGGGGAGTCAGGTCTCACCTTAATTTTTCTTCAGGTTCTTATTTCATCTTTCAGGAGATTCATATACTGCTGGTGGGAATTGCAAATTGGCACTCTCTCTTGGAAAACTGGCATCATCTACTGGAGCTGAGCAAACTCACTCCCAAAGACCAGCAGAAATATATCCATATGTGTTAGAGTGTGAGTTTCGCGCCAAAAAATCATTAATCTGCCATTCTGCTTCTGTCAACCTGCTTGCTCCTGCTTACTCAAGATAGTACCCCCAGCACAAAAATTCCTAAGTGACTACAACACCCATGTTCTGTGTAAAATGATTACAGCCCCCACGCTTTGTGTAAACAAAACATGGCCCGGAGCCCAAACTGCCCAGATCCTGTTACACCAAAGATAAGAAAATGATATAATGCTCACTCAAGGCTTTTTGTACACACACTTTCTCAACCTTAGTAATTTTCCACCCACAAACTTACAATATAAAAACTTTCTGTTTCAAAGGCTCACTGCTGCTCTCTGTGCCACCTTTGGCGGTGCAGAGGGTAGTCACTGGCCAGCTAATAAAGACTCCTGATTTGGCTCAATTCGGTCTTTAGGTGGTCATTTCTTGCGTCTCAGACCATAACATATAGTTATCAAGAGACATGAACTAGAACACACATTGTGCTGTTTGTAAAGCCCAAAACTGTCTGCCCACAGTAGAATGGATAAATGCAATTCAGCTGTGAAAATGAACAAGTGACACCAAGGAAGAATCTCACAAATGTAGTGCTGAGCAGGAAAAAAAAAAACAAAACAGATTCCAAAAGAACAGACAGCACGATTCCAGTTATATAAAGTACAAAACCCAGGCAAAACCAGTCTAGACTGTGGAAGTCAGAATGTGGCTGGCTTCCCATGGATGGGGGCTGGGGGTGCTGTTCCTACACCTGAGCTGGGTGCTGGCTGCACAGGTGAGTTCTGTTTGTAAGAATCCATCAAGCCGCATACTTAGGGTGCATGCTCTTTAGTGTATGTATGTTATACCCCAATTTTTAAAAATTCATAAAAAGAGAAAGTCAGGTAAGTGGTGATGAGTTTCTGCCCCATCAGAAACCCAGGGAGAGGCACAGGGCACACAGGCCACTGGGCAGGAGCACGAGTGAGCCACGCAGCCGGCCTTGACCGTGGATGCAAATATCAGACGACGCCCATTTCCTTTCAGAGGCGCCAAACCAAAGCCTCGTCTGTTCTCTCATTTTAAAATGCTTAAAAGAGCTCGTAACCACTTAGGGCTTATTTTACAACATGCGGCTCGCAGTCAGACAGCTAATGACCTCGAGTTGCCAGGTTTGTTGGGTTTCCAGGGTCTTAAATGGCTCCTCCCAGGTGGACTCAGCCAGGACCCCCCTGGCCACACTCCCTGGCCACACCCCAGGCCTGCTCAGCTTGGCGTCAGCTACCGGCTGGGCACACAGGGCAGGGGACAGGTCTGAGAGGGGGGCTTTGAAAGAGATGTCTCCCACATGGTCTCCCTCCGTAGAAGACTTTTTCAGGGCAGAAGCATGTGCGGTCACGCAAGCCCAGGCATCCTGCTGCCCGTGCAGAGGACAACTTGCCCTCTGTCCACCAACTTCCACTTTGCACCTGCAGGGCCAGTGCCCCAGGGTGGAAAGACTCCGAACTCTAGCACTATTACCATTAGAAACTTCCACTCTGCAAGTTGCTTGCAGAGAATTTCTCAAATCTCTCAAATCGGGTAGAGCAAGAAATCAGTTAAGTCCATGGAACTCTCAAGGCCTTGGGCAGGAGGCACGCGTCACCCGACTGCAGGGGCTGAGATTCAGGTGGCAGGTGGGGTGGGGAGGGTAGGCTGCCTGTGGACATCAATCCAGTCTCCAGGAACAAGGATTCCAGCACATTCAGACCCTTAAAAAGAGAACCACAGGTCCTGGCACTTCATTGGGGATTTCTGTCACCTCCCTCCGTGCTGATGTTCACGGAGACTGACACCATCGCTTACATGACATCTGTAGACTCTGCCGCTCCTCCCTCCCTGCAACCCGGGTGCAGAGCGTCCTTGGCACTCCAGCTGTCCTCCAAGCTTCCTGCATCATGACCTGGAGCCTGGCACCCTCTGCCGGGCTGGGATCGCTGCATCCACAGGCTGACGAGAAGACCACTCCCCACTCCCACGTCTCTCCTCTGTGGCTCTCATCACAACTGAAGCTAAATGGTCCCTTGACTGAGTGTTCCCACCTGGCCCACCCCCTAGACCCAAACCTCCAAACCTCTGTAAGGCAGGGCCTGGGTGTGTCTTGTTCCCCAATGACGCCCAGCAGTCAGGGCTTCTTTCCTTGTCTGTGTCCCTCTGCAGTTAGGGCTCACCGAATGGAGACACCAAGCCATCCCAAACACCTGGCTGTCCAAAAATGGTATTTCTCTCCACTCTCCCCCCACCCCCATGTTTCCTTTAGCATAGGAAGTCCTCAAATCAAACATTGATCCAGCCACTGCTAGCTGGGTGACCCCGGACAAGTCACCCAATCTCTCTGAGCCTCTGACCCATCTATAAACAGGTATCATGCCACCTGCCTCTCAGGGCTGGAGGGGAGACGGACTCAGCTATGTGACGTGCTGACCATGACATATCAAACATGGCAGTACGATGTCCTTATATCTTTACAGTTTCCATATGAAGCCACTACCCAAGAACACTAACTCACAGGCCCTGAAATGAATCTTGTACCTAATTCATTCATTCATTCATTAGCAGATCCCTCTGAATGTACCTGTGCAGGCACAGGGTATAGCAGGTGGACAAGACTGATGAACTCCCCCGCCCTGCGGAGTTAATGATGTTTTTCAGAGAAGAGAGCTTGTTTTGGCGCATTCATCTTTTCATGTTTCTTTCCTTCTCTCTCTCTGTGCATGTGTGTGTGTGTGTGTGTGTGTGTGTGTGTGTATCAAAATCTTTTTCCCCAATAGTTTTAAACCAGACTTACTGTTCAAGTTATCTCAGACTCCCA
Source organism: Lemur catta (assembly GCF_020740605.2). NCBI lineage: Eukaryota > Metazoa > Chordata > Mammalia > Primates > Lemuridae > Lemur > Lemur catta. Next base: position 6,461,900 of record NC_059141.1, on the reverse strand, counting down.
CATCAGGTCAGACAAATATTGTTGGTGGCCGGAGGGGGGAGTTCTACTATTTTCCTTTCCAAAATAAAAACAATGACTGTGGCTATCTTAACAGGGAAAATAAATAAAGCCCGTTGTCGCTTGGACATGAAGGTGCTACATCTGTTGTGTACTGAGTCAGTCCTGGCTGAGCGTCCCTGTGGTGGGGGCGCCAGTCCCAGACAGCCCAGGTGGGGCACAGAGCTCCCTTCACACACGGAGGCCGGCAGGAGCCACTGCGGCCTCCAGCAGGGCCACTTCCTGCCCTGCCTTCCCTCCCCAGCCAGGACGCACAAAAGACCGTTTCTTCCTTTCTTCAAGTGGCACAGCCCCATTCAGACCCATCAGCCTGTGACAATGAAAGGAGAGCACAGCGTCCTGGCTCCCTTTGAGCTCACATCTCCAGTGACCTCTGCACAAACCGAGGACAAAGGAGGAAAATCTAGTGGCAGTACACAGTCACTCCCCCGAGACGCTGCTCCGGGGAGATCTGTCTCTGCTGCTCTCCTAATGCATTCTGAGCACAGTATCAATTCCCTGCACTCCTTCCCAATAAAAAAAGTAACTTTAATCCTCATTCAAGAACCCCAATTCCAATTTAAAGCCTGAAAAGTCCAGGCTCTTCTTTGCCGAAAGCTTCCTCTCTCTGGCAGCCAGCCCTGGGCGCCGGTTCCCCTCCCCTCCTGCGCTGGCTGCTCCGAGGAGAGGGAACCTGCCCGACAGACAAGCCTGGGCTCTGTGCTGGGAGAGAACAAAGACAGCACAAAGGAGTGTGTCCCTTCCAAGACCTGTAGCCACTTGCCCCAAGGGAGGGATGGTCCCTGCGCTGGATCCTGTTCCCTCACCAAGATGCGCTGTGCCCCACACCCCCTCCTCCGACTCTGCCAGTTGGCCTTCTCCGTGATCCAGAATGACTAGGGGGACCTGCGGTGGCGCCGGAATCCCAGGCTCTCTCCAGGAGCTGGGAGCTCTCCACTCAGCTGGGAGGGGCAGAGCCCAAGCACAGGACATCAGAGATGAAAGCCAGAGAGGGGCCTCCCCCTCTTGGGACAGTGACATGAAGCCACAGACAGAAACGCACGCTAATCATCTGGAGATACCGGACAATCATTGTGTGTCAACTTTTTACGTTTGGCAGTGAAAAATCACCAGGATTTGAGGTTTGCGCGCGCGCGGGCACACACACACACACACACACACACACACACACACACGCACACGCAAAATCTGGAAGGGTTTCCTATTTAGATTTTCTCTTCTCAATGCTGAGCTGTCAAGACAATGAGTTTCATTAGAGAACTCTGGTCCTTGTCCCTGTCCATTCTGAAGAGCCCAGAGGTAGACTGTTCCAGATTCCCGATACGTGGGACCTGAGAAAGCCACATGAAATCCCACCAGCAGGCCAGGCCAACCCCCCGAAAGCATTGATTCAGCTCATCAAGTATTTCCTAAGCATGTGCTGGGGTCAGGCCCCCTGCCAGGCTCCTGGGAGCACACCAAGGTGATTGGGCTTGCAGCCCGTGCCCTGGGGGCATTTACAATCCACTTTCACACAAGTTGCTATAAATCGCAGCCGAGGATCAGCACCTTACAAGACCCCAGAGCCTGCTCTGTGGGCGTGGACCCCTGGGCAGTCACACAGGGCCCCTCACTCAGAGCACCCTGCACTTGGTTTAGTGCTCAGGCACTCCCCTTTTGAAAAGTCTTAATCATTTTAATAAGCATTTTCACATTGCACTGGGCCCTGCAAAGGATATAGCCGGTCCCAGAAATACCTAAAAAGTTATATTATCAGGAGGATTAAAAGGAAAGAGAGAGCCCATCCAGAAGGCTTTTCTTATTCCTGGTATATGCTACAGCTAAAAAAAGAAAACAAGCAAACACTTGGAAAATGGCAATCGGCCTCAAGTTCAAGCTCCCCATTGGTGTGAGCAGAGACAGTTCCAGGAGAATTCCAGAATGAGAGTCAGAATGTTCCATCCTAGACCCGGAGTGAGGTTAGCGAAAGCCCTTTCCATGAGCCTGTTTATCAGAACTCTGTTCTATAACAGCATCTTCTCTAATGCGGCTGCCCGATGACTTAAAAACTATGGGGCCCTTTAATTTATCACACTAATGCGATTACACATGCATCCCCGGGTCCAGGCCGGCCCAGAGGCACTCGAGCGGAGGGCTTGTCTGTGCGATTTACGAGCAGAGGCTTACGCTCTTTCCGCCCCTTTAGAGGGGAAAATCTTTGCCTTCGTTGAGGGATCTGCTCAGTCCAGCACCTGAAGAGGAAATCGAGCCCAGCCACCCGTGCCTGCTCTGCTAGTTTCTACGACTGGGCCCCAAGCCTGCGCTGTTTAAACACCACTTACAAACAAGCTTAATTTTAACCTTCCTTTGCGGAGAATGCAAAATCAATTAAGTATATGCTGATAATGCCCTTGCATCTCGTTCCAGTGGCATCTCACAATTAATGCCGCCCATGAGGCCGAGACTGAGCCGTCCTCTGGTTGTTACGAGCCTCACTCGACTCAGAGCTGCTGGAGAGGGACACAGGCAACGCTCGCTGCATGGGGATTTCGCCTCTTTAAGAAATCAGTTTGTAGACGGTTTAATTAAAATACACCAGAGCATAATTCAACTGGAATTGAGGCTCCCATCAAACCAAATTAGGCTACAGAAATTTTCCCAACCTTAAAAGCACCTACAAGGGGCAGAGTAGAAATTTTGCTTGGAGTTTTGAGTGTTTCCAGCTCTCTAGGTACAACTGTTTGCATCAATAAAACCAACTTCCCGCAGAAATGGAAGGGACAGGAAAGACCTGGGAGGCTCAGAGAACTCAGGTGAGCAGCCCCAGGACACAGAGCGGTCAATGAGATCTGGGGCCAGAGATGTGCAGACATGAGCCAAGGAGGGAGCCTGGGTTCAAGTCCTGCCTCTACCACTGGGCTGCAGGAACATGGGCAGGGTGAGCCCTTCTGAACTCAGTGTTTGCTTCTGTAAAATGGGGATGTTAATTGTGTCTGCCTCAAAGGTTGCTGAGAATATCAAATGAAATAAAGTAGACACAGCCTTGCACATACTAAATACTCGATACAGGTGGGTTGCTATCATCAGAACGCAAGTTCGCCGGTCCCTGCCCGATGTTCTATCACACCAAACTGCTTTCTACACTTCCTTGTCTCCGAGAATCTCTCAGATCTGGGGAAGAAGGTTACCTGTGGGCACACGCCAGGGGCGATGCACCCGCAAAGCACCATGAGGGCTCATGGAACGTACGAAATGCACCTTCCAGTATTTGCTGACCTGATGGAAACTAACTTTAACTGGCTGCCACTTGGAAGGGATTCCAAAATAATCCGAAAGATGAACAAGATTACGGTTTATGAAAGTCTAAAATGCTTCCAAGGTGCAGTGGGTCCCTAGGTTTAATAAAATTAGGGATCCACAATTTTATGGAGCATTTTACGGATATGTAACAAATCCAGATCCACAATGTCTGCAACTTAGTTAACGGTGCTGTACCAGTGTCAATTTCCTGGCTTGGACAACGTCCCAGGGTGGTGTAAGATGTTACCGCCGTGGGAAGCTGGGTGAAGGGCACACAGGAACTCTATACTACTTTTGCAACTTCTTGTGAGTCTAAAATTATTTCAAAATAAAAAAATATATATGAAGCAGCATCTAGGCGTACCGAGATTAAGGGGACTCTGAGCAATGTCAATATAGTCACAGCTTCCAGGCAGTGTGGCCTCACATGACTGGGGGAGACAGGCTGAATGAACATCTTCAAACTGTTCAGAAAAAAAAAGTTATTTCTTATATCTCTCCATTTACTAAAAAGCAGGGAAATTTATGTTTTGTATACAGTTTAAAAATTAATCATAACTGACATAAAATAAAAGATGTATATTATTGCTACAACTACTCATAAATATTTATTGGGAAAACTTTGTAATGTGACACCCTTAAGGATATCCAGGGAGGACCAGAGAGAGAGTCAAAGTTTATGAAAATAACTGATGGAAACAATCTGTTGAGGCCCTACTGTGTGTCGGGTTAGCCAGCTGGTGCTTTGGGTACGGTTTCCATAAGGGAAGTCTACATTAGCCCGTCATTAACGTGGACTGACTACGTGTTCGGTGGAGCAGCCCAGGTGTGCACGAGGTCCAAAGCATCCTAATGGAGGACAGGGGCGGCCAGCATGCTGCCCGATGGAGACCACGGCTACCCACGTGATGGCAGGACCTGGGGCAGGGGGCAGCAGAGGGTCCACTACCTAGAGGGGAGAGGGAACTGCAACAGAAGGACAACCAACTGCAGGACCTCAAGGAGCTGAGGTTCTTACTGAGCGTGGGAGAGAAACATCTGGAGGCAGAAAAGCAATGCTCAAGGGAGGGGCCAAACCAGTAAAGAGTTTTCTATGCCTAGTCCTTCTCCAAGGTGTCCCTTCTCCAGGCACTGGACTGCTTGCAATTGTCACCAAATTCAACTTACCAGCCCATGCTCGCCTCTGGGATTCCACAGCTCTATTTCAGTCTTGGTTTTGTGAGTGTGGTCTCAGCTGCACACCTGAAAACTGCCCCCCTCAAGCATCTGCTTACATAAAAATAACTTCTCCTAAGCCAGACCCTAAGTGAGAGGACAAGGACGCTGGGGTTCTTCTTTGTTTCTTGCTGGCCCTGTTTTCTGAAACTCTGCAGCAGCTGCTGCCCAGCCAGCCTCGGACAGGTGTTCTTCACCCGGAGGCGGAACAGTGAGAAGGCAAAACCGCAAATGACAATCTAGAGGAGGCAGAACAGAAGAGAATCAACCCGAGTGTGCTACAAACTAAGAATCTTTCTCCCGAGCATAAAGGAATCCCATCCCACCAACTGGTTCCGCACCTGGGGTCTTGGCATTGGGTGTTCCCTCTTTCCAAACCTCAGGCAGCGGCAGCTTTTCGTCATTCAAGGATCAGCTGAGATGTCACCTGCTTGGCAAGGCCTTCCCTGATCTCCCAGCCAGTCACACCATCACGGGGCCCTTAGACTTTCCGTTCTCTGACATCTGTGAACTTGTCCACTGCCGGCCTCTCCCCATGAGAACACACACTCTGTGAGCACAGGGGCCCTGTCTGTAGTTCACTGCTGTGTCCCCAAGGACAGCATGGGGCACACACAAGGTCCTCAACAAAGAGTTCTCTTCCCAGGAGGGTGACTCTCCCGAGGACGTGCAGAGCTGGAGCTGGAGAAGTGACGGGTCAGCGTTCCTCATTAGTGATGCTGAAGGATCAGGGCAAAACACTGACTTCTGCAGGCCTCAGTTTCCCCAGCTATAAAACCAGACAATCTGCAAGACCCTTGCCATCCCCACACCACGGGTCACGGTTTTCAGTTACCCAGTGTGCTCTTGCCCACACTTGCCTGCCTTCCTTTTACTGTCTGTCTGTCCAGCCATCCGTCAACCATCCACCCAGTCACTCCTTCCCACGGGCTGGGCCCTGGGGATACAACCTGCATACGACACACCTGTTCTGAAGGACAGATAAGCCTCCAGCGGCAGAGACAGAAAGGAGGCAGTTCTGCAGGGACCAGCGGTCAAAGGAGCCTCCTTGGCCCGGGCCGCTGTGGGGATGAGGGTGGGGTCACTCCCAGAGAGAAGGAAAACATCCCAAATCCCACAGTTGCTGCAGAGGGAGGGAAAATGTGTGCCAGTTACATCACGGAATCTGGACATGACACTCAATGACAACACAGACTGAGGACAAGTGAGACTCATTCCCGAGGTCACCGTGCTGGTTACCTGTCCCTCATCTTCGCTATGGAAGAGCTGAAAAGTCCCTCAGAAGAATCATAATCACTGCTTAGCTCCACCTGTGCTTCTTAGCTAAAGCGCTTCAGGACTGTGGGTCCACATGTGCAGACACACGCGCATACACACGTGTGCACGCAGCAGTTGCCCAGCGCCCACACCCACAGATCCGGTGTAGCAGAGCTGGTGTAGGATGGGCACATGTGCGTTTCTTCCCAAAGCTCCATGGGGCTCCAAAGCGGCACCCCTGATTTAGAGCCACTGAGCTTCCTGCCAAGTTTACTTCTTGTTACCGTTGTAAGGTGCTCTAGGATGTCAATGGTATTAATAACAGCCATGAGGATTTAACCAAAGAACTTTCCTAAGCATAGAGAACATTCCAGCCACAAAACACGTCTATCTCTCTCATCAGAGCTCAAATGGGACCTGGGAACAAAGCGCTTAAGGGACCAATCTGAGGACAAAGCCAACCTCCTGAGACCCCACCCCCAGCCTGGCCTCCACATATTTCTTTGAGTGCTTTAGCCCAGCATAAGTCTTTAAAAAACAACTTCATAAGGTAACCTAGAGTCACAATCACAGCCCCTAGTTTATGGCTCGGCCAGATCAGATAAAATTTCATTCTCCGAATTGGTTCCTAATTTAATTATTCCCCGGATAAGTGGTCGGCCTCCCGTTGCTGCAGGGGAAGCAGAACCAGAAAGATGCTGGCGCCACAAGTTGCAGTTCTTGTTTAGCAGCTGGTGGAGGCTGAGGCCTCCTGGGCCTCCGTCAGATCAGAAGGGGATAGAACAGTGCCCCTGGTGGGCCAGTCACCATCTGTCCACCTCCACTGGCCTTTATTATCGTCCCAGGCCAGTAGGTTCCCTAAGAGTTTAGGGAGAACATTCAGAGTAATCAGATTGTGACTCCAAAAACCTGGATTCAATCCTGACTCTATGTGTGGCCTCTCTGGGCCTCAGTTTCCCCATCTATACCACGAAGCTGAACTGTCTCTGCCTGGAGGCCTTCCCAGCTCTAACACTCAGACAACTCAGTGTCTCAGCCAGGATCAGCAAGGCGTCAGGATCCCTCTGAGAATCACGCCTTCTCTGGGGCCAGGGCAGGAGCGTGCAGAAAAACAAATGATTCTGATTAGGAAAAATGAAAAACATCTCATAAAATATAACCCTAGAAATGGGAAACATGTATCCACACACAAAAAACTTATACACAAATGTTTGTGGCAGCATTATTCACAAGAGCCGAGGGTGGAGACCACCCAAATGTCTCTCAGTGGACAAATGGAGAAAGGAAACGGTGGCCAGGCCGCTCAGTGGAATACTACGCAGCCATATACAGGAATTAAGTTCTGACACGTGCTGTCACACAAGGTGGGTGAACCATGAAAACATTACACAAAGTGAAAGAAGCCAGTCACAAAAGGCCACATTCCACATGACTCTGTCCAGAGTAGAAGAGTCTGGGTGAGAAGAAGGCAGATTTGTGGTTGCTTAGGGCTATGGGGTAGAGACGGGGGAATGAGGAGACGGGGGTGATGGCTAAAGGGGACATGGCTCCTTTTTGAGATAATGAAATGTTCTAAAATTGGCTGTGGCAATAGTTGTACACATCTGTGAATATACTAAAAAACAATGAATTGCATACCTTATTTACATGGGTGAATTGTATGGTATGTGAATTATATCTCAGTAACGCTATTTTCAAAAGAATAGGTCGAATGGGTTTTAAAAGAAGTCTGTTTCATGATTTTTTAAATAAACCAGATGAGATCATTGTAAGATATGCACACATGCATGTATGTACTCTGTCCCCCTAAACAGTTCTGCAGCATCCTCTGAGATCCTGAGGTGATTTTCAGTGGGCAAATCTTTTCACCCTTCCATAAACAAAAAAAAAAACTGCTGACTCAAAAGTGGGCAGGGCACTTTCTATTGATTTGTTGCAGTTTTAACTGCCAAAAACAAATTTATTTTCTACCACTCAAATGGCAACTGAAGCTTCATCTTATTTTTAATATATCATTTTTCTTCTTGGAGCCAAATCATGTACAATGCAAAGGATCCATGGATCTTCCACTGTGGACCAGCAAGCAGATGATGTTTCTTTTTTGGCCTGGAAGATAGTTCTGAGGAGGAGCTCAGGTTCACTATGACCCCACTCTTCTGTACTTCCCCAGCTAATTTCTCACAGACACAGCCATCGAGTGGGTGCAAATAGCTTTTCAAAATTAGGACAACACTAAACGTCAGCCTGATACCATTCTCATTAGTCGGAGCCTCCTTTTCCCCTCATTTATTCTTGCTGGTAACTTTCTTAGGCAAGTGCAGAGTGTCCTCTAAGCAGCTATTTCCTCTGGCTTTCAGTGTCACGCACTTGGATGACTGGCCTGCTGTGGTGTTGGACAGGGCCTTTCTGGAGCGTATTGTCTTTATTAAAAACTGTGACAGATGATGAGGGAGGGTCACAGCACTGTGGGCCACGCCTGAGAGGACCACGGGAAAGGTGATCGTGGGTCTGCAGAATTCAACGATACCCAGAACACACAAAAAGATGGTCCTCCCTGAGGCTCGCTGTTTCCAAGCACACACAAGGTTTCTTTGGATAAGGACCCCAAGGAAGGAAAAGTTCCCAAGCAGAAAGACGGTTTTCCGCTACTCAGGATGCCACGCCCTTTGCAAGATGAGACGGGAAGGAACGATGGAAGGGACCCTGCTGTCCCAAGGAGTCCTTCCTGGTCCTAAGGTGTCAGTGTTCAGTGGGATGTGGGGTCGTGTCCCCGCTCAAGGGCAGGGGCCACAGGCTGGCTGGGAAGCAGGGACCAAGGAGGCCTCAGTCCCAGCCTCGCAGGAAGCCAGAGCTGGGCGCCAGGGCCCCTGAGTGTCCCTGGCCAGGACCCTCTTCTCACTTGCCCTTCGTCCTGTGGCCAGAGGGGGGTTGTAGGGGCCTGGAGGGCCGGCCTGGACTTGGCCCTCCCCAGCAGGCCAGCTCACCCCCACATCCACAGCTGTCTCCATCTGAGCCTCCAGGCCAGGAAGGTTCCACGGAGGGCTGCCCAGGGAGCCTCAAGAACAACCTCCCAGTGCCAGGGCAGGAGGCCCTCCCGGCTCCCACTGACCCGGCCTCTCTCTATCGAGAACAGCAGTAAAGAGAGAGTCTGACAAATCTGGGTGGATCTTCACAGAAAAAATTACAAAGCTAAACTGCCCCAAGAATCTACTGGAGGGAAACATCACACAGAGGCCCTCCCAGCTCAAGTTTCCACCAGCAACGAGAACTTCCTGCTCCCTCCATCGGACCACAGAAAGGGCACAAGAACCCTGTTCTCAGCATCTTCCTAAAGCAACTCCACGCTCGGCGTCTGGTTACAAGACACAGAGGTCAGCCAGCTGCAGCCAAACCCCCACCTGGGTGTCCAGGAAACCGAGGGCAGAGAAGCCAGGCCCTCGAGACCCCACGCGCGGGGCCCTCGGCGAAACTGCCCCCCCACCCCCCGCACTGCTGCAACCAGAGTGATCAGAGCGTGTGTAGACAAACACCCCCCTCGGCCCAGACTCCCCAGGGCAACGCTGCTTTCTGTGATCCCGGCGATCCTCGTGTGCACAAAGCAAACACGGCTCGGTGTGTGTACATTTGGAAGACTCTTTATATAAACAGGTTCACAAATCAGAGAAAATTAATCCTCTGTAGCCCAATAGTCTGATTTGGGGTTTGGCAATTATAGTCCCTAAAAATACACGCCAGGACATAACTTTATATTTTTAATGCAAATATTTACATTCCAAACAAAGGCGCATGGAACTTAAAGCCGAGCTATTTATACCAGCTATGAGGCCCGCTGACGGCCCCCACGCTTCTCGCCCCGGTAGATGGCTCCTGCTCGGATTCCTGCAACACCAGCCAAGCTCCGGTAACACTGTCCCCCACGACTCTCAAGACAAAAAAAGCACAGCACTACCCCTTAATAGCCCAAAAACCCGACGCCAGTAAATCGGAGAAATCTTGACTCCTTTGAAAATTTAATGGCGATTGTTGACTCTCCTGTGCCATGCTACTAAACTTCCGGTTCTTTTCTGTCTTCTAGGGACACACTCAGAGGCCCATACAAATTCTCCAGGACAAAGTAGCCTTTGCGAGAATAATTTTTAATTGACACATTAATTCCACAAACGGCAGTCACTCACGACTATGTGTGGGTCCAGCTATGAGAACGTGCCGTGAGCCCCCAGGACCCAGGCCCAGGACACTGGAGCACAGTGAACGCGGGCAGCAGGTTCAGCGCAACAGAGTGGGGCTGCAGCAGCTCAGAGGACGAAGGCTACACCTGGGTGGGGGCTAGAAAGGCAATGGAGGGGAGGAGGGTGGCAAGAGTGACTGGCAAAGGCTCCCTGAAGGCAGCGACAGTGGCAGGGCAGGGGTGCGATGGAGGGAGGGGCACGACAGGTAGATGTGGAAGGCCATCCCACTCCAGTGGCCGGGACCCAAGTGCAGCCCAGTCCAGGCCCGGCTGGCCCGGGGCCTCTCTGCGAAGCCAGAGCACAGTCTGTAGAAGTGCAGGCCACACGGGGGCCAGGGGAGAGGAGCTGGAAGATGTTCCCCAGCCCCAGGCTAGGAGTCAGCTGCTACCTCGGCTCCCTGTGAATTGTGTTCACGGTGGACTGGAGCCTTGAGGTCCAGGGCTAGTCATTATCCCAATTTGGCTAATCACTCCCATGCTCTGCCAAGAAGCGAGAAGGAGGCATTCTTCTTGAATTAAAGCCAGATTATTTCCTACAGCAGAGAACTCCACCTAGCTGACACGCCCCCACCAACTGCACACCTAACAGCCACCATGTGCCAACCCCCACCATGGGCCGGGCACCGAGCTCAGCACTTCATATTCCCTGTCATGGGCAACTCTGCTCGCCCATTCCTGGTGTTTCCTTCCACACAGAGGGAGCTCCACCCGGGTAGTCTCCTGCTGTCTACACCTGGTGGCCTCTACACCATCCCAGGAGTGTGGACATGCATAGCCCAGCCCTGCCTCCCCCCACAGGAGAGGAACTTCCCTCTGCTGGCTGCAGCCACAGGACAGGCTGCCAGTTTCCGACTCTGCAGGTGACCGGGGGGAGGCGGGGGGAGTCCACTTCACTGCCCAGGTCTCCGCTCCCTCACCCACTAGCTCAGCCACGTTCTCCGTCAGCAGCTTCAGGCAGGACCAAGCACCACATGTGATCTTCACCTGTCCTCCTCCCGGCCCATCTCTCCATAGACCGAGAACTTGGCCAGAAAAGAGTGCTTCAATTTGCAGAGCTCCCCTGAACTCGAAACTATACTGTTTCTAATACTCAAGTCACCCGACAAAGTAGAGATCATTAACCCCACTTTACAGATGAGGAAACCGAGGCACAAGATTAAGCCACTTGTCCAGGATCACAGTAATGGAACAAAGCACAGCAGGGGCTTGAACCGAGTCAGCATGGAGCCAAGGCTCAGCCCACGACCTGCACTGCCCTTCCAAGTGCCTAAGGGATCCAACACGTGTGCGAAAAGAACATCTGTCATGGGGGCCAAATATTCGGCTGCCCGGCAGTGTGAAGGTGCCGGTGAACTTCCTTCCATCAGTGCCTGTGAGCAAACAGAGGTCATGAAAGGGGGGACAAGCTGCCCAGACCCCTTTCAATGAGGGGTGAGATAATGACACATCTCACATCTCCTTGGACCCCTCAGACTCTGTAGTGCAGGTTCTGACCCCTTAGCAAAGGTGCCATGGGCCCAGTCCCTTGGGGCAGCTACCTACAAGGACACAGAAATGCAGGACGGAACCTGGAAGGGGTGGAATCGCCACCTCTCTCGGCACATCCTCCCACCAGCAGCCACACCAGTCTTTTTGACCACAGGGGCACGATGGTCCAGCAGGAGCACGTTCCATTTCAAGAGAAAATGTTAAGCCACCAGGATCCAGCATGGTGTAGGGAAAGCATAAGTGTGCCTGGCCTGCATCTAATTATTTGCCCATGTTGGGGTATTTTCCAGGCACCTGGGTGCCTGGGCTGTCTGTTTCAATACTTTCAGCACAAACTCAATTCTGGAAAGTGTCCAAGTTTCCATTATCATGATACCCTCTGCTTTTGAGGATCTGCCAGCCTCACTTTCTTCAGAGACCTAAAAGCCTGGACCAGGATAAGCTCTAGAAATGTAAAATAGGTGTCAGGGAGAGCCCGCCCCAGCCAGGAGGCCCCCCACACCCACCCCAGGACTCTTTCAAGCTTGGAGGGAGGCTCAAGATATGACATCCAAAAGCAAGCCACACCAGCATATTTGCACCTAGAGCTGCCAGGTCTCCACTCTCTGCTTAATTGCATCAAACTGATCCACAGCCTGCCCACAAGGTCAGCTCAAGGGTCTTGGAGGGCAGCTGTTTTCGCAGTACCCTCCTTGCACAGAGGAGGAAACAGAGCCCAGAGAGGTGAAGCAACTCACCTACAGAAACCCAGCTGGAATCCAAGGCTTCCAAGGGCTCTGGGCTTATGCCCTTTGAGGTAGAACATGCTGGAATAGACTATGGAGACATCCCTGGCTATGAGCGCTAGAGCTAAAGGATACCACAAGAGCCAATAATTTTTGAGCAATGACTGTGTGCCAGGCGCTGTTCCAAGCACCTAGCAGGTATTAACTCTTGTATAGGACATGAGCTCTCAGGCCAGGGGGTGAAGTCTCCCAGAATAGTCCAACCCCAAAGCTCCTGCTGCGCTTTCCTGAGGCCCCGTGAAGGCTCCTGTCAGCAGCGTTATGTAATCCTGACTTGCACAAGTTCTGCCTCGCCCACTGCTCTGAGTGCTGCGCTCATGCTGACTGCTGACTCTCTGCCCCCATGCACCTGGCTCGGGGCTGCACCTGGGGGACCGCATAAATGCTGCAGAGAGCTGCTGGCGATGGTCTCCTATCCTCCACATCCCTTTGAAACCAGCATAGAGGAGAAGCTGCTTCCCACTTGCCACCCCCCCCCCCAACTGAACCACTTGCTGATTCACGCCTGCCTTCGCCTGCTGGAGCCACAGTCGCTATGCTCCCCCACCTCCTTACTGAGCTCCTGCCACCACTGTCATTCCCTGATGCTTCCTCCTGCACATCCGGATGGTACGAGCTTGGGGGTGTGTCATCTCTAACAGCCTCCTAGCCCTTAAGGAACACGAGGAGATACGCCTGTGTGACCTGCCTGACACAGGGCCAGCTGCAAACCTGTAGGGACATGACACATGACAGCTGTTATAATCAACTGTCTCCCTCCCCAGCTCCCACGCTACAAATTAAAAATTTTACATTGGTCCAAACGAACACAAAACCTTCACTTTTCTTCCTGGACACTAACTACTAACCAGATAACTAACTGGACACACTAACTAGATAGCTGCTCCCTTTATGCCTCAGCTCATGCCGTGGAGACATACGTCGACACCAAATCATTTTGTCCCAGTGCTTTGTTTGAAAGGAGAAGCCATCTCAGTAAAGAAATCAGACCCTAATGACAGAGGCCAATAAAGAACGACATTGTGCAAGTGGAAACAGCCTCCCAATGCTCAGCCGGCTAAGCGCGAATGGGATCTCTTCATTCACAGCACCAAGAAAGTTACCCTTTGAAGTCCCTTAGTATCATACCTGAGCATCCCACTCTACAGACCAGAGGACAGCTAGGCTGCATTGTTCTCACCAGGAACCTAGTCACTTCTAAGTCACATGCTACTAAAGAGAAGTCCGCTGACTGACTGCCCTGATCAATGACACTCCCAAGTCTGCTACTACTTTTACTTTGAGAAATAGTTTCTGCTTTTAGAATTTAAGACAACTCCTCTCTTACACAAATGGGCTCCAAATGGCATCTCTGAGGTCCTGGGTCTGCTGAGGCCCCGGGGATGGGACAGGGCCTGGAAGTGTAGACAGGAAAAGTGAGAGCTGACAACTGCAGGGAGTCTCCATTCATCTGGGAGTTTCTAAAAGGACCCAGCCTGGCGTGGTGGAGGTGAAGGAGCCGGCCCAAGAGCTGGAGATCAGAGACCCACTGACTTCCACTTACCAGCTGTGTGATCTTGGGCAAGTCACTCCATTGCCCTGAACCTCAAGGTCCACACCTGGAAAAGGAGGCTCCTCGCCCCTCCCCCCCAACCCAGCCTTGCTTTGCCTTACTGCCTCCCACCACTCAGGGCAGCTTATAGACCATTTGTCTGTCTGGTGCAGATGACTCTGTCTGTCCCCCTCCCACGAGGGCTGGGACCCTGTCTGTCCTATCCCCACCCTACCATCTCAGAGACTCAACTGTGGGATCTATCTGGGGAGTGGGACTATATGGACAGTTTTATGCAGAATCTGACTTTACACATGATGGGAATTCATTAACACATTAACTGCCATGAGAGTTCTATTTAACTCACTCTAGTTTTGACCCTGGGGCTGCGTGAAGCATATATAAAATCTTACTTGTTGATGTTTTTATTGTTACAATTAATAGTGACGATTTAATCTAAAAACATGGATTAAATGAATAGAAGTCAACAAATTTTGTTTTTCTATTTATGTTTACCTTTAAATTACACTCAAGGTTTTTATTCTATTTTCATAAGAAAACACTGTGGCCCCAAGGAAAAGATTCTGGGGTTCTTGTGTGTGGCAGCTGCCAATGTGTTAAATATAATAGCTACTGAATGAACGCATAACACACAGCATGTGAAGGGGTCTCACCCACAATGGGCACCCATCCACTCTTAGTCCCTTGGCCCACAGGGCATGTGATTCCTGCATCCTGTCACGTGTCATGGCTCTCTGATGGTGTGACACCCTTCCCAATATGTAAACATGGGGCCAGGTGTCAAACTTCAGACCTCCTGGAAGGACACTCACCCCTAACCCTCTACCATACTTTTATAATTTGAGCCCATACTTACATATCCAGGCTTGATAATTCTCTCTCAAAAATTCACAAGGCCTGTCAACTCTGCTTTTCCCCTCGACTGTCAGGAGCTGAGTGGGTGGGCTGTGGGTGGGCATTCACTCACCTGTTCAAACAGCCCCAGGGTTGACCTCCTCTCCCCACCCCACTCCACCAGCAGGGCACCGTCCAGTCAAACTCTAAAGGGTTCGGATCAGCACAACCCAGCACTAATCTACAGTTCCCCTCGTATAGGTCAAAGGGTCTGAGGCTCCTGGGGCCCAGAGTTTTTTCTCTGCTCTTTCTCAAGACACCAAATAAGCAAAGTCTGCTTCCCAACCTCTCCCAACCTTTCCTGCAAACATGGCTTCTTCCTGACACAGGGATTGTCTCTCTCCCAGGCGTGTGAAAAACCAAACACCTCTTCTGACATCTCACCTTTCCTGGCCAGGGGCAGCAGCAACATGGGATGAGAACAGCATGGAAGGAAACAGCCGCCCTCACAGCAGCCACAGTGACAGTGCTGTGTCCCTGGCCAGGACAGTGGTTCAGACACGGTGAGCTCAAATCATTGAAGAAAAAAGCAGGGCATGCATGTGATCCACTGTTAGCAGACCTGCCTCCCCATCCAATGTACAATATCCTGAATTAATTAATCCTGCATGCTTCACCCACAAGCTGGCTCGCTGCAGTCACGCAATGCCCAAGAGGGGAAAGACGCAAGGGCACACTGCTGGACTTCCTACCGAGGGCCCCTGGACGGCTCTCCTGGGGAGCTGGGCTTCGGAGGGAAGCCCAGACCTGCAGCTCCACCTCCCCAAGTGCTGATGGGGAGACCATGACAAGCCACCTCACCTCCGAGCTCAGTGTGCCCATCCAGGAGGTGGTGGGAAATAAAATCTTCCTGCCAGTTTTTCAGGAGTTGGGGGGAGAAAAGCTTGTTTAGTAAAAACCACCTAATTAGAAGGCATTTTTATTCTTGTGCCATTTGGAACAAAATAATATGTGATCTGTATGTCTTTACGTATCAACCCAGAGATCCCAGCTCAACATACAGTTTGTCAAATTAACAAGTGCCATGTTCTGGAAGGGAGGGGTCCTGATTTTGCAATGGTTGGGGGCAGGGGAGTAGGAAAGGCCGGGATGGAGAATGGGATGAGAGCGTCCAAGAGAAACTCTGGGCAAATCTCTAGGCTTCAGTTTCCCCTGGGCCCCTCAGGGGGTGCAGAAGCCCTCAGGCGGCCTCTTTGCACTGGGTGGCCCCCGCAATCCACCGAGGCGTCCCGCACCAGTCCCGCACCAGTCCCGCACCACTCAGGAACTGCAGCTGACAGAGAGGACGGGCACTGCCGAGGAGCCCAGAACCAGAGCAAGCCCTCTGCCCAGCACCACTGAGCGGCTCGCCACGTCCCTTTCTCAGGGCTTCCCGGAGCCACACTTCAGTCCTGAGAACTCGGTACCATCAATTCACCCAACATGAATACAGCGAGAGAGCCCAGCTGTCACAGAGGCTCTGCGCCCGCCAGGAGACCGGAGAACCGGGATGGGGCCCGAGGAGCTGGCCTCAGCCCCCAGGCTGGTCGCCCCCTTCGAGACTCTTCCGCGTCCACTCCCGCCGCTCCAGCCAGCCGACCGACCCGGGCGCAGGGCGGGCGGGCAACGTGGGCACCCGGATCGCGACGGGGCGGTCGAGTCGCGGTGCCCAGGACCCAGGCGGCTGGGAATCCTAAACACGCACACACACGCGCGCACGCCGGCCAATCGGTTCGCCCGGAGAAGTCTGGAAGGCGCTTCCACCGCTCTTCATTCATTCCCCAAAGGCGAGGCTCCCTCCGCCCGGCGCCTCCATCCCACGATCTCAGAGGGCTCCAGGGGGCCCAACTGCGCCACAACCTCCCACCCAGCCACCCACAGCCGCCACCGCGTCCTCTCCACCGGCACACACAACCCAACAGACTCGCGCTCCATCACGATCGCCGGCGTCGCCCCCGCGCCGGGCCGCCGCCACCCTGCTCCCCACAGCTCCGCCGCCCGGAGCCCGGCTCACCACCGCCGCCCACCGCGCGGCTCAGACCTGCCTTGCGGGGCTCGCCGCGCCCAGGCCGGCCGGGGACGCCGCCGCAGCCGCCGGGAAGCGCCGGCAACTCCCGAGTCACGCCGCCTCCCGAGACGCGGCGGGGCGCAGCGAAGGGACAGGGGCGGGGGCGGGGGCAGGGCGGGGAGGAGGGGGCGGGGAGCAAAAGTTCAGACCGCTCGGGGCTCAGTCGCGCCCCGGTCTCTTCCCAGGCCCGCCCCGCGGACTCCCCTCCCGGAGCCGGGTCCCACGGGCGTCTGCGCCGGAGAGCCCCCTCCTCCCCTCCTGGACCGGCCGCGGAGCTAAAGTCGGGGTTCTGGAGGCGGCTCCGAGCCAGAGCCCGGACAGAGTGGTGATGCCCACCTACCTGCCCCGGGCTACGCCTGGAAACTTCCCCGAAGTGCGGCGGAGCGAGGGGAACGGAGCGCACGGCTGGGGGAAATCCCAGTCTCCCACCGCCACCCAGCGCGCGCTCACACCGCGAAGGCGCTGGTCTGTCGGTCCGTCTGTCCGATTCCGACTCCTGGGGTCGTTCTCCGGGACAGCCAGCCAATGCGTGCCCCGCGACGTGCGCCCCCCCGCCCGCCGGCCTCCGAGCTGTCCACAGCGCCACCACGCCACCGCAGGTCCCCTGTACCCGAGCTCTGGCCGTATTCTCTCGGGCTAGGGAAGGGGCGTGTGAGCCCTGGCGCCGCCGCCAGGCAGCCCTTCCGCGGGGTCCCTAAGCGCGCAGGTCGCTGGGAGAGCGACCAGGACCCATGGCGAAGGGACGCCTTCCGCCGGGGCTCTCAGAAACCTCGCAGAGGCCGGGTAGAGGGGTGCGGGGCCCAAACCTGCCTCGGCTCGGCGCGCTCGCAAGTTCATTGTCTGCCTGGGCCGCCGCCGCCACCACCGCGCCGGGAGCGCCGCGGGGAGTGAGGCTGCGCGCAGCCCCCGCCGCCCGGACTCCCAACGCCCAGCCGGGCCGCCGCCGCCGCTGCGCGGCCGGAACCCGCAGAGGGGCGCCGCAGCCCCGAGCCCGCAGCCCGACCTCCACCGCTCCTCGCCGCCCCCACCCCGGCGCCTGGCACCCAACTTGTACCTGAGAAGCCCGAGTCCAGCCCGGGAGGCTCTGCGGCTCCAGCTCCGCGGGAGCGCGCCCAGCCCCGCGCCTCGAGCCCCGCATCCAGGGCGCGTCAACCTGACTCTCCGAGCGCAGGGAGGAAAAGTTTGGGAGTGACGTGCAGATGGCGAATGAAATATCCGAAGAGAACCCTCCCCCCGCCCCATGTCGCGCTGACACACATCAGCTCGAGTCTGGAATGTGAGATCTAGGCGTGTGCGCCGAGCGGTGGGTTTGGTCCCGCCCCCTCCCCCTCCAAGTAAACACGGTTTGTGTGATGCGGTGATTCCAAATAAGAAGTAAACCGAAACCTCTGAAGTCTGGCAGTGACACCTAGCCAGGGACATTTTTAAGGATCTTGGCGGTCTGGAGCCAGCCCATACATTAATATTCAAGGCCATGGCGCTGGTGGGTTCGGCGCCCTCTGTTGTATTTTAGCATCCCGCGAAGGTTGGCCTGGACTCCTCGGCCCAGTGTGTTTGCTTCTGCGGGGAGGGAAGGTTCAGCGGGACCCGGAGCGCCACTGCCTGCCGCAGTGGCCCAGAGGCGGCTGCTCCAAGGAACCACCTGGGCGGCCCAGGGCAAGGAAGCGGCACCAGTGGCTCCCTGGACCCTGGGCTGGAAATACCATCAGCTAAAGAAAAGACACTTGGAATTCTGGAAGGCTCGCTCAGGGGGCGCTTGGAGCACCAAGCTCAGCCTCTCAAGAAACTAAGGTCAGGGGACAAAAGAATCCGCAGTCTTTTGACTGCCCACGTTCCCATGGCCGGAGTCCGGCACCCTGTTCCTCAAAGCAACCAGAAGTGGAGCTGAACGTGTTTGCAGATTGTAGAGTACCAGCGCACACATGTGAAGGGCGATTCCTGACAGTGCCTTTCCCCTCCTTTCTCTTTACTGCTTAAAGCTTCCTCTCACCCTCAGAAGCCACAAACCCACCCTGAGGTCGTAAACTTCTGCTCAGCATCCATGGCAACTAATGCAGAGGTCACAATCGGAGGATTATAACTGCACATGGGAAACTGGGATGAGAGAGGAGTTCTTTAAAACCCTGTTTTGTTTTCCTGCAAATAATGCCTCTTACATAAAATCTGCAAAGAAAGATTAACGCAGCAAGGAGACCAGCCTCGGAATCTCAGACTAGATTGCTTTTTCCATATAGACGCCACTTGGTGATTTTTGTTCTTTATTATTTTTTTAAACAAAAACCTTTTTCTGAAAATACAATGAGCTGCTTTTTGCAGGGTTCACAATTCCCAATAGATGATGATGCCATTTTTCAAGGTCTTACACACGTTGTGGCTTTGGGGCTCATTTATTAGCTCCCAAGAAAAGCCTGCCTTTCAGAGAGGTTTATGTACTGGAGTAATTGCAGCAAGAGACACAGTGCAGGTTGCTGTTAAAGAGGTTTGGTTGTACACGCGTCTGCAAGGAAGGCCCTGGGCCAAGCAGCTGTCAGACCAGAGTGTGCAACGGGTTTAAACAAACACAGGGAAGGTTCCACGGAAACACCAAGGAGGAAATCCCCGCCTGTAAGGGTGGGATTATTCAGCGGCCACACATACTGGCGTCTTTCCTCTCCTCCCTCCGAGTAAACACATGACTCTGTTATGGAGATGGTGCTGGGCCCACCCAGACCACTTTCAAATTCAGGTGTCAGAAATCACAGTTGACATGGAGCAAATTGTTTTTAAGTAAAATCACGGTGCTGCTTTGATACAAATTCCACCAGGGACTTTCTGAAGGTATTTATACACGTGCCTGAGATTAACTGGAGGGTGATTTTTTTTCCCCTCAACATTAATTTCCAAAAATTACCCAAGAATTGCACTTGGGCTTGTTATTCTGGAGAATGGAGAGAACACCCGAATGCAGGGCCTGTGTGAATGGGTGGATGGATGGACAGAGGGTGTGTAACCGTGAAAGAGGTTGGTGCCCACATGGCACTGGCAACTCGTGGGTGAAAAAAATGTAGATAATTTAAGAAGACAAATATCCCCTTCCTGTGTGTGTGCTCTAAGCCTGCATTATTGTAGAGTTATTAATACATCGCCTGGGTTCAAATCCTATATGTGTCACCCACTATCTGAGTAATCTTGGGCAAGTCACTTCTGTGTTTGAGGCTTACAATAGTACCTACTAGTGGTGGGTTGAATTATTGATCTCAATTCTTCATTCTCCCGTGGTGATACTGCACATCCACACCCCTGTCACGGCCACATAGTGCGTGAACTGTTCTTCCCCATTCCTTGACTTTGGACTTGCCCTAGACAATGAGATACTGGGAATGTAACTGGCTCAGAGGATGAAGTGTGCTTGCAGGGCTGGGCTTGCTTTCTTGTGCTCTGGTTGGTCCCCCATGAAAAGAGCATGTCCTGAGTAGCTGCCTCTTCCAGCGAGGCTGCGGAGGGAACACACGTGGAGCAAACTAAACTCGACTGGCAACCTGGAGCCACGTCACCCCACCCATAGCAGGCCTCAGAGCCACTTCAGCTGACCTACAGACACATGCGGAAGGTAGGTAAAATGGTCGTTGTAAGCCACTGAATGTCAAAGTTTTGTTACACAGCATTATTGTGGCTGTAGCTCGCTGATACATTGCCTCAGTGGGCTGGTGTGAAGATTAAAGATAGAATGTTTGAAAAATACTAACCACAATTCTTGGGACATATTAAGAGTTCAAAATATTAGTTATTATTAGTAATCATCATTATGGAAAGTAGTTTTGCCCATTGTAGTCACATAACAAATGTTTGTTAACTGATTAATTGAATCAGTGAACACATATAACTTGAACAAAGATTCTCTAAGAGACAGTGCAAGGACATCAGAAAACCAGAAGGTCAGGGACCTACCCTGATCTTAAAATCACATTCATTCACTCATTCATTCATCCAGCAGACATTCTCTGAACACCTGCTATGTGCCACACACTGGGCTAAATGTTGGAGCCACTGTGATGACTAAGACTTGGTTCCCTCCTGAGGAGGGGGACCTGCAAAGCCCCACCATGTGACAGGCACTCTGCTAAGCACTTTCCCATGCTACATCGTTTGACCCTCACAACAGCCTGCAAGGCCAATATTACTTATCCCCATTTTTCAGGTAAGGAGACTGAGGCTCAGAAACCAAACACTTAGGGAAAGACCAAAGGCCACCCCTGAACCATTAGTGTGTGCTAGTGCCAATGAATTCAGGTTGATGGTGGGAAAACCCATTAGGAGAGTACGGTGGGGCAGGGGAAAGGATGAACACAGCTTGTCTGAACACGGCCTTATATGTACTAGTGGCTCAGCAAACACTGAGGCTTGGGAGACCCAGGTTCTGCTTCTGTCACCAGAAAAGGCTGCACCTGGGTGTGAGGGAGCCCCTGGGGTCATGGCAAAGGCTCTCAAATTCGTTTTGGCAGTGCTGCCTTTAGATTCTACCACCTCTGCCACCAGCAACGACCTGCCTCCCACTCTGTGACTTTGACAAATTTAGACTGCTTGGTAACCTGAAGTGCATTTCAATTTCATAAATTTAGAAATACTCTGGTTAGGCAGCTCCCTTCTGCAGTAATGCATCCATTAAGTGCACTTTAAGCCAATTTTGGTATGCTAATCCATCACAAATCGACGTGAAATTTGGGTTCTTGTGAAAATTTCCTACACCCGATCCAAAACCTCTACAGGATTTAGGATAATAACAACTAACGGTTCCTTAAATCAGCAGACTGTGACTCTGCATCAAACCTTCGGCAAAGAAAGGCATATGGCTAGTTTTAAAGGAACATCCAGACTTGTGTGTTCACATGAGAGCTGTCTGCTCTAACGGGGTGCCCAGGGGAGTTCCCTTGTTCCAGAAATGCTGCTGCAGCTTTAAGTTTTCAGAATTCTGTTGCAGAGGAAGGGAGTCATGCACGTTCCTGCATTCCCAGTGTCTAGCTCAGAGCCCAGTGAATATTTGGCGACCAACTCATTTGCAATCACCTGGCTTAATTAGCACTTGATTATCAGACTTAGCTTCATAGGATTTTCACTATATACCAAAATTAAATGTCCTCCTCAGCGATGAAGAGTAGGGATCCTAATGCATGGGCAGAAGCTCTGAAGGAAAACAAGATGTGGACCCAGTGACATTAGTGGTGTTGGCATCATCAGAATGGTGCACATGTTTATCCTATAGTCGCTGAGGCCAAGAAGGAATGTACGGCCAGTAACTGACAATACAAAGAACCTACAGGTAATGAAAGAGACATAATGTCATTGTTATCACCGCCTAAGACTGTTGCTACCAATTGTTGAAGGGCAGTACCTATTAACTAGATGTTTTTAGCTGCATAATAGACATTTTGCCAATAAGATAAAGTTTACAGCTGGTAGCATTTTCACTTACTTGCTTCTGTCACAAGATCTACAACCCATTCAGCGGCAGAAATGAGCTGTTGACTCGGTAAATTTAGAGCAACATCACCTGCCCTAGATGTGAAATACCTGAGCCTTCTAGATAAATTTCATTTTCCAGGTTGAGCGTTTAATGCAGTGAAATGTTACCAAGCGGCGCTCAGGAGGAGAGCAGGCATGAACACCCAAGGCAGACACCTCGGGGGGCTCACTGGGATCTGCATCCTTCCCAGCCCAACTCTGCTGCCGGGTCCAACCCACACCCGTGAGCGTCCATCCTGCACCTGCCCAGGTGCCTGCCTGAGAGGCCCCAGTGTGGTCTTTGCCCTCGGTGCTCCCTTACCCCAGCTGCAGGGAGCCACCATCCTCTTCCTGAGCCTGGCTCATCTTAGAAGCACCTAAGGAGTTTCAAAATTGCAGATTCCTGGGCCCCAGTCTTCAGTGCCTTGGAAGTGTCTGGGGAGGGGCCTGGGAATCTGCATGTTTAACAGGCTCCCCACTGCCCATTGACAGTTGAGACCTGCTAGTTTGCACGTCTCCCTCGGTTGTTGCTTCCTTCTGCTACTTCCCCTGCCTCCTCTCCTGACGTCCACTAACTGGTTGTTCTATTATATATGCATAGCCAGGACCCTTCCAAAGCACAGGTCTGCTTCTGTCAGCCCCATAATTAACCCCCTCTGACACCCATCCCCAGCACCTCCACTGCACCAGCAAGGTGAGTTGAGTCCAAGTCCACGTTGCCA
This sequence comes from Lemur catta, assembly GCF_020740605.2. Classification (NCBI taxonomy): domain Eukaryota; kingdom Metazoa; phylum Chordata; class Mammalia; order Primates; family Lemuridae; genus Lemur; species Lemur catta. The sequence goes on along the minus strand of NC_059141.1, from coordinate 6,438,898 downwards.
GGCAGGGTCCAAGGCCCTGCGGCTGCGGTCCTGCCTCTTCTGTTCCCTGGGCCCATCTCCCTCCCCCGGCTCCCACACACCGGTCAGCTTCATTCACAGGGCTTCCCACAGTGCCTCAGGGGCAACGGACATGGTGGCTCTGAAAGATGACTTCTGTGACAAGAGCATCACGAAACATGGGTGTCCATTTCCAGGGTCTCTGCTCTTGGACGGGGATTGGCTCCTTACAAGTTACTTTGATGAGATTAAAGCCGGTGTGGGTATGGTTGTGGGTGTGGGTGCCGGGCTGGGAGGGCGGGAGCATCCCATGCAAGGGTGTGCCCACTGCCCCCACCAGAACCTTGCTAGGCGCACTGGGACGCTTGGCATGTGGGCTGCAAACCCCCGGCCTCTGGATCTGACCTCAGCCCTACTCTTCGTTGTCTGCAACCCCACTCTGGATCTCACGCCCTCCTTGTGACATGAAAAGTGGAACTGGATTATCTCTGGGACTGTCTTTTCTCTTATGTGTCATCAGAATTGTTGTCACCCATCGTCAGAATTGAACAGAAAGGGGTTTGCTCACTCTCAGGATCAGCCTTTTCTCGGGGTGATTTGTAACTGTTGCTGAGTTACAAATTACCCCAAACTTAGTGACTTAAAACAGCGCCCATTTTCTATCTCACAGCCTGTGGGTCAGAAGCCTGGGCCCGACAAGAGTACAGTCAAGGTGTCAGTCAGGCTGGCTCTAATCTGCAGGTCCTGGGGAAGAATCCAAGTTCAGGTTGTTGACAGACCGAGTGTCAGCTTGTGTTCGCTCTCTAGTCTTAGAGACCACCCACACTTCTTCTCACACGGCCCCTCCACTTTCAAAACAGCAACAGCATTTCAAGTCCTTCTCACCCTTCAAATCCCTCTGCCTTCCTTTTCGGCCTGCATTTAAGGGCTCGTGTGATGACACTGAGCCCACCAAGGATAGTCCAGGATAATCTCCCTATGTTAAGGTCAGCTGATTAGCAACCTTAATGACATTTGCAAAGTCTCTTTTCCCATGTAACCTAGCATATTCACAGGTATGTCACCAGAGGCAAAGGTGATGCAGGTGATAGGGCAAAGGGCAGAATTCACTAGAGAAACAGAACCAATGGGAAATATTTATGTATATATGGGCATATTTACTATAAGGAATTGGATCATGCAATTATGGTGGCTAAGAAGGAGCAGACCCAAGAGAGCCAATGGTGTAAGTCTCAGCCCAAGTCCAACCCTGAGAGCAGGAGACCAATGTCCCAGGTGGAAGACAGTTAGGCAGAGAGAGAGAGAATTCTTTCTTACTCAGTATTTTGTTGTAGTCAGGCCTTCAGCAGATTGGACAAAGTCTATCCACATTGGGGAGGGCTTGTAACCAGTCTTGTGTCTGCTGTATCCAGTCTACAGATGCAAATGTTAATCTCATCCACAAACACCCTGGCAGACACACCAGGCATAATGTTGAACAAGTATCTGGGCCCCCCATGGCCCAGTCAAGTTGACACATAAAATTAACCATCACCAGGAGCAATTAAAATTCAGCCTATTTCACCATCGGCATTAGGAAGTTTAACCAGCTGGCTTGTCACAATTCTTCAGCAAGTATTTCCTGAGCAGGCTTTAGGAACACCACCGAAGCCTCCAGAACTCCCACACCACCCTTGGGAGGCCCACGGTGTGAAAGGATACAGACAGAGAAGAACCAGGTGCTGTCCCTATGCCAGGGCTGGGGCAGGACCCCAGCTCAGGGCAGGTGGTCCCCTCCTCTCAGGATGCAGGTTCTCCCACACCTAATAAGTGGCCTGGGTGAGCTTTCCCCAGCCACAGCCACGCCAGGCCACACTCAGGAGCTGGCTTTATCGAGGGACTCCCCGTGTGATGATTTACTTACCATGTTCTTTCAATGCACTCACGTAGAAGCAACTGACACGTACACAGATGAAGTTGTGAGGGGTGTGGGATGCGTGGGCCGTGGGCCCGTGGTGGTGGAGCTGGAGGGTGGGGTGCTGGGGACCCATCTCTATTTCCAGTCTACGTGTGGAATGTCCATAATACAAAAGATTCTAAAGACATGTTTTTAAAGGACAATTTATGTTTTTATCACAAGTAGAAAAACCACTATCATTTACCATACAAAAATTATCACAAAATAAATATGATTAAAAGAAAGCAAGGTTATTCAATTCCACCCATTACTGATGAATACTTTCTCCTTGGTAACAGGGAGATTAGTGAGTGTCAGAGTTTAAGGTCTAGGGCCCAGTGGGCTTGCTAAGGGGGATAATTTTTAAGAAGACTCATCAGTTTTCTTTAAATCCTTTTGATTTTAGGAAGGCCGACAAAGGAATTACTTTGTCAGTCCGTGGCTTGGTTGTCTTTCGTGCCCGGTGCATGGTCTCCTTCAAGCCCCTGTGGTCCGGGTGAGCTCTGAGGCCCCTGCCAGCCCTGCGGTGCCCGGTCTGTGACGCGGGCACATGCTTGTGTGCGCAGGGAGGGGTGCGGAGCAGAAGGGGCCAGAGGGTGAACAGGAGCAGCCCGAAGCACCCAGGGAGGCTCCGCATTAGCGAGGAAAGGGTGGGCTAACGACAGCCTCCGAGACCCCTGACCTTGGCACCTGACCCTCTTCTCCGAGGCCCACTTCCAACCCCCAGGGATCTCCTCCGGGAGCCTGAGGGGCCACCAGCCACCTCGTTCCAGATCTGCACACTTACGCTCCGGCAGCACAGCACAAGGACGGGAAGCGTTTCCAGATGACAGTGCTGTGATTACAATTCTCAGGGAGGTTGTTGTTTTTTTGTTTTCTCCTTTTTCTCCCTGGCCTCGCCTGGCTCTGTCATGGTAGTGGGTGACAGGGTGACCGAGCCGAGACCAGGACAGAGCAGAGGTGTGGGGGGCTCACGACAGACACCACCTTGGTACCCGCCCTGCTGCCCAGGCCACCTGGCTCTAAACCCAGTTTTGCAATGACTCCTCGCTTTGGAACAAAAAGGCTCCAAGGCTGGTGTTGAATTTTCCTCCAATTTGGTCTTGAGCTCTCTCCTAGGAGAGTGGCTGTGAATGGCCCTGCGCTGACAGGGCTCTGGGGGAGGTGGCCGTGGCTGTGTACAGTGGGTGTGCCTCCACGGGTATGTCCTTGTCTCTCCTGGAGAGCCCTGGCCGGGACAGACATTAGGCTCTGGTGTGGGTCAGGTGAGACTCGGACGAGGCAGCTCTGCAAACACGTGACACAACAGAAACAGGTTTTTACTCCTTACAGATCCCGGAGAGAAGAGGGTAACATGCCTGGCGGGGCCAAGTGGACAAGGGGGCCGTCTGGGAGACGCAGGCTCAATCACAATCGGAGGGCAAGGGAGAAAGTGAGGGGCCTGTGGGCCGGAGCCTTTCCTGGGGCCCCGGGCGTCCCCCAAGCAGGTTTCCGGCGGGGGGTTCTCGTGGTGGGTTTGGAGCAGGCAGGTGCGAGCTCCGTGGGGTCAGCTGTGGCTCAGAGGGGGCCACTGTGGCATGTCTGGGCAGCCAGCCCATGCAGGATGTGGGAGTCAGAGGCCAGTCAGGCAGGTTGTGTCCAGCCGTCCCATAGGGAGGAGTCACCAGGAGGGGGTCGAATAAGGCAGGTGTCTGGATCGGCCACACTGAGGAACTGGGAAAAGGTAGAGAACTGGAAGCCCTGTCAAGGGTGTCTAAGCCCTGCTTCTGCTGTGAGAAAGTTAAATTTATATTCAAAATGGATGCCCAGGCAACACAGAATTCTCAGAATTCACTATAGTCGGAGACCCTGGTCGGGGGCAGCTCCCCCCACACCCCTTCAGTGTGTGTCCGGCCTCTGGCTGGCGTGGGGTGGGGGGATTCTAGGAGGGAGGCGTCCAGGACCCCTGAGAAGCCAGGAATCGGGGAGGGTCACCTCCAGGACCTAGGAGGCCCCCAGGCCCTGCCTGGTGACAGCAGGACCTGGCTGTGCACAGAGCTACAGAGGCAGGGCCTGGTCATCCTCCGAGCCCGGGTCCTTGTCTGCCTCCCCAGGTATCGTAAAAAGCTGGTGTGCTGGAGATGATGCCTGGAGGCCCCTTCCCTACCATCCACCGGCCACCCCCCATGACCCCCGCCGTGCGCCCTGGGTGTACAGGGCCAGCGCCTTCCCGTCGGGGGGTGCAGAAACCAGCCTTCAGGCAGCGCTTCCCACCTGCCTCCAAGAAACTCAGAGCTCGGGAGCCGATTCCGTCAGCATTTGCCTCAAAAGGAGCCGAGCGGACAGACCCCTCTCGTTTCGGGAGCCACGGACATCGAGGTCTGTGTCACACACCTTGTCCTCTCGCCGACCAAACTCAGCCATTGCTTCTCAGGCTGTGAGCAGGGTCTGCAGCTGCCTTTCAGGCGGGGGTAGCTGTAAAAACAATTATTTCTTCTTTCAATTCAGTCAGAGAACTGAGCTGGTAATTGAAGAGTGAAGGCATCAAATATTCATAGAAACGGCCACGTAATTCTTATTTGGAGTATTAATTATGTGAAGATACAGACAGACTAGTCCTCTTCTGTTAAGCCCTAACTATCTCATCCAAAAGCCTAACACAAATAAATAAAGATCCCCGGGCTGAGCAGGACCTGCCCCAGGCAAAGCGCTGCGGTTCGACACACCCAAAATAAGAACACCTGGCTTATCTCTGGGGCTTTGCAATTCACACTTTCCTATCAGTCCAGTTCTTTGGGTCCTGGTTTCTGTCTCTTAAAGATGCATGTAGGAAATGAGGACTCCTCATCTGACAAGTGGAGCAACAAGTTCAGAAGAGGAAAGCCTCTTGCGGGGTCTCACAGCTGATAAGTCAGAACTGACAAGGGAAGGATTTCAATCATCCAAGTCTAACACCCTCCCCACGAAATCCTCTGCGCTTAGCAAATCTTAATCTCACGGCAGCCCTGAATAATAATGCACATTATTCCACCCACCTTATAGAAAAGGAAACTCATAGTTGAGCGAGTCTTGCCTTTGCCCCCTCCCCAAACCCCCTGTAATGCCAGGCCGCCCACCCTTTCACCCCAGCATCCCTGCCTGTTTCCCGATGGGAGGGGACTGGCGCTCCACACGTGGGGCTCACAGTGGGGGTTCCAGGGGGATAATCGTGGATGGTGGAGAAGGGGACCCCTGTGTCATCTCCAGCACACCCTGGTGTTTCCCGGGATCGGGACCCACAAGGGCAGAGCATCCACGTGTGTTTTCAGTCTGTAGCTTTTCCAGCTCAGGATTTAAAAAATATCAACACACCAAAACCACAGAACACAAGTTTTCTGCACCTTGGCTAACTTCCTGCTGACTCAATCATGCTGGGAAAGAGCCAATTGTGGTAACTTCTCTGGCCTTGCATGAGAAATATTTATTGTTGAATAGTGCTCTGTTTAATAAAAGGCACTCGGGCCTTTCCACGGGGCAGAGTGGCTCCGGCGAGCACGGGTGTATTTCTCAGGCCAGCCGCTTTCCGGTGGGATTATTCTGGGGTAGCGTCCTCCTCAGCCTTCTAGCAGGGCTTGTCTCCTCCCTGCAGTGGAGCAGCATGATTTACAGAAGCCGGCACAGAATTTTCAGTTTCTGTTTTCACCCTAGGATGGGTTTGCTCGGTGAACCAGGCAAATGACTTAACCCCCCAGCAACCTCCCTCTACCCATCTGTGAAATGGCTAGAATTTGCTGGAGACAGGGACGGATTTGTAAGGCGCTCACCTCTCATTTATCTCCAAATAACCCAATTCTTCCCAGAAGTGAGAGGTGACAGTTCGTGTTCAGGGCCGTGGGGGCTCCTTCCTGGAGCCTGACTGCGTGGGTCTGTGTTGGCTTGAAAGCAGCCTTTGAAATGATCGCCGGAGTGCGGCAGAGAAGACGGCGGAGGACTTCAGGCTACCTCCACTGTTCAATAATGCACAAGGCTTTTTACGATGCTTAGGAGAACAGCTCCTGTCTGCAGAGGGGGCGCTGAGAGAGCCAGTTTCAGAACAGAGCCGTTTATACTATATTGGATTCCAAATCCCAAACACCAGAGACCCTGGGGGGTTAATCATGTTTCAATTACCTCAACAATTGCAAAGCATGATATTTATGTCATGTGCCGGCCGCGCGCTGTGTTGAAAACACACTTCCACTTGCCGTAATCAGCACCTCGAGTTGCGGCCCCCCACCCCAGCCCTTCCTGGGGTTATTCCTGCCCGGACTGGGGAGTGATCAGCAGCTGCAGAGCCTCAGATGCCAGGACGACAGGCAGGGCTTTCACTCAGTCGGCCTCGCCTCTGTTCCTGGGGTCAGAAGGGTGGCTGAGCCCACACAGGTGCCCTGGAGGGTGCACCTGTGTCAGCAGGTGAATGACTCTGCAGCCCAGGTCTCTGCCAGCCTGCAAGGCCCAGACCCGTACCCGAGCCCCTCATCTTCCCACAAAGCTGCCCAGCCTCCCGGATCCCCAACTCAGTGAATGACAGTCCCCTGAGGGAGGGGTCTGGGATTTGCCCCGTCCCAGACTTGATTCCATTTGTTGACAGCTTGAGGACCTGTCCCCTCCATCCCTGCCCCAGTGCCACAGCCCCAGGTCAGGCCTTTGTCCCCCTTGCCCACACCCCTGCAAGCAGCCTCCCAAGGGGCCTCCTTGGCCCAGCCTTGCCCCGCTCACTGGCTGTCTCCACTGCAGTCCGTGTCCTCCAGCCCCCCCTGCCCGCTGGCTCACCCTCCCCAGCACCCAAGCTCCCTCCCCTGCTCTCATCCTGCAAGCACCCCGAGCCGCTCATGGCTCCCAAACACCCTTCCTGTCCCAGCTGCCCCGCTCCCACCTTCTGTGCAGCCCACATTTATTGTCTGTGGGGTATCCATGCGCACCCCTGCTTTCCCCGCCCCCTACTCCCCCACAGTGACAGGGGGCCATGTGGTGAGCTCTGGCCAAGGGACTGGAGTGGAATGGCTGGTGTCATTTCCAGCTGAGGTGCAGAAGAGCAGGTGAGAGCTTCCCAAGTGCTGTCTCCCTTGGGGATGCAATGATGGACCCCCAAGGCCAAAGCAGCCTCCATCCCTGTGTCACTGCAAGGACACCTAGATGTTGAGTCTCTGTGTGTGGACACGAAGTGAACTGGAAGTGTTAAACTGCTGAGATTTGAGGGCTGTTAGTGACTGTAGCAGAAGCCTCACCCCCACCCCCGACCGGTGAGCCACAGCTCGAGAGCCACTGCCTCTGGGGGCCTCAGCTAAGCGCAGGTTCCCAGCCTGCACTTCCACAGTGTCCTGTGATGCCATCGTCACCATCATCATTGTCTATCATTCCTTCACTACTGTATAAATGCTTTACACATACTGTATCTCATCTAATCCTGATAGTCACCCTCTGGGGTAGTGTTCCCATTTTGCAGACCAGGAAACTGAGGTTCGGAGAGGCTAAGTGTCTTGCTTCGTGGCCCTGCTGCTGAGGGCAGTCTGTCCAAGCCCACATGCCTCACCACTGCTGGGCCCTTCCTTGTCTACTTTGGTGTCCCCAGCCAGAGCTTGGCACAGGGGCCAGCACACAGTCAGTGCCTGGTGGGATTCCTGGAGTGAATACCTAAATTATGCTCCACTTTCTGACCTTCCTTTTATGCAGTGGAGCCTCGGGGGGAGGTGGGGCACGTGGCAAGTTGTGTCCAGAAATTTCTCCCTCCTCCATTCTCCCTCCAGAGCAGACGACTCCAGACGTTTCCCCTCAACTGCAGTGTGGAACACCTTTGTGACAGAGCCTTTTCTTTCTCTCTGGAAAGAAAACTAAAGAAGGATGGGCTGGGCACAGTCCTCCCCGCCTGCCTCCACACTCAATACGAAGGCTTTGGTCTGACCTCAGGTACTCTGCCGTCAGAGCCCACGGGTCCCCTGCTGCCACCACCTCTGTTTAGGGAAGAGGGCAGAGGGCACCCGGTGCGGGCGCTGGAGCAAGGGCGGAGAGAGGAGCTCGCAGGCGGCTCTGGCAGCCTCTGCAGGGTGACACATTCAGCACAAGGGAGCCGTTATGCTGACGGTCTTCCTTCCTGGGCAAAATGAAAAGTGCACCGAAGGTAACAAGCGAGAAGCCTGTTTGAAAGCCCCAGGGAGGGGGAGGGGGAGGTCGGAGAGGGGAGCAGTTTGGAGTCTGTCCTTCTGTGACTGGCTGCGTGGGCCAAGCTCTGGGGAGAAGAGAGACTCTGCGCTGTCCTCGGGCAGGGGCTTGTTGGCACAACGGCACCTAGCTGACCAGTCACGCAGCCTGCAGAAACCCACTGAAGCTGGTTGTTTGTTTGTCTTTTTCCACTCAGCCTGGCCTGATTTAAGACCTGCCGAGACAGCCAGCTGGGTTTGAATTCAGTCTTCGTGATCGACCCATGGCTTCTCCTGGGGATTAGAAAATCCACAGCCATAGGCCATCTCCTGCCCCGCCCACCCCACCATCTGCAGGAGAGAGACAGAGGAAGAGAGGGGCCCTCTTCATCCTGGTCATGTCTGTGTCTGGCCATGATGCTCAGAGAGGCTGCAGCCCTCTCACCTCCAGCCTGAGGGTGCAGCCAATGCTCAGGATTGGGGTGCAGTGGAGTCAGATGTCTGACATCCTGTCTGGAGCATGCCCTGCCCTGGGCTTTTGGGCTGTGAGATGACAAAAGTTCTCATGGCTTAGACCAGTTTGAGTTGAGGCCTCTATTACTTAGAGCAAAAATAATCCTAAATCTGTACACCAGGAGTCTAGGCCTTATCCTATGGACAATGGGGAATAGACTGTGCATGCTGGTGGGTGGGTAGGTAGATGGACAGTGTATAAATGAATGGACAGATGGCCACTGCCTGGTCAAAATGCACAAGGCTGCTGGGCGTGGTGGCTTATATCTGTAATCCCAGCACTTTGGGAGACCCGAGGCAGGAGGATTTCTTGAGACCAGGAATTTGAGACCAGCCTGGGCAACATAGCAAGACCCCATCTCTAAAAAAAAAAAAAACCCCAAGGCTACTGTAAAGGAAACAAGCTTGTCAGAAGGAGGCTTTGGGAGTCAGGAGCAGGAAGGATTGGACTCTGGTAGGAGCTGGGGGCCCACCAGTCCATGCCACCCCCACCCTTGCAAAGAGCCTTCCCCAGGCATGGAGCAGTCAGTCCATCCAGCCACCGAGACTGTGCACAACCTAGAAGGACATCAGATATCTAATGCAATGCCGCTCCCGCTGGTGTTGTGGCACTGGTACAAGTAAAACTCCCCAGAGGCACAACAGGCATTGTCTCTCCACCCACAGGCAAGGCCGTGTCAACACATAGTCATTAGAAAGCATGCTTAATTGAAAACACAACCACATAATCACAGCCATCACCTCCTTATTCCCCTTGCTAATAAACAAAGGAGGAAATCTCAGACCTAAAGCCCAAGAAATGTCAGCGTGGGGACTCCAAGGAACAGATCACAAAATTAGGGCATTTAGTCTCCTACGAGCTACTCAGATGAGCCCCACTGCCTGAGGCCACTGCCTAATGCATCCTAAATGCTCATTACCTGTGCGGTTTGCGGACAGGACGACACATGCTCAGGGAACGTTGGGACATTGGCACAGAGTTCATCCAAATCCCCTGGGAGTCCCTACTGGGGAAGGCCCATGGAATCACACCTCCTTGGGCTTATGTCTTCGCTCTGTCATTTCCCAACTGATGACCTTGAGGTGGCCTCTTTACTTCTCTCACCTCAGTTTCCCCGATAGTAGCATGGCAGGACAGCCCTCTTTGTCGTCAGGGTTAGAGCCATGTCAGGTAGAGGGAGGAGCTGTGCTCCCCGGCGGAATTGGAAGCAGGGAATTAAGACGGGGCAGAAAGAGGGTGACATGAGGGGAGAGAAGGGCTGGCGGAGCCAGAAATGCTTGTCTGTCATTAGAAACGAGGGTTTTCTCCCCAGGATTTTTAGCCTCCTAAAATTTTATCATCTTTCATAGATTAAATATTACATTGTTGGGTTCTGCTTAAATAGGTTGTTCCTCAGTCATCTGCCACAAGAGACCCACTGAGACTCAGCCGTGGGACTCCAGTGCAACACTCTCCATGTGGGCCCAGCTAAGCTGCGCCCCTCCTGAACCCACCGTATCAAAACTCGGCGCTTTGAGCACCCCAGTTTCACCAGTGCCCGCAGGCCCAGCCAGCCACAGAGCCACCCTCACCGTTCACCTCCGACTTCAGACCTTTTGAGGCTCATGTGTCCCTCGCCCTTATGCTTATGTGGTCATTTTTCCATCAGCTTTCAAATTCCCACAGCGTCTCCAAGACGGCAGCCTACGCAGCAACGCTGGGAGGAACCCAAGGTATTGGGTGTTCACACTCTGGAGTTTCCACGAGCAGATGGTAAAGCCTGAAAGTGCAGAAATGACATTGGATTCGGTGAATCCTCATATCCAAGAAGCCAATATAAAAGGTGCCTTTGTTCTAGAACATTCTCTATATCTCCTCCGTGACCTGATTGACCTGTAGTCTCCCTTAGACTGCTGTGCACATGGAGGTCTGAGATCAGCTGTCCCTACCGGCATGTGAAAAATCTTCCCATGCCATGGGTGGCCATTATTCAAGAGCCCCTCATAATTCCTGCCTGCTTAAGAGCAGGACATGGTGCGAACACAGGAAAAGGGGGTTGGGGACAAGGAGATAGAGAAGCAGGACCCAACAGTAAACTCTTCTTCCTCACCCCCCTCCCACGGGCACCACCCGGGAGACGCCTGGCGAGAACTGGACAGGAAGTCAGGGACCTTGCCAAGCAGGTAGGACTGCAGTCCTTGTGGTGGCAGAGAAACTGAGGCAGGGGCCGGCCCTGGGACTGGGCCAGCATGGCAGAGGGGAGGGAAGATGCCACCAACTGCCCCAGCGGTGCTCCTCAGAGGTTGCTGGGTCCGTTGGGTTATCCAGGACACACCACCTAGGGGCAGACTCAGGGTTTCACGTTCTTAGATTCTCATCCTGGGCCAGCAGCTCTGGTCGGGGGGCTCGGGGGAGGCAGCGACTGACATGCCACATAACACAAACATCGCTGCCTTCCACCACAGGGCAGGGTCTTCTGTGAGCTCTCCTAGCACCCGGAGCACTACACAGGGATGGACAGAGACAGCCGTATGGATGCCCATGTCCCTACCTGAGGGATGTGGGCAGGTGCTTCTAAAGGAAATGGCAATGGACGTTCCACTCTGGTTTAAAAGCAGCAGGAGCAACTGCCTCCCAAAGGCAGGGAGCACTTTGCTGGGTGGTATTGATCATCTTTGGGCCAGAAATCGTTCTGCAGTTGTCGCTGATTGAAAGGTTTTCTATTAATTCCTACTGGCAGGCAGAATAAGAAATATCGAAGACCTAATTGCCTTTGCATTAATGACACCCCCACATGTAATATCTTAACCAACGCATCAGGGAGGTTCAGAAGGTCACGGACGCTCAGCCCCGATGGCAGAGGGGCGTGGGGCGCTGGGCTCAGTGCAGGGGCCTCCCCCCCATTCCTGGCCCTTCAGCAAAGCAGGCCTAGAAACAGAGGGGGGCCCTTTGCTGGAGGCAGCCGTGGGTAAAGGGTGGAGCACTGAGCCAGGAGTCAGACACAGCAGTCAGAGGTCGCATCTCCCCTCACCCCGGCCCGGGCACCTTGGGGAAGTTAATCAACCCCCTGTGCCTCTGTCCCCTCCTCTGCAAAACGAAACCGACTGAGAAGGACGTCAGTTGTGGAGGTCTGATGAAATAACTCATTGGCGTTCGTGAAAGTGTCTTGTATTCTACTCCTTCATCTAGGCATGTTTATCTGGCCCTGTCTGCACCAGCGCTGTCCTAGGCACTGAGGTTACAATCGCCAACACACCAGCCTGAGTCCCTGTGCAGAGACATTGCCTTCCAGAATAAGTCAAACGCGTGGCACGCAAGCAGCAAATGCAAAGAGGAAAAGTATGTCCAGGAAGGAGGAAGGGAGAGGATGGGAGAGAGGAGCCGAGGCAGTGAGCACATTGTTCTCAGGGAGTCCACCGTGAGGGGCCTGGGTGGGATTAGACGGAAGGGACGTGGGGTCACAAGATCAGTTTGTTTTACGAGGAGAAAGTACGGCGTGTTTGGATACGGATGGCATGAACCGTGAGGAAAGAAAACCTTGATGCGGGAGAAGGAGGCGGCAATTGCTAGGACAACATTGTCCAGAGCAGGTGAGAAGGCAGGATCTGGCCCTGCTGCAGAGATCTCTCATCCACAAAGAACTTCACCTCCTGCCCAAGCCACGTCCACGTTACTGGAGAACCTGTAGAGTGGGAATGATTCTCCTCTTCTCTCTCTTTCTCCCCACTTCCCTTCCTCCCTCCCTCTCTCCTCTGATTGATGGGACTAAGAAAGACAGTCCACACACGGGGTTTGGGACAGAGCCTGGCCTGCATAAACGGGCGCGTGGTCCCTGCAGTGCTATCTGTCAGCATCCCCAGGAGGCGGAGTGAATTTCAGTCGCGGGCTCCGAGGTTCCCCCTGAAACACAGACCCTGAATCCATCTGTGCACCAGCTGAAGTCGTAACTGGCTGCGCATGTTTCTTCTGCTAGTTTTGTTTATTCCCAAAGTCAGCCTGGGCTGGTGACCCGGTCATGGCAGACCTGGGTTCGACTCTTAGCTTTCCCACTTAATGGCTATGTCACCTCCTGTCAGAGCCTCAATTTCTTCATCTCTAAACTAGGGATCAAATGGCACCTACCTCCCGGGCTGCAAGGAGAAGAGGCTTGGTTGGCACTGTCCCGGGCACACCACAAGTGCCGGCAAATGGCAGTTATTTCTCCTAACCAACCCTCACCCCCACCCCCGGCCACAGATAGTCAGCCCCTCCAGGATGCGGGTCCAGGGCCCTCTTAGTTTCCTTTGTTTTCCCCCAAACACATTCTCGAGCCTGGCAAAATGCTCCCTCGTGGTGCGTGTTCTGCAAATGTGTGTCAAATGCATTAAAGGCGCCCGGGAGCAGAGGGCCTGGGATTGCCTCCCCTCTGTTTCTTCCCCAGAAATTAGAGGTGGAAGCACCTTCCACATCGCTGATAAAATAAACCCGGCAAGCACCACTCTCAGCCATTTCCTCCCACAAACCCATGTGCATCAAACACATTCCCCTGAACAATAGGAGGAAATGAGGGGGAACCGAACACGCCGGAATCTGCTGAATTCTTCACAAGCCTTGCATTTAGGATGCCTGGTGTGGAGAGGAGGCCCAGAGGGCAGGCCTGACAGTGCTGACAGTGAAGGAAACAGGAAATGGGGTGTGTGTGGGGGGGGTGGGGTGTGTGTGGGGTGTGTGGGATGTGTGGGGTGTGTGTATGGTGTGGGGGGTGTATGTATGGTGTGTGTGGGGTGTGTGGGGTGTGCGGGGTGTGTGTATGGTGTGTGTGGGGTGTGTGGGATGTGTGGGGTGTGTGTATGGTGTGGGGTGTGTGTGGGGGGTGTATGTATGGTGTGTGTGGGGTGTGTGGGGTGTGCGGGGTGTGTGTATGGTGTGTGTGGGGTGTGTGGGGTGTGTGGGGTGTGTGGGGTGTGTGGGGTGTGTAGGGTTTGTGTGTTGTGTGTGGTGTGTATGGTGTGTGTGTTGTGTGTGTGGCATGTGTGGACGGGCTGTGGAATGAGCCCCACTCACAGGTGGGGACGGAGCGCTGCTTCCTCACTCGCAGGTGGAAGGGGCAGCCCGGGAGGGTGCTGGCGTCCAGGAGGGTCAAGTGTGGGGAGCGTGTAGAAGGCACAGAGGCCAGGACTCGAGAATGCTCTCAGAAAGGCCGGTTTCTGTTTCCACCATGGAGGAGAAACGGGCACTGCTGGGGTAAAAGATAAAAAGGTTAAGAACTGTCGATTAACAGGAAAGGTCCGGGGGACAGAGTTTAGGAAGCCTGAACCCTAATCCTTGCCACACCACTGCCTTGTCCTGGAAAGGAAATCCACACAAGAAAGCTCAGAGAGCTTAGGAGTTTGTTGTAAGCGTCAGCAGAATTCAGGCAGCGCTGGCAGTCACCCCCCTTTCCCCCACCAATCCGGTCTCTGTCTCTTCTGTCTCTCTCTTTTCCTGTTTTCCCCCTTCTGTCCCTTTGCTCTGCCCCAGTGTGTAGACCTTGCAGGGTTAATGTCCCCCAGGCGCTGCCCAGTCTGCAGGTTGCTTGGGCCCTCCCTTCCCTTGACGCGCACACACGGTGCCCGCAGAGAGCCAGGTGCTGAGAAGCGAAGGCCCCAGGTGTGCAATGCGGGCTGACCCTCGGGGCTTACTTTGTATTTTCAGTTCTCAAGGGAAAGAATTTGAGTGGTCACTGGCCAAAGGCCTGGCTGGCTTTGGGTTCTATCACCCCTGGTCCAATCAGCCACAGCAAGAAGAGCCACATGGCACCAACATGACTAAGCTTGAACTTTCGGGGGAGCTGCGATCAGGCCAGATTAGACCTGCCGCCTGTCTTTGTAAAGGAAGTTTCGTCAGAATGGGGCCTTTCCCATTTGTTCACATACTGTCTGTGGCAACTTTTGTGCTAAACAGCAGAGCTGTGCCGCAGTGACAGACACTATATGGCCTGCAATGCCTAAAATATTTACTACGTTTGCTAAACCCTGAGCTGGGACAATAGACGTAAAAGACCCATAAGTACCACAAAGCACTGTATAGATGTAAGAAATTATAGCGACAATTACTTTGTCCCTCATCTGGCTGGGACTTCATGAGAGTCAGCTGGACCCCCTGGATAAAATATCGACCATTCTAGATGTTATTTTCCGTGGTGCCAAACTTCCAGGCCATTTGCAAATGCAAAATGGAGCTGATCTGTCCTGGTCCCGCTGGTTGTTGATACGACCTCTGCTGAGACCGTCTCAAGATGGCATGAACCGACGCAAAGATGCACAGAGGTGCATTTGTTCACCCAGATGTTGTGCTCAGCACTTCGTAATCATTATCTTGTTAATCCTTCCAACAACTTAATGAGGTCTGTTGTTGCCCGATTTTACTGAAACCAAGGCTTGGGGAGGGCCCCACCATTTAGCATAAGACAAAGCCCTGGTAGAACCTGGGTCTGCAGACCAGGGCCCCAGCCCTTCTTCCCTGGGCTAATGAGTCTTTTTCAAAATCATGCATGTAAGTCATTTACCCAGTTAACATCTGAGTTTATAATCTGTGAAAAATACTGGCTGGGTGCTTTGGGGAACAGAAAGAATGATGAATAAGGTGTAGCCCTTGCTTCAGGGAGAATCCCGGCTGGGGTGGATAATGGCAGATAAACACCAGAATGCCAGGCACTGCATAGAGGTTCTTACAAAGGACTGTGGTGGCAAAACGAGATAATGTTCCAGAGCATTGCTGCTGAGAAGACTAAGTTCTTCGTACTAGCACTGTGGCAGAGACTGCCAGCTGGTATCCTAACCCGTTCCCTTGGCTTTCTGTGGTGACCTTCCCAGCTGACCTTGCAGCAGGTGTGGCCTGCGGCTGTGTTCTCGTCAGCCGGATGTAAGTGGGAGTGACACACGCCACTTCCAGGCCTGGCCCTTTGAGACGTTCCAACAGTATCTTCCATGCTCGTTCCCCTTCCTGCTCACCAGAATGGAGATGGCTTCCCGTGAGACCACGGAGGTGGCTGAAGATGACATTGAAGATGACAGAGACACAGGCAGAAGGAGTTGGGGTCACCAAATCACCACTTGGAGCCTGTCTGGCTGCTGGCACATTTCTATGGGTTGTCACACAAATGGGAACAAACTTTGGTCACATTGATCAAACAGTGAAATTCGGAGCATTGTTACAGGAGTAACGTTACCTAACACAGACAGTTCCCACCTTTGGTGCGTGACTAAGATCACGTGTGGAGGCTTTTGACATCCAGATCCCTTGAGCTCCAGCCCGGGTGTCCTGATTCAGTAGATCTGAGGTATGGTCTGGGTGTGCACATCTTAAAATCCTAAGTGATTCTCTTACAAACTCTGGCTATGATCCCCGGGTGTCTAGACAAACTCCCTCATTTTACAGATTTCATAGAAAATGAGACGCAGAGAGGACATTATACCAAGTCACCCAGCTAGTCAGGGGCAGATACGGAACCAGAACTGGGTCTCCTAACACCTGTTGAAGAGCTACATCTACTAGTTCCATGGAACAATCCTAAACCTCCAATCACACTGTTGGGATATTTGCCAAGGAGATGTCTTTTTGTTGCTAAGACTTAAATGCAACCAAGTTGTGCAAAAATATTTTGAGAAAAGTGTTATCTGATTTGGGGGATCAATACAGTATGTTCATTTGCTCATGCCTTTCCCGCTTACATGCCCTGTCCCCACCACCGGCGTCAGCCCACGTTCCCATTCTAAAACCCTACCTGACCGTTTACGCCCATGGTTGACATCCCCTTGGCACTTGTTCAATACTCAGCAAACACACACACATGCATGCTTCCCCCAGCATGGCTGCAGGATGTGTCCAACGAATCAAATATCCCAGGCCAGCGATATTCACCCTCAGGACACACATTTTTCAAATTTCAACAACTTTGGTCAAAAACCTCAATGAAACGTTTTGTGCATTTCTTGGATTCTTACACCAGTAGATGACTATGGTTTTCTTAATGATTGAAGGTCTTCTCCAGGGACATAAACTAACACGATCTGTGCCGGCGTGTCAGGCCCTGAGCCCCAGGCCGCAGGCCTCGGAGCGGGTCTTTTCTCTGCTGTCGCTGGGGCAGCTCATGACTACTGATGTGCTCCTGCTTCTCCCCCAGGCCTCGGGAGAAGCACGGATGCGGAGGGAGGGGCTGGGGCTGCTCTTCCCACAAAGTCAAGTGCTGGGCTTCGCAGAGCCTCACTTGACTTTTTTCTGCACTTCCAGGTTCGCTGAAAGTCTGATTTCTGGCTTGGTGGAGTATTAGAATATTCACATGTTATACACTAACTTCCTGGTTGTACACTGACTTGTCCTGGTTGTACACTAGTCTTGTTTGTATAGTAACTTTTCCAGGCTGTAGACTAACTTCCCTGGTTACATGCTAACTTCCCTGGTTGTATACTAACTTGTCCTAATTGTACACTAACTTGTCCTGGTTGTATACTAGTCTTGGTTGTATACTAATTTTCCTGGTTGTACACTAACTTCCCTGGTTGGATACTAACTTGTCCTCATTGTACACCAACTTGCCCGGGCTGTACTCTAACTTGCCCTGGTTGATACACTCATTCACCAAACCACCTCCGCCCTATTTCCCTTGGGTCTGTGTCTCCCAAATCGAGCTGTGAGCTGTTGAGGCCAGAGTGTATCTTGACCATCTGTGAGTCCACCTGTCTCCCCTCCCCTCCCCTTCCCTGCCCTGCTCAGCACCCAGGGTGTCCTGGCACACCGTAGATATTTCTGAATACCTAGAAACCACAGCTTTCAGTCCAGCCTGGGGCAAACACTGTCAGATTTATGTTAACGTTTTTTGAAAATATGATCCTAGCTGCAAGTCAGTGAGTAGTCAATGCACAGCAGTTGCCTCTGGGAATGTTATCCTCAAGGAGAAGATTTAGATTCATTAGATTTCTGCATTTAACAAGAAAAAAAAATTACCTAAGGGGCTCTGAAGAAAATTCCATTCCATATTTTAAAGTCACAGCCTAGATTTTTAATTTCCTAATGGATCTATAACAGGAAAAAAATTACTCTTTAATAGGGTATTCTTGCCAGACACGAAATCTATTCTTATATTGAGTTTAGCGGAATGACCTCCTAGCTACAAAGCCCTGTCTTCCTTCACCGGCTGAACTGAGCACACGTAGAACCAGAGCTTGCAGATGCATGGGATCACGCTCCACGGCGGAGAGCTCACTGGAGCCCTGCGATGCCCGTGGCCTAGGCCTTCCTGCCAGGGTTCCTGAGGATGGCCCTCCTGGGCACCTGCGTGAACACTAGTCTGAGCACTCGGGGACGGCAGGAGATACAGCAGGCGGAAGTTTTTGAGCCCATGGAAGGAGGAGGCTGAGAGATCGCCTTGTTCTACCCTCTAGTGGTAGATGAGGAAGCGGAGGCCCAGAGCCGGCCCTCCAGGGTGGATTGGATGCACAGCCAAGACTGGACTCCAAGCTCTTCCCCTCCACCACCGTTCCACCCACCCAGTGTTCACCGAGCACCTCCTGAGCGCAGGAGAACGCTGGCCCTGGTCTCCCCGGGCTCCTGGTCCAGCTGTCTGCCTCCTGGCCACAGACCCCTTGTGGCGGTAGATGGGCAGGGGGCAGTGGGGAGAGAACAGCTCTGCCAGGAATACTGTGTTTACCAAGTCCCTGCTCCAGGGCCAATGTTGTGCAAGTGTTTTCAGAAGCCGTCAATTCTCATAACAGAATTTCTGTTTCGTTGTACCCCTCCAAACCAAGTAACTGGAAAGAAAAGCTTCCCCAAAAGGAAGGAAGTGTGATTCTCTGTTCTGAGCAAACCCAAATATAAAAGTACACTGCATCTTCTTCTCTAAAACATGCCATCTAAAATTCAGAGAGATTTCGGAGATCAATGAAGGCCAGTCAGCTTGAGCTGTCACAACAAAATACCACAGACTGGGTGGCTTCAATAGCAAACACGTATTTCTCACAGTTCTGGAGGCTGCAAGCCCTGGGTCAGGGTGTCAGCTTTGTTGCTCTTTGGTGAGGGCTGTCTTCCTGGCTCACAGATGGACGCTGTCTCGCTGTGTCCTCACATGGAAGAGAGAGAGAGCAAGCTCTCTGGTGTCTCTTCTTATAAGGGCACTAATCCTACCACGAGGACCCCACCCTCATGACCTCATCTAACCCTAATCACCTCCCAAAGGCCCCCTCTCCAAATACGATCACGATGGGGGTTAGGGCTTCAACATATGAATTTGGGGGGAGTGGGGGACACAAGATTTTAGTGCATAACAGCTAGCAAGTGGCACAGCCAGGACCAGCCCCCACTGCTATGGCTCGATGTCCTAGGACAGAGGCGAAGGCCACCCAGCCTGCCAGAGGGCCCTTCCCTCACCCTTGCCCCATACCCAGGCAAGCACAAAACGCCTCTGCAGCTGCTTTCTGGGTGTCCTGTTCTCTGAATTTTTCATTTTGCTCCCGTTCTAAAAGATTCCAGCCTTCCCAGGCCCGATCCGGCCACCTAGCCCTGGAACCCCAGGCCCTGGAACTCCACCACGGGAGAAGCACAGGCTACCCAGGGACCCCTGGTCCTAGAATGGCAGGAGTGGCCAGAGGGACTGAGGGTCATTTGTGGTGACAAAAGACCAAAGATCCAGGATCCAGCACAGGCTGAGAAAAGCCGGAGAAACAAGCTCTTCCTGCTCCATGTTCACACGTGTTAACTAGTCTTGTTTTGCACACATTTCCAATTATTTTCCCTTTTAACCCTCAAATGATTTTTTTCCGCTCCCAAGTAACTCCCGAGGGGAGGCACAGCCTGTGTGGGGCACAGCCGGGCAGGGCAGCCTGGGGAGGGGGCCGCATCCCCTCCCCTCTCCCAACAGATGGGCCAGAGGCTCCACCTGTCAATACCGAGTCCCACCTGGGGAACCGACTTGCTGCACAGGGCTATGTGCAATTGACAAGCCTCTCTTCCCCCCAGGCGGATCCCTGAGACATCTGTGGCCGTAGTGCAGAGCTTCCCACGAAGCCACTGCTCCCGTCTCCAAGGGGTCATTCACGTAACAAGGGGTTTCCAGCTACAATTCTTGCTGCAACTTTGATCCCCTGCAAATCCTCCTAGATACACTCAGGCCTTTCCTGTCTGTTTCCTCTAGGGAGTGCCATCCATGAGAATCTGTTCGATATCCCATGAAAGAAAGAGACTCACGTCACTGGGGGCCAGGCCTGCGTGCCGGGGCACACGCCGGGAAGGAGGCAGCCATCGTCCCAGCAATAGACCTACCCGAAGTCCTTGCCTGGCTTCTCTCCAAGGGCTGGGCGGCCATTTCCCGGGCTTGGCTCTTTTTATGAAGAGTGACTCTTGGCCTGCAAAGGCAGGCCATGAAACCAGACTGTTCAAAAGCGTCTGTGTGAAGCTAGGCTGCAGATTCTGAGCTGGAGGGGCAGGGCTGGCCGGCCCTCGCCGTCAGGGTGGGGGATACGGCAGGGAAGGGCTGGGTGCAGCCCCAGTGCTGTCCCCAGACAGGCCACCCTCACAGCAGCCTGGGGAAGCGGGCCGTCAGCAGAGCAGTGGCTTTACGGGTGTGCCACCTGAGAACCTCAGAGAGGCTGGGCATCCGACACAGCGCCCCCACCCCCCACACACATACGCAGGAATAGTAGGGCCAGGACTAAAGCCAAGGTCTCCTTCTCTTCTCCCTGCCCACCCCACACATGATGGGCTCAGGTCTGGGGTGCACAGGAACCCCAGAACCCTAGACTCTCCCATTGGCGTCACAGGGAAGTTTAAAGGGACTTTGGGAAATAACTGCTCTGTGGTGCTACGAGAGAGGCAGCTACCTCAGCAGGAGGGAGGCCTGGGGGCCAGGGGGCCAGCCAAGAAGACCCGAGCTCAGGACAGATTTCAGGACCAGGTTGAGACCTGGTTTGCTGAGCAGGGAAACTGAGGCAGCCACCCAGGCATGCAGAGGGTCCCAACGCTTTGGGATGGTGCAAAGGCGCAGTCACCCAGGGCTCATGGCCAGCACATCAGACGCCAGGGCGGTCACATGCTCCCAGCTGCTGCCCCATTGTGTGGGGGCTGAGGGGCTGATGCGTAGGGCAGGGCCGGGTGACCCCAGCGTGGGGCAAGAGGACGGACAGGTAGGAAGCTCCTCTTCCCACTCCCCTTGCCCTGCTCGGCTTCCCTGTGTCTCGCTCACTCTTCCTTCCGCCTCCCTTGTGCTCCTGGCGTCTCCGGTCCCCGCCCGGAATGTGTAGTGCAGTGCACTCCCCAAAGGATGGAAATAAACCCAGAAAATAGGAAAATAACATGGGGCGATGAGACTCTGGGAGCCACGAATGAGCAATGAAATGAGAAAATAAAGAAGGAAGCCAAAGAGCTCAAAAAATGAAGGAAAAGTCTTTTGAAATAGCATCATTGGTAGTGTTTCATTCAGCATCTTGGGACTTCCCTGCAGACGACTTTTTCTCCTGTCACTTTGCCAGATCTCTCCAGAGTCACTGATATTTCTAGTTAGCCTCAGGCTGAGACTTGGAAGTTCCCAGATATTAAAAATTAACATGAGCACGTGCACTTTTCTTAAAGCGAGAACAAACTAAAATAGAGAATTTAAGAAGTCAGCTACCGTGTGATCATTTTTCCTGCCCCATGGTTCAGGGATTTGACATCTCCATTCATTCACTGCACAAATGTTTATCGAGCTCCTGCTATGTGCCTGGCTTGGTTTTGAAGGTAATGGCACCATTTAAAGCTGCTTGGGTACTTTTATATATTTTTACCATTTGCATACATCCCAAACCACCAGTCAGTTTAATCCCACAATTTGTCATCTCAGGAGAAAAAACAAAAGCATTGTTCCAGTGTGAAATACCCAGACAGAGCCAGCCTGGGCAGAAAGCAGAGTCGGGGGCAGGTGGTCACCTGCAGTCACCAACGTTGGATCTCTTGGCTGTGTGGTGGGGGCTGGTGCGGTGGGAGGGGGGTCTAGTGACCCCACAGCCAGCAGCACATAGTAGTTGGAGATTCCTTTTTGCTTTTTCTTTTAGTAGAGGAGAGGTTTGTTATTTTCAATATATGTAATACTTACTGATAATATCTGGAAGAAATTAGCAGGCTCTAAAGTCTTAGGAACCCTTACTTACAAAGTGTAGGTAAATGTTCAAACAAGGCACTGCTATTATTTAGGTATTTTAAAAGTTTGTTTTTCTGGCTTCCGTACACATTGACTTCCCCCGTGAGGCATTAGTCAGACAACGCAAACACCCGAGCACGTAAGAGCATTTCTGACCGTCTAAGGGGGGCTGTGGAAGCAAATGGGCAAAAATATCTGTTGGACTCAGCTAGGAAATGAAGAAACATGGGCCCGCCCAGTTTATTTCAAACGCTGTCACTGTTTTGATGACACATCTCAGCGGGCGGAGGACCTGTTTCCTCCCTTGCAGAGTGTAAATCAACCCATTAGTCCTATCAAACTCCCTGAGACAAGGTAGCAAATGTTTCTGCAATTTAAACGCTGCAACCAGATGGCCAGTGGCACGTCCCCAGTGCCGTGGGATGAGTTGGAAACAGGGTTCGGGTGCTCTGTGACATCTGCTGTGGCTGTCTTCTCAACAGGGCTGTCCGTGTCCTGCCGTCGTCAAGGAGCCCAGCTGACCGTCCCCCCGAGCTGCCCTCCACTGGAGTTTGGTCACTACTCAAATCTGTCTCCAAGGCCCTGGGCAGGGAAGGACTCAGGCCGGCTCTAATACCACATCCAGCCTTCCATCCCATGGGACGTGGCACACCAGGCTGGGAGACACTGACCTGCTCCCAGCCACACACCCACCTCTCTGTGCTGGGGCTGCTTGTTAGTATTTATTGAGTAGATGTCAGCTAATTGCATTATAAATGTTGTTTCTGCCAGCCAGCTAATGGCAATTTTCAAATGTTTTTCAACGCTTAGTCTTGATTTCTTCTACCTAACAGGTAAACAAACATTTGTTTGAGCATCTATAACGTGCCAGGCCCGGTGTCATGCTGGAAATACAGAAATGAATAATTCATGATTTCTTCCCTCCAGGAGCTCAGGGATGTGACAAGAGGTGAACAGATTATGTTGACATGGCTCCTTCCCGGTTTCAGGTCTCAGCCTCAAGGCCACCCCTGCAAATGGTCTCCCCTGAACATCTATTTAATATCAGCTTGCTCTGTTATTGCTATCAAAGTACCTATAGATTTCTTTCATCAATGGCTATAATTTCTATTTATTGGACTATTCACCTATGTATGTACCTATGTCCCCCACTAGAATATAAACTCCACAAGAGCAAGAATATTACCTAGGGAGTTCTCCACTGTAGTCCTAGTACCTACCCCCTGGTAGGTACTACATAAATATTCCCAAGATGGAGGAATGTATGCAATGACATCTCCTACTGCTATATTAAAGCTGGCAGCCCTTCCTGCCTTGGCACTCCTTGAACCTCTTCTTTGCTGTTTTTTTCCTTCAGTATGTCATATAATTAATTCATTTATATTGTTTATTGACTGCCTCCCCTTACTAGGGTATAAATTCTGTGAGAACAGGGATTTTCACCTGTCTTGTTTGCCGTGGTTTCCCTAGCACCTACATATAGTAGACAGTCAATAAATATTGCTTGAATGGATGAATGACAGTACTATGTAGGAGTTAACAGGAAGATAACTTAGTCCATTATGGGAAGGGGAGAGTCACAGAGGCTTCCTATAGGATAAGAGCCCTGAGCTGATTCTTAAGTCCTAACGTCCTACTGAATTCACTCACCAAAACTGACGCAAGAGGAAATAGAAAACCTGAGCTGTTCTATGACCATTAGATAAATGGAATCAGTACCCACCAATAACTGCCAGCCCCAGATGGCTTCACAGGAGAGTTCTACCAAACATCTAATTCCAATCTTATATAAACTCTTCCACAGACTAGAAAAAGGAAGACCATTTTGTGAGGTCTGCAGGAAGTATAACCTTGATAATAAAACCAGATAAGGACAGTATGGAAAGGGGAAGTCCCTGGCCACCACCTCTCACAAGCATACATACAAGAATACTAACAGGATATGAACACCCCAAATCTATCAATGCCTATAAAATAATAACACATCATCATCAAATTGGGTTATCTTAGGAAAATGAAAATGATGTATTATTAGCACATTGTTGATAACTTCACTATATTAAGAGATTGAAGAAAAATTAGTATCTCATTAATGGCAGAAAAAGGCATTAGATAAAATTTAACTCTCATTCATAATAAAAATTCCTAGTTATCTAGAAAAAGATAGTAATTTACTTAATCAGATGGGGAGATAAATTAAAAATAACTACATGAACATCATATTTGATAATAAAGCACTAAAACCATTCCTTTCAAAATTATGAACAAGGCAAGAAAGTCTAAGATTATTGCTTTTTATTCAACAGAGAAAGTTGACTAATTAGAAGGTAAAAGGATTGACACTTTGATAAGTGGTGCTGGGAAAATTGGTTATCCACATGAAATACAAATTGGTTCCCTACCTCAGAGTATATGGGAGGAAAAAGACAAAAAGCATAAACCATCAAAGAACAGAACAATTTCACTAAATTAAAAACAAATCTTTTGTCAGTCAAAGATACCATAAACAGAAAAAGGCAAACCACAAGCAGGGGAAAAATATTTGCAACATGTATCACCAAAAAAAAAAAAAAAGATTATTGCCAGGTAAGGTGGCAAAAGCCTGTAGTCCTGCCTACTTGGGAGGCAGAAAGAACTTGCCCAGGAGTTCGAAGCTGGCCTGGGCAAAAGTGAGACCCCCATCTCTAAAAACATACAATAAAAAATTATTATTCAAAAAGTCATTAGAGGAAAAAACAGAAATATGAACAAAAGTTATACACAGGCATTTCCCAGCCCACTTATAATCAGAGAAATGCCATATCAAACTACAGTAGGATCCTATTCCACATCCACTTGCCGTCAAAATTTTCAAATCTATCAATAGAAAGTCTAGGCAACCACGTAGACTGAGGGGAATTTTCTTTACGTACTATGGTGAGCATGTCGACTGCTCTATTTTGACAGATTATTTGGCAATATGCAGTAAAACTGAAGATGTGCTGGCCCTAGGACTTGCCATGGAGCTTCTGCATGACCCTCTGAAGAGCTCTTGCCCACATGCACAAGGAGATGAGCTTAGTGGTGTGCACAGCAGTAAGGTTTGTAATAGCAGGAACAAGGAAACGACCTAAATGTCTCTCCAGAGAACAAACGTGCACGCTCACGCGAACACGCACACTTGCTGAAATACTGCGCAGTACTGAAAATGAACGAACTAGGCTTGTGCATCAAGATGGAACAACTCAAAAACATGATGTTGGGCCAAAACAACAAGTTATGTTTAGGATACATAGAGCATGATATCGTTTATATAACATTTTGGAACATTTAAAGCAACAGTGCATATTGCTTAGAGGTGCAGACCTACATTCATGTATAAACATCTTCATGAAAGAATAAAACACCAAATTTAGCGTGGTGGTTACCTGGAGGAAGTAAGGGAGAGAGAGGACTAGGAAGAGATACACAAAGAGCCTTGGCTGTGTTGATATACTTTGTTTCTTACACTTGGTAGTATGTTCTTCAAATCTCCAGGATGCCAGATACTTTATTGAAAAATTGAGGGACAGAAAGGTGTGAGTTAGCAACAGACGAAGAAGGAAGAAAAGGGTATTATAGGAGACAGGAGGCACATGAGTGAAGACGCTGAGGGGTAAGGCAGTGGGTAGAAAGGGGAGACCACAAGGAAAGTGGGGTTTACAGCATGTGTCGGGGGCTGGTTAAAGTTCAGGCTGCGGAGGTTGTCGGGAGCCAGTCCTAAGTAACCTTGAATGCCACGCCGAGGAGCCTGGAGACTATCCAGAAAGCCAAGGACTCATTTCAGGGTATTAAGTGGTAAGTGACTCAGTCCTCTCAGCATTTGAAAAAGGCCTTTCTCTTGGCGGTATGGAAGGTGGATTGCAGGGGATGGGACAGAGGAGGGGGCATTCTGGAAGGAACAGACCTGGTAGGAAGCTGGGGAAGGATCCAGATCAGAAGCGGTGGGGCTCTGAGCAGTGACAGTGGCAATGGGGTGAGAGAAGCCGCTCAAATACTAAGTACTCAATGCATATTTCAAAAGAATGCTAATGCTCGTGGTGTGTCCACGTGGAAATGACCGCTCAGTATGTGTCTGCCTTCAAGTTCAAAACACAAAGGCTCCAGCCTTTCCCATCTGTTGCTAGAGACAGCTTAGAAGGGCAGGTTCCAATGAACTTGGCTGAGTTGTGCTGGCCTCTGAAGCCTTAATTACGTATTTACTGGTATTTGGAATGGATGGTGCAAGCTGCCCGTGTTGTCAGGTCATTGCTGAGACTGAGTGATGGCTTCTCTGTTCCATTTCTTCCTAATGAGCACACACACTTGAGTACTTAATATAGAGCAATGGCTTCCCAGGACAAATGGCCTTCCAGCAGAACAAAGCACTCTAAGGAGTTAGTGATTTCTAACTTTTATTAGCTGGGCTGACAACTCTGGACAAGGAAATTAGAAATTTTGAGTTGTTTCCAAGTTGGCTGAATTATAATAGTAATTACAAAGCAAAGTCACAGAATCCCAGATATTTAACCCTAGATATTTAACATTAAGCCCAATTCTTACTGACAAGTGAGAAGATGAGATCTTGGGACAGACATTAGGTGAGTGGCCACACAGTAGATTAGTGGCACCCAGTGACAGGCCATAAACATCCATCAAGCACCTACTATGTGCCAAGCACTCTACGCGGTGCTGGGGATATGGCGGTGAATGAGACAACACTGGCGCCCTCGAGGAGCTCTTACTGCAAGAGAAAGACGATAGACACAGAAATGATCACACAGAATCCAGCACTGCAGGTACCAGTCAGTGCTAAGAAGGGCACCAAACAGCTAAGAAGATGCAGAGAACGTGGAGCTACTTTGCCCAGGACAGTGACGGATGGCTTCTCTGAGAAGGAGCATCAGTCAGTCTCCAATTAAGAAAGTGGATCCCGATCAGGTGGTTCAAGAGATATTAAAATCTTGAGAACTAGTTCCAAAGGTGCTGGAAGGGCAGAAGGGACAAAGGAGATGGTGCGGCTACCCAGGGATGCAAAACAACAAGAGAGACCAAGGGGGATGGGTTCCCGAGCCTGGGAGGGGATGCGGCAGAGGGAAGGGCTGTCCAGCAGGATCTGGAGCCCAGAGGAGATGGAGCAGCTGCTGGAGATGGCACATGAAGCATGGAGCAGGCAGGGGACGGAGACACCCTGGCGTCTCCCTTCCTCCTGCCATCCAATCTGCCACCGGCACTTTCTGTTGGCTGAACCTAACCAGAAACCAAAGGCAAGCAAGGCTGGAAAACACATTTTCCCAGGGAAATGCAAACTTTTTGCAGAAGCCACCATGTGATACACAGCAGGACAGGGAAGAGTGGAGGACAGATCTTAGGTCAAACGCAAATGGCCAGCGCACAAGGTAGCAACTGAGTCAAGACACGTGTGATAAAAGGAGGGCGCCATGCAATGAGCTAGGGGACAGAATTCCAGTGGAAGGGAGGCAGGCAGCCGAGGCAGGGATGGGGGCACTGGCTCCTCTTCACAGCTGGTCGCCTGGTTGAGCCCTCTGCAATTCTCTTTTGCCAGACTTTCCTGCCCCTCTCAAGCTTGCCTTTTTTGTGCCTTGGTGGCAGAGTGAAATGCCGCCCTGCAGAGAGCTGGGGGAGTGTGTGGTGGCGGGGTCACGGGGGTGGCCACTGGGCAGGCATGTCACTCCCCAGTGTCTGAGCCAATTCCACATCTCATAGTTGCACCTTCCGCCATGGATGGACTGTTCCCCCAGGGCCAGGAACTGCGGGACTTAGCGTTTGTTACCACATGGTTTCCCACGGCAACCCTGGGAGGGAGGCTTTGTTCTCCCCACTTGATAGATGAGGAAAGAGAGGATCAGATGAGTTGAGTGACTTGTTCAAAGGCACAGAATAAGTGGCAGGGCCAGGACTCCTTTCACTCATTCAATCTGCAAATATTTAATGAATGTTGGTCAAGATCCAGACTGTGAGGATAAAATGGTGAACAAAACAAACATGGAATTCTTACTGGGAAGACAGCCACTCAGCAAATAACCATGCGTGGGATATGACTTCTGAAGAAATTATTTGTGCCAATAAAAAAATCTTAATAAAGTCCAGAATCTGTTCATATATTTCTCAAGTATAACAATTGATCATTTTGTTTTCTATTTTATTGATTTCTGCTTTTATACTTATCATTGCTTCTTCCTTTGTTTTAGGTTTACTTCAAAGTTTTCCTAGACACTCAAGTTGGACCCTTAACTCCTTTGCAGGTAAGGCTATGCATTTTCCTCCCAGTGCTGCTTTTGCCACATCTCACAAGTTTTGCTTGTACTGTTCTTTTATTCTTGTTCAGTTCTAAATATTTTGTAATTCCCATGGTGATTTCCTCTTTAATTCATGAGTTATTTGGCATCATTTTAAAACTTCTGTCTTAGTCCAGAAGTTTTGGGTTGCCATAACAAAATCCCATAAACTGGATGGCTTATGAACAACAGAAGTTTATTTCTCATGGTTCTGGAGGCTGGGAGGCCCAAGATCAAGGTGCTGGCAAGGTCAGTGTCTGATGAGTACCTGCTTTCTGACTCATATAGGGCACCATCTTGCTGTGTTCTCACCTGTTGGAGGTGTGAGATGATCTCTCTCAGGCCCCTTATAAGGGCACATGAATCCCATTCATGAGGGTCCTGCTGTGTATCGTGACCGAATCACCTCCCAAAGGCCCCACCTCCTAAAACCATCACCATGGGGGTGAGGATTTCAACATACAAATTTTGGGAGGGACACAAACTTTCACACCACAACAACTTCCAAACATACTTTTTATTTTCTACTGTTGAGTTTTAATTAATTACTTGTGCTGAGAGATGGAGTTACTATGATGTTAATTCTTTGGTATTTGCTGAGACTTTATTCAAGATTTTACTACAATATAAATTCTTATAAACATTCATACATTCTTAAAAATATTATAAATATATACCAGCTGTATTTATATATTCTTCCATAAAATCAAACAATTCAATATCTGTACTACTTTGTTGTCTGTTTGATCAATAGAGGTGTATTAATCTATGAATGTGGATTTCTCAAGTTCTCTTTATATTTCTGTTTTCATCTTATACATTTTGACACCTTTCTTTGGCTTTAAAGTTCAATATGCATTATATTACAGTGAAACCACTTGTTCAAAAATTATTAAGACTTTTGAGATTGTGACATCAAACATTAAACCAAGCAGGGGGCCCTTTTAAGCACAGGGCCCTGTGCCCATCTGTACAGGTGGCCCTGCTGGGTCACCTGGCATGAGGACTGGCTGAAGGAGTGGATCTCAACCTATTTTATGATCTTTGGAGACAAAATTCAAAGTTCGTGCCTGATTGGTGGCGTGTTACCAGCATCAATTTAGTGCAAGGACTGGAAGGTTGGGGACAAGTTAGTAACACATAAAACTCGCTGCATGGTCTTTGCAATTTTTAAAATGTAAGTTTCTGAAAGCTTTTAATTTTCCCATTTAGTTTTGGCCGTTTGTGGATTTTGTCTCAGCTGAGATCGGAGGGCCTGAAGATGTCTATTTAAAGTCCAAGCTTTGCAGCAGGCATGTGGTGTGTCCAGCATGGAGGTTTACAGAGGAGAGTTTAAGCAAAGATCTCGGTTCTGATGCAGCTGTCTTTGGTTAGAAACCTCTGGGTGCTGAGAAGTAAGTGGTTTCTGCTTCTGGGGTTTTGCTTAGAAACCCAGAAAGGCATAAATAGCATCACTCCAAAAACATTCCTGCCTAGACAGTTTGATCTTGGCCGGGCAGTGGCTGCAGGGCGTGTCCGCCCACCCACCCTTTGAGGGCTCCCTCATTGCAGGGTTACTCGTAGACCTTCAGGGCTAGAGTGGCTACAAAACCAAAACAACCCCTTCAAATCATAGCAGAGGCCCAGAGAGGGTAAGAGACTTGCCTAAAAGCACAGCAAATAATTTGAGAGCAGAGGTTCTTCCTCCTTCGCCTTTCTGTCCCTTGGCCCTCCCAACTGCACTGATCATCTGCTGACCCATGAAGTGTGTTGTGCCTTTTTAATTTGTTTTTGCAAAGGCAGTGATTCCCTGGGCTTCAGGACCACTCTTTATTCCCTGACACTGCTACTAGCAATGTGCTCACATAAAGCCACTTGAGGAAGAGGGGTTGGAGGTACAGAGAGGAGGGAGCCATGGTTACTTCCTCTTTGTGATCTCTCTTCTGTGAGAACCACCCAACGTGAAACCTAAAACATCAGCCACCTGTGAGTCAGGGATGAGCAGAATCTTACGGGGTGTCTCATCCAACCCTCCACCAGGGCCTCGAAGCCCCTCCCCAGCACCCTTGTCAACCGGCTGCCCAGCCCTGCTTGGACACAGCCAGTGACGGGGAGCTCACTCCCGCTGGTGGGGCTCAGGCACCGCCCTCAGCTCAGCCCCTGCACAGCCCGGCAGCCTCGCAGAGACCGTGACTGAGTCGTCCTCAGTCTCCCCGCTGGAAGAACGTGAGCCTCAGGAAGGCGGTACCATGTCCTCTTCCCTGCATCCCAGCGCCGGGCACAGAGGGGCACTGCCTTTGCCTGTTTTCTCTTGCTTACAGCAGAACACCTGAAACTGGGTAATGTGTAAAGACAGCGAATTTCTTTCTCACAGTTATGGAGGCTGAGACGTCCAAGGTCGAGGGGCTGTACCTGGTGAGAGCCTTCACACTGTGGCAAGTCCCGAGGTGGTGCAGGACATCGCGTGGCGAGGGGCTGAGCGTGCTGGCTCAGGTCTCGCTCCTAGACAGCCACAGTCCCATGCCCACGGTAACCCACCAATCCACTCGTCACGACAGACGAGTCCACTGCTGAGTGCAGAGCCCCCATCACCCCATCGAGGGTCTCAAAGGCCCCGCCTTTCCATACTGCCACCTTGGGGTCAAGTTTCAACATGAGTTTGGAGGGGACACATATTGAAACCATAACAAGGTGCTCAATACATATTTGGCTAACAAATAATTACAGTCCTTTCTGAGCCCAGATCTGCCCCTTTAAGTCGCCCCTCCTCCAGCCTGCATTTGCCAGGTCTCTGGGCCTCCCAGGATGACCCGTTGTCCACAGGAATGTTCATGAGCCGTGGGATGAGCATTCGGTGGCCCTGCTGAGTCATCTCTTCTCCCAGCTGGACACGCAGAGTCCTCGTGGTCTCCTCAGAGGCACAGGGCCACTCTGTCCCCCTCCTCTGAATGGGCCTCAGTCTGTGTGTGTCCTTCATGTGTGACAGCAGGTCACCAGGTCATGTGCATGGGCGTAGAACTGATAGGTTCTGATGCCACTGTGTGAGTGTGTCACTGTGTGAATGTGTCACTGTGTGTGTCTATGTGTGTCTGTGTGTGAGAGTTTGTGTGCGTATCTATGTGACTGTGTAAGACTGTATGTATGGGTGTGTCTGTGTGTGCCTGTGTGAGTGTGAATGTATTTATATATGCAAATGTGTGTGAATCTGCGTATTAAGAGTGTACGAGAGAGTTTGCATAAGTGTGTGATTGTGTGTCCATGTGTGAATGTATCTGTGTGTGAATCTGTGTGTATTTGACGATGACTATATGTCTGCATGTGTGTGTGTGAGAGTGTGTGTCTGAGCGTGTTTATGTGAGTCTGTGTGTGTGTGTGTGTGTGTGTGTGTGTGTGTGCCCTCTCCCAGGGGTCCCTCAGCAGTAGAACCGGTGGGGCCTCCACGTGGACAGTTGCACAATTGTGGTGTCCGCCTCAGTGGCCTGAGCACAGGGCCTGGCCCCCAGAAGTGCCAGCAACTGTGAGCCCTGCTGTTGTGACAAGGCCAGCTGCGATTCGGGCGTGTTCAGCAGCCGAGGCCCCTGTTGCATTTCTATTTCCCGTAGGAGGCGCGACTGCAAAGTGGGGACTTGCAGGGTCCTTTCCTGCCACTCTGCAGCCAGCAGGAATTCCTGGGAAGTGCACGACCCAGAGTTCTGTTCCCAGAGAACCCAAACAGCCTGAGGGACACAGTGGCCACATTCCATTCAGCACTGTGCAAAACAATTATATTTTATAGATGGAGTGAGGAAACTGAATCACAGCACACGGAGTGAGGGCAAAAATATTTACCCTACCACACTTCGTAACTTTGGGGAGCTCCGGGGAGTCCTTCCCCAGGCCTCAGATCACACACCGGCAGGACTGGTGCACATCGCCAACCGCGTCCTTGTCCCGCCAGCGCTGCGGGGCATGCGCACAGCCCCGCTCAGACACGGAACACTCAGAGGGGTTAAATGACAAGGCGAGGTTGCACAGAGCTTAGTCAGCGGTGGGGCCGGAACTCACACCCGGGTCTACCAGGCTCCAAGACCAGCGTTCGGGCCCGGAGGCCACCGTGGGACTTCCTGCACACACCGCCCAGCAGAATGAAAACATCCTCAGCTGTCCTGCGTGTGAGGCAATCGCATCCTGCCGCCAAGCTGCCACCAAATCACTCTAAATTGGGCAATTAGTAGCATGATTTGTGAAATGAGGAACAGGATATGCTCCGACCTCTTGAACTTCTTCCCCACTGAACTCTCCAGTTCTAGCTGAGCTTCAATTTTTAAAAGTGGGGGTGGGGTGGGCTAGCAGATAGTTCCTGAAACCAGCGTTTCCGCCCGTGGCTACCTCCTGGGGAACCATCGCTACCTGGGAGGCTGAAGTTTCAAAAACAGAGTCCAGTCAAATGACAGCAGCACAAGCAATAAACTTGAACACGTGGGCAGAGCACTCTCAGGAAGGGTCAATGTCCTCGATATGTGCGGAGCGCCTGTAAGACAGACGACCGGGAGAAGCGTGCGCTGAGGCTGCAAGTAGGAAGCCACCAAAGAAGAGATACAAATGCTCAGGGAGCACAGGGGACACATGTCAGTCCCACGACTGTCTAATAACACTGATGGGAGCCCAGTGGTTTGGACCAAGCTCCTGCACTGGGCCCAAGAGACCAAACCAAAATGGAGTTACTAACACTCAAGTTCCACATCTCCAAAAGTGGTTGTTTTGGCCGTCTGAGAAATCGGGAGAGAGATGAGCGACAAGTCCCCAGATAGGCCAGTTTTAGCCAGCATGAGACGTCCCTCTGCTTCAACCCTGGGAGGAGGTCACTTTGCATCTGCTCCTCCTTCCCTGTTTCTGCTTCTTCAGCCCTTCCCTGCCTACAAAGTCCACCGCGCTGCTCAGCTCAGAGCAGCACCTTTTCTAAATTTTGGGGTGAGATGCTGTCAGATTCGTGAATTGTGAATATTAACAAAAGCCAATCAGATCTTTAAATGTGTTGACATTTTGTTTTTGAACACCAGTGAACAAATAAAGGCGAATTAAAACACTAGGGTGTTAGTTTCCTCTTAACATATTGGCAAAGATAATACCTAGTCCAGGTGAGGAAGCAAAGAAACGCCCCCCACACACACTAATGTCGGGGTTTAAAGTGCCACAGTCTTTCCAAAAGGCAACCTGGCAATATTTGGAAGAAGCTTTTAAGATATGGGTAAATTTGACCCTGTAATTATTTTAAAGACTTTATCCGGAGGGAATTTGTCAAGATGTAAGCAGAGCTGAATATACAAAGATATTCATTGTGTTCTTACTTGCAATATTGGAAAATCTGGAAAAAATAGCCCAAACATCTAACAATAAATTGCTCCTCATGAAAATTCAGGTAAATCCACAGGAAGGGATATAATGCTGCTATTAGAAATTCCATGGCAGCAGAATCTTTGACTCCAAGTTCAAGGTCCTCCCACAAGGGGAGCCTGTGTCTCAAGTCTGCCCAGGAAGTGCCTGCACCTTGCCGTGGCTGTGAGTGGGTGGAGGTGGCAGCAGCTAACATCCATGAAATGGTGCACAGCGGCAACATGGGGTTCCGGGCTGGGAAGAAGAGTGGGATATGTGGGCCAGAATGTTCCCCTGGCATCCAATTTGAAGCCACATGTTTTCAAATGTGAGGCTAATTAAATAATTCCATCATGTACTTGCATATCTCACCCTTGTTTATTTCACCATCAGCCCCACCCTGCCTCTTTGAAGAGGGCACGTGGCCCACATGGGGAATGGTGCAAACAGAAGGCCAGTAGTACTGATTCTCTGGCACCTATGAGTTGTGTGATCTTGGACCACTCAGAACCCAGGCTTCTCTTCTGAGACAGCCCCTGGCTTTGGGGCCTGACCTTTGCGGGTGCCCAACAAGTGGCTGATGTTGCCAGTGGCTGGTTTTCCCCTCTATCATCTTCCCTATCAGCCATCTGACCCCTGAAGGCTCCCACAATTTTCAGCAGCAATAGCATCCCAGAAAGCCTGGGGAGGGAAATTTTAAAGGCCCAAATATTGGCTAAAAGAAGAGGAACAAATATCCACTGTACATACCTCTCAACTGTTCTTAGTAAATTTTAGAAAGGAACAGACTCAGGGACATGATAGTGGAGTTAACCCACCAAGTCCCTCCCCAATTCTAGCAAAGTGGGACAGTGTTTATCAACCAAGGAGGTCATTTAAGTGCAGACCACTCTTTTCCTCCAGCCGGTGGGGCTCCCTGCTTTTGAGAGTCCTGAGCACTTGCACACCATGCTACCTAGTAGTGGTAGCTGTTGGCGCCTCACCCAGGTCCCCTCTACCTGCCCTCGCAGTCAGTCCCTGCAAGCTGTGAGGGTTGTCTGATAACTCACAGCCTTCCCCAACTCCAGAGTGTTGAAGCTTTACCTGGGAGGCCATGCCCTTCCCTAGCCCAAAGCCAAAGTTGGACGGACCCCATGGAGGGGAAGGTAGACTGGCCACCTGCCTCACGGTGACTCCAACGCTGTAATCAACTCATGCCTCTGAGCACCCCGAAATCCCCCAGGCATCAGGCTAAAGCAAGTCTCCAGCAGAGGCCACATTAGCTCCTTCCCGCCTGTCACTCTCCTCCTGAGAGCTCTTTTCTAATAAACCAATCGAATAAGTATCTGTGTTTCAGGCTCTGCGTGAGGGAACCTACGCTAAGACCAGCTTTGATCGAACTTCCCTGGCAATTCCTGAATGCTTTCTCTGGAAGATGCACTGCACCCAAGCCCCTGGAGCGTTCTTGGGGTTTCGGTTCCCTGGCTATAGTGTCCAAGATGGTCAGAGCTGGAGCAAACCGTAGACAACGTCTGGTTCAGTATTTCCTGGCATGTGCTCTGAGGAACATTAATCCCAGGCTGGGTGGGAAAACAAAAAGGAATCTGCCTGCAAATAAATGTCCAGAATTCTGGCTTAAAAGTTAAATGACACTCTACTGCAGCCCCGCTCATAGCCTTTAATATTCAAATAGTCCTAGGACCTTAAGGCAGCATTTCCCAATCTCAGCACTACTGACTTTGGGACTGGATAATTCTTTGTCGTGGGCCCTGTCCTGGGCTTTGCAGAATGTTCAGCAGCATCTCTGGCCTCTACCCACTAGACACCGGCAGCACCTCCCATCTATGACAACCAAAAAATGTCTCCAGATTTTGCCAAATGTCCCCAGGGGTAGAGGGTGTTCAGCCCCACTGCACCAAGGGAAGGATGTTGTCCACGAGATCCTTTTGTTTTTCATGCAACGTCTAGTAACGTCTCTCAGAACTAGAACTCTGCAGGACAAGTTTGAAGAACTTGGATCAAAGTTAGCACCCATTTTACAGCTGAGTGAACTAAGGCCCTGAGAGAGGACCTAGTCTACTCCCAAAAGCCAAGTGAGTCAGTAGCAGATCTGAAGCTCACGCCCGTGTCCTCAGGAAAATTAAACCTCCCGAGGGCCTTGTAGGGCAGCACAAGATGGAGCCCTCGAAAGGACCCCATGTGGAATGAGGGTTGACCCATGCTGCCCAGGGGCCCCATTCACTAAGCCTCTCCTATTTCCCCAACAATCTGTCCTTCTGTTCAGTTCCAGGAATACAGTTTTGCTGAGGGTCCTTCTGATGAGCCCCCTCCCGCAGTGACAGTTGTGGGGTAAGCACGGTGAAGCAGCTGTCGGGCAGCCCCAGGAACGGTGCGAGTCCCAGAGAGAGCAGCCCTGGGCCTTCTCAGAGCTGGGGGGTGGGCCTGGGGCATCCATTCTTTTGTCTCAACCCACTTCACTCTCAATCTCTGCGGGGAACCTCACAGCCACGCCAGCACACACCTGTAGTTTTGTATTTCAGCACAGAGGAGCATCCCACAATTTTCAATTATGAGAAAGCTTTAACTCAAATCCCAGGAGCAAAAAAAAACTCATTAATTTATTCAATCCAACCTCCCTTGCTTCTTGCTAGACTTTGAAAATTGTCATGTGTGTTCCCCCCCCAACACACACACAGCACACAACACAATCCAAGACTGTTCTTTCTGTAAACAGCAGGGTTTTCCTTAACCTACCTTAGAAATTAAGTCCCAGGAAAAGGTGGCATCTAATTCATTTTGCATGCTAAATTATTACAATCGAAAGGCAAAATCTCTACCATGCAGCTTTAAAAACATCTGTGTTTTTCTTTTGACTTTTGGGAATAATTATCCTAGCTCATATTGTGATTGCTAATTACTAAGCTAAACTAACCTGCTGAAGGGCTGGCGGGAGGAGGGTTCTTTTCAAAGCATTTTCCCCAGAGCATTAAATCATCTGAAAAAGGAAAGAGAAAATGGACCGGCACAGGCCTCCCTCCCACCTGCTCCGGGGCGGGGCTGTGTGGGGCCCCTCAGGAGCCTCCAGCGGTGGCTCTTCTCATCTAGATCCAAGGCAGGGGGCAGGGGATAGGGGGGCATTGTCTAATTTAACCAAACGCTGGATATGGATTTTTTTCATGATGAACAAATAATTGATCTGACCGAGAAGTTTTACTTTGTACAGAGACTGGACCCAACCAGGATTCCAGAAATCTGACAAAGCATATTTTATGTTGAAGCAAGAACCAAAAACAAAGTGTTTATTATTTTTAAAATATTATTCAAAGCCAGAGGTAACAGCACGTAAAAGAAGACTACATAGGGAATCCTCTTGAACCAGAACTCAGACTTTCTTGGCTAAAAGAATGGAATTTGAACAACGAAAAAATTGTTCCTTCATTCGAACCTTTCATGAGTGCCAACCACACAGCAGTTACTGAGGACAAAACGGTGGCGAGAGGGGGCCAGTCCCTGCCCTCACGGAGCTCAGAGTGGGGCTGGGGGCTGGGGCGGCTCCAGTGAAGAAAGCGGGTGATTCTGAGCTGGACCAAGAAGTGTTCCGATGGGGTCTGGAAGACCAAGAGAGGCCTCCCGTCCCCGGGCAGAGCCACATGAAGCTGAGAATGAATAATCCGACTGTGGGGGTGAGCCAGAGCTGGCCGGGGAGAGAGAAAGGGAGGGTGGTCAGACTGTTGCACGCAGTGAGAACAGCACATACAAAGGGCCTGAGGTGGCAGTGCAGCGACAGCCAAGAGGCAAGTGGGGCCCAGACCACCGAGGTGCTGGACTCCATCCTGAAGAGCCAGGCCTTTGTCCTGACAGTGCTGGGGAGCCAGTAAAGACTCTAGGCAGAGGTGTGACCAGCTTGAAGTCCCCCTTGACATCAATGTACTCTCCATAATGAACTTGAATGAAAACCTGTAATTCAAGCACGATGAACCCGACTTCCTGCTGGACTATTTGGGTACAAGGAAGACCCAGGCCCAGAATAAATCTGTGGGTCAGGTGCCGAAACTGCAGGCAGACCCAGAGGGAAGACCCCAAGCCAAGGGCAGCTGGGACCCGAAAGCCACTCCTCTGTGCAGCCACCAGGCTCTGTGGCAGCCCTTGTACCTCTGGAGGATCCCTTTCTCCAGGGGTGGAAGGGGCCACTCATCCTGGGAACCACAAAGACAGCAGCAGCCGCAGTGACAGCTGCCACAGGAGCTACTATGGATCCAACAGCTGCAGGGGGCCATGCAGCATTGAGAAACCCCACATATGTGACTGCAGAGAAAGAAAACAGAATCACAGGTGCTTCCAGGAACCCCTTCCTCACCCAGGGAGGAAAAGGGATCCTTTGTTCGTGCAGCTCAGAAATCAAACTTTTGGAGGAAATGACAATGGGAGAGACAAAGGGAGGGTGAGATGGCTGTCCTTCACTGGCAGGTGGCTGGGAGGTGCGTCAGAGAGAGGACGGCCTCACGCCGGGACTAGCGCAGGGCTGGGAGGCAGCACCAGAGAGGGGGACCTGTGCGTGAAGAGAAACGCCCAGGCGGGAGTTTGCTGCGTCCTGCTGGGTCACCTTTGTCCTGTGTTTCCCCAAGAGATCCTTGCGGACATCCTCCTCGACACTCGTGGAGTCTAACTTGTGTTCTCGTGTGTTTTCCAGGGGCCAGCGTGCAGATACCAAGCTCAAGGGGGCCCAGCTACATTGGAGTTACGTGTACTTTTCTCATCCAATTTTTACAGGGAGCCTGTTAAATAGGGACCACCGAGCCCACCTCACAGCCGGGACAGAGGCTCAGAGGGGCTGGAAAATGGCTACGGCTCCCTGGCTGGCCCAGGAGGAACCTGGCAGGAGCCAACTCGTCTGGACAGCGGGGGGCTGAGACGAGCTGAGCCCACTGACCAGGGAGATAAATGCAACCATCAGACAAAACCTCAAAACAGCCCCGTCTGAGCAGCTACAGAGACTAGGGCAGCACAGGGGACACTGGGGGTCGGCTTCCCAGCCAGATGGAGGGCACACGGAAAGGCTGGCTCAGGAGGGGCGGCCCCAGCACCGACCGCCAAGACAGGGTGAGGCAAGGCAGGGAAGGGGGGCGCAAAGCAGACCCTCTCGGAAGCCAGATCTTCAGAGCCGCCCCCAGCCACTGCCCCAGGAGCTTCCGACTCTGGGCTCAGGTCGACGGCCCAGGGGGTGGCAGGGCAGCCACTTTGCGAAGCTGAAGCCTTCTTAGCACAGTGAGTCAGAACTCATCTCCCATGTTGGTCCCAGACCCGAGGAAGCAGACGCCAGACGAGGATGCCAGGCCCTGCCCTCGCTCTCCCTGGGGTGGGGGTCCTGCACCACTGTGACCTTTGCCTGTCCCGTGGTCACCCTCTTTCTTCTGCAAACGGCTGGAGGACTTTGATTTGGGGAACAGCCCTCCGTGTTAGATCCTCTCTTGGTGGGACCATCCGGCAAGGCCGGTCAGGCGTCTGAGCCAGGCCCCTCGGAGGCTTTCTCCCTGGCCTTGGGAGTCCTGTGGGAAGTGTCCACATACTCACTCACACACTCACTCACACTCAGTCTCACACACACAAGTACACACATGTGTGTTCACACTCACATACAGGCTCACTTATACATATATACTCACAGTCGCACACTTATACAACACACTCTCGCACACACTCTTGCTCACACTCACACACATTCACGCTCACATGCACACCTCCACACTCTCACATACACTCACACTCACCTGCACACTCACGTACACGTACGTGCTCACACACATGTGCATACACACACACACACACACACACATAGCGGCTTCTCCCAGAGGGACAGAGGGAGCCCTTGTCCGGGGCCTGTGTCAACACCACCATTCCCGTCAGAGACACCCCCAGACCATCCCCCAGCAGCAGGCCAGCCAGTGCCCGGGGCCAGCGCGGGCCAGGCGTGCCTGTGGCGTGCACTGCACTCAGACCCATGCGGTCACTCAGCTATGATCAGTATCTGCTTCTTTCCCTCTCTCTACTTTAAGTTTTAATTTTCCAGAGCGATTCCCAAGGGGCTGGTTACTGGGATCACTTCCAGGGTTGGGCAGGGGAGGCAGCAGTCTAAGAGGGCAAGAGGCAGATCAGAAGAGGAAGACGAGGGTGTGGGTGTTCCCCTCTCCCTGTGACATGGCCCCTGGAGCTGCCCTGTGCCTTGGGGGGTGGGCATCTCAGAAGCCCGGGAGCCAGTGGCCAGGCCTGGCATCCTCACCCCCTGCCCTGTCACCCTTGCCCCAGTTTTCTTGCCTGGAACTTGGGCTTTTCAGAGCAGTCAAAGTTAATTTCACCAACAGCCAACTCCCTTGGCACAAGCCTCATGTGTTTCCTGTGGGATTTTTGATATGGGTTAAAAACTGAACCTCCTACTCAGCAGTCTGAAAACCTTGACAGCTGGAATAGACATTTGGTCAACAATTTTACTTCTGTATGGGAAGAAAAAAGCCCAAGCCTGGATTTCAATCCCCCTGTTGCTGGGTGCCAGCTCCATGGGGCAGATTCACAGATGCCTGAGAGGGTTTAATGAAGCCACATGGGGCCACAGGGCTAGTTTGAGCCCCCTTTACTAAAAAGTGCAAGCCCTGGGGGTCAGAAGTCAGAGTCACTCATCTTACAGCTCAGGAAACTGGGAGCAGAGGGACAGAGCTGCAACCTGAATGGCACAGGCTGGACAAGCCCAGCAAGGCACAAAACCCAGCTGCTGCCTGGGGTCCTGCTGCCCAGGCCCCGGTCCAGGCAGCTCAATGGCCTTTAGCCCAGGGTTTCCTGGCTCAGAAGGCCACGTCCTCTGTCCCTGCTGGCCTGCCCGTTGTGGCCAGTCACTCTCTGCCTGGGGTCCCGCTGCGGATGCGAGTGGGCGTGGGACCCACCCAGAGGCATCCCAATTAGCTCTGATGGGACCATAGCAGGGGCAGTGAAAACCAGAGGCACACGGGGACAGGATTGTGAGGGGCTCAGATCTCCTCCTCATGGTCAGAGCGGACATTTACTGAGCGCCCCCATGTGACAAGACAGTGCTGAGCGCATGGGGTGCATTTCTCCCTCCCCCGCAGCCAGTCCTTGCTCGGGCACTCCAGCAGGGCCACTTCCGCCGGAAGTGCTGACGAGGAGCCCCCTGGTGGCGACTCGGCTCAGCGAGGCACAGGCCCCCGAGCCACCCCTCCAGGGCCAAGGTGCCCCATTCTCCACCCCAGACCTGGGTGGCAGGATGAGGGAGCTGGACAACAGTGTCACCTCAAACTCTGCGTTTGAGATGCATTTTCCTCAAATGCTGGTGCAAACCACAGTCTCTCCTCGACCCAAAGAAATTACAGACCTTTCACGACATTGCATAGTTGTGAGCACCGTTTCTAAAAACAGAGCCAGGCTGCCGTTTACAGCTCACATAATATTCTATGTCACGGCGGCACCCTGTGCTGTGTCACAAGAGAGCTGTTAGGGAGGGCACGCCCTGTGGCCCTTCCCAGAGTGAAGAAAGGGCCTCCTCAAAGGCCACCCTCGGTCCCTCGGAGCTGAAGCAGGTCCGACGTGGACAGGGTGAAGGAACACGCCCTGTGGACGTCCTGGGTCTCACAGGCGGGGGCTGTCTGGTGTCCTGACGGGTCCAGCAGACCTGAGCTCTGCTCCAAGGGGCAGGGCCACCTGCGTGGTCCAGATGGACAGAGCTGGGCATCCCGTGGATAAGGTCCTTCTTAACAGCGTCCTCATGGAGTCAGCAAAAGAATTAGTTTACAGTAACAATATCGATGACAGTAGTAATAGTAAGGAAGAGCAGAAGTATGTCTTAATATATGCTATGGGCAAGATTTAGTTACAGACTCATGTGATGTGCATTATTTAATTTAGTGCTCACAACTGGTAGGCACGCCTAGAACCCGCATTTTTAAGGTAAGATGGAAAGTAAGACAGGTGAGACAGGTGAGGGTAAGGTAGCTTGTCATGGTGTGGGGCCGAGTATGAAGAGGAGATGGCGAGTCTGGGAGACTGCAAAGCCCACCTGGTGACGTTAGATTTGGAGCATAATGCCATGTTCCTCCCCACCAATCCAGCACACATAAATGTGCAGCGAGCTTCAGATACGGGTGTTCAGCCCTGCTCGGAACCCTTCTGTGCCCCACACTGCTCACATCAGAGCCATAATTTCCTGGCATCAGGGTTTTTTTTTTTTACACAAATAGCAAAGAATTCTCAGATGGTATCTGCAATTAGACAGGTTTGAACTTTCTCTGGGGCCTTTGCTCTCAGTGTTCTGTAGATTTAGTTCTCTTGGTCCTGTTCTGGCTACTGCACAGGACTGTGTAAGGCTGTGTGCTGGGGAGAGCCATCCTCCCTGCTTATTCCAGAAAGCATTGCTCTCAGGGTCTCTTCATCTCTCCTGGAGCCACAGTTTTTTGCCCCACCTGGTTTTCTGACAGGATGTGAACAATGTCCTTACAAAGTCACCTTTGCACTGACTCTGTTGCTTTCTGAGGCATAACACAGATCCTGCCCATGGTTGCTGGGTTTTTTCACAGTCCTTTCCCTCTGTGAGGCTTGTATGTCTACATGGAGGAAAGAAATCACCTTAGCTTTCCAGATCTCACCTTCTATTTGGGGAACAACCCTGCAACTCTTTAACCTTCTAGAAGCCACCTCTGGACACCTGGTGACACACATTTCCAGCAAACCTGATGACATGTAAGCCAGAAAATTCTTGGCAAGCTAAGATACCCCTCCTGGAAGAAGAGTGCTGACAGCATCTGAATCACGAGCTCTCAGACAGGGAGGCCCTGTTGGGGAACCGTTATGGAAATGAAGCCACCTTTAAAAGAGGCTGGGAGGCAACTCAATAGCCCTGAAATATTCCTTTATCCAGGAGAAAATGCAATTAGGCAGATTTTGATTACATATGAAATTCTAAAGTGGTCCTGCAGCTTTCTCTCTCTCTTTTTTTAATATATAAGCAAATGAGGGCTCCGTGCACCTGGCAGCAGAGCAGGAAGAAGCCTCGGAATCTTAACACGGTCCAGCCCCGCAAAGGTCAGCTCCAGAGGGGGTGTGAGAATCGGGATGCCGATGGTGTCTGCCAGTTGGTTTTCAAATTTCAATCTGGAAACAGTTGACCTTGAGGTGCTTTCAGGAATAAGGAAGCACCAAAAGCAGGGAGAAGGTGCCTATCAGTTGAATGGGCTTGATTGCCATTAAAAAGGCGGCTCTCGGCATCAGAATGGGAGAAAGGAGGCTGTGGTTTACATGCAAAGACCCCCAAGCCTCCCCAGCTTCCTTCACGCAGCACCCACTTCCACAAGGGCTTCCAGAAGCCTGTCCCCACCTGCAGATAGCCTTCCGTCATTCCCCAGACCCCTGCTGGAAGGCAGGGCCAGCTTAGTCCCAAACACTGGAGCATGCGTTTCTCAATGCACCGTCCCCGCAAGACCTGATGTTGGAAGGAACACAGAGAGTTACTCTTGCTGAGCACCGCTGTGTCCGACTCCTTCCCTACGACCACCCACAACA